>NC_056036.1:14788343-15528834 GCF_004379255.2 Salvia splendens | reverse complement strand
AACGGAAATCAACTTCATAGCATTAACACGTTCGGATATCCAAAGCAAGCATTTCAAAACAACAAAATCCCAAAATGTAACAGAAATCCAACGTAAAGACGGAGAACTAATTAAACTACGAAAGCAATTTAAAGATTGTTTGCCACTCCGGGCGATAAAATCTCTGACTGGAACTACGATCTAGCTAACTGGAACGGACGATGACTGGAACTCGGGAACATTCTGAACGTCAGGTGATCATGGCTCGGCGAGGCAAGAAGTGGACACGGCTGAAAGACTGAAATTACCGAGAGAACTCTCTACCTAAGGATGATGGTGAATTTCTCCCCCCCACTACTTTTTTCTCTCTCCAACTTGGCTACCTTTTATAGGGAGGCTACCCTTGATTTTAGGGTAAATCCTTGCTGCAATTTGACTTCTTTGCCCTTAATTGTGGGTAATCCGTCCCAGCTATCCGTCTTCTTCATCTCAAGCCGTTTTAGCACGAATACTGATCAGTATGAGACCATGCTGGCGCTTTTTCTACCCGAACACTCCGGAACTTCCCTACTGGCCAGAACACTTATCCTGCACACTTTGAGCACTGCTTTGCAAATATAATCATTTAAACCTGTCATACTGACCAATAACCAAGGCCTAGAATTCGACTTATCAAACTGCTCACACTTACCACATGCTTGCCCTCAAGCGTGAAGAACAAACAAAAAGCAATAAGTCGCATTCTAGCCTGGTTACTTCCCTGCCCGACTCTACCTAAAACTGGACTCTAGACTACAACGACGAAGAAAAAAGAAACACAAACACAAACATAGAAATACATAAAACACTAACAGATTGGGCTACATTTTCAACCATCCCTCCCCTCGGGATCAGGTGCAATCCGGCCTTAGACAGCCTTGAACTTCTGCCGCCCCCCTCTTTCTCTCCCAGTCAGTACATCTGCTTGTCAAGATCGCCCACACTCTCGGTCAACCACTAGGTTCACTCAGTCACTCGCACCTCACCAGGAACGTTAGGACTGAATTCTCTCATCATGCTCAACCACAATTGCTTTGGACTTAGATCTCACGTGCAGCTACTGAAGGACTTTAAGGCTTGTAACGGGGCTGTTGGGTTGTAGTGTTTTGGGTAGATGTTCCTAAGGCTCTAAGGTTCAAAAACTTCTATTTAATTTATGAAGGGGGATTGTGTGCATCAGGCTTCTGATCAGTTGCTTTTCTTAGCTGGTGCTTCTGGCTTGAGTTTCCAACTGGTTAGTAGGCTTCTTGTGGCTTCGCCACCCTTATTCCTTCATTTTTTTGTGTGGTCAAATCTCTGACCATTTTCTTCTTTTCTTTCTTTCTCCTCTCTTTTTTTTTTTTTCGTGGCTTTGCCACCCTTATCCCTTCCTTTTTTTTGGACCTGGAATGTCTCCCTGGTCGATTTTCTTCTAACTTTCCTGCCCAGCTGGTTCTGCTTTTTTCACACTTCTTCCTAGCCAGTAAGCTCCATTTGTTCATGCCTTACACACAGTCCCAGGGGCTAGGGGTGTTTATCTGGGTATAAAAGGTTAAGAAAAAAGGGTTCTAAAGGTGGTGGTTTTTTTTTTTTTTTTTTTTTTTTTTTTTTTTTTTGGGGGGTTCCTACTGCCTTCAGTATTTGCTACCCGTGATCACTTCACCCTAGGCAAATTGTGGCAGCCTCTCTTTTCTTTAAGTGTATGTGGAAAGTGGTTCCACTTTAAGGCTTATAACTCACATTTTAGAGGGCTTTCGTGTTTGGCTCTAAGTGTGGGCTTTTCTCTCATACTCACATCATCCATACTGGTCAGGAGGTACTAAGGAGAGTGGTTTCGGTTTTCCAGCTTGTCTTATCTCCCTCAATTCCCTTCACCTCCAGCTCAGGACGGTTGAGTTTTAAGCCCAAATCAGCACACAACATAAAAAAAAACTAGACCTAAAAAAACACAAAACGAGCACAAACACAGAACACACATATATACATCATACTGGCCATTACGTCCCCCCTCCTACTTCACAAGTGTCTGCCCCAGATAAGGCTGTGAAGTGGAAAAAAAAGTACTGGCCAGTATGGTAGACACACAGACAACAAAATAACAAACCAAAATAACAACTCAAACAGAAACTTCTCACACTTAGGCTATGGAATAGGCTAAGTGGGAGAGGTTTGAACACCGGACAAAATCCACTAAACAAAGAAACACGTATATGCAAAGAAACACAGAAAACATGCTACCAAGAAAACAAAACCCTAACTTCTCACACTTAGACTATGGAATAGGCTAAGTGTTATGAAGTGGGGTTTGCTCGCAAACACAGATTATACTACCTAACCGAATACCACAACATAACAAAAATACGAAAAGTTAAAAAGCTTAAAAAAAAAACTAACTTGGTCAGTAGGGGGGGGGTCTATCGAAGTCGCCTGCTCCTTCGTGGGGCAGGTGGTGCAGGTTGTTCCTTCGGGTTGTCCTCTTCCGTTCCAGGTTTCATTTTCCTTCGCCGGCTCCTCGGCTCTTGCCGGCACCTCGGCGTCCGCTGTCTCTTGCTCATCTTCTACTCCGGTCTCTTGGATACGTGGTTCATCAGTCCGGCCACCATGGCCACTCGGTCCTGCAGCTTGCTCCTTCCTCAGGTAGGTCATTTCTTCTAAGATGTTATCCATATTGGCTAACATTCTGTTCATTGCTTTTTGCATCTTGGAGTTTTCCTCCCCGAGATCTGATACTATAGCTTCCATGGCCGCCTGCCTCTGATGCATCATATCCTGCTCTGCAGAGCCCTTCAACATCCTTTCCACAACTCCTGCCAGCTTGATCACCTCTGCCTTCAATTGCTGATTCTCCTCTGCCATTTCAGTGACTGTCCTTTCTAGAGCGGCTTGCTTCTGAGTCAGTATTCTCTGCTCCGCAGACTCCTTCAATACCTGTTCCATTGCTGATGCTAAACGAATCATCTCTTCCCTCATCTGTCTATTTTCCTCAGCCATCTTTTCCACAGATTGTTCAATTCTGTCTCGCCTCTGGTCATGTCCTGGTGCTTCCTGAGCTGTTGTTATCCGAGCAGTGGGTATTGCCTCTTCTCCCATCGCATAAAAGTAGGGCACGCCCTGCCTCATGTACACCGTGTTCGTTCGGACGAACAGAGGGATGTCGAACAATCCTGGGGCGCCTCACCATCGTTAGTGGGGTTAGGTCTTCGTCCTCCGAAACGGTGATGTTGTTCCTCATGAAGATTCCCAATATATGGCAGAGGGAAATATTCCGTGCTGGGTGAGTTGCGACGAGGTGACATGTGTATGCAGTCCAGAACCCTAAGTGCAGCTTCTTGCCCTTTTTTGCACACCATATAAGGTACAACTCCGTCATTGATGTCCGGACTGCCGAATTAGACTGCCCCAAAAGATTGTAGTCTAAAAAAAGTTGAACCAGGCGTAAAACGGGGTCGCTAAGGTGGATCGATCGGGAGATCGTGGATTGGAACTGCCCTGCTCCGGGGTGAGTAAGTTCCTCCCAAGCCGACTGGGGCTCAAATTCCACATGCCGGCGGGGAATCCCCCGCTCCCTGTTTCTCCATTCAAGTCCTATTGCCTCCTCCAAACTGCACATACCCAACCTCACAGTCCACTCAATCAGATTCATCCTAATTTCTCCTCCAAATACCCTGAAGCTAACACACTCTATATCCAAATCAGTTGTGACTTCGAATCGAAAAGTTGCGAAAAACTCCTTGGCCAAATCGACCGGGACACTTAACTTCTCATCCCTCAACAACCATTCAAAACCCAACTCATGCAAAAGGGCTAGAAACGATTCACTAATTTGCATCTCATCTAAGGATGGGAGATGAATTACCTTTCCACACTTAACCTTCTTGCCTTTTGCGTTCTTTGTGCGGTAAACTGACTGGAGCTTCTTGTCATCAAACAACTTCATCTCTTCCACAACGTCATCCGTGAGTTCCACCGTCCAACGCTTATACCGGAGTGGTTCGGCAGGTGGATGCAACAGTTCTCGATGATCGTTGGGGAGTTCCCGCTCCTTGTATTCCTCCTCTTCCATGGTTGTGTCGCTATCTGATTCAGATTCTTCACTGGCCTCGTACTCACTATCGCTCTGTGTCTGCCGGTTTGATGGGGTCCTCCGGGCAGTCTCAGTGATCACTATGCCTGTGTTCGGGGTACGCATTCTTTTGGTTTTTGATTTTTTCTCCACAACGGTCTTGCCCTTTCTTTTCCTTTCTACTTGGTATCTAGCTTCCTCTTCCGCCTCGGTTGGTGGCGTCTCCTGGGTAGCGGAGCTACACTCTTTCTTGGCATCTTCCTTCTCCAATTGTTCGGGGCTCACTGACTCGGGTGCGAGGTCCAGTCCCTCAGCCACCCGCTCGGCTTCCACACCCTGATCCTCTTGCGCCGGACAGGGCTCGTCGTCACTCATGATCTCTAGGGGATCCTCCGCCGTGTTCGGTTCCGCCCTGTTGGGTGCCCACTTACCCAAACAACGTTGCGATTTCCTCTGCGGTTTGGGTGGCTCTGCCTTGGAGCCTGTCTTCACTACCAGTTTCCTTCTGACGGGGATCGGTTTAACTACCGAAGGTGCCCCTGGGGTGGATGCCTCTACCTCTGGTTCTGTTGTCTTCTGTTCCTGCTTCCTTGGCTTCACTCTGCTTTTCCCTCTCCTCTTCTCCTTCAGACTGGGATGTATTATCCTTCGGTATGGGTTCTCTAAAAGCTTGTTCATTCTCTCCTACTGATCTTGGTGCGAGGTCCAGACCCTCAGCCACCAAGTCAGTTGTCTCCTCTCTTCGGTTTACCCTGTTCATTATCGAGTCAAACTCCTCGTCCGTCATGAGGCCCTGTTTCCTGGCTGATTCGTTCAGATCTATCTCTGGCCGTCTTACTTCTTGAAATACTGGGTCCTTCTCGGGCGTCATTTTTGCTCCGCCACTCTCTCCCTGGGTTTCCCTTACTTGGCTGGACTTTTTCTTTCGCTCCTCAGAGTCGGAGCTGTAAAACGCGGCGATAGCTTCCAGGTCTGCCGAATCTGGTTCCGAGGGTTCCGATGCCGCGGTGGCTGAGGGAGATCCTTCCTCCGACTGTAGTTCTGCGTGTCTGACCTGTGCATGAGGAATTTCACTGGGTGCGGTTCCTATGCCCCCCGTGTGGCCGAAATTGGTCAATGCCGCCGTCCAGTCCCTAGTCGGGTCTTGTTGGCGAAGGAATACCATTACGGCATCCAAAGAAATAGTGGCCGGCGGTTGAGCAGTCGGTGCGGGTGGTTGGTTCGACTGTGGTTGGGCCTCCGGGGTATCTTCTCGCAACGGCTGCGTATCTTGGGTGTTCGCACGACGGGGTTTGATTTTCCTCGCGATAGCTTTCTTACCCATGACTGTAATTTGTGATTTGACGGTAGAAATTAGGGTTTGGTTTGAGAACGATGGTTCTGTGAGAGGGATAGAGGAGAATTTCTTGAAAGGTATTTTGGAAATGAGGGTTTTTTTTAGGGAGAAAGGGAGGGTCGGTTGGTTTAGTTCGGATTAGAAATGGCAGTTGCAGGTGGTTTCAACCGGCTATCACTGGTTACCGGTCATGCCGCTTCATCTGAAAAGTGGTTGGGCGACAGGTGTTGGTTCCTGATTGGCTAGCGTGTGTACTCTCTCTGCTCCACACCATTCCAGCACTGCCACCCTGCAAAAGCTGCACACGCTTAATTCAAATTTACGTCCTATCCACAATTTCCCTCTATACTTACCTATTACGGAAAATAATTCAAAATGGCACTTAAATACAAATTGGAGTGACACTAAATAGGTAATCTCTTGGTCAAAGTGTACCCCAACCTAAATTTAAGGCCCGAAAATATATTTTTGGATTTTTAGAAAATTTTCAAGCATGCAAAAATTAATTACGTATATACAGTATTTACATTCTCCTTAGGTAATTTGGAATCCTACCTGGCCAGTATATGCAGAATATTATCAAAATGAAACTAGCCACGTGGAATTCCAAATTCCTGTCTTACTAATCAGTATGTGACCTTAGTATGTGGTGGTAGTGGAATTTCATCCACTACCCCCACCTCACTATTATCCCTAAAGATTTTCAACCTATGTCCATTCACAACAAAAGGCTCAGAGTTAGAAAGACTCCCTGAAATCTCCACCGCTCCATTAGCTCGGAGGGCTGTTACGATGTACGGTCCTGTCCACTTAGATTTGAGTTTCCCGGGCATTAACTTCAATCTCGACTGGAAGAGTAGTACTTTCTGGCCAACATGGAGCTCCTTGGTTCTCAGATTTCTATCATGCCATAATTTCGTTCGCTCCTTGTACCACATGGCCGAGTCGAAAGATTCCAATCTAAGTTCTTCAAGCTCCTGTAATTGCAGCTTCCTTTCCTCCTCACAGGCTGTAGCATCCATATTCACTTTCTGTACTGCCCAGTATGCTCGGTGCTCGATCCCTACAGGTAAGTGGCACATTTTTCCAAAAACTATTCGGTAAGGGGACATACCAATGGGGGTCTTGTAGGCGGTTCGATATGCCCAGAGAGCATCCTCTAATCTCACGCTCCAATCCTTCCGAGAAGGATTTACAGTTTTCTCCAAAATCTTCTTTATCTCTCGATTAGAGATCTCGGCTTGGCCGTTAGCTTGCGGGTGGTAGGGGCTTGAAAGTCTATGGTGCACACCGTACTTTTTCATTAAAGCTTCAATTGTACGATTACAAAAGTGTGTACCTTGATCAGAGATGATCGCCCTTGGGACTCCGAAACGGCTGAAAATGTGACTCTTTAAGAATTTGGCCACCTCCTTTGCTTCACACGTACTTGTGGCCGTCGCTTCTACCCATTTGGAGACGTAATCCACCGCGACTAGGATATACAGATTGCCATAGGACGAGGGAAAAGGCCCCATGAAATCCATTCCCCATATGTCGAATAATTCACAAACAATAATCGGTACTTGCGGCATCTCATCTTGGGCAGATATTCCACCGGTCAGTTGGCAACGCTCACAGCTCCGGCAGAACTCGTATGCATCTTTGTTGAGAGTTGGCCAGTAAAAGCCGCTATCCAGAATCTTCCTTGCCGTTTTCTTGGATCCGAAGTGCCCTCCACATGCTAACGAATGGCAGTGGGTCAACACATCCCGCTGTTCCCAGTCAGGAATGCACCTTCTTATCACTTGATCGGATCCTACCCTCCATAGGTAAGGGTCGTCCCAAAAATAATATTTTGCCTCACTCTTGATCTTCATTCGTTGGGCTTTGGTAACACTTGGTACCTCTGGAAGTTCTCCAGTTACTAGGTAGTTGGCCAGGTCCGCATACCATGGCTCCTGCCCTACCTTCTCTTTTCCTTTTGCTGCATCATTCTGACCAGTAAGTTTGTACACTTCTTCCCAATCAATTTTTCTGGGTGCAAAAATCACCTCGCATAAGTGTTCCTCTGGAAACTGGTCGTGCACCTCCTCGCTGTTTCCTTCTTGCACTATTCTGCTCAAATGGTCTGCCACCTTGTTTTCGACTCCTCTCTTATCTTCCACCTCCCAATCAAATTCTTGCAACAAGAGTACCCATCGGATCAAGCGTGGTTTTGATTCTCTCTTGGTAACTAGATACTTAAGGGCTGCATGGTCAGTGTATACTACGACCTTAGATCCCAGCAAATATGGCCGGAACTTCTCGAAAGAAAACACCACTGCCAGCATCTCCTTTTCGGTGGTATCGTAATTCCGCTGGGCTTGATTTAGAGTCTTGGACGCATAAAAAATTACGTGCCTCCTCCCATCGATCTTCTGACCCAGCACGGCCCCTACCGCAAAGTCGCTGGCGTCGCACATTACTTCGAAAGGATGGTTCCAATCAGGAGCTCGTATGATAGGTGCGGATACTAATTTTTCTTTGAGAAGATCGAAAGCTGCCTTGCATTGCTCATCAAAAACGAACTCCACATCATTTTGAAGCAGTCTGGTAAGGGGTTGGGCGATTTTGGAGAAATCCTTTATAAATCTTCGATAAAATCCAGCATGTCCCAGGAAACCCCTTATTCCCTTCTGATCAGTAGGGAATGGTAATTTGGATATGACATCCACCTTGGCTCGATCCACCTGGATACCTCTTTCTGAGACTACGTGTCCTAGGACTATCCCTTCGGTGACCATAAAGTGGCACTTCTCGAAGTTCAAAACCAGACTCTTTGCTTGACACCTTTCCAAAACTATGTCCAAATGATGAAGGCAAGAGTCGAACGAGTCTCCGTAAACCGTGAAGTCATCCATAAATATTTCTATGCACTCCTCAATCAAATCGGAAAATATGCTCATCATGCATCGTTGAAACGTACCTGGAGCGTTGCATAAACCGAAAGGCATGCGACGGTATGCATAGGTTCCAAACGGGCAAGTAAAAGTGGTTTTGTCCTGGTCCTCAGGATCCACGTGAATTTGGAAGTACCCGCTGTACCCATCTAGGAAGCAGAAAAATTTTTCCCAGCTAATCTCTCTAATATCTGGTCGATGAAAGGCAAAGGAAAATGGTCCTTCCTTGTTGCGTTGTTCAGCTTCCGGTAGTCGATGCACATTCGCCAACCCGTGACCAGCCTTGTTGGAATCAGCTCGTTCCTCTCATTCTTGACAACTTGGATCCCGGATTTCTTTGGAACCATGTGGATCGGGCTGACCCACTCACTGTCCGGCACTGAATAGATAATCCCTAGCGACAACAACTTCAAGATTTCCTTTAAAATTTCCTCTCGCATGTTAGGGTTTACCTTCCTTTGAGCATCTCGATGAGCCTTCGCTCCCTCTTCTAGCCTGATGTGGTGCATGCAAACGTCGGGGCTTATCCCTACTAGATCTGTAAGGCTCCATCCGATTGCCTTCTTATTCCTATTCAACACAGTCAGTAGCCGCGCTTCTTGTTCTTTTGTGAGACTGCTGTTGATGATTACGGGATATGAGTTCTCCTCCCCGAGGTAGGCATACTTCAAGTTCGATGGTAACTTTTTTAGCTCGACTTGGGGTGGAAGTGTGTCTTCGGGTAGAGGGTTTTTCTGGGCCTCCCCGTCTTTCTTTAAGCCTTCCCCTGAAGGTTCTTCCGTACTGACTGGAAGCTTGGCCCCTGCGGCTCCAATGAACGCCGACTTTTGACAGAATTCCTTGATCGCTCCTTCTATTTCTTCGTCGGTCAACCCCTGGCTACTGATCAACTCACACCACGCAGCAGCTTCTTCGTCGGCCTGATCACAAGCATCTAAAGCCTGGAGTTTTTCCTGTAATAGTTCGGTCTCAAGAAAATCTTGGACTAGAGGGTCAATCACATCAACAAAGCATAGATTTTCAGAATCAATGGGTTTCTTCATGGCATCATTTATATCAAAAGTAAACTTCTCACCATTAAAATCAATGCAAATAGTCCCCTCGGCCATATCCACTATTGTCTTAGCCGTTCTCAAAAAAGGTCTCCCTAACAAGACTCCACTAGACTCTCTCGCTTCATGCTCACTCATTTTGATCACATAAAAATCAGCAGGGTATGTGAACTCCTGTACTCTAACCAACACGTTCTCTAAAACTCCCTCAGGGCTTATGCACGACCTATCAGCCAGCTGGATCAACACCCTAGTGTTTGACAGCCTCACTCCTTTCAGTCGGTTATAGATTGATAATGGCATGACATTAATGGAAGCTCCAAGATCACACATCGCATGTTCAACCTTCACATCCCCTATAGTTATGGGTAAAGTGAACATACCTGGATCGGCCCTTTTGGGCGGCAGTTTCTCTTGCACAATTGCGGATGCGATCCCTTCCACCATGATTTGTCCATCTTTTTGAGCTTTCCCGGCTATGAAATCCTTAATGAATTTTCCGAGCGGGGGTAGTTTCACGGCTTGGAGGAATGGTATGGTGACGTCCAACCTTCCAAAAATCGACAAGTAGTCGACCGGGTTCTCTTTCTTCCTCTTTGTAACAAATCGGAATGGGAATGGTTTCTCTCCTTTTTTCTCTTCTACGGGTTCCTCAGCAACTTTCTTTGGTAGCTCTTGGGTCCGAGCCTCCATTCTGGGATTTTTCTCTTGAGGAGGTTCCTTCCTGGTCAGTAAGGCATCGGGTTCACCTCTTATACTTGGTGTATCATCCAGGAAGAATGGATCCTGCATTCGAGGCATGAAATTCCCTATTTCCTCAGCTGAAATTGTCTCGCCTCCTATCTTCGTTCCATTCGATCCTTCACTCGGCTGTTTCGGTTGAGGTGCATCATAAGTAGTTCCTGACCTCAACGTGACCTTACTCACATTTGCCTTCTCGGGCATTTGGACTGTAGATGGGAGTTTTCCTGCATTTCCCTTCAAATCACCCATCGAACTGGCCAGTTGAGCTAATTGCCTATTCATCATATCCATGTTAGCCTTATGTTCTTTCTGGGCATTTTGCATCCCCTGCACGACCTCATTATGGGCTTGCAATTCTCCTTTGATGTTCTGTTGTGATGCTAGCATTTCACTCATCATGTCCTCAACGGATCTCCTCGGCCTGTTCGAGTTTTGGAAATGACCCGGCCCTTGGTGTTGATAGTTCTGGAAGGTTTGCTGTCCTTGATTAGGCGGGTATTGGTTATATTGGGCAGGAGGAGTGTACTGATCTTGAGGATATTGACTCTGGTGCTGGGCTTGGAATTGATTCTGGTTCTGATGGTGTTGGGATGCTTGGTTTGGTTGATTTTGGTAGTTTTGGAAATTTCTCTGATGGGGTGGCACGTAAACAGGGTTCGAGTTTGAGCTTTGTGGGTTATAGTTTTGGGCTTGTTGGTTTCTTCCTGACCAGTTGGGCTGGAAGTCTGGGTTTGCTGGTCCACGGTTAGGGTTTTGGTTCGGGTGAGGGTTATATTGGTTCTGGCCTTGACCTTGGTTCTGGTTTTGGTTCCCTTCTCCCCATCGAAAATTCGGGTGGTCCCTCCATGGTGCGTCCCGTTGTCTCCCCTGGATCCAATTCCCATTCTGGTTAAAATACCCAGCAGCATTAGCTTGCTCCGTACTGATCAAGTCATTCGGATGCTCGTATTGGGCCCCTTGATTCCCCTGCTCTGCACCCTTGTAGTTCCCAGTTGGGAGAGGTGGTGGAGTGCTCTTCTCGATGGCACTCAAAAGTGACTTCTTCAGTTCATCCATCTTCAAGTCCATTTTCTGCTCCAGCTTGTTCTCCTGATCAGTAGTCGATGCAACCGCAGCCCGCTCTCGGTTGTATCCTTCCCTTGAATGGTCATACTCTTTCTTTGCATTCAGTAGCTTCCTTAGGACTCTCTTTGCTTCGCTGACCCGTAATTGCGTGAAGCTTCCTCCCGAAGATGAATTGGCCAGGTCTTTGGTTACCGCGTTCATGCCCTCGTAGAAAGTATGATGTACTTCAATGTCCGCCATGCGATGGTTGGGACACGATTCCAAAAGACCCATGTATCTTGCCCAATAGTCGCTCAAGGGCTCGTCATATCCTTGCTTCACATTCGTTATTTCTCTCTTCAGTGCGCTTGTCTTAGATGACGGAAAAAACTCGCCCAGGAATGCTGACTTGAAGTCGGCCCAAGTCTCAATAGAGTCAGGGGGCAAGCGCATGAACCAGGTGTTCGCTTCCCCCTTGAGCACAAATGGCAGAGCTTTCAGCCTATAATCATCTTCAGTCGCTCCTGCTGGTCTTCTCTGCGCTCTACAAATCTTACAAAATTCGTGAAGGAACTCATACGACCCTTCATAGCTTTTCCCGCAGTATGTAGGTAGAATCGCTATGACATGAGGCTTCACGTCACAAGCAGTCTGTCCCGGGGTGACCACGATAGCTTGCGGTGGTTCTCCTTCGGTATGCGCATTCAGCGTACCGATCTCTGGATCTTCGTCCATGTTGGCAGCCATTCCTGGATTGCCTTCCAACAGTGGTAACTCCACGGGAATTGGTCCTTCTATGGTGTCCTGTTCTTCGTCGCTACTCGTGTCTAGGTCAGACAGAGTTGTTGACAGGCCAGAACGAGTGGTCACAAGTATGGATCCTCGCGGAAGTATCTTCGGTTTCCACGGATTAGGATCCGAACTGCTTCTCATAAACTGAAACAAAAGAAAAAGAGAAAAAATTATACACAATATTTACGCCAAAGTATCACACACAATAGTATATAAAACGCCATCCATCCCCGGCAACGGCGCCATTTGAAGAGGTTTACGAGGTGCGTAGGTGTCGTTCAAGCGAGGATATATCCTACTGGCAGGATAAAGATCCTAACTAAGCCTAGACCTCGTCTTCAAAGATTCCTCAACCCACTTCTACTGATCAGTATAGTGGAGGTAAGGGTCGAATCCCACAGAGATGGTGCGTTTAAACTACTGCGGTGATGTTTTGGAGGGTTGGTTAGCTACCACGCTCGGGTTGAGTTTCTACCTAGGCGAGTAATTAAAGGGTGGCGTCCTACTGACTAGGATGGGGGAGCAGATCATGGAATGCAACTGTGTACGTGGAAATGAGGGGACATGGTGTAACAGAAATTGTTTGGAAAGGACGGTATTTCTATTTTTGGCTAAACAGAATATTCAGAGTGTAGTGGAGGTAGTGGTGACTAGGCTGACAGATCTGCAGGTACAACCAGAGGTGAAGGACAAAAGAAAGCAAAAGTAAATAAAAGTAAGGTGGTCCCCAATCTGGATGTAGACATCGTCTTCTCCAACAACACAACTTAAACTCAGATAACAATTCCAGATCCAACCCGGCAAACGCAGATTAACAACTCGCGAACACAGATCTAAAACTAAGAAATCAAATCTGAAATCAAACGCTGAAACTGGACTTCTGCATGCTGGTCAACATGAAAGATCGATTCAGAAAATAAAACGAATCCTTGCATGCAACGATCTACTTCCAGATCAAATAGTACATGTTTACCTATCCTAAAGAAATTTGTTACGTAACAGAATTTAGAGATTTAGCACTTAAAACACCGAGAAATCTTAGATCTAAGCTAACTAGACAAGGAAAGAAAAGAACATTACAATGAACGAAACGGAAATCAACTTCATAGCATTAACACGTTCGGATATCCAAAGCAAGCATTTCAAAACAACAAAATCCCAAAATGTAACAGAAATCCAACGTAAAGACGGAGAACTAATTAAACTACGAAAGCAATTTAAAGATTGTTTGCCACTCCGGGCGATAAAATCTCTGACTGGAACTACGATCTAGCTAACTGGAACGGACGATGACTGGAACTCGGGAACATTCTGAACGTCAGGTGATCATGGCTCGGCGAGGCAAGAAGTGGACACGGCTGAAAGACTGAAATTACCGAGAGAACTCTCTACCTAAGGATGATGGTGAATTTCTCCCTTCTCTCTCCAACTTGGCTACCTTTTATAGGGAGGCTACCCTTGATTTTAGGGTAAATCCTTGCTGCAATTTGACTTCTTTGCCCTTAATTGTGGGTAATCCGTCCCAGCTATCCGTCTTCTTCATCTCAAGCCGTTTTAGCACGTATACGGATCAGTATGAGACCATGCTGGCGCTTTTTCTACCCGAACACTCCGGAACTTCCCTACTGGCCAGAACACTTATCCTGCACACTTTGAGCAACTGCTTTGCAAATATAATCATTTAAACCTGTCATACTGACCAGTAACCGAGGCCTAGAATTCGACTTATCAATTGTATTCTTCGACGACATACTGGTCTAGAGCCCAAATCTGGAGGAGCATTGTGAGCACTTGTCCGCGGTTTTGAGGGTTCTACGGGACAACAGTTTCTTCGTCAAGTTATCCAAATGCTCATTCTGTAGCTCCACCGTGGAGTATTTGGGGCACTTGATCAGCAACGGCTCCCTTATGGCCGACCCCAGCAAGATTCGAGCGATGATGGCTTGGCCAAAACCGAAGAATGTTAGACAACTCCGCGGGTTTTTGGGCCTAACCGGCTATTACCGTCGCTTCATAGCAGGATACACACTAATTGCGTCGCCCTTGACGGATTTGTTAAAAAAGGACGCGTTTATGTGGACCCCGGAGATGGATTCTAGCTTCTTGGATCTTAAAGGGGCCATGACCACTGCCCCAGTACTGCGTCTACCGGATTTTGAAAAGACTTTCTACGTCGAGACGGATGCCTCTGACACAGGCATTGGCGCAGTATTACTCCAAGAGAATCACCCGATTGCATTTTTTAGCAAGAAGCTTGGCCCTCGTCGCCGGGTCGCGTCGACTTATCACAAAGAGTTATACGCAATCGTCGAGGCAGTGCAAAAATGGCGTCAGTATCTACTTGGGAGAGAGTTCGTCATTAGGAGTGATCAGAAGAGTTTGAAAGAATTGCTCCAACAAATAGTGCAGACGCCGGAACAACATCTGTACGTACGGAAACTTATGGGTTATAAGTTCGTTATCGAGTATAAGAAGGGGATCACGAACCGGGCAGCGGACGCGCTCTCACGGCGTGAGGAAGATGAACCGTCCGATGCCCATGAGGGAACGCCACCGGCGACCCCGACGACCGACGGGGGACCCGACGCCGAGACCAGCGCACTGCTGGCTGCCGCGGCACACCCTATTCCGCAACTCCTAGATTTGCTCCGTCGAGAAACCGCATCATCTCCAGAAATGCGCGAAATCACAGCCAAAATAAAGGAGGGGCGGTCGGCCCCACATTTATCCTTGGTGGACGGACTGGTTTACTATAACCGCCGCATATTTGTGAGCTCGCGCTCTTCAGCCCGGACGCCTATATTGACCGAATATCACAGCTCGCAGTCAGCAGGTCACCCCGGGTTCGAGCGCACGTGGCGCCGCGTGACGGCGGATTTTTACTGGCCGAACATGAAGAAAGATTTAAAACGTTTTGTGGAATCATGCATCGTGTGCCAAACAACGAAATACTCTACCCAGAAGCCGGCCGGGTTACTGCAGCCGCTACCAATTCCGACACAAGTTTGGGAGGACGTGTCCATGGACTTTATAATAGGCTTGCCTCAATCCCGTGGCTACACGGTGATCATGGTGGTCGTAGACCGTTTGTCTAAATATGCGCATTTTTCCCCATTACCCACAAGGTTTGATGCGTTATAGGTGGCCCATCTATTTATCAATACGGTTGTTCGCCACCACGGCTTTCCAAAAACGTTGGTATCCGACAGGGACTCGGTTTTCTTAAACCAGTGTTGGAAGGATTTGATGCGCCTCAGTGGCACAAAATTAAATTTTTCGACAGCTTATCACCCGCAATCGGACGGCCAAATGGAGGTTCGGAACAGGGGATTGGAACAGTACCTACGGGCGTTCACCGCCGATCGCCCATCCAAATGGGCAAATTTTCTTCCATGGGCAGAACTAGCCTTGAATTGCTTCCATCATTCAGGATTAGGCATGTCTCCTTATAAGGCTCTCTATGGCCGAGAGCCCCCGAGCCTGATCTTTTCGGCCCCCTCAAGAGCGACGCCTCCGACAGCAGCAGAAGTAATCCGTCAACGGGGGGAGTTATTGGTGGAGTTGCGTCGGAATTTGGAGCGCGCCCAGCAACGAATGCGCGAGTCGGCCAACAAACACCGTCGAAATTTGGAGTTTGAGTCGGGCGACTTGGTCTTATTGAAGCTCCAGCCGTATCGGCAACATTCGGTGGCGCGCCCTCAGTCTGTCAAGCTGGCACGACGATACTATGGGCCGTTTGAGGTGTTAGAGCGTATTGGCCAGGTCGCGTATCGGTTACGCTTGCCCGAGGGGAGTAGGATTCACAACGTCTTCCATGTGAGCCTCCTTCGCAAGTTCGTGGCAGGCGGCGACTCTGACGTGGGCATGGAGCTGCCGTCGGAGTTCTTTGGAGACCGGCCGGTTGTTTATCCGGTAAGGGTATTGGATAGGCGCGTGTTGTGGCACGAGGATAGACCTATGGAACATGTGTTAGTACGTTGGTCCGATGGCACCGCGTCGCCATCCTGGGAACCGCTCGAGTTAGTGCAACGCAGATTCCCTAACGTACTTCTTGAGGACAAGGAGGTTGCTATGGAGGGGGGGGGTTGATACGGACCCTGCACTAGAGCCCCAAGCACCGGATGAAGAGACAACACGGGAGGCGGAGGCGCCGGTGGAGAGGAACGTGCCTCCGTCAATCGCGACGACCAAGGGACGGAAGAACCGACGGCCACCAGACTTGTTCGGAGACTACGTCCCAAAGTAGCGTCATTTTTATTTTATTTCCTTTTATTTATTTCTTATTTTTGGTAATTAGTTTATTTTTGTTAATTATTTATTTCGGGTTTTCTTTGTTGGTTCTTTCCCGAGATACGTTAGGATTAGGAGTCGAACCAACCCTAGGGTCCTTAGTCTATAAATAGGGCTATGTTCATTAATTCAATTATCAATACAAACTTAAGCTATTTGCCCACAAAAGTCTCGTGCATATTATCCAGCCTAGCTCGCCGCTGCCCGACGGAGGAACCGCGCACAGCCGCCGCTGGAAGAAGCCGCCGATCCTGCTGCAGGACGCCGGAAGAAGTACCGCTCGTCGAGCCAATTCAGCCGTCGATCGGGTTTAGGGACGTGAGACCCTTATCAGTGATGGTACCCAAATAATAATTACGCATTTAGGTTAACAAGTTTTGAAATATTGGGCATTGAGTCTTGACTCCAAAAATGTCTTTAATACTCTCTGATCTAAAGTTGTTATTCGAATTTCAAGCGTATGCAATTATCATTAACAAAAGTAAAAATCGATCGCTTACTCATGTTGGATTATTTTTAAAATATTTATCTTTTAAAAAACAACTAAATGTCTATGTACCATGAATCAAGAGTCATAAAAATTTGAAAATTTTAGTTTGTAGTAATAATATTGATAGCACTTGTGACTTTAGTGTTAATGTTGTTCATACGGAAAATTTTCAAAACTTATGAACTATTGTTTCTTTGAGAAGTTATTCATATTTATGTATATTTTTTCTTTTATTTTTCCACTTATGAACTTTTGTTTAGCTGAATATTATAAGTTGTGAACTAATTAATTTGTATTGATTGTATTTTAGTATGCCATTGGAGTATAATTCCTCTGTTTGTATTAGATATTTTAAAGTGTTTTAATCATTTTTTTAAATTTACACTTAATTAATTGAAATATTTTTTATATATCTAATAAAACGTTACTGTACATTTCTTATTTTAAATTTATGCAATAATATTGGTACTTATTTTCATTAACTTATTATAAACGTGTAATTATGACGTGAAAATTGTATGGCGTGCACAGCAAATCACTAGTTTTATTATAAAAGATAAAAATAAATTAAAGTAAACATCCGGATCCGGACCATCAATTTGCCGAACTCCATAGCTACACCTACATTGACACACAGGTCTCTCACTCGCTCCACTCTCACAGTCTCACTCGAAAACAAAAAACCTCTGAATCTCTCTTCCACTCTCTCTATCACATGCACACGAACTCACGAAACGGGATACTGAAAAGCGACGAGTTTGATTATGGCTGAAGCCGACGGAGGAGGGGACGCGAAAGCACCGTTAAGCTCTTCCATCCCTTCCGGAAAGGACACCGTCTGGTTTGATGTCTCGTCTTTCCTACATCGCGCCTGCCACGGTCCGTTCCTCTCCATATCTTTTTCTCAATTGCGATCACTATATTTTTTTAATTATATATTGGACTGAGAGGGTTGCCCCAGCCTTACTCCGTTTAATACATTCGCTGATTTCTTAATGTATGTGGTTAATTCTTTTCAATTGCTGTATGGATTCCCGTTTTCCGGTGTAAACGATGTATTTTCTTAGGGAATATTTCTAAGTATGTATGTTTTTCCGATGCAATGCAGCAAAACTAAGCTGGAGTTTCCATATAAGTAGAAGCTGGTGCGATTTGATTTGAAATAGAATTAACTTGGAGACATATTTTTAGTTTCTTATGTAACTCTGTTCTGCACCTTCTTCTTTTACCCCTTCCATCCCCTACTTTGGTGTGATTGATTTAATTTTCTACTTTTATGCGCTCGCTCAATTCCACCCCCACACCCTAGAAAAATTAATAAGAACCGCAGCATCTTAATGATTCTTTTCTTGTAATTTGTTTTACAGATCTTCGAAATGATGAACTCATCAATGGGGAGAATTTCAATCTGTTTGCTGCCATGTCAGCGTTAGAGGTAATACTGCTCTTCTTTTGAAAGACATATGTAATTACTCCTAAGGTATATAGCAAGTACGATAAGGTAGAGCTCAAGTGATTCAGGAAAAAAAATCAGAAATATCAGCAATGGATGTCAATTTTATTTGGTGAGAAGAGCATGTTAATGCAGCATATTTTCAGGAAAAAGAATGTTTTTATCATATTATTATATTCACAATGAATAAAAAAAGGTGATATTTCTTTTCTCATTTCATTAGAAGTTATGACAATATTGTTTTTAGAAAGCGAATTTACAATTATCATGTGACATGAGGCTAGAGAGTGTATCCTGAACACACTCCTATTGATTGGTTGAGGCATGAGGTTTTCTAAATGTTATTTTGCCACTTTTAGATGATTGATGCTCTATAAAACTTTGGTTGTGAGCTGTATCCAGCTATCCTTGTGCCTCATTTAAACTTCAGGTATAGATATGTTGGCAGTGTTTGTCTAAAGTTAACATTTACTCCTACTAATTGTGATTGATGAAACATTTGGTTTGATAATAATCCCGAACCATGAAACCCTTCATCTTTTAAATATGGCTAGCACGGAACAGTGAATAGTGGTCTAAAGTGCTGTATCATCAGTCATCACTAACTAATCAGACCCATTTACATAAATTTGGAAATATTCAGATTTCTTCCATCTCCTTGTTTTTGATAATTGAATGAAATGCTTACCATTTCTTTATGAATTGCATCATAAGTTGAGAAATATAAGGAAATCCACACACGAGGACTATTCAAAGGAACTTTGGAGGATTGAATAGGTACATAAGATTTACTCATGGCTACTGCCCTAAGTCGTTTCAATTTGGGAGACATTCAAAAAAATGTGAATAAAAATTATGTTATCATGTCAAAACTGGTTAGAGAGGCACATTAACTTTAGTTATTTTCTTTGCTAATGGTAATTTGGTAATTTCATCTTGCTTCATCTGTTTTTCCTATCCTCAAAATTTGAATTACATTACTTCTAAATATGCTGGGTTCAAACTTCAATGTAGCACTAGCTTGCTATAAACTTATAGCAGTGTAATTTAGTTTATTCCGGTCTTCTTTATTTTGTGATTCCTTATCTTATACTCTTCTAATAGAGAAAAAAAGTACCAATAGATTATTAGCACATCTTCTTGTCATTGGTATGCAAGAGCAAGACTACTTGTTCGCCATAATTATAAAGGACATTTTTTTCCTTTCATGTTAAACAGCATGACACATGTAATTTAGCACGATCATAATAATCTCTGTAATAGGCTGTAGTTCCTACTCTATTGTGTTATGTTTTATTCATAAAATTTCTCTCTTTTTTAGATAATGGACCCAAAGATGGATTCAGGCATTGTATCGACCTATTATTCTGTTGATGAAGCCATTGAGAATGGTGCTGCTCCTATTCCACTGAGCTTTGATAGAACAAGTGATGTTAAACGTGTTATTGATATAATGGACCATTTTCTTGCTTGTGAGGTATTGTTGCACATCTTCCAGGAGAATCAGTAATTCAGTAGCCATTTTAGATAGCAGTCTATAAATAATTACGATTATACCCCTCTTACTTTATTTTCTATTGATGCAGGCAACATGGCATAAAGGAGGTTCGTTAGCGCAAACAGTGTTTTCTTGCACCTACCTCTTGAGGCCTGAGAGAACATCATCTCATGCCCTGCTGCATTCTTTCTGCAGAGTTATACGTGCTACTTGCAGTGCTCTTGTTTCAGCTGTTTCAGAGGCATGCACAAATGAAGTAAAGTACTTCAACGAATCTTTGCTCATTATTTTCTAATGATACTCCTAGTACTTCAAAATTTTAGCTATTGTTTCATAAGTACATAAATGAATCTTCAGCTCTTTTCCTCATGGAGATAAAATTGTCAGAAGTATCTCGCTACCTCATTAGCCAAAAAAAGAGTAAAGTTGTATCGGGATTGGGGGTAATTGTTTCAGCTGAAGGGCTTTTGAGGGTCAAGAGGAATACCTAGAGAAGGTATGGTATAGGGCTAGGTTTTGACTAGCTTGGTAGATGTCACTCAAGCCTATTTTGTATCAGATTTAGAGGTGTTCTATCATCTAAATTGGATGATATTTTATTTTAATGGATGACTCGTACCTTTTGCTGCCTTTATTCTCAGTAATAAAAATTCTTTGTTTCTAATTTTAATTTTTAGAAGCTAATACATTTAGCCCTTTTTGTGGCATCTTCTTCTCTCATGTTATAAACTACCCAATAGGAAGAGAAGCAAGATATTGGTACTGGAACATTATTTTGTGTGTGTCTATGCATCATTCCTTTAGTCTAAATTGCAGCCCTTTCTGTTTTTTTATGGGCATCATGCTCTGGTCTCCAATTTTTCACCTTCTGGATGGGTTGAAGATATGGTATTATCAGTCCTTGCTTCTTGTTTTCAGCAGTGTTTGTGGCCTGGTTATCAGTCCTTGTATTATTTTCCATCTTAAGAGTATTAGACTTTCTGTGTCTATATTTTTAATTCTGTCCAATAACAAAGTACGGTTGTACAGGAAGAAGATATTTTCACCATGGCTTATGGTCTACCGTTAAAGGTCAATGGAGATGAAAAATGTTTATCAATTATACATGCAGTGGGTGCAACACTTTGTCGACAACTGAAGGCATGTAAAGCACCAGTGTAAAAAAAAACAGTTCCCGAAGGTATGGACCTCACATTTCTTAGTAATTTTCAAGAACTATCAGAGAATTACTAGACTTCCAGTATGGTTTTCTACTGGCTTCTCAGTTTCCTGGAAATAATTGTATATATGTGAATTGGCACACTGAGCTACTTTTGGCATAAGAAACATATACAAGAATCAGAATTATAATACTCCCTCCGTCCCATAGAAATAGGCCATTTAGGGTTGACAATAGGCCATTTAGGGTTGACACGGCTTTTAATGCATAATTGGTAAAGAGAGAAGGGCAAAAAGTAAATGAAATTGTGTAGTGGATGGTGGGACCCATAAATGATAAAGTAAAAGAGAAGGAGAAAAAAGGTTGCCATAAATGGAAATGGACTATTTCTATGGGACATATGAAAAAGGAAATATGGCCTGTTTCTGTGGGGCGGAGGGAGTAGTATATGGTTATGAAATAATTTAACCAAACTACTATATCTAAGTTTCATGGTAAATTTGGTTGCTTTGTGCAGATGTAGAGCCCCTGCAAACTCATCTCGATCTT
Organism: Salvia splendens; assembly: GCF_004379255.2. Classification (NCBI taxonomy): domain Eukaryota; kingdom Viridiplantae; phylum Streptophyta; class Magnoliopsida; order Lamiales; family Lamiaceae; genus Salvia; species Salvia splendens. The sequence continues at coordinate 15,507,446 of NC_056036.1, read as the reverse complement.
GAAGAAGGCTTTTGCGAAGCTGTTTTGTGCCGCATACGTTTTCGTAAGGTCTTATCTTGTATTATCTTAATTATCAAGTCCATAGTATTTCCTTATTGTGAATGTGAGATGCATTTAGATGCTTTTGAATTTATTGCACATTTGCACTAGAATGCTTCATCAAGTGCCCCATGATGGATTTAGGTGCTAGCCATACCAGTTTAGTGGCTGGCTCCTGGGGAAGAATGGCCACATGCACATGCCTGTCACGCCCCCAATGCTCTTTATAAGTTACCACATAAACTTGTTTTCCTACCATTAGCCTTTCTTCCATGCCATCAGTATGTTGCCACATTGAAACATGTGGTAAGATGTTCTTTTGTCCTGAATTCTTTGCTTTTGTCATATATGTTTTTCAAGTATTGGATTTGTTGTCCTTTTGTCTCATCTGAAACTATTGCTCTTTCCTTTCCTAATATGACTTATTTTGAATGTGACCATTTTCCTCTCTTGAATAACATTTACAGATTCTTTCGTGTGTTCAGCACTTTTACCTTGTACTGACATGCTTGAGGAAACCCCAAGGAAGAGGCTTGGAGTTAGCAAAGAAACATATTATTTCCTGCTTATCTGAGCTAGATTCCATGCTTAAAACTGAGGAATTCCTGAGAGACAACTCTGCATGTGGAACTGTCGAGAATGAAGATGAGAAAACCACTGCCTCAGGTTCTCAACCAGTTGGTTTCGATTCTACATTAAACAGCAGGTCAGCATCCCCAACTCCACCCCGTGCAATTAAACTACTAAGCTGGAAAAAGGTTAGTTTCTGTTGCTGTTATTTAACCTTTTAATCATCCATTCCAGACATAGAAATAACTTTGATATCTTTTTCACTTCTGTTTCTGTCAGGCAGTTGATTATTTCAGGAAGCTTCTGCATGATCTAGATGTTATATGTTCCTACTCGTTGGATCCTGTTTTTGAAGGTGCCCTGCGCTTTGTGGTTGATGTGCAGAAGTTTCAACCAGATTTGGTAGCTCGAGCTCATATGCAGGTTCGAATCTGGCACTTCTCTTCTTTGTAATTTTGTTTAAATATTGATATTTTGATCCCAATATCTAAAATGTACCACTCCGAAAGAATAATAAAAATAATCATTAATTTATTGAGAGGGTGTTTTACTAGATAAGGTACTAAATAAAAAATGTCCAAGGCTTGTTCTTACTGACAAAGATGGTTAAGGGAACATATATTGTGCAGCATTAATGCCAAGTATTGCGTGGGTTCCATAAGTGCTTGTAAGTAAGACCGAGAGTCCAGCATAAAGGAAGACTAGGATCTTGACGGCACAAGATAAGCAAGTCTACAATCAGAATGTTTTATCAGATGACTGCCTGCTAAACTTATGGCACAGTTTGTGGAGCAACACCGAAGATATTTGATAAAATGAATACTTGATAAATATGTGATACATGGGGTGGTGGAAAGTGCATAGTATGGCTGAAAATTGTTATCTAAAGTAATGCCTGTCACCCAAACTCTTTCAGTAAAGCCAAGCTCACTCTCTCTCTCTCTCTCTCTCTCTCTCTCTCTCTCATGTCACTTTCTGCAAATATCTTGTTTAGAACTGTTCTGGAGTTCTGGAAATGGAAACCTTTCAGGTTCTGCACTTTTTGCCTGCCTGTTATGTGGAATGCAAGCTCCAAATACTCCCTCTGTGGCTCTGTCCCACTTTAAGTGAAGCATTTCCTATTCGGAATTTATGCAGTTGTGCTTTGTGAGTTGAGTGGAGAGAGAATAAAGTAGAGATAATGATGTTTCCATTTTAGGAAATGTGTCAATTAGAGTGGGACATCTAAAAAAGGAAAATGTGTCTTATAGTATGTTTTTGCTCTCTCTTATTTGGACTACCCATCCGAAATCCCCCAGAATCTACGTGACCTGAAAGTTATCTAGAATCCTACTTAGGGTCATTAGTTTTTACATGGAGCACAATTGCATGGTGATCTTGAAACAGGCCTTTGGAACATTTTTTGATGGATTCATGTCAGTGGAGATGATAATGATCAGATGATCTCATGGAAAAAAACAAGAGAATGTTGGTCAAATTAATACATACTATTAGTAAGTGGTTCCTGATGGTTGGTTACACTGTTTCAGGTATATGCATCGACATTGTTTTGTCGCCTTTCAACTGTGGCTTTTTTATAGTCCTTCTGGAACAATTCATAGATTGCTGTAACTGAAACATGGAGAAAGGCTTTAAAAATGTGACCTAAGATTTCCTGTAATTGCTTATTCAATTGTGTGCGCTCCTTAATGAATCATCTTTGTAATAAAGGATGGGGGGTTGCGAGGTTCAGTGTACTTTTACAGAATGAGGCTAAATTTGTTGGAACACATTCGTACTCAGACGTTGGAGTCTTTAGGTGAAGAAAATTGTCTTGAAACCAATCTACGAATTTGCAGGTTATGACAGACCCCTGCTGTCTGACTTAACACTACTAAGTGAGCCAAGCTACAATTTAGTCAGTGTCCCAGGTTTAATTGGGGTGGTGGTCATTGCCTCCCATCCTTTTCAACCTTGGTCCATAAAAGTAAATTTATTGGTCAAGGATTTGTATAGAAATATACTGAGCATACTCAGCCAACACAAAAAGTGGCCAACTCTGTACAATGATGCAAATGGACAACTTAGAATGTCCCTAAGAAACAAAAACAATGAAATAAAGCAAAAGTGCCTTAACTAACCAAGTGAGAATGTGAGATTCGTCTCTTAAAATGTCCCTAAGCAACAAAAGTCAATGGATTAAGCAAAGGTGCCTCAATTGAACACGAATGCTTTCAAATGTTCACGATGCCTATGTGGATGCAAATTGATTATGTTTGTACTATGTGGAAGAGGATTTTAATTTAAAATACTTATGTTTGGGTTTATGAATTGGTTCCTTTTTATGCTCTTGTTAGACAATATATAATCTTCTTATAAAGAGAGATCTGTTTTACTTATATGTGGTGGATTCATGATCCTGCCATTCTATTGAGACTTATTTCTAAATAATGATTTATGCCTTATATTTCATTTTCTTATTGAATCCCATTTTTTAATAGTGAACTTTAATGTGTTTCGGCCCCTTTGTTTTTCATTCATGCATGATATATGTTTAGTCTTCAATAAGATTGTCCTTCCTCAATTCTACTGATTATTGATTAAAGTCGTATGCCACTATGCCTTATGCAATGTTTTCTAACGCGGATAGCTAATGCTGGTACAAGATGGGAAGCTTTATGGACGTGAATCTTTATTTGCTGTCATGGGCAAGGCTGCCCTATTACCTGAAGGCGCAAAGAATCATGATATCCAGAAGAATGAGAGTGTTCAACAACTAGGGCAGGTAGAGTGCAACTTGTCTTCCTGATAAAGCTTTCCCGTGTATTAAAAAATACTGCTACAATCTGAAGTTTAGATTGTATTTTAGGAATTTCTATTACATAACCAAGCTTCAAAAAGTGTTGTATGGGCTTTTAAAAATACCTCCCCCCAAACACTGTTAGTATCTAAACTTTAGCTGAAAGCATACCTTGTCGATGCAGTTACTTATCACTTTGTTCCTTCCCATATTGGCATAATATGGGCTTTTATAAATATCTTTCTCCTCAACCTTGTTAGCCTCTAATATTTAATGAAAGCATACCTTGTTGATGCAGTTACTTATCACTTTGTTCCGAGTCCTATGTACAAACACTGCATGGCAGAGGCGTAAACTAGGGAAGATCTTACAGGATTGGCGAATAATATGTGTACAGGTTCGCTAATATTCACAATAAAACTATAGATCAGAATGTATTGGTTCCATGAACCTGCTGTTTTTTTTCCTTGTATTGTTTTTGTTTCCATGTTCCATTGTGAATCTTACCTTTGGTTTATAACTCCTAGACTTGCAGGTTGTAGCTAAGTTATGGTATTCCAGAAATGAAAGCATTTTATCCGAAGTTTTGGTTTATTTAGTTTGAAGTGGTTAGTGCCAAGAAGAGATAGACATTTCTTTCCGAGAGTGGGTTAGGTGGAATAGGTGTATCGGAAGTTCAGAAGTGATTAGATGCAGGTGTGATAAAGAAGTTGACATTGATTGTTGTTGAAATTATCCAAATCCTGGGGTGTCCAACCTGAACTAAATCGCATTCTCTATCATCTTGATGTATAATTCAATAAATAGTAATGTCGGCCCCTCTTTAATGTATTTGGTTGATGACTAGAGTTAATGCTGCTTCTGTCTTCACAGCTTTATCTGATTGATTACCTATAATTGTGGCTGATTAATATTTTGTTTGCATTCTTCTCAAATAGCTTGAGTTGGCTTTTAGAAAGGAGTTTGGGGAGACTGCAAGCACTTTAGTTGAACAGGTCAATATCTGCATATTTGTGATCATCATGTCGCATGTTATTTTCTGCACCAGTGCATGCCCGTTCTTTGTTGTCGTTTGGCAAGCTTTTTAAGAGTCAACTTGCATGTCCTTGAATCTTTTATTCCCTTCTTGCAGGACTTGTTGTTAAAGGTCTGCAAACATATCCTCATTTGGGTAGAGGAGCAAACATATTGGATAGCTTTACGTTTCCTTATGCTTGGCTTTGAATTAGAGCTATATTCAACTGATGAATATTGCATGGTATATTGGTACATTTATATCATCTTGATCAAGCTAGCTGAGAAAACTCATCTCAAAATAATGCTGAGCAATGATTCTAGTGAGTAAATCCAAAGATTATCTTCTTTTCATGTCACATCATAATGTCAAATATTCACTTTTCGTATGAGCTTTATCAACTCTTTTGCTTCATGAGCAGGTCGACGAAAATCAAAAAAGAAGAAAGATTTTGTAAAGGATGTTGGCAAAGACTATCAAGTTCCACCTGTGGTCCTGTTCTTTCAGTGCTACATACATGTTTCACAAGGTCTTATGATGGTAATTATCCTCTTGTAGTATGTCTTATATGTTATCTCAACACAGTTAATTAGATCAACTAAATCTTTATATGCCTGATTATGTTAGACATCTATTAGAGTGAGTATGGTGTATGGATTTGAGACTGAGTAACAGTGGTCGGTTCAAACAGATGATTGCTTAGATGCTGTTATTATCAACTGTATATATATAGATTGACGCTAATCTTTAATTATTTACAGGGAGTTATGGTCCGCTTGTGTATTCATCAGTGGACTCTATGTTCTTTAACTTTAAAATATAGATTAATATTTGCTTCAATTAGAACCTGCTCTAAATGGCAATGCTATGTACCAGAGAACTTGGGTGTAGGAAACCTCAATCTTATCACTAGGGCGTGGTAGTCCAAGTTGAATGACTTATCTTTTACAAAAATGATCATTAATTGCACACTAACTGTTCTGATTCTTATTCAACAGATACTTGCTTCCTTACGGAATGAAAACAATATCTTCTTGTGTCAGGGTCCTTTCAACACTGAGCAGGAGGTATCTATATTATACTTGTTCCATTGTTTGTGCTTGAGTTCTTTAGTTGGAAAACAGTCCTTTCATCCCAAGTTTCTAAAGTCGTAGGGTTGTCTCACGTTACATGAGTCATTTCCTTTTATGGCAAAAAATAACACATTTAATCTCTTAGTCTTACTTTATTATCTCCTACTTTATTCTCTCTCTTCTCTCTCCTACGTTAGTCCCTCTCCACTTAATCATTAACAACCCGTGTCCAAAAGTAACAACTCACCTGTGGGATGGTGGGAGTAAATACTATACCCATAAATCGCTAACTTAAAACTTTCCAAAATTCATACCTTCTGAATCTTTGTATTTTTCGCAACTACATATCATTGTATGAGTCTTTCTTGGAAGAACCTCATCTTCCACTACCCTCAACTCCTTAGTTTCGAGATTAAATGGCATGCATAAGAGGGTTGTGTCAACATCAACAACATTCCACAATTTACTTTAGTCCATTTTTATATTTTTTTTATACTTGTACATTAACAGTTGCAAACAATGATGGTTCCTTGATGTTCACAAAATTTTCAGAGATTTGTCCAGCACTTTGAGCTGCTGCAGAAGGCTTCCCTTCCTGATCATGCATCCTTCTTTTCCTTCACTGAGACTCTAGCTAATACTCATTTTTCGGTAAGTATTGTCATTGGTCATTGTATACATCCTCAAACTATCCTCTTCCACAAATTTTGACCCTTCCCAGACTCTATCCATGCATAATTGCTTCAAAGACGCACAAAAGATTGCGAAGGAGCTGCGCGGTAGTTTTGCAAATGATCCAGACAGATTGGGGGAGCTTCGCCAGATAGAGCAGGTAGCAGAACATAACCATGTTGCTCTAAACCTTCTCCGCCGGTTAGGAAGCCTTGAACCGTCGCTCAAAATTTCCTTCGATTTGATTCACCATCCACATCTTGCCACTGCTTCTGTGAAGAGGTCTTGATGACCTCAAAATTTTGATTTTAATCACTCCCCACCTTTTGAGTCATTGAACTTTGTTTCCTTTGGCATTAGTTTTTCTCATTTCACCATTGATTTTTCTGACCTTCACCCTGAAAGTGGAAAATATGAATTGTATTATTATTAGAAGTTAGAGATTATTTAACGAATACACAGCAATTATAGTCCAGAAGCTTCTATTGCTAGCAATTTTGTGATATTGGATTTGGCTCCTACTCGTCACTATTTTCCTAAACAAAGATAATTTAATAATGAAAAAACATATATATGTGTTTGACCTTTTTGTTCGTAATGATGAAAGCTTTTACATTCAATATAAATTAATGATGCCATGTTAGGTGAAATTTGCTCCTTTTGGTCCGCTCTAGTGTGAGATAGAAAATAATCACAGATTGATCAAGAAGACGTTGACCAACTGATCAAGACAACTCGTAGACAATCCACTTGTTGTCGGGTGCACTATCAAGAACTGAGAGTTGCTTTCAAGACCTTAATCCACAATACTATGAACTAATAAAGGGAAGGAAGGGTCGAATCCCACATGGATGAAGTGTTTTCACATTTATTGTTGACATTTGGGAGATGCCTGCTGCCAAGTTTTAAAAGTGGGTTAAGTTTAATCTACTGGAATGAACGACTCGAACTGACCAACCTACTGTTAGCTCCTAACTGACCAACCTAAAGATCAACTGAATTAAATTGAGGGATGCAAACAAAAACCTTCCCGAAATAGCTAAACAAAGGTAAAAGCAAGGTGGCGACCCAATCCTTTAACAAACAAACTCAGAAAAGCTGTCGAAAAGTAAAATTTGTGTAAAGCTACAAATCTGGATTTGAACATCTAACTATTTCGCCTTCTTCATCGAATCGGCCAACAAAAAAATGTAACATGAAACTCGAACATTTTGAGATAACAACAAACTAGAGATTGGATGCAAAAAGGTAAACTCAATCATAGGTATCAGATCTAACTACTTGATCAACTTAAAACGAGAAAAATGAACAGCAGCAAACAATAATCATGCACACTTAAACGGGAAATTTCAGATCTATGTAATCGTACATGGATCCATAAAATTCAAACACAATCAAAAGCAGATCTATGAATTGCAACGCAACAACCCAGATTGCATCCCCCGACACTACCAATTGCGAAAAACATCCAACCAGATTTCAACAAAACTCCTCGAAAAGTAAATCCAACCAACTCAGAGAAAGTATTCATGACTTAAACTTCAACTGCTTCTAACAGATTCAGCTCAAACCAACAGTAATACAAACAACTGAAATCGAATAGTGAAATACTTCATGACATTAGGCACTAATCAAACGATTCAGAATAAGCTCCACAAACACGAAGTTCTAAAACTAACAATGGTTCAAAACGGAATTGTATCAGACAGAAATTTAAATGATTATTTTCTTCGTCCTCGCAGGACGGTGTTGCACAACTCAAGCTGAAACTTAAACCACCACCATTGCCATACAATAAACCCCTTAGCCAAGTGTGTAGAATGAAATCTAAAGGAATAGAGAGTATGTGAGCTCCCTAGACTCAACCCCAGGAGAGAGCTGATGATAAGAGCCGCCTCATTCTTCCTTCCCTCTCTATTTATAGGGAGGCTTGAGGGTCTGAGCCCTAAGGTAATCTCCCTTCCGAAAGGTCGTTTGTGCCCTTCGCATGAGGATCTTCGGGAATATACTCTATCTCCTGGTTGCTCTCGCTGCCTTAACTTTTGTTTAACTTGATCCGCTCGCAACGTGTTGTAAAATGCTCCATTCTCTTCTTGATCCGTTGTCCGCCTGGTTACTTCATGCACTTTCTGTTCCGGCGGATTTTCTACACACCTAGCTCAAAATTACACGTTATTAGTCTCTAAAAAATTACAGTTCACCCCAAAACCAATGCATGAAACGACCCTTATCATTAGGTAATTAACATTTATCAATTATATTAACAACAACCATGCCTATGCTTAGGGATTTAGATTTTTGTTGTGGGCCTAATGGGCCCTATAAAGATTACAACTTCGCGTTATCTAGTCCATCGCAATTTATAACCCGATTTATCAGACATTTTAGTCAAGTGTTGTTGATCAACATTAGTAACTAGTTACTTTAAAATACAAGTTTAAAATACAAGTGAAAATTTATTAATTTAGAGATGCTGATGTAGTGATATCATATTTTATTTGAACTTTTAAGCGTTCAATAACTAATACTACTTTATACTCCATATGTCTCACTTTAAATGATACATTTTCCTTTTTTGGATATTTCTCTCTAAATGATATTTTGAAACTCTAAATGATATTTTTTCAAAATGGAAACATCACTCCTACTTTTTCTCACTCTTATTTTGTCCTCTTTTCACTTGGCTTACCAAACAATACAACATAAAATCAAATCTCATGCTGTAAAAGAAATGCTCAATTTAAACTGGGACGTAGGAGTAATTTCTTCTTTTGTTGGATAAACCTCGCATTTTTAGTTAAGATGGAGGTGCAAGTACAATTCTACATCCATTTGACTTTGAAAAATTTGGTGGGTGACTTGTAATTGTTGTTGAATAAGTATTTGATAGCCTAATATACCTATTTATTTAATTGGAGGAACATGGTTTGAAGACCAACCCAACAAAAGATTGTAAACGTGCCCGTTGAATAATAATTTTATAAGAAACGCACAAAAAAATTTATTAGATATTTAGTCAAGTTTTCTAGATGTTTTGATTTATACTTCAACCACTTGTTACACTAATGGGTTTTAAATATTAATCGTTGAGATTTTAAATATTATTCTTATATATACTCTAAGCAAGAAGCCTATTTTGTGTGTGTTCTCGATTTGTTACTATAATTGAGTGCTTTCTTTTTACTTATTATTGACCAATCAAATATAAATCTACAGAAGCGATAAAAATAAATTACTAACAAACATCTCTAAGCTCAAATATAAATATAAAGATAAAATTTGTTTTTAATTTTGAAAGAAAGATCGTAAGTTTCAATAATGTATAATATAGGTCATGTTTAATTCTCACCATTTTATTTGGTTGAGTAATTTGATTTCTTAATTTTTAGAATTTAATGTTTTCCTTTTGATTTTTAATCAATTTTTGGAAGTAATTAGGATTTTGAAAATAAGAAAAGTAAGTAGTACTCCCCCGCTCCTGAAAATTTGTCACTTATATATTTTCATTTTGTTCGTTCCAAAAAATTTGTCATATTTTACTTTTACTATTTTTGGTAGTAGACCTCACATTCCACTAAACCATTCTTACTCACATTTTATTATAAAAATAATATACTCCATAAAAGTAGGACCCACATTCCACTAACTTTTTCAAACCTTTTCAATTCACTTTCTATTATATGCTTAAAACTTGTGCCGGGTTAAATGGTGACAAATTATTAGGTATAGAGCGATTACAATTTTTTAGCATTATGATTCTCAACTTTCTCTAGGTATTCATTTTTCCAGTTTTAGGATTCTAACATACTACATTCGCTTCTTAAAAATAGAAACTATTTTTATTTTATGTCGTCCCTTAAAAATAGAAATTTTCTAAACTTTCTATTTTAGGACGTGGACCGTATAATCCACTAACATTATTTCCACTACTTTATATCTTTTTGATAAACCAAAAATCTCAAACCACAAAAGTGGTGAGGGAGAGCACACGATAGTAAAAATCCAACAACTAAAAAAAAAGAAACACAAACACAAACACAACACAACAACCAAAAATAGCTGATAAGAAGAGAAGAAACACTACATTATATCTTCCTTTGTCTTACTTTACCCATTGATGGGATGAATTGTGCCGTAATGATAATATTTGCATGTGGAGATGTGAATTTTGGTATGGAAATGGTGAAAATTCGCAAAGAGCACAAAAAGGAGGCGGAGGCGCTGGGAGAAAAGGAGATGAAAAAAGGGTTTCCGCAATGACCAACCGGTTCTAGGGGCAACGAAGTCAGCCAACCTGTGAATGGATTCCAACTGTGGACTGCATGGAGTAATGTGCTTCTCGAAGACCATGCCAACTACTTACATGTACAACTCACGTGAATGAGAACAGTTGCAACTGCATTTTTGTCTATAAATAGAGAGCTTGTGCTCACATTATATTTTAGGGGTAGTCGTTTAGTTTAGATTTAATTGCTTTCCTTTACTTCTTTCATTACGTGCTTTCTTGACATTTTCTGCATAGTTAATGAAGTTTTCAAGTTTCGTTCACATTCTCTCTAAATTTCCAGTGCTCAAACTCACCAGCGCCGTCAAATAGTTCACACACTATACACATTACACACACAAGGTGGCGGAGCCACGCTGGGGCCAGGGGGCTCTTGGCCCCTCAGCCATTTGAGCTTTATCTACATATAATATATGTATTCAGCATATTCTAAATGTACTTCTAGCTCAGTTTGTTTCACTCTCAGTCTTCCTTTCGAAAGATCCCGAGGTCGAAACCCCCTAGCGCAGAATATTGTTGCCTTTTTAAATAGCTTTTTATATTCCTCTTTTATGTTTAATACCCTATTATTTTATAATATTATATTAGTATATTTATGTTTATTCTTCCTTAACCTCAAAAATATGCGAAATAACAAACTGTATCATTATTTTCTTTCATTTTATAATTTTAATCTATGAATAAATGTTTTATTGTCCCATAAATATGTAAATACATATATAACTAGCATCTTTAATTTTCATTTATAGGTTTTGTTGATTTTCTCATAACTAGTAATTTTATGTAGTGAATTTCACGCACTAATATATTCATAATTTAAGAAAATACTTAGTAAATTAATCCACATTGACTTTGTCTTCAAATATGTTTATACTAGTTTTTATTGTCTATATTTTAATTATTTTCACTATCTATCTTTTCTTCTCAACGATCCCCCGTTACTTATGTGGCAATTCCTCCGGCTCTCAACAATTATCAATTAGAAATTTGGGTCCCCCATCGGTAAATTCCTGGCTCCGCCACTGCACACACAATATACACACACTTCGCACCCTTCACACACTATTCACATTTCACAAATTTAACGCACTTCGCACACTACACACATTTCACACACACTATACACACTTCACACATTACACACATTTCAAGCATCCGATTTTTAGATTTTTTTTTCAGTTTTTTTCAATCCGAACCAAACCAAATTGAAAAACAGAAAAATTGAAAAATCGAAACCAAATTTGAAAATTCAGTTGTGAATAGTGTGTGTGCAGTGTGTTTATTTTGTGTATAGTGAGTTAACAAATTAACAAATATATATGTGGAACTTTTTTTTATATTGAATTAACAGTTTTTAAAGGTACAATTGGAATTACAGTTTTTATAGACATATAGACATAAATGTAAAAGCCATGTCACGATCCGAGATTTTTAGGCATTTACCAATCTACCACTAAATGAACATGCACAATATGCACTCAATATCTTGGGCTCTCCAATGGCAAAATCCTTACTATCCTCACTGTTGGTGATATTGTCCTAATACTATTGGATTAACTATTAGATGAGCAAGGCTCAGTCACGTTAATTTGGCCAATATCTTACCTTCGTATTTGAATATTTTACAGTATGCATATATGTCGTGTTGCATTATTAATCTTATTTTGACATGCATGTTCCTTATAATTTAATAGAAGATGACTAAATATTAGTAGTTGAAATTTATAGAAGATTCGTTTTCAGTTGGGATTTAATTAATGAAGAGTTGAGTGAACAATAATTGTTAGTTTACTTAATTTGGAGTTAACAAACTAAAGACAATATATATACTAAATACTAGTATGCATAACCTACACTTGCAGCTATGCAATATATGAATTTTATAGTATGCAAATATGTCGTGTCGCATTATTAATCTTATGGTGACACACACGTTCTTTATAACTTTAATAAGAGATGATGAAATTTTAGTTGAAATATACTATAATCATAATAGTAATAATGTTATTATTATAATTATATTTATTTATTACTCCCCCGCCCCACACACACTTATCATTATGGTTCACTACAAAAAACACACAATTTCGTGACCAAAATATCCGTCACTAATTATCATATTTCCGGCACTAAACACTGTTGTTGACAGATTACCGTCGAAAAGATGACGTAATTAAAAAGCTTGTTAGTAAAAAAATTAATGGCTAATTTGTCCTCCACTAAAATTAACTACATCACCAATGGAATAAGACGTCACAAAACTTATGAGTGTTGCATTCGGATGTCCGATTAGTGACAGACTAGGCCGTCACTAAAACTGCACTATCCAAAGTGACTGGAATAGTCTGTCACTGAGAGAGCGGCGTACCTCCATCACTAAATCAGTGTTGCATATTTACACATTAGTGTCGGCCTACTCCGTCACTAATCTGGCATTTGGGTTATATTTATTATTTTAATAAATACTTCAACTGAATATTAAGAAAAAACTAAAATTAATAACCAATAAAATTAAATTTACAAAAAGAAACGTTAAATCCATAAATGTTGGTAGTTAAACAAGCAATTCAAAAGTATGAAATGTATAATTATATGATGTTCAAAAGAAATACAACGAGAGCAACAGACTGCCCATCCAAAAGCTCTTTTTGTTTATCCAATGACGTCCCAACCATATTCCCTATATCGTCTGCTTTACTCTGCAAGACAGACATTGCATCCCCAACCTTCCCAATCTCGATCTCTATCTCTATCTCAGCTGTTTCGTTTCCCAGCTTGACAATTTCGTCTTCAAGATTCTCGTGCGAGCATTGAAGCAACACCATTCTCTGTGCCAGACTATCCTTCATCAAAGCTCAACTCTATTTGACTTGACATTATCCCCTTAGACTGCTCGTAGACTAATCTTATGGTGACACACACATTCCTTATAACTTTAATAAAAGGTACCTAAATTTTAGTTGAAATTTATAAAAGAATATTTTAGGGTTGGGAATCTGTACATATATAAAAGGGAGGGAGGTTTGGAGAAAATAACATAAATACTATTGTGGAAATTAGGATCATAAATTTATAGTACATAATTTTTATAATTAAATTTAAATCTTAATTAGCATTAAACAGAATAATGAGTATTTCTTATTTTCTGTTTTTTATGCTTAATTAATTATTACTACATACATAATTAAAGGAAATATAATGTGTTGTGTGAGTGAGATACACGTTATAAATAATATATGAACATTAATTCTTAATGAACTTAATAAGTTATTAATCAAGAACAAAATACTAATAATTACTACTATTACATTATTATTTTGCTTCAAAATTTTAAAAATTACATTAAGATTTTGCTAATAAGTTAATATTTGAAACATAAAAACAACAATAACAATAAAAATAATAATTATAGTTTTTATGATTACTCCCTCCGTCCCAATAGAATATGCACTTTAGTTTCGACACAGGTTTTAATGCAAAATTAATTGTATATTCTTAAGGGAAGGAATAAAAAGAAAAGAATGCATATTCTTGTGTGACGGATGGAGTATAATTTATATTTTGAATAATTACATTATAGTTTTCTTCATAAGTCTAATTAATAACATAATAATATCCATAAATACTATACAATGATAAAATATTACATTAAAATTTCTCTTAATTAGTCGTTAATTTATAGGGGATTGTTATTATTATTAATTATTATTATAGGGATATACTAGTAAATAATACTCCCTTCGTCTTATAATAGATGGTACACTTGGGGAATGACATAAGATTTTAGCAGATGTTGTTTTGTTTGTTAGTTGGAAAGAGAAAATAATATATTTATATTAATGTGAGAAAAAACTTTTTTTCAAAAAAGAAAATATGACATCTTTTGTGTGATAAACTGAAAAAGAATATGGGATAGATGGAGTAAAATATTTGTATTGAGTAATTGAATATATAAGGGTTATAATTTAAAAAACTGAAAAAGAATTTATAAGAAGTATACATTCGTTTGGATGCATGAGTTTGTTGCTAATATAGCAGTAGGTTTGTTCTATCCTTATTGTAAGATATGGACCATATGGATTCACGGATTACAACTGGTAGGGAGACTTGACATATATGCTGGAGGTGGAAAGTGATTATTTTGTGGCAGCATATATAATTCTGGGGTAATTTGACGTCTCTATCAATTGTTGTTCCTTAGCGGAACGAATTCACCTTTCACCGGCTTTGATTTAATTGTGATACGTCATGTGCATCGGTAAGTTGATTTTGCTGCTGATAAATTAATACACCATGCCTATGCATTTCATCGAGATGCCGAGGGGTGAGAAATTATACCGAAATACCGGACTTACCGTACCGGAAAATACTGAAAATACCAATTTTTCGATATACCGCAGTTTCCGGTACGGTATGATACCGTACCGCAGTGTTTCGGTACGGTAACGGTATCAATTTTTCTATACCGCAGTATACCGAATATTCGGTATATATATATAGGGTTGTGATCAATGTCGAACCAATTTTAAAGACCGAACTAGAGACCAAATCTGGGCCATTAGATCTAGTTTTTTTAATGAGATGTGCTGCTGTGTAAATTTTTCGGTCTTCATTACAAGCCCATTTTACTTCATTATATAGGTTTATTACTTCATTCCGTACGTAATACCTTAAAACTACAACATGTTTTTACTTTCTTCCAGTAGATTTTGAAATGATTCAACATATGTTTCATTTGAATTCATTGACCTGAGTTTTTACTTTATTTACATTAAAAAATGCAATTTATTCAAGTGCGTTTATTACTTCATTCAGAAATGTTATTACTTCATTGGATAAGGTTTTTACTTCATTCCAGTAGGATTTTACATACTTCATTCCAATAATTTATTACATTATTCAATGTGTTTATTAAACCATATCAGCACCGTGGAAGTGGTGATAGATATTGTAGAGAGAAGAATGGCACGCAACGGTAAAACCGCATTTACGTACTGGAATGAAGTAATAATCCTATTGGAATGAAGTAAAAACCTACTGGAATGAAGTAATATATTCTGAAATGAAGTTAAATCATCGTAACATGTTAGTATGACTTATTTACCTTCGGATGAATTAAAATAGACTCGTGATGAAGGCGAAAATAATTTATAAATTTGTGTATCTCATCCATAAAAAACTAGATCTAAAAGCCCTAATTTGGTATGGTTCGGTGGTTCGGTCTTTAAGAGTGGATTTGTGGATAATGGGACTCTATATAGATATATATATATATATATATATATATATATATATATATATATATATATATAAAGTCGTGGTCATATGATAACCCCTAAATATCGTAATAACCCTATAACCAAATCTGAACCACACATTTTTTAATCTTGTGGTTGAGATTCAAATTTAAATATGTCATTTCGCTCATTTAAATTTCTGAATTTCGCTCCATTCTTTCTCTCTTTCTCAGTTCCATTAATCTTTCCTATTCTCTGCGATTTGGTTTCAGATCTCCAGATTTCCATAATATCCAGATTTCCTTCCGATTATTTCCATAGACTCCAGATTTCCTTCCGATTATTTTCATAGAGATTTCCTTCCGATTATTTCAATAGATTCCAGATTTCCTTCCGATTTGGTTCATTATTCCACAATCTCCAGATTTTCATTGATTATCTGTTCAATAGCTGTCAGAATTTGCTTCGATGGAGAACGTAGCAAATAACGAAGGTAACAATCATTATCTATTATTTAGCTTATTGATTGTGTTCATATTTTATTTTATTGATTGTTTTGATTCATGTATTGAATTTGATTTTTGATGAATATTAGCCGTCGATTGGTTTATGTTTCTGATGTACTGAAATTCTTATTTAATTAAATTATGTATTGCCGTTTTTGTGTTAAGATGATAGTTTTGGCTTATAAATTTTAGGTTTGCATCATAAAATGATAGTTTTGCCGGATACAATGATATTCTGAGTTGATAGTTTTTGGTGTATAAAATGACATTTTTTTTAATAAAATGATACTTTTACCTGATAAAATGATAATCTAAGCGGATAAAATGACAGTAAGCTTATAAAAATGATAGTTTAGCTGAAGAAATTGCATATAAGCTGATAAAATTATACTTTAACGTGACAAAATGACATAAAACTGATAAAATAATAGTTTTGTCGGATAGAATGATACTTTCAGCCGATAGAATGATAGTTTTGCCGGGTAGAATGATACTTTCAGCCGATAGAATGATAGGTATTTTTGGTGTATAAAATGACATTTTTGTTTAATAAAATGATACTTTTACCTGATAAAATAATAATCTAAGCGGATAAAATGACAGTTAGCTTAAAAATGATAGTTTAGCTGAAGAAATTGCATATAAGCTGATAAAATGATACTTTAACGTGACAAAATAACATAAAACTGATAAAATGATAGTTTTACCGGATAGAATGATACTTTAACCGATAGAATGATAGTTTTGCCGGGTAGAATGATACTTTCAGCCGATAGAATGATAGGTATTTTTGGTGTATAAAATGACATTTTTGTTTAATAAAATGATACTTTTACCTGATAAAATGATAATCTAAGCGGATAAAATGACAGTTAGCTTATAAAAATGATAGTTTAGCTGAAGAAATTGCATATAAGCTGATAAAATGATACTTTAACGTGACAAAATGACATAAAACTGACAAAATGATAGTTTTGCCGGTTAGAATGATACTTTCAGCCGATAGAATGATAGTTTTGCTGGGTAGAATGATACTTTCAGCCGATAGAATGATAGGTATTTTTGGTGTATAAAATGATATTTTTTTTAATAAAATGATACTTTTACCTGATAAAATGATAATCTAAACGGATAAAATGACAGTTAGCTTATAAAAATGATAGTTTAGCTGAAGAAATTGCATATAAGCTGATAAAATGATACTTTAACGTGACAAAATGACATAAAACTAACAAAATGACATAAAAATGATAAAATGATAGTTTCTGATGATAGATTTTCCTGATAAAATAATACTCTGAGTTGATAAAATGATACTTTTACTGATTTGTAGGTTTGTACATTCCTGTTTGTGATGATGCTTTGAAGCCAATGATTGGTATGAAATTCAATACATTAGTAGAAGCATCTGGTTTCTATGAACTCTATGCCCGTTCAGTTGGTTTTGGCATTCGTAAACTGGGCAACAAATCAGTTCATGGTATTATTAAGTGGCAGTATTTGGCTTGCAGCAGACAAGGCTCTAAGAGTTTTATACCTGGTCATGCATCCAAATCAACTGAAGTGTCTGTTAAGAGGCGTAGGTGTCGGTCGTTTAGGTGTGAATGTCTTGCTAAGCTCAACTTGAGATATTTTTCAGATGGTATTAGCAGCGGGTATGAGGTTTATCAGTTTGTTGAGTATCATAATCACTTAATGGTTGCGGATGAGCATAGGCATTTTATGACGGCCAATCGCAGTCTGGATCCTATCCATCGAAGTTTTATGGAGGATTGTGGCAGGTGTAATATTGGTCCCACTCAAACATTCAAACTTTTGAAGGAGATAATGGGTGGACCTGAAAATGTTGGATGTGATATTATTGATATTAGAAATGGTTATCGTGATATTATGTCCAATATTGATGGTTCAGATGCTCAAATGATTTTTGATTATATGCGTTCTCAAAAGGAATTATCTGATGCCTTCTATTATGAAATTGAGGTAGGATCTCATGGAAAGTTAACTAAACTCTTCTGGGCTGATGCTATTTCAAGACGAAATTATCATATGTTTGGAGATGTAATTTCATTTGATTCAGCATACAACACTAACAGGTATATTACTTTTGTTGCTAAAAGACCTAAAATGATACTTTTTGCTGATACAATGATACTTTTTGGTGATACAATTATATTTCAGTGGATACAATGATACTTTTTGCTGATAAAATGATAGTCATAGCTGATAAACTGATACTTTTCTATATGCATGTAAATATAACTCAGTTTTATGTTATGTTTTGAAGGTATTGCATGATTTTTGATCCATTCACTGGAAAAGATAACCATTCCAGAGCAGTTACATTTGGAGCTGGATTGTTATAAAGTGAAGGCAGAGACTCATATTCTTGGTTGTTTGGCTGTTTTGTTCGATGTATGGGGTGGTTGCACCCAAAATGATTATCACTGATCAAGATTGGGGGATGAAACTTGCTGTTCAACAAGTACTTTTACAAACAAGGCACCGATGGTGCATGTGGCATATTATGGTTAAGGTGTCAGATAAGTTGCCCAAATCCTTGCTTGGTAGTGAAGATTTCAAAAAAGAGTTTAATGCATGTGTTTGGTCTGATTTGTTAGAGCCTGATGAGTTTAATATAATATGGAATGATATTATGGAACGGTATGGATTAGAAGACGTCCACTGGTTTGGATCGATGTTTGAAGATAGAGAATTCTGGGTTCCTGCTTATGTTCGAGATTTTCCCATGGGGTCGCTTCTTAGGACTACATCGATGTATGAATCAGAGAATAGCTTTTTTAAAAACTACACAAAGCCTCGTGCAAATCTTGTACAGTTCATGAATTTCTTTAACTGTGCTGTTGGAGATCAAAGGAATGCCAATTCAAGATTGAACTACTTGGATTACTCAACTATTCCTGATTTGTCAACCCAATTGCCTATTGAGAAGCATGCATCTACAATCTACACTGATAATATTTTCAAACATGTACAACAGAAAATAAGTATGGTATGTGAGATTGTTTCGATAACTGTTGAGGATAACATCAAGATGCATAAGGTCAAGGACCAATATGGTAGAACATGGGATGTTAAGTAAGATTGTAAGCAAGACACATTCGAGTGTAGTTGTAAGAAGTTTTCCAGAATTGGTTTGTTATGCTGTCATATATTTTGTTTGTTGAAGAATAAGTCTGCTAATCTCATTCCTGAGAAATATTTTGGTCGAAGGTGGTTGAAGAGCTCTTTACTAAAGGCAGCACATGGTCTACCATCTGAGGAGATACAACCATTTGAACGTGTGCTCCATTTATAACCTTATTGTAAAAACTCTATTTTTTCAGTCAGAGAAATGATAGTATTTATTGTAATAATGTTATCTTTTACCTTGCAGATTTGGATGAAAAGCAGAAAGTTAAGAAAAAGTTGTTCTCCAACTTTTATCGATTAGTCCAAAAGTCTGAGGGAAGTAAGGATCATCTGTCTTTGTTATGTGCTGGTCTTGATGATTTGGAAGAGCATATATTTGGAAATTGTGCAATACCTTCAGTCATTGAAAAGAAAAATATGGTTGAGAAATTTTATGGAATGGCAGTAGCTGATGTAATTGATGTACATCCTCCAAATGTTGTTAGAACCAAAGGATCAGCTAGTGACAAAGTATCAAAGAGGGAGAGTGCAATAAGGAAAGCAAATAAGCCTCAACGACGGTGTGGTAAATGTCATGAGATGGGTCGTCATGATTCAAGAAATTGTGGTAGAGTCAATGAGAAGACAGATTGAAGCCATTTGATATAAAATGATACTTTCAGCCGATAAAATGATACTTTCAGCCAATAAAATGATAGATATTTTTGGTGTATAAATGATAGGTTTACTGTATAAAATGATAGTTTTGCCGGATAGAATGATACTCTGAGTTGATAAAATGATAAATGTTACGCGCAGCAGATAAAATGATATTTCTAACCTATAAAATGACAAAATTATACTTGCAACCGATAAAATGATATTTCTGACTGATAGAATGATACTTTGAGTTGATAAAATGATACTTTTGTTTATAAAATGATACATTGGTCATAAAATGACACTTTAACCTGATAAAATAATAATATAAGCTGATAAAATGACAACAACCTTATAAAAAGATATATAAGCTGAAGAAATGGCATATAAGCTGATAAAATGACATAAAAATGATAGTTTTGCCGGATAGAATGATACTTTAAGTTGATAAAATGATACTTTTAGCTTATAAATGTTAGGTTTACAACATAAAATGATAGTTTTGACGGATAGAATGATACTCTAAGTTGATAAAATGATACTTTTACTGATAGTTATGTACATTCCTATTAGTAATGATGCTTTGAAACCAATGATTGGTAGTTAAGATGATACTTTTGGCTTATAAATGTTAGGTTTACTATATAAAATTATAGTTTTGCCGGATAGAATGATACTCTGAGTTGATAAAATGATAAATATTACTCGCAGTAGATAAAATCATATTTCTAACCTATAAAATGACAAAATGATACTTGCAGCCGATAAAATAATATTTCTGATTGATAGAATGATACTTTGAGTTGATAAAATGATACTTTTTGTTTATAAATGTTAGATTTACTGCATAAAATGATAGTTTTATATGGGCAAAATTGTCATTTCGTTTTCAAATTGGCGCGTCGATAGAAAACGTGAACTAGACGCTAAATTTAATTTCTCTGACACTTAAACCCTCCAATTCGCTTCCAAACTCTCCGATCGCATTCAAACCGTAGTTTCTTCAGTTTCGAAGGTAAATCCATCCAAATTCTGTAATATGACGTCGGAAAACCCTCAAGCATCATCGAAGAAAGGTTGGATGAAGTCTTTTACGTATTTTACTTTTGTTTTTGCTCGATTTTATCATTTTGCCTGCGATTCTTTTTTTTTATATTCTATAGTTTTTTAGTGTAGATTTAGAGTTACATATGACAGCATGATGAATTTACTTCGAATTTACTTCATACTTGGTTTTGTATCATCAATACATACCTTGTTCCATATCCTAACTCAGCGGTTTATTCGAAGAAGTTTATCATTATTTAGTATCTCAGTGAATAATTTTGAGCTATATTAAGTGTGTATTCATGAATTTGACCACTTTTTTTGTATGTCTTCCAGCCTCAAAGCGTGGGAGCTCACAAACCAACGATGAAGAAGAAATGCTTTCCAGAAAGAAACAGAATAAAGGAAAGAGTGTTATGGAAGTACCTTCGTCTGATGAAATTAAAAGTTCAATTTGGGAGGCTGCAGATGTTATTAGTAAAATGATGAGGTATATAAAGGATGCTCCAGGAAATACCAATAACACCAATTGCTTCAAAGTTGCAGCTATAAATGCACTAAAGATGGTTGGTGTTGAGGTTGATCAAGGGGAGCAAGCTGTGTCTAAGACAATTGAAAACATGATACAAGCTATGGAAGAGGATCAAGAAGATGATCCAGAATGGATTCAGCTTATGGAAAAAATGATGGAAGCCCATGATGAAAAATGCAAATTAGTGAATGAAGGCACATCAATTTTGCCTGATATTAACTTGGGAAAGAAACCAGTAAGTTGAAGATTTGGAAACAATTTATTTACTTTTTTGAGTTTTTATTCTTATGTTAGACCACATTTCACTATTTGCAGGAGACAAATGATTATAATCCTTCAACCGAAATAGTAGTTTACAATCCAGAAAAGGTAAGTGTTAAGCAATGATATATCTCATCCATTCACCAACACTTTTAACAAACATGAAGTGAACTATATGTCTTATATAGTGAAGTTTTCATATCATTCTTGCCCTGACATGCAATTGCTAGGATTGAACAATTGGAGAGGATGGTCCAGGCCAAAACAAAGTTTACCTTGAAGGAGTCACAAATCTTTTTGTGGATTATGACAACATATGAATCAAATGAGTAAGATTTATATTATAGTTGTGATTTAGAATAAAAATATACAAAACATGTGCTAACACACACACATATTTGAACAGGGACGCCAAAGTGTATGATGATAATGTCATAACGGTAACAAAAAGAGAATTATGTTCACTATTGGCACGTACTCTAATAGAAGTGGGTGTGATCAATGCATGGGCTTCTTATTTGAATAATATGGAAGGATACAGGGCTCTATCTTCATCAAGGCGCCTCTTTTTCACAACTTACCCATGCGTAAGAATAATATAAATTTTGAAAAATAAATTGCATGGTATATGTTCATTATAAAGCATGACTATATATATGCTTGTCTATCATCTTCATCAGCAGCAGCATCAGGAAGTTTCTCTCCTAATACACAAAAGATTTCAGTGTGTTAAACGATTTATGTCATTATATAAAGTCAAAGTATCATTTTATCCACTGAAACTATCATTTTATCCCCTGAAACCATCATTTTATCAAGTGCAACTATAATTATATCAAGTGCAACTAGTAAGTTTATCATTTTACCCACTGAAACTGTCATTTTATTCCCAGAACCTATCATTTTCAATTATTTCCATCCAGATTTGACTTGTCTCATCTTTCAGCTGTATACAATTGTTGACCGGCCTTATGGGGTCGACCTCATGACTCTGATTGATAGATTCTGTGACAATGTACAAACTGAGGTTGAACAAATTCTGTATTTCAAATGGGACGATGTAGATTTGGTAAATACTGAACACAATTGATTCTTTGTTATATTACTAATTGTTTTTGTTCTGAAATTATTATTATTATCTATGTAGGTGTTCTTTCCAATATGTGCTGTAGAACATTACTATACCATATGCTTCAGATTTAGTACTAAAAGTATAGTAGTGATTGACAATTCGAAGAATGCTGACGATGAGGACGTATTAATCAAATATGGTGGCATACGTGAAAATGTGGTAAGTATACATGATATATAGTGAAGTATTTTTGTGATTACAGTGAAGTATAGCACTCTTTATAGTGAACTACATTTGATATTCTTAATGATATATTGCAGATATTGTTTTTTTGTCATTTTTTGACAAAAATGGGGTATCACAACCAAACCAAATCAATAAAGGATGCGAGCATAGTAAGGCTCAAAATGCCTTGGAGAACAACATCAAATGTAGAAGATTGTGAAGTTTTTTTGATGCGACATTTGGAATGTTATTATGGTGAGTGTGAACAACATCAGCACACCCAAAGAAGAAAACCTGGTCCGCGAGTTTGGTAAGATGCGTTTGGAAGTGGTGAGAGCACCGGAAACAGTGGAAGCGCGAATCGCCACTTTAGTTGTTGAACCTGACCTAAGGTCGAGAATTATAGAAGCACAACGAATGGATGCGAAACTAGAGGAAATTCGAGTCGAAGTAAGAACTGGCGAATCGGGGGATTTTCATGAGGAATCCGACAACGCCCTTACCTTCAAAGGGAGACTTTGCGTACCAAGTGACGAAGAACTCAAAAACGAAGTGATGAGTGAAGCACATGAGACTCCTTACACCGCCCACCCAGGAAGTACGAAGATGTATCAAGACTTGAAGAAGTCCTTCTGGTGGAATGGTACGAAGAGGGATATAGCGACATTTGTGGAGCGCTGCTTAGCCTGCCAACAGGTGAAGGCTCTACATCAACGACCTTACGGGAAGTTGCAACCACTAGAAATCCCCGAGTGGAAATAGGAGCACATTGCCATGGACTTTGTGACAGCACTGCGAAAAACGCAAAGAGGGAATGCTGCCATATGGGTAGTTATAGACCGACTCACCAAGAGTGCACACTTCATACCGATACCCATAACCTATGGATCAAACAAGCTAGCTCAAGTGTATATAAAAGAAATAGTGCGACTGCATGGAGTCCCCGTGACGATCACGTCTGACCGTGACCCGAAATTCACATCGAGATTCTGGATCAGCCTACAATGTGAGCTAGGCACTCGACTGAACTTCAGCACAGCTTTTCACCCGCAAACGGACGGGCAATCCGAAAGAACGATCCAAACCCTCGAGGATATGTTAAGAGCCGTGGTGTTGGACCGAGGAGGGAGTTGGGAGTCCGCAACGATAAACATGGCTCCGTACGAAGCCTTGTACGGGAGAAAGTGTAGATCCCCACTCTACTGGGATGAAGTTGGTGAGGGAAGGGTACTCGGGCCCGACGCAGTCGAAGAAATGGTTAGAATCGTTCGACAAATTCGTGCGAGGATAAAAGAAGCTCAAGGCAGACAAAAGTCATACGCGGATGTACGACGAACCGACTTACAATTTCAAGCTGGTGACAAGGTTTTTCTCAAAGTATCCCCGTCGAAAGAGATAACGCGTTTTGGTGTCAAAGGAAAGTTGAAGCCGCGATTTATTGGACCTTATGAAATCCTTGAAGGAGTGGGTCCTGTTGCATACCGTTTGGCGTTACCCCCAAGCCTTGGGAACGTGCACAACGTCTTTCATGTGTCGCAGTTGCGGAAATACGTGTTTGACCCAAAGCACGTGATTCACTACCAAGAAGTCGCGTTGAACCCAGATTTGAGGTACGAGGAGAGACCCCAAATGATTCTAGACCGAAGGGTCGAGAACGTGAGGAATAGACCAGTTGCGTACGTGAAAGTGCAGTGGAGAAACCACGGGCACGAAGAAGCCACGTGGGAGCTTGAGGACAAGATGATGGATCTATACCCAGAACTCTTCTCATGAGAGTACCAAATTTCGGGACGAAATTTATTTTAAGAGTGGTAGGATGTAACGCCCCACTTTTCGAACCCTAATTTTGGAACCCTAAGACGTTGTATTTATTGCTTTGATTGTCGCAATTAAATGATGAATCGTTATGTGTTTGCTTTGGTGACCTAATTTTGATTTGACCTAGTCAATTTCGTTGATTTTATGGCGTGGCTTAAATTAGTTGATGTGGAATGAAATATATTGCGGTAACTTATTTTTTTTAAAGGGGGGTGAGATTTAATTAGGATCATAAATAATTACCTTGCCCTTTGTGGAGAAAATTTCCGACCACTATTGGTTATTGGAGAGGAATTCTTTTCTTGGATTTAATTATTTATTTTGGGATAATTATCCAAATTAAATCCTAGAGCCTAATTATCTTATTTATTTCTTGATAAAAATCGGCCCCTATTGTTTTGTTTAGGGAGATTTCGAAATCTCCTAGTTTGTGGGAGAAGGAAATTATCCATTATTTATTTTGATCCCTTAATTATTTCATTCCATGTTTTAATTGGAATATCCTAGCAAATCTTGCCTTATCTATTTTGTTAAAGATTTGGAAATTATTCCTTGTGGAATAAATAATTTCACACGCCTATTTCCTAGTTTATGGGAGGAGTTTTATTTATTTTTCTGCTCCGTATCATATTTTTCTGCTCCGTGAAAATATCAAATTAAATTAGAGGCTAATTAAATAGCCCTAAAATTCGAAAATCCTCCTTATTTCTCCCCTATTTTTACGCCAACTCCCTTCCCCAAATCTCTCCCATCTTTATTTGATTTATTCTCCATATCTTCTAATTTAATTGTGGAATATTTATTTTCCTAACCCTATAAATAGAGATCAAACCTAAACCCTAAACCTAGCCCCCCAAATCACACGCCCCTCTCTCATCCCACACGCCCCCTCCCACTTTTCATCTCCTCTCCCACTTGTTCATCCATTCTACTCAAGATCCCCTCAATTTCCCCGAGAGATTATTGAAGAACCAAGGTTTTATTCGCTTTCTACCTATTGTTTCGTCCAAGAAAGGTAAATTCAAACCTATATTCTTCACTCCTCTCCATCTAAACCTTCTTTGACTCCGTCATGCATGTAGAGAGTGTAGGGAATGCAGATCTAAGGGTTTAATCGGTGGGAATGTGTAATCGTATGTGTGAATGCATTTTGATTTCAATTGGTTGATGATTTAATGAATCCTCGGTGAATAATATGTGATTTCATGAAAACATGAGTGTGAGGACTCTTTTAAGCATGTTAGTGTGTTAAAACCATGAAAAGGTTGATTTTGAATAAGTGGGGGTAAACCCTAATTCGAATTCCTAAAAGCATGAGAAACTGTGATTCCGAACAGTAAGTTCCGACTCGTTTTTGACTGACCAAATGAACTCCGATTTGACCTATTCTTTTTCTTGAGTAAACTTCATGATGTCTTCTATGTTGTGTGTAAATTTCAACCCATTTGGTTAAAATATGAATATTTGGTGAATTTTTAAAGTTGACTGCGTAATTCTACCAGAAACATGTTTTCTCGACCAGTAGGTTACGTCTTTGATTTGACCGACTTAAAAGGGGTATTTTGACATGAAATTTAAACTGGAAGTTATTTGATGAGTGTACTGCTTTGTCGTAAAGTTTTAGCCCCAACGGAAGTCGGATGATTTTTAAATGATTTTTATAAAATCGTTGCGCAGTGCTGCCAGATTTCTACCTTTGCAGAATAACTATATTTTTATGTTTTGAATGGCATACATGAATTATATATGTGACTAGATGATGTGATATGCAAAGATGTTATGCTATGATGTGATTTCCATTTGTTGTTGGGAAAAGGGAAAAATTAAGGACATGCATAATACTAAGTCCATGTTAGTGACTAATTGGGAATACCTTATCCAAAGGTGAAAATTCATGCGTAAAGCGTGATATCAAAGGAAAAGCGAAACTTGAAATCTAAAGGATCGAGGTGGGCTTCTTTTCTACCCTACATTTTTGTGGGTTTTCTTTTACTAAAATCTTTTACATATGACTGTGGAGCTATAAGGGTGGTTTAAAGCGATTATCATGCCGTGATTTGTTTTAACGTGCCTATCTGATGTGGCTGTTGCCACTGTTATATAAATCGAATTCGGGTCCTCGTAGGGCCGCAAACCCTACTTGGATTAGTGTACACCTGAAGAGGTTACTGGGTGCGTAGGTGTCGTTCAAGTGAGGATATATCCTACTGGCAGGATAAAGATCCTAACTAAGCCTAGACCTCGTCTTCAAAGATTCCTCAACCCACTTCTACTGATCAGTATAGTGGAGGTAAGGGTCGAATCCCACAGAGATGGTGCGTTTAAACTACTGCGGTGATATTTCGGAGGGTTGGTTAGCTACCATGCTCGGGTTGAGTTTCTACCTAGGCGAGTAATTAAAGGGTGGCGTCCTACTGACTAGGATGGGGGAGCAGATCATGGAATGCAACTGTGTACGTGGAAATGAGGGGACATGGTGTAACAGAAATTGTTTGGAAAGGACGGTATTTCTATTTTTGGCTAAACAGAATATTCAGAGTGTAGTGGAGGTAGTGGTGACTAGGCTGACAGATCTGCAGGTACAACCAGAGGTGAAGGACAAAAGAAAGTAAAAGTAAATAAAAGTAAGGTGGTCCCCAATCTGGATGTAGACATCATCTTCTCCAACAACACAAATTAAACTCAGATAACAATTCCAGATCCAACCCGGCAAACACAGATTAACAACTCGCGAACACAGATCTAAAACTAAGAAATCAAATCTGAAATCAAACGCTGAAACTGGACTTCTGCATGCTGGTCAACATGAAAGATCGATTCAGAAAATAAAACGAAGCCTTGCATGCAACGATCTACTTCCAGATCAAACAGTACTTGTTTACCTATCCTAAAGAAATTTGTTACGTAACAGAATTTAGAGATTTAGCACTTAAAACACCGAGAAACCTTAGATCTAAGCTAACTAGACAAGGAAAGAAAAGAACACTACAATGAACGAAACGGAAATCAACTTCATAGCATTAACACGTTCGGATATCCAAAGCAAGCATTTCAAAACAACAAAATCCCAAAATGTAACAGAAATCCAACGTAAAGACGGAGAACTAATTAAACTACGAAAGCAATTTAAAAATTGTTTGCCACTCCGGGCGATAAAATCTCTGACTGGAACTACGATCTAGCTAACTGGAACGGACGATGACTGGAACTCGGGAACATTCTGAACGTCAGGTGATCATGGCTCGGCGAGGCGAGAAGTGGGACACGGCTGAAAGACCGAAATTACCGAGAGAACTCTCTACCTAAAGATGATGGTGAATTGAAGTCTATCTCCCCCCCCGGCTCCTTCTCTCTCCAACTTGGCTACCTTTTATAGGGAGGCTACCCTTGATTTTAGGGTAAATCCTCGCTGCAATTTGACTTCTTTGCCCTTAATTGTGGGTAATCCGTCCCAGCTATCCGTCTTCTTCATCTCAAGCCGTTTTAGCACGTATACGGATCAGTATGAGACCATGCTGGCGCTTTTTCTACCCGAACACTCCGGAACTTCCCTACTGGCCAGAACACTTATCCTGCACACTTTGAGCAACTGCTTTGCAAATATAATCATTTAAACCTGTAATACTGACCAGTAACCGAGGCCTAGAATACGACTTATCAAACTGCTCACACTTGCCACATGCTTGCCCTCAAGCGTGAAGAACAAACAAAAAGCAATAAGTCGCATTCTAGCCTGGTTACTTCCCTGCCCGACTCTACCTAAAACTGGACTCTAGACTACAACGACGAAGAAGAAAGAAAACACAAACACAAACACAGAAACACATAAAACACTAACAGATTGGGCTACATTTTCAACCATCCCTTACCTCGGGACCAGGTGCAATCCGGCCTTAGACAGCCTTGAACTTCTGCCGCCCCCCCTTTTCTCTCCCAGTCAGTACATCTGCTTGTCAAGATCGTCCACACTCTCGGTCAACCACTAGGTTCACTCAGTCACTCGCACCTCACCAGGAACGTTAGGACTGAATTCTCTCATCATGCTCAACCACAATTGCTTTGGACTTAGATCTCACGTGCAGCTACTGAAGGACTTTAAGGCTTGTAACGGGGCTGTTGGGTTGTAGTGTTTTGGGTAGATGTTCCTAAGGCTCTAAGGTTCAAAAACTTCTATTTAATTTATGAAGGGGGATTGTGTGCATCAGGCTTCTGATCAGTTGCTTTTCTTAGCTGGTGCTTCTGGCTTGAGTTTCCAACTGGTTAGTAGGCTTCTTGTGGCTTCGCCACCCTTATTCCTTCATTTTTTTGTGTGGTCAAATCTCTGACCATTTTCTTCTTTTCTTTCTTTCTTCCTCTTTTTTTCGTGGCTTCGCCACCCTTATCCCTTCTTTTTTTGGACCTGGAATGTCTCCCTGGTCGATTTTCTTCTAACTTTCCTGCCCAGCTGGTTTCTGTTTTTTTCACACTTCTTCCTGGCCAGTAAGCTCCATTTGTTTCATGCCTTACACACAGTCCCAGGGGCTAGGGGTGTTTATCTGGGTATAAAAGGTTAAGAAAAAAAGGGTTCTAAAGGTGGTGGTTTTCTTCTTTTTTTTTTTTTTTTTTTTATGGGGGGGTTCCTACTGCCTTCAGTATTTGCTACCCGTGATCACTTCACCCTAGGCAAATTGTGGCAGCCTCTCTTTTCTTTAAGTGTATGTGGAAAGTGGTTCCACTTTAAGGCTTATAACTCACATTTTAGAGGGCTTTCGTGTTTGGCTCTAAGTGTGGGCTTTTCTCTCATACTCACATCATCCATACTGGTCAGGAGGTACTAAGGAGAGTGGTTTCGGTTTTCCAGCTTGTCTTATCTCCCTCAATTCCCCTCACCTCCAGCTCAGGACGGTTGAGTTTTAAGCCCAAATCAGCACACAACATAAAAAAAACTAGACCTAAAAAACACAAAACGAGCACAAACACAGAACACACATATATACATCATACTGGCCATTACGTCCCCCCTCCTACTTCACAAGTGTCTGCCCCAGATAAGGCTGTGAAGTGGAAAAAAAGTACTGGCCAGTATGGTAGACACACAGACAACAAAACATCAAACAAAAATAACAACTCAAACAGAAACTTCTCACACTTAGGCTATGGAATAGGCTAAGTGGGAGAGGTTTGAACACCGGACAAAGTCCACTAAACAAAGAAACACGTATATACAAAAGAAACACAGAAAACATGCTACCAAGAAACAAACCCTAACTTCTCACACTTAGACTATGGAATAGGCTAAGTGTTATGAAGTGGGGTTTGCTCGCAAACACAGATTATACTACCTAACCGAATACCACAACATAACAAAAATACGAAAAGTTAAAAAGCTTAAAAAAAAACTAACTTGGTCAGTAGGGGGGGGTCTATCGAAGTCGCCTGCTCCTTCGTGGGGCAGGTGGTGCAGGTTGTTCCTTCGGGTTGTCCTCTTCCGTTCCAGTTTCATTTTCCTTCGCCGGCTCCTCGGCTCTTGCCGGCACTTCGGCGTCCGCTGTCTCTTGCTCATCTGCTACTCCGGTCTCTTGGATATGTGGTTCATCAGTCCGGCCACCATGGCCACTCGGTCCTGCAGCTTGCTCCTTCCTCAGGTAGGTCATTTCTTCTAAGATGTTATCCATACTGGCTAACATTCTGTTCATTGCTTTTTGCATCTTGGAGTTTTCCTCCCCGAGATCTGATACGATAGCTTCCATGGCCGCCTGCCTCTGATGCATCATATCCTGCTCTGCAGAGCCCTTCAACATCCTTTCCACAACTCCTGCCAGCTTGATCACCTCTGCCTTCAATTGCTGGTTCTTCTCTGCCATTTCAGTGACTGTCCTTTCTAGAGCGGCTTGCCTCTGAGTCAGTATTCTCTGCTCCGCAGACTCCTTCAATACCTGTTCCATTGCTGACGCTAAACGAATCATCTCTTCCCTCATCTGTCTATTTTCCTCAGCCATCTTTTCCACAGATTGTTCAATTCTGTCTCGCCTCTGGTCATGTCCTGGTGCTTCCTGAGCTGTTGCTATCCGAGCAGTGGGTATTGCCTCTTCTCCCATCGCATAAAAGTGGGGCACGCCCTGCCTCATGTACACCGTGTTCGTTCGGACGAACAGAGGGGTGTCGAACAATCCTGGGGCGCTCACCATCGTTAGTGGGGTTAGGTCTTCGTCCTCCGAAACGGTGATGTTGTTCCTCATGAAGATTCCCAATATATGGCAGAGGGAAATATTCCGTGCTGGGTGAGTTGCGACGAGGTGACATGTGTATGCAGTCCAGAACCCTAAGTGCAGCTTCTTGCCCTTTTTTGCACACCATATAAGGTACAACTCCGTCATTGATGTCCGGACTGCCGAATTAGACTGCCCCAAAAGATTGTAGTCTAAAAAAAGTTGAACCAGGCGTAAAACGGGGTCGCTAAGGTGGATCGATCGGGAGATCGTGGATTGGAACTGCCCTGCTCCGGGGTGAGTAAGTTCCTCCCAAGCCGACTGGGGCTCAAATTCCACATGCCGGCGGGGAATCCCCCGCTCCCTGTTTCTCCATTCAAGTCCTATTGCCTCCTCCAAACTGCATATACCCAACCTCACAGTCCACTCAATCAGATTCATCCTAATTTCTCCTCCAAATACCCTGAAGCTAACACACTCTATATCCAAATCAGTTGTGACTTCGAATCGAAAAGTTGCGAAAAACTCCTTGGCCAAATCGACCGGGACACTTAACTTCTCATTCCTCAACAACCATTCAAAACCCAACTCATGCAAAAGGGCTAGAAACGATTCACTAATTTGCAATTCATCTAAGGATGGGAGATGAATTACCTTTCCACACTTAACCTTCTTGCCTTTTGCGTTCTTTGTGCGGTAAACTGACTGGAGCTTCTTGTCGTCAAACAACTTCATCTCTTCCACAACGTCATCCGTGAGTTCCACCGTCCAACGCTTATACCGGAGTGGTTCGGCAGGTGGATGCAACAGTTCTCGATGATCGTTGGGGAGTTCCCGCTCCTTGTATTCCTCCTCTTCCATGGTTGTGTCGCTATCTGATTCAGATTCTTCACTGGCCTCGTACTCACTATCACTCTGTGTCTGCCGGTTTGATGGGGTCCTCCGGGCAGTCTCAGTGATCACTATGCCTGTGTTCGGGGTACGCATTCTTTTGGTTTTTGATTTTTCCTCCACAACGGTCTTGCCCTTTCTTTTCCTTTCTACTTGGTATCTAGCTTCCTCTTCCGCCTCGGTTGGTGGCGTCTCCTGGGTAGTGGAGCTACACTCTTTCTTGGCATCTTCCTTCTCCAACTGTTCGGGGCTCACTGACTCGGGTGCGAGGTCCAGTCCCTCAGCCACCCGCTCGGCTTCCACACCCTGATCCTCTTGCGCCGGACAGGGTTCGTCGTCGCTCACGATCTCTAGGGGATCCTCCGCCGTGTTCGGTTTCGCCCTGTTGGGTGCCCACTTACCCAAACAACGTTGCGATTTCCTCTGCGGTTTGGGTGGCTCTGCCTTGGAGCCTGTCTTCACTACCAGTTTCCTTCTGACGGGGATCGGTTTAACTACCGGAGGTGCCACTGGGGTGGATGCCTCTACCTCTGGTTCTGTTGTCTCTGTTCCTGCTTCCTTGGCTTCACTCTGCTTTTCCCTCTCCTCTTCTCCTTCTGACTGGGATGTCTTATCCTTCGGTATGGGTTCTCTAAGAGCTTGTTCATTCTCTCCTACTGATCTTGGTGCGAGGTCCAGACCCTCAGCCACCAAGTCAGTTGTCTCCTCTCTTCGGTTTACCCTGTTCATTATCGAGTCAAACTCCTCGTCCGTCATGAGGCCCTGTTTCCTGGCTGATTCGTTCAGATCTATCTCTGGCCGTCTTACTTCTTGAAATACTGGGTCCTTCTCGGGCGTCATTTTTGCTCCGCCACTCTCTCCCTGGGTTTCCCTTACTTGGCTGGACCTTTTCTTTCGCTCCTCAGAGTCGGAGCTGTAAAACGCGGCGATAGCTTCCAGGTCTGCCGAATCTGGTACCGAGGGTTCCGATGCCGCGGTGGCTGAGGGAGATCCTTCCTCCGACTGTAGTTCTGCGTGTCTGACCTGTGCATGAGGAATTCCACTGGGTGCGGTTCCTATGCCCCCCGTGTGGCCGAAATTGGTCAATGCCGCCGTCCAGTCCCTAGTCGGGTCTTGTTGGCGAAGGAATACCATTACGGCATCCAAAGAAATAGTGGCCGGCGGTTGAGCAGTCGGTGCGGGTGGTTGGTTCGACTGTGGTTGGGCCTCCGGGGTTTCTTCTCGCAACGGCTGCGTATCTTGGGTGTTCGCACGACGGGGCTTGATTTTCCTCGCGATAGCTTTCTTACCCATGACTGTAATTTGTGATTTGACGGTAGAAATTAGGGTTTGGTTTGAGAACGATGGTTCTGTGAGAGGGATAGAGGAGAATTTCTTGAAAGGTATTTTGGAAATGAGGGTTTTTGAGGGAGAAAGGGAGGGTCGGTTGGTTTAGTTCGGATTAGAAATGGCAGTTGCAGGTGGTTTCAACTGGCTATCAGTGGTTACCGGTCATGCCGCTTCATGTGAAAAGTGGTTGGGCGACAGGCGTTGGTTCCTGATTGGCTAGCGTGTGTACTCTCTCTGCTCCACACCATTCCAGCACTGCCACCCTGCAAAAGCTGCACACGCTTAATTCAAATTTACGTCCTATCCACAATTTCCCTCTATACTTACCTATTACGGAAAATAATTCAAAATGGCACTTAAATACAAATTGGAGTGACACTAAATAGGTAATCTCTTGGTCAAAGTGTACCCCAACCTAAATTTAAGGCCCGAAAATATATTTTTGGATTTTTATAAAATTTTCAAGCATGCAAAAATTAATTACGTATATACAGTATTTACATTCTCCTTAGGTAATTTGGAATCCTACCTGGCCAGTATATGCAGAATATTATCAAAATGAAACTAGCCACGTGGAATTCCAAATTCCTATCTTACTAATCAGTATGTGACCTTAGTATGTGGTAGTAGTGGAATTTCATCCACTACCCCCACCTCACTATTATCCCTAAAGATTTTCAACCTATGTCCATTCACAACAAAAGGCTCAGAGTTAGAAAGACTCCCTGAAATCTCCACCGCTCCATTAGCTCGGAGGGCTGTTACGATGTACGGTCCTGTCCACTTAGATTTGAGTTTCCCGGGCATTAACTTCAATCTCGACTGGAAGAGTAGTACTTTCTGGCCAACATGGAGCTCCTTGGTTCTCAGATTTCTATCATGTCATAATTTCGTTCGCTCCTTGTACCACATGGCCGAGTCGAAAGATTCCAATCTAAGTTCCTCAAGCTCCTGTAATTGCAGCTTCCTTTCCTCCTCACAGGCTGTAGCATCCATATTCACTTTCTGTACTGCCCAGTATGCTCGGTGCTCGATCCCTACAGGTAAGTGGCACATTTTTCCAAAAACTATTCGGTAAGGGGACATACCAATGGGGGTCTTGTAGGCTGTTCGATATGCCCAGAGAGCATCCTCTAATCTCACGCTCCAATCCTTCCGAGAAGGATTTACAGTTTTCTCCAAAATCTTCTTTATCTCTCGATTAGAGATCTCGGCTTGGCCGTTAGCTTGCGGGTGGTAGGGGCTTGAAAGTCTATGGTGCACACCGTACTTTTTCATTAAAGCTTCAATTGTACGATTACAAAAGTGTGTACCTTGATCAGAGATGATCGCCCTTGGGACTCCGAAACGGCTGAAAATGTGACTCTTTAAGAATTTGGCCACCTCCTTTGCTTCACACGTACTTGTGGCCGTCGCTTCTACCCATTTGGAGACGTAATCCACCGCGACTAGGATATACAGATTGCCATAGGACGAGGGAAAAGGCCCCATGAAATCCATTCCCCATATGTCGAATAATTCACAAACAATAATCGGTGCTTGCGGCATCTCATCTCGGGCAGATATCCCACCGGTCAGTTGGCAACGTTCACAGCTTCTGCAAAAGTCGTACGTATCTTTGTTGAGGGTTGGCCAATAAAATCCACTATCCAGAATCTTCCTTGCCGTCTTCTTGGATCCGAAATGCCCTCCACATGCTAACGAATGGCAGTGGGTCAACACATCCCGCTGTTCCCAGTCAGGAATGCACCTTCTTATCACTTGATCGGATCCTACCCTCCATAGGTAAGGGTCGTCCCAAAAATAATATTTTGCCTCACTCTTGATCTTCATTCGTTGGGCTTTGGTAACACTTGGTACCTCTGGAAGTTCTCCAGTTACTAGGTAGTTGGCCAGGTCCGCATACCATGGCTCCTGCCCTACCTTCTCTTTTCCTTTTGCTGCATCATTCTGACCAGTAAGTTTGTACACTTCTTCCCAATCAATTTTTCTGGGTGCAAAAATCACCTCACATAAGTGTTCCTCTGGAAACTTGTCGTGCACCTCCTCGCTGTTTCCTTCTTGCACTATTCTGCTCAAATGGTCTGCCACCTTGTTTTCGACTCCTCTCTTATCTTCCACCTCCCAATCAAATTCTTGTAACAAGAGTACCCATCGGATCAAGCGTGGTTTTGATTCTCTCTTGGTAACTAGATACTTAAGGGCTGCATGGTCAGTGTATACTACGACCTTAGATCCCAGCAAATATGGCCGGAACTTCTCGAAAGAAAACACCACTGCCAGCATCTCCTTTTCGGTGGTATCGTAATTCCGCTGGGCTTGATTTAGAGTCTTGGACGCATAAAAAATTACGTGCCTCCTCCCATCGATCTTCTGACCCAGCACGGCCCCTACCGCAAAGTCGCTGGCGTCGCACATTACTTCGAAAGGATGGTTCCAATCAGGAGCTCGTATGATAGGTGCGGATACTAATTTTTCTTTGAGAAGATCGAAAGCTGCCTTGCATTGCTCATCAAAAACGAACTCCACATCATTTTGAAGCAGTCTGGTAAGGGGTTGGGCGATTTTGGAGAAATCCTTTATAAATCTTCGATAAAATCCAGCATGTCCCAGGAAACCCCTTATTCCCTTCTGATCAGTAGGGAATGGTAATTTGGATATGACATCCACCTTGGCTCGATCCACCTGGATACCTCTTTCTGAGACTACGTGTCCTAGGACTATCCCTTCGGTGACCATAAAATGGCACTTCTCGAAGTTCAAAACCAGACTCTTTGCTTGACACCTTTCCAAAACTATGTCCAAATGATGAAGGCAAGAGTCGAATGAGTCTCCGTAAACCGTGAAGTCATCCATAAATATTTCTATGCACTCCTCAATCAAATCGGAAAATATGCTCATCATGCATCGTTGAAACGTACCTGGAGCGTTGCATAAACCGAAAGGCATGCGACGGTATGCATAGGTTCCAAACGGGCAAGTAAAAGTGGTTTTGTCCTGGTCCTCAGGATCCACGTGAATTTGGAAGTACCCGCTGTACCCATCTAGGAAGCAGAAAAATTTTTTCCCAGCTAATCTCTCTAATATCTGGTCGATGAAAGGCAAAGGAAAATGGTCCTTCCTTGTTGCGTTGTTCAGCTTCCGGTAGTCGATGCACATTCGCCAACCCGTGACCAGCCTTGTTGGAATCAGCTCGTTCCTCTCATTCTTGACAACTTGGATCCCGGATTTCTTTGGAACCATGTGGATCGGGCTGACCCACTCACTGTCCGGCACTGAATAGATAATCCCTAGCGACAACAACTTCAAGATTTCCTTTAAAATTTCCTCTCGCATGTTAGGGTTTACCTTCCTTTGAGCATCTCGATGAGCCTTCGCTCCCTCTTCTAGCCTGATGTGGTGCATGCAAACGTCGGGGCTTATCCCTACTAGATCTGTAAGGCTCCATCCGATTGCCTTCTTATTCCTATTCAACACAGTCAGTAGCCGCGCTTCTTGTTCTTTTGTGAGACTGCTGTTGATGATTACGGGATATGAGTTCTCCTCCCCGAGGTAGGCATACTTCAAGTTCGATGGTAACTTTTTTAGCTCGACTTGGGGTGGAAGTGTGTCTTCGGGTAGAGGGTTTTTCTGGGCCTCCCCGTCTTTCTTTAAGTCTTCCCCTGAAGGTTCTTCCGTACTGACTGGAAGCTTGGCCCCTGCGGCTCCAATGAACGCCGACTTTTGACAGAATTCCTTGATCGCTCCTTCTATTTCTTCGTCGGTCAACCCCTGGCTACTGATCAAATCACACCACGCAGCAGCTTCTTCGTCGGCCTGATCACAAGCATCTAAAGCCTGGAGTTTTTTCTGTAATAGTTCGGTCTCAAGAAAATCTTGGACTAGAGGGTCAATCACATCAACAAAGCATAGATTTTCAGAATCAATGGGTTTCTTCATGGCATCATTTATATCAAAAGTAAACTTCTCACCATTGAAATCAATGCAAATAGTCCCCTCGGCCATGTCCACTATTGTCTTAGCCGTTCTCAAAAAAGGTCTCCCTAACAAGACTCCACTAGACTCTCTCGCTTCACGCTCACTCATTTTGATCACATAAAAATCAGCAGGGTATGTGAACTCCTGTACTCTAACCAACACGTTCTCTAAAACTCCCTCAGGGCTTATGCACGACCTATCAGCCAGCTGGATCAACACCCTAGTGTTTGACAGCCTCACTCCTTTCAGTCGGTTATAGATCGATAATGGCATGACATTAATGGAAGCTCCAAGATCACACATCGCATGTTCAACCTTCAAATCCCCTATAGTTATGGGTAAAGTGAACATACCTGGATCGGCCCTCTTGGGCGGCAGTTTCTCTTGCACAATTACGGATGCGATCCCTTCCACCATGATTTGTCCATCTTTTTGAGCTTTCCCGGCTATGAAATCCTTAATGAATTTTCCGAGCGGGGGTAGTTTCACGGCTTGGAGGAATGGTATGGTGACGTCCAACCTTCCAAAAATCGACAAGTAGTCGACCGGGTTCTCTTTCTTCCTCTTTGTAACAAATCGGAATGGGAATGGTTTCTCCCCTTTTTTCTCTTCTACGGGTTCCTCAGCAACTTTCTTTGGTAGCTCTTGGGTCCGAGCCTCCATTCTGGGATTTTTCTCTTGAGGAGGTTCCTTCCTGGTCAGTAAGGCATCGGGTTCACCTCTTATACTTGGTGTATCATCCAGGAAGAATGGATCCTGCATTCGAGGCATGAAATTCCCTATTTCCTCAGCTGAAATTGTCTCGCCTCCTATCTTCGTTCCATTCGATCCTTCACTCGGCTGTTTCGGTTGAGGTGCATCATAAGTAGTTCCTGACCTCAACGTGACCTTACTCACATTTGCCTTCTCGGGCATTTGGACTGTAGATGAGAGTTTTCCTGCATTTCCCTTCAAATCACCCATCGAACTGGCCAGTTGAGCTAACTGCCTATTCATCATATCCATGTTCGCCTTATGTTCTTTCTGGGCATTTTGCATCCCCTGCACGACCTCATTATGGGCTTGCAATTCTCCTTTGATGTTCTGTTGTGATGCTAGCATTTCACTCATCATGTCCTCAACGGATCTCCTCGGCCTGTTCGAGTTTTGGAAATGACCCGGCCCTTGGTGTTGATAGTTCTGGAAGGTTTGCTGTCCTTGATTAGGCGGGTATTGGTTATATTGGGCAGGAGGAGTGTACTGATCTTGAGGATATTGATTCTGGTGCTGGGCTTGGAATTGATTCTGGTTCTGATGGTGTTGGGATGCTTGGTTTGGTTGATTTTGGTAGTTTTGGAAATTTCTCTGGTGGGGTGGCACGTAAACAGGGTTCGAGTTTGAGCTTTGTGGGTTATGGTTTTGGGCTTGTTGGTTTCTTCCTGACCAGTTGGGCTGGAAGTCTGGGTTTGCTGGTCCACGGTTAGGGTTTTGGTTCGGGTAAGGGTTATATTGGTTCTGGCCTTGACCTTGGTTCTGGTTTTGGTTCCCTTCTCCCCATCGAAAATTCGGGTGGTCCCTCCATGGTGCGTCCCGTTGTCTCCCCTGGATCCAATTCCCATTCTGGTTAAAATACCCAGCAGCGTTAGCTTGCTCCGTACTGATCAAGTCATTCGGATGCTCGTATTGGGCCCCTTGATTCCCCTGCTCTGCACCCTTGTAGTTCCCAGTTGGGAGAGGTGGTGGAGTGCTCTTCTCGATGGCACTCAAAAGTGACTTCTTCAGCTCATCCATCTTCAAGTCCATTTTCTGCTCCAGCTTGTTCTCCTGATCAGTAGTCGATGCAACATCAGCCCGCTCTCGGTTGTATCCTTCCCTTGAATGGTCATACTCTTTCATTGCATTCAGTAGCTTCCTTAGGACTCTCTTTGCTTCGCTGACCCGTAATTGCGTGAAGCTTCCTCCCGAAGATGAATTGGCCAGGTCTTTGGTTACCGCGTTCATGCCCTCGTAGAAAGTATGATGTACTTCAATGTCCGCCATGCGATGGTTGGGACACGATTCCAAAAGACCCATGTATCTTGCCCAATAGTCGCTCAAGGGCTCGTCATATCCTTGCTTCACATTCGTTATTTCTCTCTTCAGTGCGCTTGTCTTAGATGACGGAAAAAACTCGCCCAGGAATGCTGACTTGAAGTCGGCCCAAGTCTCAATAGAGTCAGGGGGCAAGCGCATGAACCAGGTGTTCGCTTCCCCCTTGAGCACAAATGGCAGAGCTTTCAGCCTATAATCATCTTCAGTCGCTCCTGCTGGTCTTCTCTGCGCTCTACAAATCTTACAAAATTCGTGAAGGAACTCATACGGCCATTCATAGCTTTTCCCGCAGTATGTAGGTAGAATCGCTATGACATGAGGCTTCACGTCACAAGCAGTCTGTCCCGGGGTGACCACGATAGCTTGCGGTGGTTCTCCTTCGGTATGCGCATTCAGCGTACCGATCTCTGGATCTTCGTCCATGTTGGCAGCCATTCCTGGATTGCCTTCCAACAGTGGCAACTCCACGGGAATTGGTCCTTCTATGGTGTACTGTTCTTCGTCGCTACTCGTGTCTAGGTCAGACAGAGTTGTTGACAGGCCAGAACGAGTGGTCACAAGTATGGATCCTCGCTGAAGTATCTTCGGTTTCCACGGATTAGGATCCGAACTGCTTCTCATAAACTGAAACAAAAGAAAAAGAGAAAAAATTATACACAATATTTACGCCAAAGTATCACACACAATAGTATATAAAACGCCATCCATCCCCGGCAACGGCGCCATTTGAAGAGGTTACTGGGTGCGTAGGTGTCGTTCAAGTGAGGATATATCCTACTGGCAGGATAAAGATCCTAACTAAGCCTAGACCTCGTCTTCAAAGATTCCTCAACCCACTTCTACTGATCAGTATAGTGGAGGTAAGGGTCGAATCCCACAGAGATGGTGCGTTTAAACTACTGCGGTGATATTTTGGAGGGTTGGTTAGCTACCACGCTCGGGTTGAGTTTCTACCTAGGCGAGTAATTAAAGGGTGGCGTCCTACTGACTAGGATGGGGGAGCAGATCATGGAATGCAACTGTGTACGTGGAAATGAGGGGACATGGTGTAACAGAAATTGTTTGGAAAGGACGGTATTTCTATTTTTGGCTAAACAGAATATTCAGAGTGTAGTGGAGGTAGTGGTGACTAGGCTGACAGATCTGCAGGTACAACCAGAGGTGAAGGACAAAAGAAAGCAAAAGTAAATAAAAGTAAGGTGGTCCCCAATCTGGATGTAGACATCATCTTCTCCAACAACACAAATTAAACTCAGATAACAATTCCAGATCCAACCCGGCAAACACAGATTAACAACTCGCGAACACAAATCTAAAACTAAGAAATCAAATCTGAAATCAAACGCTGAAACTGGACTTCTGCATGCTGGTCAACATGAAAGATCGATTCAGAAAATAAAACGAAGCCTTGCATGCAACGATCTACTTCCAGATCAAACAGTACTTGTTTACCTATCCTAAAGAAATTTGTTACGTAACAGAATTTAGAGATTTAGCACTTAAAACACCGAGAAACCTTAGATCTAAGCTAACTAGACAAGGAAAGAAAAGAACACTACAATGAACGAAACGGAAATCAACTTCATAGCATTAACACGTTCGGATATCCAAAGCAAGCATTTCAAAACAACAAAATCCCAAAATGTAACAGAAATCCAACGTAAAGACGGAGAACTAATTAAACTACGAAAGCAATTTAAAAATTGTTTGCCACTCCGGGCGATAAAATCTCTGACTGGAACTACGATCTAGCTAACTGGAACGGACGATGACTGGAACTCGGGAACATTCTGAACGTCAGGTGATCATGGCTCGGCGAGGCGAGAAGTGGGACACGGCTGAAAGACCGAAATTACCGAGAGAACTCTCTACCTAAAGATGATGGTGAATTGAAGTCTATCTCCCCCCCGGCTCCTTCTCTCTCCAACTTGGCTACCTTTTATAGGGAGGCTACCCTTGATTTTAGGGTAAATCCTCGCTGCAATTTGACTTCTTTGCCCTTAATTGTGGGTAATCCGTCCCAGCTATCCGTCTTCTTCATCTCAAGCCGTTTTAGCACGTATACGGATCAGTATGAGACCATGCTGGCGCTTTTTCTACCCGAACACTCCGGAACTTCCCTACTGGCCAGAACACTTATCCTGCACACTTTGAGCAACTGCTTTGCAAATATAATCATTTAAACCTGTAATACTGACCAGTAACCGAGGCCTAGAATACGACTTATCAACACCTATGGTAGACTGTGTGCTAGCGTACGGGCTGGCCGGTCTAGTAACCTGGTTTGCGGCCGCATTCCTTGTCATGTATTGGCAGATATGGTTGATGACGATGGGGAAAAATGACTGCACAGTCGCTATTTTGAACAATGGAAAATATTTTGGTGCCTCGGGCCTTTATAAAGCTCAAACCCCGATGGTTACCTACGTATGGCATGATAATATGTACTCTTATTAAAATGTTTTCGGCATGAGCCACTGAGTATTTTCAAAAGTACTCAGCCCTGCATATGTTTTCTCTATGTGCAGGTTGAGCAGCGACGAGCGGTTGGTGGTGTTGAGCAGGAATTAATTATGAACTATGGTTGTTTTGAAACTCCGAGTGTCGTCGTGTCTTCACACATGACGTCACTCTTCTCTTGGATGCTTCCGCTGTGATGTTTGCTTTACATACTTTTTATTTAAATTCTAAAACTGTTTCATTTGGGATTTTTGCAAACTCGTTACTTATTTTGAATAAATGCTAAACCCTTAGTCATTTACTTGTTAACCATAAATACTTTTGGTTGTTTTATTTATTAAACTTAAATTTTGGTCACACTTTTATTGAAAACCCTAGCCTTCTTTGAATGTCCTTTAAAACCCTTTTTATCACGATCGTCCGCTTTTATTAACCCTAGGGGGCGGTCGTGACAATATATGTTAGGTTTGTTGCATAGAATGATAGTTTTGCCGGATAGAATGATACTCTGAGTTGATAAAATGATACTTTTGACTGACTGATAAAATGATAAAATGATAGGTTTATTGCATAGAATGAAAGTTTTGCCGGATAGAATGATACTCTGAGTTGATAAAATGATACTTTTGACTAACTCATAAAATGATAAAATGATAGGTTTATTGCATAGAATGATAGTTTTGCCGGATAGAATGATACTCTGAGTTGATAAAATGATACTTTTGACTGACTGATAAAATGATATATGTTAGGTTTATTGCATAGAATGATAGTTTTGCCGGATAGAATGATACTCTGAGTTGATAAAATGATACTTTTGATTGACTGATAAAATGATAAAATGATATATGTTAGGTTAATTGCATAGAATGATAGTTTTTCCGGATAGAATGATACTCTGAGTTGATAAAATGATACTTTTAGCTTATAAATGTTAGGTTTACTGCATAAAGTGATAGTTTTGCCGGATAGAATGATACTTTCAGCCGATAGAATGATAGTTTTACCGGGTAGAATGATACTTTCAGTTGATAGAATGATAGATATTTTTGTTGTATAAAATGACATTTTTGTTTAATAAAATGATACTTTTACCTGATAAAATGATAATCTAAGCGGATAAAATGACAGTAACCTTATAAAAATGATACTCTGAGTTGATAAAATGATACGTTTACTGCTTTGTAGGTTTGTATATTATGTATTGTGCCGATTATATTAGGTTTATTGCATAGAATGATAGTTTTGCCCGATAGAATGATACTCTGAGTTGATAAAATGATAGTTTTGCCGATAGAATAATACTCTGAGTTGACAAAATGATAGTTTTGCCGGATAGAATGATACTCTGAGTTTATAAAATAATAAATGTTACTCGCAGCAGATAAAATGATATTTCTATCCTATAAAATGACAAAATGATACTTACAGCCGATAAAATGATACTTTAACCTGATAAAATGATAATATAAGCGGATAAAATGACAGCAACCTTATAAAATGATATATAAGCTGAAGAAATGGTATTTTAGGTTTACTGTATAAAATGATAGTTTTGACGGATAGAATGATACTCTGAGTTTATAAAATGATAAATGTTACTTGCAGAAGATAAAATCATATTTTTAACCTATAAAATGATAAAATGATACTAGCAGCCGATAGAAATATATGAGGGCAAAATTGTCATTTCGTTTTCAAATTGTCGCTTCGATAGAAAACGTGAACTAGACGCTAAATTTGATTTCTCTGACACTCAAACCCTTTGAATCGCTTCCAAACCCTCCGAATCGCTTCCAAACTCTCCGATCGCATTCAAACCGTAGTTTCTTCAGTTTCGAAGGTAAATCCATCCAAATTCTGTAATATGACGTCGGAAAACGCTCAAGCATCAACGAAGAAAGGTCTGATGAAGTTTTTTGCTTATTTTACTTTTGTTTTTGCTCGATTTTATTATTTTGCCTGCGATTCTTTTTTTTTTTAGATTCTATAGTTTTTTAGTGTAGATTTAGAGTTACATATGACAGCATGATGAAATTACTTCGAATTTACTTCATACCTTGTTCTATATCCTAACTCAGCGGTTTTTACATTCTAAATCAGCGGTTTATTCGAAGAAGTTTATCAGTGTCTATAGCAAATGTGTGACTATAGTGGCAAAACTCATATTGATAAAGCGAATAGTTGAGATCCTTTAGTTTATCAGTATCTGCAGCCATATCCTAACCTCATGACCTTATTAAAACGCTTTGGTTTAAAAAAATGTATGCAGCAGTAATGCAGATTCAAAGAAGTTTATTTGAGTACTAATTTTGTGAGTAGTGTTTTGTTCTAACCTCCTGACCTTAAGTGACAAGTTTTGCTCTCTCTCTTGTTTTGAAGTCATTGAAATTTAGGTGATAAAATGATAGTTTTAGAAGATAAAATGATATTTTCAGGTCATAAAATGATATTTTCAGGTGATAAAATGATAGTTTAATGTGATAAAATCATAGTTTCAGGTGCTAAAATGATACTTTGACTTTATATAATGACATAAATCGTTTAACACGCTGAAATCTTTTGTGTATTAGGAAACAACATTCC
The DNA here is from genome assembly GCF_004379255.2 of Salvia splendens. Taxonomy (NCBI): domain Eukaryota; kingdom Viridiplantae; phylum Streptophyta; class Magnoliopsida; order Lamiales; family Lamiaceae; genus Salvia; species Salvia splendens. The sequence continues at coordinate 15,463,021 of NC_056036.1, read as the reverse complement.
TGATGTTGTTGCTGATGATGATGTTACACTCTTAATGATGATTTCAGAAGGTAAAATGATAAATCTTTTGTGTATTAATGATAAATCTCTAAATTGAAAATGATAGTTTCAGGGGATAAAATTATAGTTGCACTTGATAAAATGATGGTTTCAGGGGATAAAATGATAGTTACAGGTGATAAAATGATAGTTTCAGGGGATAAAATGATAGGTTCAGTGATAAAATGATACTTTTCAAAAGATAAAATGATAGTTTCTGTGAATAAAATGATAGTTTCAGTTGGTAAAATAATAAACTTACTAGTTGCACTTGATAAAATTATAGTTGCACTTCATAAAATGATGGTTTCAGGGGATAAAATGATAGTTTTAGTGGATAAAATGATACTTTTACTTTATATAATGACATAAATCGTTTAACACACTGAAATCTTTTGTGTATTAGGAACAAACATTCCTGATGCTGGTGCTGATCATGATGATAGACAAGTAGTGATGGTTTCAGAAGGTAAAATGATAAATCTTTTGTTTATTAATGATAAATCTCTACATTGAAAATGATAGTTTTAGAAGGTAAAATGATAGTTGCACTTGATAAAATGATAGTTTCAGGGGATAAAATTATTGTTTCAGTGGATAAAATGACAGTTTCAGTGTGTAAAATGATAGGTTCAGTGATAAAATGATACTTTTGCATAAAATGATAGTTTCTTGGAATAAAATGATAGTTTCAGTAGGTAAAATGATAAACTTACTAGTTGCACTTGATAAAATGATAGTTTCAGGGGGTAAAATTATAGTTTCTGGGGATAAAATGATACTTTGACTTAATATAATGGCATAAACCGTTTAACACACTGAAATCTTTTGTGTATTAGGTGATGCTGCTGCTGATGATGATAGAATATTGGCTGATGAAATAGAAAGTATAAAAAATAACAAGAAAAGAAAGAATGATGATGCAAGTAAGAAGAAGGCAGCTGCAAAGAAGGGGAAGAAAATAGTTCTTCAAGATGATGCAGCCATTGACTCACCGACCTTGGCAGGAAGAAGGAATATTGACTTCTTCGTTAACATGCTCGATTCTCTAAACAAGAATCAAAGAAGAGCTGTTAGAGAGATTGGGTTAGGCGCACTCCTACACTTCAAAATAAGAAGTTTCCCAAGATCATTGGCTTATTATCTGATTTACAACTTTAACCATAATAGTTGTTCAATTAAATTGAACAGCGGGGAATCACTATTTTTAGATGATGAAGATGTTCATATTACTCTTGGGTTCCCTATTGGACCTTTACTTATGAGTAGGAACAAATTTCAGAAAAATATCAACATTAAAAGTGAAATTGCTAGATTCTGTAAAGGTGGAGAAAAAAATATGGTTCCAGATTATGTTGTAGGACAGATGATGAAAGACGAAGAAGGTGGTGACTGGTTCAAATTGAATTTTATGATTCTGGTTGAGTATGCCTTGATCAACACCCATGCTGATGGAAATCTGAGCCCACAAGTTTTTGATTACATAGCTGATGTGAAGAAGATCAAAGAATACAATTGGTGTGGCTATGTCATATCCAAATTGCTTGAAACACAAAAGCGATGGAAAAATAACACAAGAAAGATATTTACCGGACCAGTCATCTTTGTAGTGGTAAGAATATATTTTTTTCCCATTGTCTATGAATCTATTTACAGAAAAACTAATATTTAGTTTTTGTTAATGTAGGCATGTTACGTTGACAGAATTGTGTTTCAAAAAAAATGGTGCCAAGATGCTATCCAACAGTTAAGGGTTGGACTGCCGAACTGCTGAAAGAAAGGCAAAGAGCAGAAATGAGTGCTTCAGAGTTTGGTCTCGGTCATAAGTATGACCGATATAAAAAGCAACAACATATATACTGAAAGACTTTCATAGATCAATGGAAGGAGGCTGCCAGTGAGTGTAAAGACTCAATGTCGAAAATTCTTGATGTCCTTGAAGCAGCGCCGATTGAAATCAAGAATTTTAATAGCTTTAAGATTATCTGTGACACAACAAGAAATGCAATGGGAATCAGAGAGGAAGGTATGTAGAGTGTCACAGAAAGTCAGAAATCAATGTCAAATGGTATGAGCAATGATGATATTGATGATCCTGAATTTATCGATATCATGATTGAACTTACTAAAGCTGCTGAGAGGACTTATATACTGAAAAATAGGGATGAGTTCCCTACATTCACTCTGATACCCGAATATGACCAGACTCCTGATGAGAATCCAAATTTTAATCGGGAAAAGGATATAGAGAAGGAAAAACTTCCAGAGAAGGAAATGGTTAATAAAGCAGCTCAAGAAGAGAAGGAAAAAGTTCCAGAGAAAGAAGTTGAATTGTCTCTCAATGATGAATTTGAGGTAACTTTTAAAAATGATAGTTTAAGTACATAAAATGATTGTTTATATGGTTAAGATGATATAGGTTTGATGATGTTTTTTGGTTGCTCTGTTTTATTTGAAAAATAATACTTTTGCATCATAAAATGATAGTCTAAGGGGATAAAATGATAGTTTCAAATGATAAAATGATACTTTTGCATAAAATGATAGTTTAAGTGGGTAAAATGATAGGGTTCATTGATAAAATGATACTTTTGCATCATAAAATGATAGTTTCAAATGATAAAATGATATTTTTGCATGAAATGATAAAATGATAGTTTCTTTGGAATAAAATGATAGTTTCTGTAGGTAAAATGATAGGTTCAGTGATAAAATGAAATTTTTGTTTCATAATGATAGCTTTAGATTTTTGGCTGATAAAATGATAATATGAGTTCCATTAGGTAAAATAATATCCCTTATGTCAATAACAATTTATATTTTTGATCGAAAGGACGAAAGAGCATGTGCCATAATATCCACTGTCATGGAGGATATACATGGTGAAACCGGAGATGATGATGTTTTAAAAGATAGAGAAGATGTTTTGAAAAAGGCCAAATGGAAGAAGAAGGTTTCCCAACAACCTGCAGTTGAAAAGGAGAAAGTGCCCAGAACAACAAAGAAAGTTGTTGAAGCACTGTGCTCTCCCTACAATGTCAGGGCAGTAAATATAAAAGGAAAACTGAATAAAGAAGAGAAGAAAATTATGTACTGGTTGATGACACATGAAGAAAGCGAACTGTAAGTTTTGAATTACATAATTATATTCTTATTAAATTCTTTTACCTAACATTAAATATGATTTTGAGATCAGTTATGAGATGGTTTATGAGAACGACATGATCAACATGTTCAAGATTGATTTCCACACCCTTGCTCCACGTACGTACGTCAGTATCAATATCATAGATGCATGGGCTGTGTACCTCAACTACAATGAAAAATTAAAATCGAATGCATCTCCGAGTCGTCTTTTCATTAACACCACACCTACGGTACAGTAAACGGGTAAATAAGTAATAGCGTTACATTAAAAGTTAAATTTATTTACAAAAATGTAAACATGACAGGTATACAATATTGCTGCGAGGAAACCTGATTGGACTCAAGCCGAGGCTCAGGAAAAATTCTGCACAGCGTTAATAGAATTTGTGTCAAAGATTGAAGATTTCAAATGGGAAAATTATGACATGGTAAGTCATAATGAGATATACATTACAGAACAATGTACCTATATTTTTGAAAATGACATTTGTATATAATGTTTTGAAAATTAGATATTCTTTCCGATATGGGCGCACGATCATTTTTATATCATGTGCTTCAATCTCAAAATTCAAATGCTGGATGTGATTGACAATGCTGTAGTTACTGAAGAGGTGATAAAGTAGAAATATGGAGGTGCACCAACTATACTGGTATGTTTAGTTAAATGCATTCAATATCATTTAGTACCAAAACATAATATCATTTTTAATCAACCTCATGTATGTTTTGTGTTATTTGAATAGAAAAATTTCTTCCGAATTTATCTTGGAAATGGTGTTAATCCAACAATGGAGAGTATTGTCAAAACGTCAAAAATCAGATACATGACTCTACCATGGCAGAACGATACAAATAAAGTTGACTGTGGAGTTTATGTGATGCGCCACATGGAGACTTACATGGGCGGTCCAGTTCGTAACTGGAATTCAGGTTTAGCGAAGAACCGGACAGAGGCTTTCATAAAACTTCGTGCCAAATATACTGAATCATTGCTTGTTGGAGAAACTAACAAGAAGGCTTTTGAGACATTTTCAATGATACAGCAAAAGTTTCAGAATGATAGGAAAAAAGGGGAAATCAATGTTGAAAAGATGATTAGAGAATTTGAACCCCGTAAAGATAGGTTGTAGTTGTAATAGTAATTTGTAAGACATTTTGTCACGTTAAAGTATCATTTTATCAGCTTATATGCCATTTCTTCAGCTTATATATCATTTTATAAGGTTACTGTCATTTTATCCGCTTAGAATATCATTTTATCAGGTTAAAGTGTCAGCTTATATAGTTTCAGGGGCTAAAATAATAGTTGCACTTGATAAAATATCAATTTCAGGGGATAAAATGATAGTTTCAGGGTATAAAATGATAGTTTCACAAGGTAAAATGATAGTTAGACTTGATAAAATTATAGTTGCACTTGATAAAATGATAATTTTAGCTCATACATTTTAGGTTTACTGCTTAAAATGATAGTTTTGCTTCATAGAATGATCTTCTGAGTTGATAAAATGATACTTTTGCAGATAGAATGATACTCTAAGTAGATAAAATGATACTTTTGGCTTATAAATGTTAGGTTTAATGCATAAAATGATAGTTTTGCCGCATAGAATGATACTCTGAGTTGATAAAATGATACTTTTGCCGATAAAATGATAGTCTGAGTTGATAAAATGATAGTTTTGCTTGATAGAATGATACTCTGAGTAGATAAAATGATACTTTTGGCGATAAAATGATAGTTTGCCAGATAGAATGATACTTTCAGCCGATAGAATGATAAGTATTTTTGGTGTATAAAATGACATTTTTGTTTAATAAAATGATACTTTTACCTGATAAAATGACAGTAACCTTATAAAAATGATACTCTGAGTTGATAAAATGATACGTTTACTGCTTTGTAGGTTTGTATATTATGTATTGTGCCGATTATATTACGTTTATTGCATAGAATGATAGTTTTGCCGATAGAATGATACTCTAAGTAGATAAAATGATACTTTTGGCTAATAAATGTTAGGTTTAATGCATAAAATGATAGTTTTGCCGCATAGAATGATACTCTGAGTTGATAAAATGATACTTTTGCCGATAAAATGATAGTCTGAGTTGATAAAATGATAGTTTTGCTAGATAGAATGATACTCTGAGTAGATAAAATGATACTTTTGGCGATAAAATGATAGTTTTGCCGGATAGAATGATACTTTCAGCCGATAGAATGATAGTTTTGTCGGGTAGAATGATACTTTCAGCTGATAGAATGATAGGTATTTTTGGTGTATAAAATGACATTTTTTTTAATAAAAGGATACTTTTACGTGATAAAATGATAATCTAAGCGGATAAAATGACAATAACCTTATAAAAATGATAGTTTAGCTGAAGAAATTGCATATAAGTTGATAAAATGATACTTTAACGTGACAAAATGACATAAAACTGATAAAATGATAGTTTTGCCCGATAGAATGATACTTTCAGCCGATAGAATGATAGTTTTGCCGGGTAGAATGATACTTTCAGCCGATAGAATGATAGGTATTTTTGGTGTATAAAATAACATTTTTGTTTAATAAAATGATACTTTTACCTGATAAAATTATAATCTAAGCGGATAAAATGACAGTAACCTTATAAAAATGATAGTTTAGCTGAAGAAATTGCATATAAGCTGATAAAGTGATACTTTAACGTGACAAAATGACATAAAAATGATAAAATGATAGTTTTGCCGGATAAAATGATACTTTCAGCCGATAGAATGATAGTTTTGCCAGGTAGAATGATACTTTCAGCCGATAGAATGATAGGTATTTTTCGTGTATAAAATGACACTTTTGTTTAATAAAATGATATTTTTACCTGATAAAATGATAATCTAAGCGGATAAAATGACAGTAACCTTATAAAAATGATAGTTTAGCTGAAGAAATTGCATATAAGAATGATACTTTAACGTGACAAAATGACATAAAACTGATAAAATGACAGTTTTGCCGGATAGAATGATACTTTTAGCCGATAGAATGATAGTTTTGCCGGGTAGAATGATACTTTCAGCCGATAGAATGATAGGTATTTTTGGTGTATAAAATGACACTTTTGTTTAATAAAATGATACTTTTACCTAATAAAATGATAATCTAAGCGGATAAAATGACAGTAACCTTATAAAAATGATAGTTTAGCTGAAGAAATTGCATATAAGCTGATAAAATGATACTTTAACGTGACAAAATGACATAAAACTGATAAAATGATAATTTTGCCGGATAGAATGATACTTTCAGCCGATAGAATGATAGTTTTGCCGGGTAGAATGATACTTCAGCCGATAGAATGATAGGTATTTTTTGTGTATAAAATGACATTTTTGTTTAATAAAATGATACTTTTACCTAATAAAATGATAATCTAAGCGGATAAAATAACAGTAACCTTATAAAAATGATAGTTTAGCTGAAGAAATTGTATATAAGCTGATAAAATGATACTTTAACGTGACAAAATGACATAAAACTGATAAAATGAAAGTTTTGCCGGATAGAATGATACTTTCAGCCGATAGAATGATAGTTTTGCCAGGTAGAATGGTACTTTCAGCCGATAGAATGGTAGGTATTTTTGGTGTATAAAATGACACTTTTGTTTAATAAAATGATACTTTTACCTGATAAAATGATAATCTAAGCGGATAAAATGACAGTAACCTTATAAAAATGATAGTTTAGCTGAAGTAATTGCATATAAGCTGATTAAATGATACTTTAACGTGACAAAATGACATAAAACTGATAAAATGATAGTTTTGCCGGATAGAATGATACTTTCAGCCGATAGAATGATAGTTTTGCCGGGTAGAATGATACTTTCAGCCGATAGAATGATGGGTATTTTTGGTGTATAAAATGACATTTTTGTTTAATAAAATGATACTTTTACATGATAAAATAATAATCTAAGCGGATAAAATGACAGTAACCTTAAAAAAATGATAGTTTAGCTGAAGAAATTGCATATAAGCTGATAAAATGATACTTTAACGTGACAAAATTACATAAAACTGATAAAATGATAGTTTTGCTGGATAGAATGATACTTTCAGCCGATAGAATGATAGTTTTGCCGGGTAGAATGATACTTTCAGCCGATAGAATGATAGGTATTTTTGGTGTATAAAATGACATTTTTGTTTAATAAAATGATACTTTTACATGATAAAATGATAATCTAAGCGGATAAAATAACAGTAACCTTATAAAAATAATAGTTTAGCTGAAGAAATTGCATATAAGCTGATAAAATGATACTTTAACGTGACAAAATGACATAAAACTGATAAAATGATAGTTTTGCCGGATAGAATGATACTTTCAGTCGATAGAATGATAGTTTTGCCAGGTAGAATGATACTTTCAGCCGATAGATTTTATCATTTTATCATTTTATCAGTCAGTCAAAAGTATCATTTTATCAACTCAGAGTATCATTCTATCCGGCAAAACTATCATTCTATGCAATAAACCTATCATTTTATCATTTTACGTGATATTTGGCGAAATTCAGAAATTAAATGAGGGAAATGACAGTTTTACCCTCGCGCTTTTTTTATGAAGTAAATCTAAGTTTGAATCTCAAAACTATCATTCTATCGGCTGAAAGTATCATTCTATCCGGCAAAACTATCATTTTATGCTGTAAACCTAACATTTATAAGCTAAAAGTATCATTTTATCAACTCAGAGTATCATTCTATCCGGCAAAACTATCATTCTATGCAATAAACCTATCATTTTATCATTTTATCAGTCGGTCAAAAGTATCATTCTATCCGGAAAAACTATCATTATATGCAATAAACCTAACATATATCATTTTATCAGTCAGTCAAAAGTATCATTTTATCAACTCAGAGTATCATTCTATCCGGCAAAACTATCATTCTATGCAATAAACCTATCATTTTATTATTTTACGTGATATTTGGCGAAATTCAGAAATTAAATGAGGGAAATGACAGTTTTACCCCCGCGCTTTTTTTTATGAAGTAAATCTATGTTTGAATCTCAAAACTATCATTTTATGCAATAAATCTATCATTTTATCATTTTATCATTTTACGTGATATTTGGCAAAATTCAGAAATTAAATGAGGGAAATGACAGTTTTACCCCCGCGCTTTTTTTTATGAAGTAAATCTAAGTTTGAATCTCAACCGCATGATTAGAAATATGTGTAGTCCAGATTTGGTTATAGGGTTATTACGATATTTAGGGGTTATCATATGATCACGACTCTATATATATATATATATATATATATATATATATATATATATATATATATAGGATTGTATATATATATATATATATATATTAAATTATATATATTTGTAACAGTAAAATGGTTCGATCAGTGATTAAACCGGTTCGACTGGTTGAACCATGAACCAGTAACTTCCTTATTTCACTCACCGGTCCGATTTTTAAAACATTAGATTTTTCAGACCTTCAGCTTGAAACTGGAAAATATGAATTGTATTATTATTAGAAGTTAGAGATTATTGAACGAAACACAACAATTATAATCTAGAAGCTTCTAGCACTTTTGTGATACTGGATTTGGCCCTACTCGTCACTATTTTCCTAAACAATGATAATTTAATAATGAAAAAACATATAATGAAAAAACATATGTATGTATAGGCTTGTCAAATCAGGTACCCGATCCTAAATTTTTCAAAATCTAGTACCCGATACCTGATCCGAAAATCCAACCCCGATTTTGGATTTTATTTTATTTATTTTTTATTTATTTTATTTTTTTAAAGAATATTAACTATAAACATTGACAAATACAAACTTATAGTTCGAATTTGATACAAATTTAAAGTAGTACGAATTTAAGGGAAAAAAACTACAACAAATTTTTAGGAAAAAAAAATTCATATGTTATAACATCCCTCATTCATCATAATAAACATCACAATTCATACATTAATCTAAATTATGACTTAATAGTGAAGGATTTTGGGAGTACATTTAGTTATTTAATTTTTTAAATAATAGAATAAATACATAATTTATTAATTTTTTAAAAAAATTAAAAAACGGGTTATTCGGATAATTTGGGTATACTCAATCGGGTATCGAGTTATCTGATACCCGATAATTCAAAAATTCTATACCTGAACCCGATCCCAAAAAATCGGGCATGAGTATCCAATTACCCGATATTTCGGGTTTGGATATCGCATATCCAATTCCCGATATCCATTTTTACAACCCTATGTATGTGTTTGACCTTTCTGTGTGTAATGATGAAAGCTTTTACATTCAATATAAATTAATATTGAATGATGCCAAAAAAAAAATTTATAATTTATATTCAATATAAATTAATGATTCAAAAAAAAAATACATCATTACATTCAGAGATGATGATGTATGTGTTTGACCTTTCTGTGTGTAATGATGTATTTTTTTTTAAATGGAAACATCACTCCTACTTTTTCTCACTCTTATTTTATCCTTTTTTTACGTAATTCACATAATAATACTATCTAAAATCTCGTGTTGTAAAAGAAATGCTCTACTTAGACTGGGACGCATGAATAATTTCTTCTTTTATTGGATAAACCTGGCATTTTCAGTTAAGATGGAGGTGCAAGTACAATTCTACAATCATTTAATTTTTAAAATTTTGGGGGTGACTTGTAATTGTTGTTGAATATTTGATAGCCTAAGTATTTATTTAATTTGAGGAACATGGTTTGAAGACCAACTTAACAAAAGACTGTCAACGTGCCCGTTGATTAATAATTTTATAAGAAACGCACAAAAAAATTAAATAGATATATAGTCCAGTCTTCTAGATGTTTTGATATATACTTCAACCACTTCTTACGCTAATGGGTTTTAAATATTATTTTTATATGTCATTCTTACTATAATGATATAAAAATAACTAATAGAAACCTAAAAATAACATCTGTATACTTAGTTTTGCATTCGTTTTTTTTTATTAAGATCGAGTAATGCATAGATCAAAACTCTCTAACATAGTGGGGTAGTATTTAATTTAATAGGGAGTATAATTTTTACTTCCTCCATCTACAAGAATATACACTCTTTCATTTTAGTTCATCCTACATAAGTATGCACTTTCTAATTTTGGAAACTTTTTTCTCTTTATTGAAGTGAGACTCATTCTCCACTAACTACAATTTAGTTGTTTTTTTTTTCTTTCTATCTCTCTCTTTCTTTATGTACAACTAAAAGTGCATACTCTTGTGGGACGGATGAAGTATTATTTTATATAACTATTATTATAATTATGATGATGATATTATAAATTAATAATTAATTTAATTTTAAAATAATTTAAAATTATGAATCCTACTTAATTATAATTGTAGTTATAATTATAGTATTTAATTATTAGTATTATTATTATACTAATAAGGAGTACTAATTTACTAAATACTTAGTAATTATAAATTATATAATGTTAAATAATAATAACAATTATTTTTATTATTTTATTATAAATTACTCCATCCGTCCTCTAAAAATTGACAAACTTGTGAATGATATGCGTTTTAAATAATGTGCAATTGGTATAGTAAGAAAGAGGAGAAAAATGTAGTAGAAGTAGTGTTAGTGGATTATGAGGTTCACATTATTAGTGGTGTGTAATTTTTTAAAAACTTTCCATATTTAAATATGGTCTAATTTTAAGGGACGACCTAAAATGGTAGAACTAATCTATTTTTTGAGGATTGAAGAGTAAAACAGTCTTATTAAGTACAAATAACTAAGACAGTCTTAATGAAATCTTATAATGATTATTATATTCGATGATAATACTAATAAATAACTATAATCACATCTCTATGTTATTATTATGATGTTATAAACTGATAATTCTTAATCAAATTATTCAAATTGTTCTTATATAATTTTAAAATTATTAGTTATATGATTATTATTAATATTTTATTATTTTATTAATAAAAATTTTAATTATTACTATATTTTTAGTTTAGTGTTTAAATTAAATACTATAAAATAAAATTTTTTGATAATTTTTCAACCACGAAAAAGTAAAATTGTTCAAGCAGTGGCGGACCTATGTTGGATGATAGGGGATCCTTGAACCCCCCATCAATTTGAGGTGTTAGTTATATATATGCATGCAGAATAACATAAATCCATTCGTTATATGAACGGACAAAAATGAAAAGATGAAACTATTATTTTGTTGACGAAAGAAATACTATCAGTTTGGACCCTCAGAGCATCCACAACGGTGGTGGCCCAGCTCGCGTCCGTCCGCGCCGCTGGCACGGACGTGTCTCGCCGCCGCTGCGCTCGCGAGCAGCGTTGTGCCAGCGAGCAGGACACGTGGCGCGCGGCGATTGGGCAACGGCATAGCCGTTGGCTTTGAATTTTTTTTAATTAAAAATTAGTTTTTAATTAAAAAAAACCGATAAAAAATAAAAAAAAAATATCACTTCCCAAAAAAATTATATCCGTTTATTACCGTTTTTACCACTTTTTATTTTTCCCCCCCCCAAAAATACACACTTTCATCTATAAATACCCTCACTTTCACACCCAAAAATTCACATCAAACTACACAATTCCCATCTTCATTCTCCCATATCCATTCTCATCTTCATTCTCCCATATCCATTTTCATCTTCATTCTCTCATACCCTACAACATAACAATGTCAGGCCAAGGCGATGACCACCCGCCCTCTCACGGTTGGAAGCCCGAATGGTTCGGTTCACAACCGTTTCCTAGTCCGGAAACGGAATATTCGGCCCCTCCTCAAACCCAAGTTTCGGGCGTTCCGGGTGGCTACCGACCATACCCAATCGACGACCAAGGTGCCTTCGAAGGGCGATACGGGTGGACAGCGGATCCTAGGCCGACCGCCTCCTCCTACTCGCGGTGTCCGCACATCGTACACTCCGGCAGATATGGATAAATTGTTCAAGGCGTACTTGGAAATCTCCGAGGATGAGGTGGTTGGCACGAACCAATCCGGCGATCACTTTTGGTGGCGCGTCTCTCGCCGATACAATGAAATCGGCTGCCGGGAACGATCGAGCGCAACGAGAGTATGGTGCGCAACTCCATCGGCCGAGCCAACGAAGAAATTGGCAAGTTCAATGGCTATTTCCTCCAGGAGATGCGGAATGTCGGGAGCGACCGGAGCGAGGTCGACATCATCACTGCCGCGCTGAGCACCTACCAATCCACGAATGGCAAGTCGTTCAAGTATCTCAACGTTTGACAAGACACGCGGACGCACCCGAAGTATATGGGAGGCGTAACATCCTCCTCTAGCGGCTCCTCCAAACGGTCAAGGTCGGTATCCCTATCCGACGCCGGCTCCGAAGAAGTGGCTAGCCAACTCGTCGGAGCTAACTTGGGTAGCCCCGACGCCGGACCAAGTGGTTCCCGACGCCGACCGCAAGGAAGGAAGAAGACGGTGGCCGACCGCCGTCGCGCTGCGACTCCATCTTCCCCTGCTTCCGAACTCGCTCCCTATGCGCCACCTCCACCCCCGAACAACTCGCCGTGGATGCTCTTAGGCCAACTCAATATGGCCGATAGGTCAACTATGACCCTCACGCAACTTCAAACGCACGAGACCATGATATTGGGTCTCCAAAAATAATTGGGGTTAGTGCCGCCGGATGAGTAGTCTTCCTCAGGTAATATTAGCCAATAATTATGTAATTTTTAATTTTTAGGAGTTTAATTATGTAATTTTTAATTTTTAGTATTTTAATTATGTAATTTTTAATTTTTAAGATTTTAATTATGTCTTTTTTATTTTATTTGTAATTTGTAATATTATTTAGGTTTTTTAATGAATTTTAGTATTATGGAAATGTTTTTGTTTAATTAAATTTTAAATTAATTGTGCTCGTCCTTGTGGAAGAGCACATCTGTGGGTGTTGTGCTCTTGCTAGAGAGCAGGCAGAAAAAGTGGGCACGGGCTCATAACCGTGCCGCTGGCAAGAGTACGATTGTGGATACTCTCAGTATTAAAATCCTGCGTCCGCCCCTGTGTTAGGTATCATATTCTCAGATTCAGTTTTCTATGAATCATTTCCCTACCAGCTTTATTTCAAACAAACATGGTCATACTACTGTATTTATTATGGCTTAAGATATCTCCTTAAATAAAGTATCACCACATACATAATTTTCCAATTAAGTAACTCGTTAAAAAAGAAATTCCAAAAGAGAGGAAAAACGAAACAGAATGACATAAAATATTTAACATGCTATATTATGTTATACCTATTTTAAAAATCTTTAACAAATAAAAACAATATTTTGGGATGAGATAAAAGTTGGTGGTCGAATTCTTAATAAACCAAAGCATTATTTAAAAAGAGATTTTTACTGAACTGTACCGATATATGGAGTACATCCGTCCCACTACAAGTGATGTGATTTAAATCGGACGTTGTTTTGCAAAAATGATAATAAATAGCTAGAGTAGAGATAAAGTAAAGTAACTAAAATAATAATGTATATACGACTCTCTTCTATATTATTCATTCTCTTACTTTATTTTCTCTTTACTTTAACTATTTATTATCATCTTAGCAAAACAACGGCCAGAAAGAAACGCTTCACTTGTAGTGGGACAGAGTTATATCTGATATGTATATTTACTAGGGTTGTCAAATCGTGTTGGTTGGGTCGTTATCGTGTCGACCCATTATTGACCCAACCCAATAAGGTCAAAACTCAACCCAACCCGAAATCATCAGGTTCTTATCGTGTCCCAACCCAACGGATTCATGTCGGATTCGTGCGTGTTATCGTGTACCAAAAAAAAATCAACCCTCTGTTAATGATAGTCAGTTAGCTTGGCACGACACGATAACGACTAAAACATGATGTTATTATACGATTTAAACATGATATTATACGATAAAATAAAAAATTACCAAATTAAAATAATTATTTTCTTAATCAAAATAATAAAATTAAATTATAGTAATATTAAATCTAAATAATAAAATTAAATAATAAAAAAATTAATTTTTAATAAAATCTAAGAATAAAATTTTCTTAAAATTCATAAAAATTAATTAATTTTTTAATTAATAAAAATAAAGTATAGTATTTATTAATTAATTAAAGTATAATATTTTTTTAATTAATTAAAATTAAAGTATAATATTTTTTAATCAACAAAAATAACTAAAATTAAAGTTTAATCATTTTTTAATTAATAAAAAGTAATTATGTTTTTCTTAACGTATAACACTAACCCGACCCGACCCGACCCAACCTGTTATCTTCGGGTTCTTATTGGGACGACCCTATAAGGACCCAAATCCTAAACGTGCGTGTCCGTGTCGTGTAAACTTTGTGCGGGTCTGTGTCGTATGAAAAATTGACAGTCCTGATATTTACTTCGGTATTTTATTATCCTTCGCATATGCAATTATTCGATATTTTATTTCAGGGGTGTGCTATATTGCTAACTCACTCTTAAATTGCTAACTACAACTAAATGATATGTATTAGAGAATTAGCAATAGAGGGCCGATGGGAGGGCCTTCCCCATCGGCCTCCATCGCCCCACCATAGCAGGAAGAGGGCCGATCAACCGCCCCCTCCAATGGGTCGATACATCGGCCATGGCCGATGAAATGAGGCGATGATCGGCCATCCATTGTGGAGGATGGGCCGATCATCGGCCTTCCCCCTTTTTTGTTTTTATTTTTATTCTTATTCCATTTTTTTCACTATAAATGCCACATCACATTCTTTACATTTCACACACCAACATCTTATATTCTCTCGTTCTATTTCAATACACTTTCTCTCTCTATGTCTTCCGGTAGCGATTCCGAAGACGAAGTCATAAACCGAGTGGTGCAGCGAGTGCTTGCAAGGGCAGCACGGCGTCGTGAAGAAGCGAACCGGGAGGCGATTCCAAGGCCGATCCGTCGTCGTCAATCGATTGACCGTGACCACATTGAGGCTCACAACTGGCTGTACGACGATTACTTTGTCGAGGACCCATGGTGGGGCCCGAGGGTTTTCCGTCGACGTTTCCGAATGCGGAAAGAGCTATTCTTGCGCATCGTTAACGGGTTGTCGGCGCGTTACTGGATTTCCAACAGCGTTGGGACGCCGCCGGAAAGCCTGGACTGTCTCCACTGCAAAAGTGCACAACTGCAATTAGGCAGTTGGCATACGGAGGATGTGCCGACATGTTCGACGAATATCTTCACGTCGCCGACACAACTGGACCGATTGTCTGAAGAAGTTTTGTAAAGGCGTGATTCAGACTTTCGGCCCCACCTATCTGCGGAAGCCGACCGCACAAGATTGCCAGTTCCTGCTTGATTTGCACGGGAGGGTGCACGACTTCCTGGTATGCTGGGAAGCATAGATTGTATGCATTGGCAGTGGAAGAATTGTCCAACCGCTTGGAGAGGCTAATTTACGACCGGGTTCTAGGGCACACACCCAACCATCATTCTGGAAGTTGTTGCCGACCAGCGCCTATGGATTTGCCATGCGTACTTTGGTGTGGCCGGGTCGAACAACGACCTAATTGTCCTGCAGTCCTCGCCTCCGTTCAACGACCAGTGCCAGGGAATAGGCCCCTTGGTTGACTTCACCACCAACGGCAACCAGTATCATATGGGGTATTACTTGGCGGACGACGTATACCCAACTTGGCAGACGACAACTGAGCCGAAAAGGACTTATTTTTCCCAACGGTAAGAGGCGGCGCTAAAGGATGTGGAACAAGCTTTCGGTGTGCTCCAATCGCGTTTTGCATTGGTCAAAGGTCCGGCGCGGTTCTTCTATCCAGGTGATATCACTGATATCATCTACGCCGCTATCGTATTGCATAACATGATAGTGGAGAATGAAGGTGAAGATGTCGGCGACGTCCCCGTCGAACACATTGTCGGCCCAAGCCACGATATAGCTAGCGAGTCCCACCGGCAGGGTGTCCCTCACAGATACACCGAGCGTCTTTGGGCATTTGTTGATATGCGCCAAAAAGAAGCCTACAATCGTCTACATCACGATATGATTCAAGAAATTTGGGCACAGAGGCATATGCACTGATGCTTTATTTTTAGTTTTAGTTTTATGTAAAATTGCATCTTGTTGTATTCTTTTTTCCAATGTTGTAATACAACGAAGATTTGGGGCGTATTAATATTTTTGGCATTTAAATCTATTTAATTAGATAACATATTAAATATAGAAGTGCTAAAAAATTAAAACAAATAGTGATGTGGAAATGAAATGGAATGGGAGGGTCCTTCCCTTGCAGGGAGATAGGCCCTTTGGCCAAATGCTGATGTGGAATGGGAGGCCCCTATGAGAGGGCTTCCATTGTGAGTGCTCTTAGATCATTAAATCAAGCTATATGAACATTCATCCACGAATATCAATACGAAGCACAAAAAATGTCAATTAGGGGTGTTAGTGTCAATTACCAAAAAATTAGTTATAACAAACTTTTAAAAAATATCTCAAAACGTTAAAATGATTATAACTATCTCAATTTATATTATTTTTTTACACAAAATATATCAAATTAAAGATAATTTTATAAAGATTCCAACGAGATCTCACTTGCATATGTTTCGATGTCAAAATTTGAAAACAATTATTGAATTTTCGTAAATATCAACTACCAGTTTAATGTCAATATAGCTACTATAATATGTCAATATAATACCTATACAATGTCAATGTTAAATTGTGTTGACATTCAATTAATCATATTGATATGTTTAGTACACTACACTGACAATTTGATTCAAAACCCTAATTTGGTAGTTTTCTTATATTTTCAAATTTAATTTATAATAAAATAAAATTACGCATGGCAATTTATGGCCCACTAGATCTCTACAAATTTAATGATTTAAAATTAATTGTAGTTAGCAATTAAATACTCTATCTATCCCTAAAAATTTGTCACTAATTTCCATTTTTGTCCGTCCCTAAAAATTTGTCACCTTTCACTTTTACCATTTTTGGTAGTGGACCCTATATTCCACTGACTCATTCACACTCACATTTTATTATAAAACTAATATAAAAATGTAGGACCCACATGCCACCAATTTTTTCAAACCACTTTCTATTACATTTCTTAAAACCCGTGCCGGGTCAAATAGTGACGAATTATTAGGGACGGGGGAGTATAAAGTTAGCAATTGATCACCTGCTTTTATTTTATATATAAAAGCATTGGGGTATGATCAATTGCTAACTCATCCCTTAATTGCTAACTACAATTAATCTAAGACCATAGAAGTTTGGAGATCTAGTGGTCTATAAATTACCATGTGTAATTGCTTTTTTTATTTTTTAATATTGAAAAAATAAGAATAACTACCCAATTTTAGTGTTGAGAAACATTCTGTCAATATGGTGTATTAAATATGTCAACACGAATACATGAAAACGTAAATACAGTTTCATATTGACATTATCCATGCATTATATTGACATATTTTGCAAGTTGTATTGACGTAATCTGCTGCACGAATTATATGAAAATTCACAAAAATATTACTCCATCCGTCCCTCTGTAGTTGAGTCGTATTCCTTTTCTGGTTGTCCCACTGTAGCTGAGTCATTTCTTATTTTGGTAAAAAGCACAAACTTTACACTCTCTTATTTTATTATCTATTCATCTCTCTACCATTTTCCTTTCCTACTTTATTCTTCCATCACTTAACTCACTTTTAACACAATTTTTTAAATCCTGAGCTGAAAAAGAAGCGTCTCTACTACAGAGGGACGGAGGGAGTACGTAATTTGGACATTGAAACATATGCATGTAGGATTTCGTTGGAATCCTTATAAAATTATCTTTAATTTGATATATGTTGTGTAAAAATATAATTTAAATCGAGATAGTTATATGCATTTAAAGTTTTGAGATATTTTTTAAAAATTATTTATAACTAACTTTTTGTTTAATACCCTTAATTGACATTTTATATACATGTATTGATATTCGTAACTTAATATTCGTGTGCCTTAATGATCCAATGTCTATCAATCCGTTATAGTTAGCAATTTAAGGGTAAGATAGCAATATAACACGCCCCTAAAAGCATTTTAGTTAACATCTTAGTAAAGCGATACAGTTATTGAATTACATCCGATCAAATCTCCAAATAATACAGTCTTTTATAAACTCCTCTTAAGGATGTTACTATTAAAAAATGATTTTACCATCAGATATACATAAATGCCCAAAAAATATAAATAAATCTTATTTTTAGAAAATATTATCTAAATTTAATCTTATTACTACTATTTCTACTACTAACCTATCAACAATACTATTACCCTTTTGTCTATTTCCCATTCAGAAATTCTCATCAGAAAAATGTCAAAAATCACAAAAGCAGATCCAAAACATGTTTATCTTAAAAGTGAAGTCCAAATTTGTTTTACTATTTTAATTTATTTTTTGGCAGAAAACGATCGATCTATTATTCAAATTCCGAATTAAGTTAGTGTTAGACAGGGACAAAATATAGAAGCTGTACATACAGAATAAGTTATCAAAATACAAAAAGTCATAAATATAATTAGTTATTAATAATGAAAGTATATAATTAATAGGTGATCGAAATAAAAAAAATTGAAAAAAATGACGCCGACGGCCAACCAGAACAGACTCACAGACTTTTCTTTTTCTAGAGACAACAAACAAATAACACCACCACCATCTCTCTCTCTCTACACCACATTTCCAAGCTAAAAGTCACAACATTTTTCGGCTCCTGATCTCTGTATTGCTTCTTCTGATTGAGGTGTTTTCTATCTTTTTCTTTCTTTCTTGAGTTTGAGGCTGTGAAGGAAGGATTTGAGCTGAAAAAGGTGAATGTTTGTGTAGAAATCTGCTCTTGCTTTAGATCTTTTCTCGTGTTTGAATCAGTGTTTGCTAGTGATTTATATTTAAGTGTTTAATTTATGCAGATTCTATGTTATTATGTCTAACTGCACATTGTACTTATAAATTCATTTATGGTAGAATTAATTGAAAACTGAGATATACTTAAATGAAGTAAGCAGTTATAATATATTAGTTCATTTAATCCATGTTTGTAGAATTTGGAGACACAATGTCACGAGGTGGTACACAGAGCAGTATAAGAAAAACTCTCGGTGCTCTCAAGGACTCCACGACTGTTAGTTTGGCGAAAATAAACAGCGATTACAAGGTATTATTTAGGTTCTTTTGTGTAATCAAAAGTTCCATTCTGTTGTGATTGCTAAAGATTCTGATTCATCCCTGTTTTACAGGAGTTGGACATTGCCATTGTTAAGGCAACAAACCATGTTGAACGCCCTGCAAAAGAGAGGCATATTAAAGGTTGTTATTCATAAAATATTTAATATACTTTTATTTATTGCGTTTTATTAGATTCCGAGTTTGAAGGTGACATCTTTAACTGTATCTGCAATCTGACTTCCAGCCGTCTTTGCTGCTGTATCGGCCACCAGGCCTCGAGCTGATGTCGCCTATTGTATACATGCCCTTGCAAGAAGACTGGCAAAGACTCATAATTGGGCGGTATGTGATCATGACTATGTCGATCATTGCATGATAATGATTTCATGGATAGTTCTGGGTATCTTTTAATTACATCCCTTTCTTGAGCCTTCCATATCAGCCCTTTTATTTTTAAAAATGTCAAAAGATTTCTATCATCAACTGGTTCAAGACTGGATCTGCACACCTCTCCTAATCGAATCCATAAATGACTTGTCTTTGTTCTCCGACTGATTCAAATATCAAGCGCCTATATAGTGATGTCAAATTCTGCAAATAGATGCTTTAGTTATGTGAATTTTCGTGCATTAAATACATATTTTGGTATTAGAGATGCTGCTTACATCATGAAAACATCGTGATGCTTGTCTTTGTTATAAGAATGTACTGCCTAGTTCTGATACATGTATATTTCTATTTTCAAACTGCATAGGTTGCCTTGAAGACTCTAATTGTTATACATCGTGCGTTAAGAGAGGTGGACCCGACATTCCAGGATGAAATCATTAATTATGGTAGGAGCAGAGGTCATATGCTTAACTTAGCCCACTTCAAGGATGACTCCAGCCCTAATGGTATGGATTCATTTTCTTTTTAGCATTATAGAAAAGTTAAGAGAATAGGCTTCTTCATACTAAATTGCACTTTGATCTTTTGAGCAGCTTGGGATTATTCTGCTTGGGTACGCTGTTATGCTCTATTTTTGGAGGAGAGGATGGAATGTTACCGAGTATTAAAATACGACATAGAAACAGACCGTCCGGTGGGTTTTTCTAGTAAACATACATTTATTTTGTTTTTGTCCAAATAATTTATTTTCTTCCTTCACATACTGATGAAACTCTATTTCGTCATGGTCTAAGTGTTGAGTTTTGTATCATTAACTGCAGAATTTTCGTAAATAGATAGATTTCGTTGATGTTCTACCTTTTTAATATATTTCATCGAATTGCAGAGAACAAAAGATCTCGACACTCCGGACCTACTTGAGCATTTACCAGCTCTGCAGCAACTTCTTCATCGTGTGATTGGCTGTCAGGTAGATCCATAGTTAATCAGTTCAATGATGGTAGATCACTTGTAAACATTATTCATATCGATTTTCAAATTGGTTCTGTTGCATGTGGAATAAAATAATGACGTCCTCGTTTAGCCTTTCCGTTCCTTAATAACTTGAAGTGCGACATTTTCAAAATGCAGCCACAAGGAGCAGCTCTTCATAATTTCATCATTCAATTAGCGCTTTCCATGGTGAGTACCAGTTATACTCTTGCCACCAATAAAATTTGGTTTATACAGACTGTCTATAATCCTCTACCTATATTTTTCTTGCTCTCGTAGGTTGCTTCAGAAAGCATAAAAATTTACAGTGCAATAAGTGATGGTATAGTTAACTTGGTTGACAAGGTAACAAAAAAGACTTCTTACTACAAATATCTCCGACTTTGTTGCCAACATACTTACGACCTTCATTTCCGACAGTTCTTCGAGATGCAAAGGCACGACGCTCTTAAAGCCTTGGATATATATCGAAGGGCTGGAAATCAGGTACAGCCTTCAAACAGTTATGTATCATGCAGCATTAAAAAAGCAAGACTTTGTCCCAAATTAACTGTGTTGCAATGCGACTTTTCTAGGCGGAGAGATTGTCAGAATTCTATGAAATATGTAAAAATCTTGATGTTGGGAGTGGAGAGCGATTTATCAAGATTGAACAGGTTTGCCCTCTGAATGCTATTTTACCAACTGCATCACTTCTATTAGCTGTCGATATGTGTCTCATGTCGTTATTCTGGTGATGAATGATAAAGCCACCAGCATCATTTCTGCAAACTATGGAAGAGTATGTTCGAGAAGCACCACGCGCTTCCACTGTCCGCAAAGATCTGGTACTGATCTTCAGAATTCTCCAAAACATATATAGGCATTTCTATATATAGTATCATATATGTTCACATGAAACAGGGTGACGATAAGCCTAAGGCAATTTTGGCTATTGAGTACAAAACGAGTTCAGAGGTAAAAGACGAGCATCTGCAGTCGCCACCTCCAGCTGAACCAGAACCAGAACCAGAACCAGTCAAAGTGGAGGCTCCAGCTTCTGAACCACCGCCCGATTTGCTGGTGATTATTCAGTATACTTTATGCATGGAAATACTGGTTCATTCAGCTTTCCTGTCTCAATATTTCCAGCATTTAAGTGAGTGACTGTATGCATCGTTTGTTATGTAGGGCCTGAACGAGCCAGCTCCTGCTGCAACTGAGCTGGATGAGAGAAATTCTCTGGCTTTGGCCATTGTTACTACTGGTAAGTTTTCCTCAAGCCGGGTTTAGCTGTGTCGGGCTTTGTCTTTGCTGCAAGTATTGAAGGAAAGGGTTTATTGATGGAAATAACATACGTATGTTTAGTCGAGTTTTGAATTTTCACGACTTCTGCAACCTTGCAACATAACACCACCTTGCAATTTTTTGCAAGGCTTAGTTGCTAAAAGATTCACGAATTTTGATCTGATTTTAGTTTCCAACAGATTTAAAAAAAAGTTGTTGCTATAGTTTTCAAATTGAGTAAAATAGGCATGCTAATTTTTTTCTAACGACTGAAAAAGTGATGTGGCATGAGCGTTTACAATGATATGACTCAAGGAATGACATACGCCCTACAAATCACAATGGTTTTATTATATCTACAAATTTATAAAACATTCAGAACCCGAAATTAGGTCCACCTACACTGGACTAGCCCTAAGTTTTCGGATATGGTTTGCAATGCCGTCTTTGTAACTGCTCGTTTTCTTGCCAATACACGTGTTTCAGAACAACCAGCCTCAACCGGACCAAACCTCTCAAATGGAGTATCAGGCTGGGAGCTAGCACTTGTTACAGCACCAAGCTCCAATGATACTGCTGCTGCAACGAGCAAACTGGTATGTTTCTCGTCAGCGATTTTTCATCTACCTTTTAAAGCATTCTTCACTGACCAAATGAACCCTTTGTTTGAAAAGGCTGGAGGGCTGGACATGCTCACGCTAGACAGTCTATATGACGACGCAATCAGACAAAACAACCAGAGTCGCCAGGCAGCGAGCTACAACCCGTGGGAGCAAGGCACGATGGGGAACTCCAAGATGGCACACGACCCATTCTATGCGTCCAATGAAGTGGCTGCACCAACAAACGTACAGATGTCAAACCAGCCGAATCCGTTCATGTTCCAGCCGCAGCAGCAGATGATGATGATGGGGCCGCATCAACCCTTGAACCCGTACATGACCGGGGTCCAGCCCCACCCTTATGGCACAGGTATGCCGGCTCAAGCATACAATCCTTATTCAGGCCTCATTTGAAAAAAAAAACTATCATATTCATTTGTTGGAAATACTAGGATTATAAGATGGTTAGCTCTCTTGATTATTATTATTATAATATGTATTGGAGATAGATATGGTTGTTTGTATCATATGTTGTGCGGGTGAAATAGTTTAGATCAAAATTCATTCTTGAACAATCAAGTAAGTATATAATCATTTTGTATTCTTTAGAGTTGCATAAAATTTATAGACCGTGTTGGTCGGGAGGAATGTATTTGTTGCTGATGGAAGTTGATTGGAGCAGTTGATTTTTTTTTTGTTTATCTCGTTGATAATTCAATATTAGACTAAAGTGCTTAGAATTGGAGGAGTTGAGACAAGTTGGCAGTCAATTACTCCTTCCGTCCGCCATTTATAGTCTCGTTTTGATTCGGCATTAGTTTTAAGAAATTATTTGACATTGTGAAGAAAAATAGAAAAATGAGTTAGTGCAACGTAGACCCCATTTTAATATATTGGTTTTATAATAGAATGTGAGAGTAATGATTTAGTTGAATGGTGGTCCACTAATCTAAAACGGAATAAAGTAAATTGGACTATAAATCACGGACAATCTAAAATAGTAAAATGAGACTATGAATTGCGGGTGGGGGAAGTATAATTCTGGGCCCGTAGGCTAGCTCATTGCCTATTGCCAAACTCATTTGGGCCAGAATTCTGCAGGCCAATACGTTTATTTGGTTGGGCCTGTTTGATGGTCTATTTTTCCCCTCAATTTTAATTGGGCCCACGGGAGCAAATAATCGATCAGAATAAAGCTCATTATTTATATTAATCCATTATACACTTATTGTGAGTTATAGTCATTTTATTTAATTAAATTTGTCCTAGTAACACCATTATCTGAGATCATCATTGGAGGACAATTTTTTAATTTAAAAAAGAAGAAAATATTATATAAAAAAGAAGAAAATGATATACTAATTTTTACTGATATTGTGAATCGATTAACTGTGTAACTGATGCTACCACTTCATGAGATTAAATTCATGTCCATACAATAATAAATTTCCCAATTTAGCGTAGCTTTATTATAAATAGAAATCGAGAGAGGAGAGAGAAATTGAAAACCTATCTGTGGATATTGCTTTATGGTTCAGGAATCAGATCATCGCGATTGATCTGATCTGATTCGATTCGTTTCGATTCGTTTTTTCTGGAAATAATTTGCAAATTCTGCATGAGAAAATTGGAGGTAGAGGTACTGGAGACATAGTAGAGATAGAAATTTTCTTTTCTGGTAGCGAAACATGTCTGCCGTAGTGTGCGGAAAGAGATCGAACATCTTTGAGGAATCGCCGTCGTCGCCGCCTGTCACCAAAAGGATCCGCTGCTCATCGTCGTCGTCGCCCGGCCGTACTTTTTCTCCGCCGAGGACCACCGCCGCTTCTTCTAATCATATCTCCTCCATCGATCATCTAGTCTCCCTCTTTCCTGATATGGACAGACAGGTTATTGTTTCTCAATTTCTTCTTAAATTGATGTCACGCTCGCGGCGCCAGACGTGTTCTTCCAGCTTCTTTTTTTTTTATTGGGGGAAAGCTGTGGTGAAATTTTGATCTTTATTCTTTCGTGTGAATCTATTGGATATTAAATTAGTAGACTTGTGCGTTCTATATGAATTTGGAATTCGTATTATGGGCTTTATTACTCTAAATATTGAAAATGAAATGTTATTTAGGCTGGTGTGAGTCTGCAGTCTTGTTCATATAATATATGGTTGCTTCTGAGTTTTGTTAATGTCATTTTTGAGAAACTATACTATCATCAAATTGAATGGCCTTGCACCATTAATTCCCTTTTCATGGTCAAATTATGATTATCTGATGTTATGAAATGGGGGGATACGTCCTCAGGAAATATTTCATGTTACGTTCTTACCCTGCAAA
The DNA here is from genome assembly GCF_004379255.2 of Salvia splendens. NCBI lineage: Eukaryota > Viridiplantae > Streptophyta > Magnoliopsida > Lamiales > Lamiaceae > Salvia > Salvia splendens. The sequence continues at coordinate 15,437,967 of NC_056036.1, read as the reverse complement.
ATGTTAAGTGGATATGCAGATTAACTTGCTGCTATTCTACACACCACACTTGCAATTTGCAAACGTTTTGAAGTAGCTAGTTTGAAAGGATTTTGTGCTGGATTTTGATAATTTCCGGGCTTTCAGGGAACTTTCTTTATATAAATCCATCATTATTTCTTCGGCTAATGACTTTATCCAATATATGTTGATATTTTCTTGTTTTTTAATCTTTCTTTAGCTTATGACTTTCACCAATGTATGTGATGCTTTCTTATTTTTTATGCCCAATGCTATGCTTAATGCCCATTACATGTTTAGTTGAATCATAATATAGTAACTTTAATGCCTCAAAATATGGTATGACTGTATGAGAATTTGCTTTTTTTGTTCTGTGTGAGTGGATTAGGGTCTCATTAGGTTCTGATTTACTCTATGAATGGAAGTACTGCTTAGCCATAATCTGATATACATTATTCTTATTTCTTCTGCTTGAATGTTAAAACTTATTAACTCGTTGTGAATGATTTCGGCTTCTAGTTTTTGGAAAAGGCCTTTGAAGAGTCTGGTGATGATTTGGATCTGGCTATCAAAAGATTAAATGATCTTCGATTGAGTGTTGCCGCAAATTCATCAGATCTTACCCAGGATATTAACACTCAGTTTTTGGCTAAAGGTGTTTTTTCTCAATTTTTGTGCTTTGTTTGGTAACTTATGCTTCATATATTTCTATATAATTTCTGAAATAACACTTTTCTAATTCTTGTAAAATCATTGGTATATGCTACCAATTATTGGATGTTAAATTTATGAATATGTTTAGGCTCTAGCCTACTGAGTGAATCGTCACTGGTTCTCTATGTATCCATAAGTTCTTCTGCCATTTCCGAATTTTGTACGGCATGATGGCACATAATCTTGGCATGGCCTACCTCATTTTAATCCACTCTGGTTCTGGTTTATTTTGTTTCTAGCTTACGCATGAAGCTTCTTCTCCTGGAGTCGCCTGGATCTGTTCTGGTGGCCCTTTTTGCACTGGACAGAAACACTGGACTTGCATATGATTTTCGACATCTTAGTGTTTAACTTTTCCCAGTTTGTACTTTATCATGAATAAGTCTATTTCGTATTCATGTACAGTGGTGAATGATGGAGGGGCCACTTCAGGAGAGGAACCACCTGGTGCAAACAATCTCCCTGTAAATGGAGCAGAGTGGGTGGAGCTATTGGTTAGAGAAGTCTTGACTGCAGCCAGTGTAGAGGATGCTAAGGCACGTTTGTCCCAAGCACTTGAGGCGTTGGAGAAGTCTATTTATGCGAATGCTACTGCAGAGACTGCAAAAAGCTTCCAGAAGGTGTGTGCTTATACCTATCTCTAGAAGATATATGACACATTCGTAAAGTAAATTATTTTTAAGGAATCTCATCTAAATACTTAAGGTAGTCGAAATGAGTATCAGCATGACTTAATATTTGGAAAATGATTATATACTTGAATTTACACTATTGTAATGCTTTTTAGGAGAACATAGTGCTGAAGCAGCAACTAGAAGCACTCCTACAGGAAAATACTATTTTGAAGCGAGCAGTTTCTATACAACATGAACGACAGAAGGAATTTGAGGAAACGGGCCATGAGTTGCATCAGCTGAAGCAGCTAGTGTCTCAATACCAGGAGCAACTACGGACTCTCGAGGTCAGTTTTACGGTGTCATAAGCATGTTGATAGTTTGATTGGCTAGTGAAACTACATTATTGTTCTCCTTGCTATAATCAGGCTATATGCAAATGAACAAGATATTCATTTCAAATTCACTACATAATTAAGAGGTTGAGACCATCCACCATGCATGTGCAATATTCCAATATACTGGGTACTATTAAGGTTTTGTACTTAAGTACCAAGCTCATGCCGGACCCCCAAAAGAATGCTGATGATAGAATCTAGAAAAAATGTGGTGTTTTTAGGCATTTGGTTATCTGTATGGATCATCTTAATAGTATGGATTTTTATGGAAAGAAGGTTCAGTATATGATTCATTCATATGTTTTCTCCAGGTCAACAATTATGCCCTTACAATGCATCTCAAGCAGGCCCAACAAAGCGGTTCACTCCCTGGACGTTTTCATCCCGATGTATTTTAGTTATTCGGTTACGAGTGCTGTACTAGAATCAGGATCAAGCTAGATTCCTGGCCCTAGTTGGTATGTGTAGTTTTTACGAGTGAGATCACATTATTATACGCGCTGGTTTGTGATACCCGTCGCTACTGACATCTTAACAATCCCTGTTATAGTTATTAAAGTTAATTAATTGCTCCTTTTGGCTTTATTTCTTCCCCTTCACCCCTCACCCTTATTATTGCACAGCATATTTATCATTAAAGCAGCATTCATCGAGCTTGAATATTCTCTCTTTGATTGATGTTAGCATCATCTCATGTCAATTTGCTTCCATTAGACTATCCACAATGGCGCCTAGCGCACCGCCTAGCCGAGCGCCGGCGCTAGGCGGTCGCTAGGCGGTCGCTAGGCGAACCATTGCAGCTTCCGAAAATCGCCGAGCGGTTTTTCGGAATTAAAAATCGCCTAGCGCTAGGCGGTCGACGGGCGCTGGGCGATGCGCTGGGCGATCCGCTTGGCGCCATTGCAGCGTCGGGATCGCCCAGCGCATCGCCCAGCGGTTTTTTTGTTTTTTTTTTTAATTTTCGAGACAGTACATATACGCGATTTGCACTTCATTTTCATTCGCACCACTTGTATTAACGAGTACTCTCTCTATCTTAATTTCTATAAAAGATCAACACCGAGAAATGAGTAACGCGGGAGATGGTAGTGGAGGTAGTGGGGGGGACGCTGAGGAGTACGAACGTCGAATGGCCGAAGCGTTTGAGGCATATACCAACCGTGGGATAGACCAATGGATGCAAAGAGCCTTGCAGCCGGCGGTACCTCGACCTCGGTCAGTTGTCCATCGCCGACAAGCGATTGATCGTGATCACGTAGCTGCACATCAGCGCCTATACGAAGACTACTTCGCAGAGGAGCAGCGGTTCAACGCCAACATTTTCAGGCGACGTTTTAGGATGAGCAGAGCCATGTTTATGCGTATTGTTAACGCCTTGGAGCAGCGATATCTATATTTCCGCTTCAGGCACGATGCTGCTGGCAAACCCGACCACACACCAATTCAAAAGTGCACTGCGGCAATCCGGCAGTTGGCTTACGGAGGCGCGGCAGACATGTGGGACGAGTACCTCCACATCGGTGAGACGACTTCCCTGGAATGTTTGAAGTATTTCTGACAAGCCGTGATTGAAGTATTCGGTGATCAGTATCTCCGAAAGCCTACCCGCGAAGATTGTCGGGATCTGCTGAGGATGCATGGGGAGCAGCATGGGTTCCCAGGAATGTTAGGCAGCATAGATTGTATGCATTGGGAGTGGAGGAACTGTCCCGCTGCCTGGAAGGGGTTCTACACGACCGGCTACAAGGGAAAGAATCCCACTATGATCCTCGCGGCCGTAGCTGATTACCGGCTGTGGATTTGGCATGCGTATTTTGGGATAGCCGGTTCGAACAACGACCTAAACGTCCTCAACTCGTCGCCCCTATTCAACGAGCAGTGCCAGGGCGTCGGTCCGGCCATCAGTTTTGTCGCCAACGGCAACCGGCATGATATGGGCTACTACTTGGCGGATGGGATATACCCAAGGTGGCCCGTCTTTGTGAAGACGATCCGATGCCCAGGAGATGAGAAGAAGGCCTACTTTGCGGCACGGCAGGAGTCCGCGCGCAAGGACGTGGAGCGCGCATTTGGTGTGCTCCAGGCTCGATGGGCGGCGGTTAGGGGTCCAACGCGTTTGTGGCACGTCGACTGCATTGCTGATATAATGTACGCCTGTATTATCATGCACAACATGATTGTCGAAGATGAATGTGTACAACTGACGGATTGGGCCAACGACGATAATGAAGCCGGTCCAAGCCACGGCGTGGCCGTCCCCAACGCACGGAGTGGGGTACCTCACGATGAAGCCGGCCTCCTCCAAGCACATGCCGACATGCGCCAAACGGAAGCTCATATTCGACTCCAAAAGGACTTAATTGAAGAGTTATGGGCGCGGAGGACTGCTCGGAGTTAGTTTTTTTTATTTATGTAATTTTGTAAAATGTACTTTTTTTTAATGTAATTTTTATTATTAATGTACTTTTTTAAAATTTTAGTACTTTTTTAAATTTATTGTACTTTTTTAATTTATTGTACTTTTTTAAAAATTAAATAGTATTATTAATGTTTCCCGTATATGTCTCGTAAATTAAATTCCGTATATTGTGTTATTAGTGATGTGGCTATTGATGTGGCTGGGCTATTTATGATATGGCTAGGCTATGGCTGGGCTATTTCTGATATGGCAGGAGGATTTTTAGTATTGATGATGTGGCAGGAGGAGTTTGTGGCTGGGCTATGCCTGGGTTATGGCTGGGCTATCACCACTGTGGATACCCTTATGGTTTATGCATTTCTCTTTGGAGAATTTATCCTTGTATCAAAGCTACAGCAGTACTTGGATTGGATACCTCTTGTGACACGTTATGGTATTCTTTTTACTCAAAAACACATGGAGTATTATATTCCTACTGCCTATTTCTTTTCTGGGTGCATTAACTTTTCCTTTTTGTGATGCAGATTTCGTCTTTTTGGTTGAACTGCCATTTACTTAATTGGTGTTTTGGTATGGAGCCCATTTTTCATTAATCTTTTCTAAAAATTAGTCTTTTAAGTTAGAGATATCAATCGGGCAACTTAGCGAGTTGCTCATCAGATTATGATTTTTATTAGGTAATAAATATTTAATCCTAATTCTAAAGGATTGGGTTTCGAGCCAAACAGGCTAATTAGACTGCTAATATATGTCCTATCCAATACATAATGAAAAATTAGTCATATTTTAATTATAATAATATTGAAATATATACTTAAATCCAAACATAAATAAATACTAATGTAAGATTTGTATAAATAGAATAAAACAAAACATCAGCATAGTTAAAAAAAATTAAAGCGTGAGAATTCAAAATATTTTTTATAATGAACTAAAATTTTTAATATATATATTTATTATTATATTAATAAAAATACTATACTCATATATATTAATTTTTGTATAATTATTTACATCATAAAAATCATCAATAAAGTGCCCAATTAGGCTATAAACAAGACTAAACAATAGATAATAGTTGCATCTAAGTCCAATCCGCTGGGTCAGCTTATTAGATTCTGGGTCAGCTCCACTCGAGTTGTAGGTTAATCGAGTGTGGGCTAATCAGATTTTAATTTTACCAAACTAGAAATTTTCAAACATAATCCTCTAATGTAAGTGAACTATTTCGGCCATGGAGGGGGTGCAAGGAGGAATAAATATGGAGGTGTTTGATGGTCATTCAAACTTCGTACAAATATCCTAATTGTAAAATAAATATTCACCGTCTCATGACAGTGGAGTCGTATTCGTTTTGAGTCATTATAAGGTAGTTGAATCATTCACATACTTGACAAAAACCTCCATTCACTCTCATGTTTTATTGTCTCTTTCGAGCCAAACAGGCTAATTAGACTGCTAATATATGTCCTATCCAATACATAATGAAAAATTAGTCATATTTTAATTATAATAATATTGAAATATATACTTAAATCCAAACATAAATAAATACTAATGTAAGATTTGTATAAATAGAATAAAACAAAACATCAGCATAGTTAAAAAAAATTAAAGCGTGAGAATTCAAAATATTTTTTATAATGAACTAAAATTTTTAATATATATATTTATTATTATATTAATAAAAATACTATACTCATATATATTAATTTTTGTATAATTATTTACATCATAAAAATCATCAATAAAGTGCCCAATTAGGCTATAAACAAGACTAAACAATAGATAATAGTTGCATCTAAGTCCAATCCGCTGGGTCAGCTTATTAGATTCTGGGTCAGCTCCACTCGAGTTGTAGGTTAATCGAGTGTGGGCTAATCAGATTTTAATTTTACCAAACTAGAAATTTTCAAACATAATCCTCTAATGTAAGTGAACTATTTCGGCCATGGAGGGGGTGCAAGGAGGAATAAATATGGAGGTGTTTGATGGTCATTCAAACTTCGTACAAATATCCTAATTGTAAAATAAATATTCACCGTCTCATGACAGTGGAGTCGTATTCGTTTTGAGTCATTATAAGGTAGTTGAATCATTCACATACTTGACAAAAACCTCCATTCACTCTCATGTTTTATTGTCTCTTTCGAGCCAAACAGGCTAATTAGACTGCTAATATATGTCCTATCCAATACATAATGAAAAATTAGTCATATTTTAATTATAATAATATTGAAATATATACTTAAATCCAAACATAAATAAATACTAATGTAAGATTTGTATAAATAGAATAAAACAAAACATCAGCATAGTTAAAAAAAATTAAAGCGTGAGAATTCAAAATATTTTTTATAATGAACTAAAATTTTTAATATATATATTTATTATTATATTAATAAAAATACTATACTCATATATATTAATTTTTGTATAATTATTTACATCATAAAAATCATCAATAAAGTGCCCAATTAGGCTATAAACAAGACTAAACAATAGATAATAGTTGCATCTAAGTCCAATCCGCTGGGTCAGCTTATTAGATTCTGGGTCAGCTCCACTCGAGTTGTAGGTTAATCGAGTGTGGGCTAATCAGATTTTAATTTTACCAAACTAGAAATTTTCAAACATAATCCTCTAATGTAAGTGAACTATTTCGGCCATGGAGGGGGTGCAAGGAGGAATAAATATGGAGGTGTTTGATGGTCATTCAAACTTCGTACAAATATCCTAATTGTAAAATAAATATTCACCGTCTCATGACAGTGGAGTCGTATTCGTTTTGAGTCATTATAAGGTAGTTGAATCATTCACATACTTGACAAAAACCTCCATTCACTCTCATGTTTTATTGTCTCTTTCTCTCGTATACTTTATTTTGCTCTTCATTTTAAACTTTAAACGTTAATTTCTAAATCTTGAGCTAAGAAAAAAGCTTCAACTATCTTGGCATACTTGTTCTTAAAGTCAAATCATTTGGGAAGAAAGCAAAATTACTAGTAGTACAATTCCATAGAAGAGACCTAGTGATAAAGTAGACCAATCCAGAATTTTGACATAAAATCTGAGTAGAAATTTACTCCTATTTCTTACTCCATACCAGTTTACCACTCTCAGAGACAAAGTAGTATACTTTTATTCATATTGAGATTAAATAATTTAAGTAACTATGACACAGAAATATTGGTATTAAAATAGGAACTATGATACATAAATCGTGTAACTACATCATATCTACTTTGGACTAATTAAATGCAAGTACAACAGGCTTCGTGAAAGAATTTTATTAAAACATTAATACAAAGTACCGAATAATAATATTAATAGATTATTTAGGAATATGACTGCTAATCCAAACTTAACTGTATGGGCCTTTGTGGCCTCTATTTATATATGTTTGCTTTCAGTTTTGCTTTAGGTAGATTACGGGCTGGTATATGCTTATATAGAAATTTAGAACTAAGTAGTATAGTATTTATAAGAGATATTTGTCCCTAAAATTATGAACTTTGACCAAAATTTGATATTTCTCATAAATTTTTAAATTGGTTTAGAATTTCACAAACTTTGCATTTTTGTTGTATTTCCCGCTGCATGTTTATCACCATATTTGAATAACTTGCAAATTTTTTTTGTCATACTTGACACAATTAAATCAATGTCACTTTCTACGTAACTTTTTTTTATCCTACTTGTTATGAACTTAAAAAGTGGTTTAAAATACCATAAAACGTATCACAGTTGCACACGTAAAATAAGATTTTTATAAAAATATCTTATTTGGGTCAATTTAGGAAATACCCAACATAGTGCAAAGTTTGTGATATTCTAGACCAATTTTAAAGTTCACGGGAAATACCAAATTTTGGGCAAAGTTTATTGTTTTAGAGACCAATATCTCTATTTATAATTACAAGTGTGAACTTCAATTTTAATTTGTCCCTAAATTTTGCCATAATATTAAACACGAACCCTATTTGTTAAAAATATCCCCACACCTGTCTTTGATATAATATTGCTAGGAAGACTTTTGAACTTTTTAAGACATTTTTATCCTCTCCCACTCTTTTACTCAAGGACATTTTGTACTTTAATATCCCCTCTATTCAAACTTCATCTTACACCACAATTAATAAATGATATATTTTCCTACTACTCTCACCTCCCCCTCAATCATTATTCTGAATTATTTTTCCAGCAAAGTTCTATTGATATGTTCTACTTTCTTCATCCCGGAATAGAAATCCCCATTTGACCGCTCATGAATTTAAAAAATGTAAAAAAAAATGAAAAGAAATAGTGAAATGTATCATTTTTATTAGGTACTATATAAGTTTTATAATGAAATATGAGGAGAATGTGTTAGTGGAATATGAGACCTTCATACTTACCATTTATAGTAAAGTGAAAGATTACTTTGATTATGGACATATTAAAATGACAAAAAAGATGATTTTTATTATGAGAATTGGGATGGAGGAGTATAACATTCTGTGTCACACTATGCCATAACACTTTTTAAATAGTAACACGAGTTGAATTCTAGGTCATATTGTTCTATATAAAACTCATATTCATACGGTAAAAGTAAAGCAAATAGTTTGATTGTAGAGATATTTTTTTTTATGTTTCAAACTCTATTTCTCTCCTAATCCACGTGCGCGGACAATTCAAAAAATTATTTGTAAACAAATAAAGTCGACATATATATATTACTAGCAAAGATAACATATGTTACTCGGATGAATGTGCGTATATATTAATGTGTGTGACAAGAAAAAAAATGCAAATATTGGGAGTCCCTAAATTCCCCCATGCCTTTAAAACCAAAAACAAATTGGTGGGAGATCATTAATATATGATGCCCACATGCTAGCATGTGATGAGGGATGGGATGGTTTTATCATTTTGCCTTTCTAATTTAACCTTTTTAATTTAATGTCATTACACCTCATTTTATTTTCCACTTATATTCTTACTATTACTAAAGTCACGGAGTATATATTGTACTTATATCAATATTAACTATTGAATGTGTATATATAAGAGGTTGGTCCATAAATTGAACACGACATGTGATCGATTACAGCTATTGATATCCTAATTACCCCAATTTCAAATCAACCAATGGGACTAAAGTTATTTAGCTCAAGAATCTGGTCCTATTTCTTCAATGATATCAACTGTCGGGGGATGTAGGCAGAGGATACACGTGTCATGATATGACTGGAACTCATATACATTTTATAGATTAACCAAATTAGTACTATAAGATTCAGCCATGCATATCTTATCACATTAGCAATTAAATTACATTGTGTAGATTATGATATCGATAGGTCATAGTTTTGAAAAGGAGTTACTTATATGATGATGGGGTAAGTATATATACATATATATACCCCACAATAAAATCAGGCTACATGTGGGGGAAATTGGCCTTGTTTGTGAGTGAACCCTACTTTGTTTCATCTCCTTCCTCTATAAAGTTGCTTTCTCTCTCCCTCTCACACATAACAACAACACACACCTTGTGCTATAGTGGTCCTTCTCACTATGCATGAGCTTGCAATTTTCAATTTCTTCCTCTCTCATGTAAACAACTGGCTAGTCAAGAAGAATTAAAAAAAAAAGCTCACTTCATGATTTTCCACAGCTTTCTTGAACTACAAATTGCTAATTGATCAAGATCAAGAATTGGGATTTTAAGTTCAACAAAGCTGTGGGAAAACATGGTGGTTCTGGGCTACATGTATCCCCACCATTGCAGCTAAATTCTTCAATAATTCCACATTCTTGGAGAGGTATATGTATATATAATGCATGATTTATCATTTCATATATTTGTTTCCTTTTAAACTGAAGGTTAATTGTGGCACTGAAATAATAAAAGGTTGCATTTTGTAACCTATTGCAAAAACATTAACTTCTATTATCAACTGTCACTACAACTACCCAATTATGATCCCTTTTGTATACTAATTCTACCTCTTATATACTACTACTTGCATAGTTGCAACATAAATTAAATATGCATGAATTTTGTAACTACATTGCTTCAAGTGCTTAGATAATATTTTTTTAGATGATTTTAGACTATTATTCGTGTGTTGTGGGTAATGCGTGATTCATAAATTTGTTGGAGTGAGATTTATATATATAATAATTGACAACCAAATTAAAATTGAAGAAAATGGATATTTACATGCGAATGAGACAAATGGTTAGTTGAAAATGAATGACTTAGTTTGAGAAGATTGGACAAAGTGGTATGGCTTATATTTTGCAAAGGTCAGAAATAGTACTAATAATAGTTCTGTTGCAGAAAGCAATCGCCTTTTTTTGTTCCAACTTTCCCTATTATTTTTGGAGGGATTTAGGGCACCCGCAACGCTGTGCGCCGTCGTCCCGCGTTCCGTCGCGGAGGGACGGAACACTCGCGCAACGCGTTGCGGCACATCGTCCCATCGCGCGCCCGTCCCGATCCCGTCCCGCGACCCCTGCATGCGAGACACGGGACGGGCTGTCACGCCACGCGTCGTGGCGACGTGGCGCACCCCTGCGCCATGCGTGACGCCCACTTGCCGGCCCGCGAGTGGGCGTCGTCACGTTGACGCAATAAATCAATTTTTTTTTAATCGAATTTTAAAAAAAATACTTTTTATTTGTAAAAATTGTTTTTATTTAAAACCAATTTTTACAAATAAATGAATACAAGAAATTCGTAATATCCCATATATATTTGATGGGCTTGCGAATTTATGAAATCATTCTTGGTTGTTTCTCTTTTATAGAGACATCCTTGAATGTTTTATGTTTCACTTTCGATGTGGGACAAAATCATTCTTGGTTATTTCTCTTTTATAGAGACATCCTTGAATGTTTTATGTTTCACTTTCGATGTAGGACAAACTCATTCTTGGTTGTTTCTCTTTTATAGAGACAACCTTGAATGTTTTATGTTTCACTTTCGATGTAGGACAAACTCATTCTTGGTTGTTTCTCTTTTATAGAGAAAACCTTGAATGTTTTATGTTTCACTTTCGATGTGGGACAAAATCATTCTTGGTTGTTTCTCTTTTATAGAGACATCCTTGAATGTTTTATGTCTCACTTTCGATGTGGGACAAACTCATTCTTGGTTGTTTCTCTTTTATAGAGACATCCTTGAATGTTTTATGTTTCACTTTCAATGTGGGACAAAATCATTCTTGGTTGTTTCTCTTTTATAGAGACATCCTTGAATGTTTTATGTCTCACTTTCGATGTGGGACAAACTCATTCTTGATTGTTTCTCTTTTATAGAGACATCCTTGAATGATTTTGTCCCACATCGAAAGTGAAACATAAAACATTCAAGGATGTCTCTATAAAATTGTATTTTAAATTATGTCATTTTTATTTTTTAGGATTTTAATTATGTCTTTTTTTATTTTTTTGAATTTTAAGTTGTATTTTTATTTTATGTTGTAATGTTATTTTAATTTTAATGAAGTGTGTTTGTTTTAATTGAATTGAGTTGGAAATAAAAATAAAAAATGAAATTGAATAAATAGTAATTTAAGGGACGATTAAGGGACGGAGTGTTGCAGGTTCCGTCCCGTAGTTAATGGATGGAGTAAAAAAGTACAGTGGGGCCCTCAAATAGAAGTTTAAGGGACGGTGGGGGGACAGCATAGTGGGTGCTCTTATAATTTGTTGGACCACTTTATTTCAACTCTCAATTACTACTACTATTTGATTTGTGTTACTCCTTGTCATTTTGTAAAAAGATTTATTGGGCTGGGTAATAATCTACTCGTTTCAAACTAGTTTGATCTTGGACAAAGTTTGATGACTATCAGTGATGGACACAGCACAAAGGATGATGGAGGGAGCTTCAGCACCCCCAATTGCACTCTTAAAATTAAGTTGGTTTGAAACACAATTTGGTCTGTAAAAAAAACAATTTTAGATGCATTTTATCTTATTGAATAAATTGCATGGGTATGAGTTGGCCCCACTCAGACTCAGGTCACATTTCCCTTCTATTTGACTTACCAACTGTTTCACAATTTCAGTGACAACTTGAGGGCTTGACCAGAAAAACTAGGTCAGCTGCATTTACTGTCACTATAAAAAAAATTATTTAGGGACACAAAAATTGAGACGCAATTAATAGTGTTTGTAAATTTATAAAAATAATTATAGTTTAAGATGCAAAAAAAAGCGTCACTAAGTTGAGGGAAAATTATCTTAATCTTTTGCTTTTTTAGGACGCTTCTATTTGTGTCCCCTAATTTTAGTTGAGACACCAACAATAAGGACACTTTATAAGCGTTGGTGGTATAATTAGATACACAAATTAACGTCCTTAATAGCATTAAAAAGTGTCATTATCCATTTCTTTTGTTGTACTGTGTCCCAAATTCCCAAAAGAATTTGAATGATTTCCAATCGGGTCACTTTTTCGATTTCAATATCACCCCAAAAAATCTCTTTTTTAAATCATGACATTTGTAAAGATGATATGTAACGTTGATGGGAGTGATCGCTTATGCATAGGCATGGACAATAAGATCCTTCTAAGTAGTGAACACTGGTGCATGGGCACAGGCAAGAAGCGGCTCATACTTTTAAAGCGAAGTGGAACAAGAAAGAATCAAAATACGAATTTCAAAAGTGTACAGATATGAGAAAGCATATTTGAGGAAAACTTACCATATTTAATCAATGCTACTTATACCAACAAGGTGTGTTTATTAAGTAATTAATCTATGTTACAACGCTTACATCTTATAAGTTGGAGTGAATTGTTGTGTGACAAGTTGTCATCATAATTATAAAGGAAAATTGAGTAGTGCCTGCTGAAATGTTTTATCTATTACAGCCCACGTGAAATGTAATGTATTAGAAAGTTATTCGATCAAAACTTGTTTTATAATCACCCACACGAGACGAAAAATCGAGTTTATTATACATATATACATGTGATCAAGGCCTAAAATTAGTTAAACTACGAGCTCATTACTATGACAGGATTAAAGTTATATGTCTACGGTCTACACACATTATAAAATAAAACGACCCCTATTTTTTTTAAAATTGTATTGCTTATATCGCTATGAGGCTATTATAGTTTGAAACTCATACTATTATACTTGTAATATCCTTTGTTTTAGTTTATTAGGTTAGGTTACTTTTTTTTTTTTGTATTTAAAACTCTCCAATGTTGTGATAATTAGGTTTATCCAAGTTTTACATATACAATTGGTATGTGAAACGTGGAATATAACGGTGAAAAACGGCGTGGGTTAATACCGACGGAGAGCCAATAATTCCGTCCCAATGTGTTTGGAATGTTATCACAGAGTCATTGTCACATCTACTCATCCATCCAACTTGTAATTTATTCACCAAATTAAGCCTCACAAAAATTATGACAACCACAAATCTGTTTATATCTATATGTTATTTGGTTGTGGTGGATCATATTACACGTAGTTTTCGAAATTCTTAAAATTAAATGCAATGTAGTATATATGGAGACATGATATGACTATCCCTAAAGTTTTTCTTAGAGACTAACTACTACAAATTCACTAGTAAACAATAAAAGAATGTAAGAATGTTAATTGTTATTAAACAATTAAGGGGATTAATTTATCTTCACAAGAGAAAAAATGATTGTACAGTATTGTACACAATTAGTTAGATTAAAAGCAGCAACTCAACAACAATATTGCATTGTTCAATCAATCAAAATGTTGCCTCTGAACAATACACCATAAATGGGTAAAAGGTAGATTAATTTTCAAACTATGTCTCTTAATTTATAGCCAAAAGCAAAGATCTCTCTTTCTCTCCTTAGCAAACGCACTACCAATCCTAGAAATTTAATTAATGGGAAATGGAAGAAACTTATTGTATGCTGCAACTACTAACTTCTAACTCATTTCTGCTCCAAGAAAAGGTGAAAAAGTACAGACAAAAGATATGTACTGTAATTGAAAAGTCTTTGAGGTAAAATAATACTCCCTCCGTCCGCGAATAGGAGTCCCGTTTTTTCATTTTAGTCCGTCCGCGAATAGTAGTCCCAGTTCACTTTTATCATAAATGGTAATATGGTCTCATCTTCTACTAACTCATTCTACTCACATTTCATTTAAAACTAATATATACAAGTGAATCTCTACTCCACTGACTTTTTACACCCACTTTTCTTAATATTTCTTAAAACTCGTGCCGCCAAGAAATGAGACTCATAATGGCTAACGGAGGTAGTAAATAGTAGTACTAGTATAATTGTTCATTGATTAATTAATTTAAACTAAAACCCATGAAATCATACAGAGAACAAGAATTAAAGATTCAATGCAGACGAGATCTATCCCTCACTGCAAATCTTAAAGAACCAAGTGACAGTCAATTTTCGTAATAATTAAAACACAAATTAATATAAAAACAGAGGTCAACATTGCAAGAATGGAAATCTGCACACATAACTCGATAATTCCTTGAAATAAATGATGTAATAATGAAGATTTGTATAAATATATGAACAGTAATTAATCAGGAACAAGTTATTTAACAATATATTCCAGACTGGCTTACATACAAGTAAATCAAGTTGTGAATATATTAAGCCGACAATATATAGTACTACTATATATGTTAGTAATGTCATCCAAATAACGGGTAGAAGAATTAAGATCAGATACATAGTCATGACAGCCTCAATAATATTACTAAACATTTATATTTCTGAAAAGATTCATTAATTCGAGAAAGGAAAAAAGGATCAGGTGGAAATTTAAAACAAAAACCCTAGTTTTCCAAAAATTTGTTTGGTTTTCCTATACAAATTAAATTTCTTATCTTTCAGTTTCCCAATGGAAAATCAAAGTTTTTTTGTGAGTAAAAAATGCTGGGAAATGGAGGGTGCTTGAATACAAACTTTGTGGTCCAAGAGACATACTAAATGAGAAATTATTGAGAAACTTATGGGGTGTTGTTGCAATTTGGTTGATGATGAGATCAATTGATTGCATCAACTACAAAATTCAAAATCATCATAAATTGATGTTGAGTGAAAGTACAGCCTGTGCCAAAGGCTTTGTGTATCCTATTGAAAACAACAAGGGTTAATTTTATTTTTTTGAAAAACAAGTAATTAAAAATCATCAATTAATAAATTTCAGCTACTGAGCCTTTTCCATTCATAATTAATTAGCATAACATAATTGAAGATCTGAAATCACAAATAAAGTGATCCACCAATAATGTGCGGTTGAGGAAACACCATTCGATATCATTCTTTTAAAGATTTAGTAAACTGATTAATTGTAAAAAGACAAATAAATGTAAAATCAAGATCCGAATCTAAAAATTTTATAGCTGTATTCGCTTTCAACATAGAAAAAATAATGAATCGAAGAGGGTCTTACCAGATCTACTCAAAACATGAGAGAGAGTGAGTATGCATATAAATATCAGGGTATGAATTGAGATATAGAATTGTGGTTAATTTTGATGTTTGACCATCATCGTATCTTCCCACAACTTTATTGAACTACATAGATGGTTATTGAGTGATCAACTAATTAAAGTGATCTGCAGTTCAAGAAAGCTGTGGAAGAATAAGAAGAGGGCCATTTCTACAATCTGATGCAACCCTATATAAGGTTTCTACAACCAACATATATATGTGTATTATATACACACAAATGACAAAACTATACTTGTGATTGTGAATGTATGTATATGTATAGAGAGATAAAGAATCGTGTGTGTGTGTGTGTGTGTGTGAGAGAGAGAGAGAGAGAAGGGTTGTGAAAATTGTAGGTTTAGGGAAAGAGAATAGCATTATTTATAGGAGAATTGCGAGGTCTTTTCCACCAATCCCGAGAAGAATATTGGCCTATTCAAAAGCTGACTACTTCATCATTACCACATGTATTTTATATTTATATTTTTTTATATGTACATTTGTTTTTTTCATTTTTTTCTCTTTGAGTCTGTTATTACTCACCCAAAGATTATGCAATTTGAGTACTGCACGGATTTAACTCACTTAACATAATATTATTATTATTATTATTATTATTATTATTATTATTATTATTATTATTATTATTATTATTATTATTATTATTATTATTCCTTCGTCTTTCTCTTCGTTTTATTCATATCCCATATTTTCTCACCATCACTTATTTGTCTTCCGTCAATATTAGACAACTCAATAACACTAAAAAATAATGTCACATTATTAAAATTTGTTTATATTTATTGCTTTCTCTTTTCTTTTATTTTCTTTTCCTTTCCTTTCCTTTCATTTTCTCTTCTTTTTATTCATTTCTCATGCTTATCTATCCCTCACCATCACTTATTTACCTTCTGTGTCAATAATATTGGTTGGCAAAAAGAAAAGTACTTATTTGAGATAACAGGAATAAAAGAGATTGAAAAAATACCAGTTTTATTTAAAATAAAAATATATACTTATTTTAATAAAAAATAATATCGTTTTGAGCTTGACAAAAAACATTGTTTTGTATGCAAATGAGATAATTGAAAAAAATTAAAATTTCGTAATTTAATATTCTATTTTATAAATTCTTACGAGGCATACCAAACTTGTTTTTAAATAGTACTCCCTCCGTTCCATAGTAGCTGAGACGTTTCTTTTCTGCACGAGATTTAAGAAAAAATTATGTTTAGTGAGTTAAGTAAATGAATAATAAAGTATGAAATGAAAAGGGTAGAGAGATAAGAGAAAATAAAGTAAGAGAGAGTAAAGTGAAAAAAATGTGTTGACTTTTACTAAAAAGAGAAATGACTCAACTTCTATGAAACGTATCAAAATAGCAAAATGACTCCACTATTATGGAATAAATGGAGCAGTTGTTAGTTAGTACACATATTCATCACATCTTTTAAATAAGTACACATGTACGTCATGTCACTAAAATTAATACACATAGGCTACCGGAAAATTTTGAATGGGATAAATTGCAAAATTTTCAAATTTGGTGGTTTGTTGTTCTAGTAATTTTTTAAAAGTATGGGTTTAACCAAAATTTGATGAAATTTTATGATTCATTTGACAATTTGTCCTAAAGTATAATATAGTACCACTTCAGTCAACCAAAAATACTTTTGAAAATGGATGACCTTGATTAAAATCAATTTTTGTAAAGTAAGAGAAATATAAAAATAAAAATAATTAAAATAATATTCATTTCATTATAATTAAATAGATAGACATTAACTAGTGGCGAAAGAAACTCTTAGTTCATGGACTGTTTTTATAGTTCACTCATCTAAAAAAATAAGATTATTTTTTATGAATTTTTTAGGTACTGCAGTAAATATTTTACGAGGTAGTAGTATTCAGTTACATAGTTTACTTTATCAATTCAATTATAATAGTATGTAACTATGTATAATGAATATTGGTAAAAAAAAGTGAATCCATTTTGCATATATTTTAGATATTCGTACTCTCTATCTATTAAGATTAAAATCAGATTTGATATAAAAAATTAATTTGTGATCGAAATTTCTGGATTTTACATTGAATGGAATACGGAAAGGAGTGTGAATTATTCAATATAATTGTCGTGGCAAAGATTTTCGGGATACTTTATTTATTAATCAATAAGTATATAAATAGTTAGTGGAAAGTAAAGAAAAATGATGTTGGGGTGGTAATAAATTAAGAATAATAGATATGAATGAAGCACATGGTGGCATGTGAGCGTGTCCCACAGATGATACATGCGATGCAATCCGTATTTACCGGACTACGGTCTCTCTGTCGGATGATACTCTTCTAGTCTTCTACTAAAAGAGACTTTTAATGTGCACATTTAATTAATAATATTATTAAATTTATATCGAACTTAATCAAAGTACCTTAAATTTGCTAGAATCAAACAAACAATGCTTATAAATATGCTAAGGGATGTGTAAAACAAGAGGCGACTTTTAACTTTTAAGATAAAAATACACTACTAAAGGTGTCTCTCTAATCCATATATAGATCCATAGACTATAGGGAAAATTTAAAAAATCTGATTATCAAGTCATATCAATATCTTATAGGGATTACGATCAATCGAAAGGCGAAAAAGCCTCCCCAATCGAAAAACCAGAAGCGATTCCATTTATTTCTATTTATATACTCCGTCTTTAAAAATAGAAACTTTTGAAATGACACGTGTTTTAATGCGCAATTTGTAAAATAAGAGAAGAATTGATAAAGTAAGGTCGAGGGGAGAAAATGAGTAAAGTAATAGAGAGGAAGAGAAAAAGTAGTAGAAATAGAGTTAGTGGATTGTAAGGTCTACTTCTTAAATACAAAGTTTAGAAAGCTTCTATTTTTAATAGACGGTCCAAAATGAAAATAGTTTATATTTTTTAGAGACGGGGTAGTATATATATTCCCTCCGATCTAAGGAAGATGACTCATTTCCTAAGCGGCACGAGATTTTATGCAGTTTTATTTTGTGCATTGAATGAAGAGAATAAAATAGGAAAAAGTAAATAAAATAGAGATAAAGAAGTTTTTATATTTAATAATAAATCATCTTGATTGAGACAAATTAAAAAGAAAATATTGTTATCTTTAACCGCGACGGATGACGTATATATTTCACCCAAATATGATTATGAGATCCGACAAAAGAAATTTAAGCCGTCCGACAGGCTTACACAATTTTTCATGCAATTGTTGAGTGTGTATGAAAGAGAGAGGTTAATTAGAATGTGTTAATGGTTTGGATTAGGCTGGAAAATACTAATTCTTGGCACATATACTATTAAGCAGCTGTAACATTATAATTAAATACTTCCCCTTGGATTGATTAGATGTTACAACTAATCTCTTACACCCTTTTCCAATCTTCATTTTTTTTTAATTCGTGTTAGTTTATCTGTCACTAGATTACCGCATCATCACTAAAGTTGGTTCGTTTAGTGGGGAACTAATGCACATGGGTCCGATTTGGTTTTATATCATGTTTTTCTATATTATATCCCCATTTTTATGGTTTTAATTTTGCCAATCGGGTTAGTTTAAATCAAAATTCGACGAAACCCTTTCTTAATTTTGCTTATGTAATTTTTTTAATCTGAGGGCTTATTTCGTAGTATTACTAAGTTAATTGGCCTTATGTACTGTTATTTGATAGATCCAAGTAAGATATTACTGTAAATTAGGTGTTTAATAGCCTCTCAATTATTTCATGGATCCTCATCCAACTAAGATAGTAGAGTACTATAAATTAATTAGGTGTTTAATAGCCTCCATTATTTCATGGATTAAGATGTAAAATTAATCTTGGCCAATGCAAAGGTTATTACATATTTATTTCAAAATATATTACTCTCCTCACTTATAAAAAGTAGTTTCATTTTTTTTCATTTAGTAGATCCATTAAAATTAGTCATATACTCTATTTATGGAAACTTTCTCGTTTTCTTTCTTATTTTTCGCTATTAACTTGAGTACATTGCATCTCGGGAAACAACAATTTGTATATGAATCTAGTCATCTATAGTATTTAGGGTTGGAACGGTACGGTATACCGCGCCGAAATGATCATACCGCATACCGTACCGTACCGTGCGGTATGACCACAAAACCATACCTTTACCATACTGCTTTGTCGGTATACCGCAATTGCGGTATACCGAAAAGTCGGTATACCAAAATTTAGATATCGTTACCGTACTGCTTTTGTCAGTATACCGTACCGTGATTTCGGTATACCGTGATTTGCGGTATATACCGTATTTGCGGTATACCGTGTTATTTGCGGTATATATTTATTCTTAGGAACTCCAAGATCTTGTTTCTGGCTATTTCAAGTCCAAGAAAGTACTTAGGAACTCCAAGATCTTTGAATTTGAAGTGTTGTGCTAGAAATTCTTTGAATTCATTGGTCATTTCTGGATCAGTGGTGGCCACTAGAATATCATCAACATACACCACTATTCCAAATAATTTATTTGCTCCATCAGATTTGTAGAAGAAGGAATGGTCAGATGCTGACTGGTGTAGACCAAAGCCCTTAAGAACTTCTGATAACTTCAAATATCATTGCCTTGAGGCCTGCTTCAAGCCATAAACAGAGTTCTTCAATTTACAAACCAATGTTGATTCTTGAGTTGTCCCCTCAACAGTCAGCCTATCTACTTCAAGACCTGGTGGCAGTGTCATGTAGATATCCTCTTTCAAATCCCCATATAGAAAAAACATTGTTGATGTCTAAGCGAGTCAGAGACCAGCCTTTGATTGCAGCTAAGGCTAGCATCATTTTCACAGTAGTGAGTTTAGTGACTGGACAGAAAGTGTCTAAGAAGTCCGCACCTTCAAGTTGTGTAAAGCCTTTTGCCACTAATCTGGCTTTATATCTTTCAACAGAGACGTCTGCATTATACTTTTACTTATATACCCACTTACAATCAATGGGAATTTTCCCTTGAGGAAGAACTATTATGTACCAAGTGTCAGTCCGGATGAAAGCTGAAAGCTCATCTTGCATTGCCAACTGCCACTCTTTTATTTCTTAGGCTAGTTTGTAAGTGGCTAGCTCATAGATGGAAGACATGAGGATGATGTATTTTAGATATTCTGGGCTAAGTTTGGAGAGAGAGAAATGAGTAGAGATGGGATAAAGAGAAGAAGAAGAGACAGAATTGTACAGATAGTCTGTCAAGTGATTAGGCTTTTTGTGATTCTGCCCGCTCTTGTAGTGGTAGAGTTAGGTGGATCATTTTGATTGTTTGAGGTTAATGGAGTAAAAGGTGTAGGGTTATGGAGGCTTGATGTTTCTGGGGTATTATTTGTCTGAGATTCAGTGGGAAACTCAGAAGAAGGAATGGGAAACTCAGATGGTGAGAGATGAGAAAAATGAAAAAAAAATTCATGAAAGATGACATTTCTTGTGATGATTTCTTGCATGGAGTCAATCTCAAGCAACTTGTATCCTTTATAATTAGCAGGATATCCCAGCAAGACACATTTTGTGGCTCTGGGAGAAAATTTGTCTCTGCCTCTGTGCAAGGTAGAAGCATAGCATAGGTAGCCTATGACTCTTAGGTGTTTATATGAAGGTGGTTTCTGAAAGAGGGCTTGAAAGAGAGTGATGTTATCAGGAAAGACAGAAGAGGGGGTTCTATTTATCAGATATGAAGCATTCAAGATACAATCCCCCCAATATTGAATAGGTAAATGTGATTGAAACATCAAACTTCTAGCAACATTCAAAAGTTGTTTATGTTTTCTCTCAACTCAGGCATTTTGTTGTGGGGTTTCAACACATGAGTGTTGTACTACGATCCCAAAAGAACTGTATAAAGAAGAAAGGTTAAACTCAGGAGCATTATCAGATTGAATGACTTTGATTTTTCTGGAGAATTGATTGAGAATGGTGTTGAAAATTTGGCTAAGTATGGTGGCTACATCAGATTTGTTTTGCATTAAAAAAGTCCATATAAATCTAGAACAATCATCAACAATTGTGAGGAAATATTTGTATCCTTGATGAGTACGAGGATTAAATGGTCCCCAAACATCACAATGAATAAGGTCAAAGGTTTTAGAGGCAACAAATTCAGATTTAGAGAAAAGTAAATGTTGTTGTTTAGCTATGGGACAAATTTCACACAAATAATGATTTTTATTGCTGAATGAAAGAGTTTCAGACATAGAGTTCAATTTGGTGTAAGATAAATGCCCAAGTCTCTTGTGCAAAACATTAATAGTAACAACACAATTGACACTAAGAGGGGAAAAATGAGCAGGCATGTAATTTTCTGATACAGAATTTACTTGAAGTGTGTATAGGTTTCCTATGCGGCTACCCCTCCCAATCACAGTTACCTGAGAAGCTCCCTGAATCACAAGAGAGTCAGGGGTAAATGTAATGGAACATGAGAGAGAGTTGGTTAAAGAGCTAACAAAGATGAGATTAAAGTTGAAGGAAGGAACATAGAGAACAGAGTGTAGAGTTATTGAGGAGGTCAAACACACTGTTCCTATGTGACAAATTGAAGCTGTGGCACCATTTGGTAGATTTACAGAGACATTTTCAACAGGATATGAAGAGCTAAAAAGAGATATATTGCAGCATACATGATATGTTGCTCCTGTGTCAAGAAGCCAGACAACAGATGGAATATTAACATTTGCTGTAAAAGGAAGATATAAGGTAGTACCTGTGAATGGGGGAGATTGTTAGGGTTGTGGATTATGAAGTGTTTTGTTTTTTTAAATTAACTCTTAAAGGATGAAATTACAAATAAACTCCTATACTATAGAAAGGAGGAAGTTGCAACTAATGTCAAGAGGGCTCGAACTCGGCACCTCATACAATAATGTCTAAGCTTATTGCCGCTATGACAAAGGCTCTGGACTTGTGGATTATGAAGTGTGGCTGGAGGGGTTGGGCATGGACTAGTGGAAAGTAAACTTTGCAAGAGAGAGATCAGCTGCTGACATTGATCATAAGTTAGCATAACATGTGCTGCAACAGGTTGAGATAACACAGTTTTGTCCATCTGATAGATCAGAGGAATCATCAACAAAATTAACAGATATAGTAGCTCCAAAATCCTTAGGATTGGTTTTGAATTTTCCTTTTCCAAATCCCGGAGGAAATCCATGAAGAACAAAACATCTATCAATTGTGTGATTAGTTTTTCCACAGTAAGAACATAGTCTTCGATTAAAAGATGAAGATGCAGCATTGGCAGAATAAGGTTGCTCACTGAACATAGGTGGAGTATATGGAGTGTTATTTCCGTTGCCTTTCCTCTTGTAGAACTAGAGAGAAGACCTTCGATAAAGTAGGAAAATGAACCATGGATAAAATGTGAGAACGATCTGAGAGTAAGATGAATTTAAACCAACCACAAATTGCATCACACATTCTTCTTCTTGATGATTATGCCACTTAGTTGCGCTGCGACATCTGCAGGTGCTGCAAATACACCAGGAAACCGGTTGAGTATTCTAATATTTATCCCAAACAATTCGTAGATTGGTGAAATAAGTGTTGATATCATCAGATCCTTGAGATAATGCCATAATCTTATGGCGAAGCTGATAGATGTGAGCTGAATCACATACTGAGAAGCGATCACGTAGATCTAACCAGATATCTCGAGCATCTTCCAGATACATGATGCTAGAACATATTTAAGGTGAAATCGAGTTCCTGATCCAAGATACAACCATGTTATTACAACGGATCCAGGCTTAAAAGAGAAGATCTTCATTATCTGGCCGAAGCGGAGCACCATTGACAAACTCAAGTTTGTTCTTCGCAATTAAAGCGGTGGTCATTGAACGACTCCAGTTGAAGTAATTAGATCCGATCAGAGGTTGAGAAACAAGATGAAGAGCAGGATTATCGCTAGGATGTAAGTAATAAGGACTGCTAGTGTCTTCAAATTGGAAATGAGCTCCATTGTTGTTGTTGGCATTGCCACGACGACCATTCATTCTTGCTCAACGAAGGAGATCAAAGAGAAAACAAAGCTTAGAAAAGCTTAAATGAAGCGGAAGTATGAAATTTTCACTGATACCATGTAGAAATTGATAATGTGTGCTCCATCAATGGAGGAAATAGAGAGAATTTTATTCATAGTGAAAGTGAAGAATACAAAAACTGACTCATACATCACACTGAGCTCTCTATTTATATCACACATGACATGATCTCCAAAATATCTAAGTAACCAACTTCTAACTAACTCCTAACTGATTCATCACCACATGAAGAAGATACTGACTAGACATCGACGTGTGAGGTGACGAGGCTCCAACTCAGCTCCTTCTAGATGCTTCCTACATTCACCATCTTGTGTGTCACCACTTATACACAGCATGCACTACATTCCTTCTTCAACATATTTCATTTCTAATGGGACAGAGGGAATAAAGTGAATTGCTACGAGGCCCAACTTTATCCATCGTATATTCGTATGATGCTTGGACTGCCCCATCTTGTTTCCTGACTTAGTAGCATAACTAAATTTGACCCAACAGCTTATATGTATTTCTCTATAAATAAACATTTGCAGCCCGTTCTTCATCCAATGTCGAGATTTAAATACAAGATGTCGTTCAAAAAAATCAGAATGAAAATTGACTAAATTAATCGCTCAGATGTAATTGATGTATGTGAATTTAAATAATTAGAAAATGAAATTGTTAAAAGACAGATACAGCAAGAGAGAAATAGAGAAAAAATGGTAATAAAATTTCCATATTAGTAATAACACTAATGAACATACCAAAATTTTAAAATGTGAGTATTAATTATGTTATAATATGAATTACATTTGTTACTATGTTTTTAGGGGTGGATTTTATTAGTATTGATGTAGAAGATTAATATATTCACTTATTCGTGAAGAATGAGTGTCTAGGAATAATTGCAAATTCCCCAATATTCTACTTGGAAAATAAGTGTTTATTGTATATTTGATGTAGGATGAATATCAAATGGAAAAATTGCGTGTGACAATGGCCGTATGCCCAGGTAAATTAATTGAGAACTTTGGGAGATATAGCTGTTTGTATACAATTAATTCTATTTTTATAATTTTATTTCTTGGAGAGAGCTTGTCGAGGTATAGCTTTTTTGTATGCAATTATTTCAAAAAAATTCTTAATTTGTCTTAAAAATTTACTTTGACCCAAAATATGAAATAATTTCCTGCGAAATTCCACACCATTCGTAATTTCGTATTTCGTCACCAGATTTAATGTTTATATTCTTAGATTCATAATGAGAAAAATAGTGTTATGTCAATGTGCCATATTAATTATACTCAATATCTTTTTTTCTCCATATCCACAACATATATACATCAATATTTAAGGATCTTCGCCATCTCCCAAAAGGTTACTTCTCACATTCTCAAGATAAGGATTCTTAATATATCTGACTAAGTTATCACCCTTAAGGATTAATTATATTTGCAAATTTCTGTAGCTTAATTAATTAATTTTACCTGGGTTAATATAACTTGTTTGGTTGAATTTCTCACAAATTGCAGCCATGTCACGGTGGCAAATAAACAAATACAGTATAATTCATAAACAATTATGAATAACTATAAAGTGCAAACGACAGTTTCATAAAAGCTCCAATTAGTATTGAAACATTTAATCAGAATAAAATTAATCTATGGACAAGGACGATTAATAGTGCAAATACAAAATCTTCCTGGAAACGTATACTCATAAGCACAAACGTGACTAATAACCTTAAATCCCTTTGGAGTTGCATTATGGCAAGAAGTTTTGCAAGTTTCTGTATTGAATACATCACAATGCATACCATGAAGCTCAAAGGCAGAGTATCCTCCACCAGCACAATGATACTCTTGAGCACCTACACCAACAAAAATTACGAGCATTTTAATATATGTATATATAGGGTTGATATATGCAAAAATCTGAAAAAAAAATGCAGAGGTTAATTTAAAATAAAAATATCATTCATTAGTTTAAACATAATGTGAAAAGGTGGAAAAGATTTACTATTATTATTAAAAAAAGAGACATTAAATTATTGAATAACTGAAAGAATAAACAAAAATTAGTTTTGAAACACTGAGATTGAAAGGTGCTACAAATATTTCTAATTTTAAATCGTGTGATCGGACTGAGTAAAAATGACTTTTATTGGTTTTGTAAATAGAATGCTGAAAAAGACTCATGCTAATAAATTATAAAGTACAGAAACGATACCTGTCTCTAAACTGAAGCAGAAAATCATAACCATAGCAAAAATTACTGAAGATGCAACTTTACCCATTTTTGAAATAAGATATCAAGATATGTGTTTTGATTGTAAGTAAAATTGTAAGAGTCTTCACGGGACATTCACACTTATATAGAAAATACAATGCAGCATTGTATTAAATGAGAATCTTTTTATTCAATATTGTTACAGCAATAAAACGAATTAAACAGGAAATTATAATTTTTCATAAATGGAAATAAGATAACACATTATGGCAAAGAGGATTTATGATGGTATAATGCGTTTTGTATTTGGAATGTGACATACTAATACATTAATTAGTTAGCCTCAACCGGATCTTTTTAACTAGACGAAATATTTTGGTACATAAAATTATTCACACAAACCATCATATATATGATTCAATAAAATTGATTTTTAAACGAATCTGAGTTTTTAATAAAGGATATTTTGTTGGACAAAAGATATACTGAAGCACAAAGCATTGGTTTTTTTGGTCAAATTGTAGTTCTTTATTTTTAAAAATTTGTTCATGTAAATAAAACGAATGATTTTTTAGCATTATATTTAACTTAGTTGGATTCTAAGTACTAATGTTTTAATATACACAACTTATGTTATTATATGTATAATATAAAATTTATAAATTTGAGAATGATATGATTGTCGTAAATAATTCATATTGGCTACAATAACTTTTGGTGTTTTTTTTATCACAATTTTAAACAAATAATAATTCTACAACTCAATTTTAAGCAAATAATTATTCTCGGTGAATTATATGCAGCATAGTTAATGTATAGTGGAGTAGTACTTATATATATAGTAGATCGACTTAGTAGGTAAGTACTAGACTGCAAGCATATTAATTATCAAATCATAGACGATGAATAAATTATGTTCGGTACACGGAATGGAATTAAAATTTTATGAAATTAAATTTGAAACTATTGAAATAAATGAGCCTAAGATAATTGGTCATTTTGGAAGAGATTTAGTTATGCGTTTTGTTTACTTACCCTATATTCCATTAATGAACGATTTCTATACATTGAGAAATAAATTTTCATAAAAAACTGAAAATTCTATTCTAGAGACAGTTTTAGAACCTGATGATTCGTCGAAAAACAATCATCATCTAGCACTTCTTAAAAATTATGTAAGATATTATATATGCAAATTGATTATTTTAACAATATTATTATATTTTTTCGATTTGAGCACTGGCTTATATAAATTTCTGACATCATATTATATGGTAATGCTTGATTTGTGATTCACCATTGTGGCGCTGAAATACCACGACACGACGTCGTGGGTGGCGGTCTCTTCTCCGGTGGAGGCGGAGATCCCGACTTGAACCTTCTCCGGAAGAAAGCTGCTCAAGTTTTTCTCATAGCTGACGTGGAACGCCTTCTCCCCTGCGGTGACATGTACAGTGATCTTCTTCGTGGCCCCCGCGTAGTTGATCCGGGCGCTAACCCGCTGCCCGGTGATGGCGCCGCCGACCTCCGTCGCATTGCTCGAAATCCTCGATCCGATGTCAATGCCGACGTGGCGAAAATTAGGATCCCATGGATCGTTGACGTGGGAGTCGAATTCCACGGCGAAGACGGAAGGGTCGATGCCGGAGGAGTTGAAAATTCCGAGATTGGCGCCGCTGGAGCCGACGGGGATGGTGGAGCCGGCGGGGGCGATGAAGAAGGCGAGGCCGTCGGCCGGTAATTTGTCTTCTTTGGGAGTGATGATGAAGTTTATGGTGGTTTTGAAGTCGATCTGGCCGTTGGTTTGCCAGAATTGGATGGGGGTTGGGTGTAAGGCTCGGCCGACTTGGGATGGCTCGGGGTTTGTGAGGCGGAGGTGGGTTGTTTCGGAAGGGAAGTGGGCGTCGCCTTGGTAGGTTAGGTGATTTTTCGGGTGATCGCCCGAGAAATCATAGGTGAAGGTTGTCGTTTGTGAGCACGCGGTGTTCGCGACAGCCAGGATTATTGCGATGGAGGGGAGGATAGGGATTAGGGTTTGCACAAGTTTGGCCATGGCTAGTGTTGTGGGATGTGGATCATACATGGTGCTACTATCTACCTCCTTTTTATAGTGGTTTAGAGCATATGTATATGTACATCAGGAAGGTTAGGCCTCTTAATTATTGAATCCTCGTCGTTTAAGGTGGATCATGGATGTATGTCTCTATTGAATGTGCCGAATTTGGGTTTGGATTATTTGAACGCTCATCGTCTAAGGTGGGTGGTATGTCTTGATTGAATGTATACTGAATTTGGGTGTGAATCCCATAAGGAAAATTTTTATTTTATTTAATATTTTCCATTTTTTATGCAAATTTAGTAACTTTATAAGTTCGGTGCGATATTTTGAAGGTTCTCACGTGGATCATTTTCATTGAACACTACATGTGTATATAAGAAAGGAATATTATGCGAGTCCACGTATAAATTGTTTACGTATTGGACTTAATGAGTTACCTTTAACAAATTGTAATATAGTCACAGGCATATACTTTAATTATACGTTGAGAGCAATTGGTTTTCACGTTCATAATTTTAAAAATTCTAATTTGAACATTTTCCTATAAGTGTGTATGGAGAGTGTGCATTTCAAAGAAAATATTTTGTATTCTTATAACTAAAAACTAATTTGCATTTATATAAAGTATTTTATTCGTCTTAAGTTAATTGATGGAGTACCTTTCTTTTTAGCATCTAATTTAAGAAATTGGCGTCTAAAGTGACAAAGAATATAAACTAGTAGACAAAATAAAATAGAGAAACAGTAGTATAAAATAAGAGAAAAATAAAAGAGTATGTATTCAAATGATTGATCTGTTGCTAAATTATGGAATGACTAAATTAGTTGAAATATCTTCAAAAGAATATGAATTTGATTAACTTGTGCGATGAAGTAATTAATTAAAACGGTAACGTGTATAAGTCACCCTAAAATTAAGCTAATAGCATCCACAACGGCGGCCGTCCGACCAGCGTGCCGGACGTCCGCGCGGGAGGGACGGATACGGACGTCCGCTACAGACACCGGAGCTCCGCGGCATTCCGACGACGTCCGTTGTGACATCCGCCATTGCGGGTTCCCGACGGACGTCCCGATTTTTTTTAAAAAAAACTCTATATATAAGGCTCGTTGAACTTCATTTCATTCGCACCACTTGTTTTAACGAGTTTCTCTCTCTCTCTCTCTCTACGTTTCTTTTATATATCCAGAATGGTTAGTGCTAGTGGTAGTGGTAGTGATAGTGGTAGTGGTGCGGGTGGTAGTCGTGGAATTTCTAATGACGTACGTCGGCGAATTAGAGAACAGTTGCGGGCCGTTACGTCCAGGGAGATAAATCGTTCGATACAAGCATCCTTGCAGCAGCAGCAGCAACATGCGCTACCTCGACCCATCCATCGTCGAACTATAGTACCCAGGGAATGTACTTTTTTATTTTTTTATTTAATCGTTCAGGGAGATAAATCGTTCGACACACCGTCGGTTGAAATGTACTTTTTTTATTTTTTTATTTAATGAAATTATCATTGCACTTTCTCCGTCCGTATTCGTGTCGAAATTTTAATTCCGTAAATTGTTTAGTTTGGTGCATTAGTGAATTTTTATTATTGTGGATGTCCATGGGGATGTCTGCTATTGTGCAGTGGGATGTCCTTATGACATTGCAGTGCAGTGGGATGTCCTTATGACGTGGCATGGAGTGTTTTTAGGAAGTCCGTCGGGATATCCGCCGGGACATCCGTCCCAGTGTGGATGCTCTAAGGTTTGTTGTTTCTCACTATTTGTGACCTAAATGAATTACACAGAGAATAAGAAAGTTGATAACATGATTTGTGTGTGATGTGAGAGGATGCACTAAATTTATGTGTATAAAAATGTTTTGTTTTCTAGAGATGCCATTTATAATTGGTCAAACCAAAATGGTACTATATGCCTCTTGCAATGGACTTATTTCACTTGGAACGAATGTGCATACTCCATTTCACCACGGAGTTCTATTTGATTATGACAGGTTTTAAGAAATATAAAGAAAAGTGGATTGAATAAATTAGTGGAATATGAGTCTCACTTATATACACTTCATCCGTCTGTGAAATGTTGTCCACTTTTGTCATTTTGGTCAATTTGTAAAAAAAGTTATCCACTTTGTTTTTTTCCCATTTTTAGTAAATGGAGTCCATTTTCCACTAATTCATTATATCACATTTTATTATAAAATTAATATATAAAGGTCGAACTCACATTCCACTAACTTTTCCACACAATTTTCTTCACATTTCTTAAAATTCGTGCCTAATCAAATGTGGACAATATTTCGAGGACGAAGTGAGTATTAGTTTTATAAAAAAATGTGAGTGAATAAGTTGGTGGAATGTGAGTCATACTTAACATTTATGGTAAAAGTGAAATAGAACTCTTATGGTTGAACAGACCGAAATTGCAGAACATGACTCTTATTGTGGGACGGATGGAGTAATTTTTTGAAAATGGAAATTTAACCATATTAAATTCTAAAATATTATCGCAAAATGTAAAATATCTTACATTCTTTTTTGGTAATTCCCTTCAAAAACACTAAATCCATCCGTCCTTGAAATTTGTCACTTATTTCCATTTTTGTCTGTCCCTAAGAATTTGTCACCTTTCACTTTTACCATTTTTGGTAGTGGACCTTCCATTCCGCAAACTCATTCTCACTCACATTATATTTTAATACCAATATACTATAAAAGTAGGACTCACATGCCACTAACTTTTTCAACTCATTTTCTATTATATTTCTTAAAATTCGTGTCGGGTTAAACGGTGACAAATTATATGGGACGGATGGAGTATTTTTTAAGGATGCAAAAATCGAGACGCAATTATTTACGTTGGAAAATTTTAAAAAATACCCAAAAAAGTTCCTAAATTAAGACCAAATTAACTTAATCTTTTGCTTTTTAGGACACTTCAATCTGCGTCCTCTAATTTTAGTTAAGACACCAATAATAAAAACGCTTTTTGAAACGTTTGTGATACATTTAGACACACAAATTAACGTTTTTTATTGTATTAAAAAATATCTCTAATGTTTTTTTTGTTATAGTAATTACCAAAGATACCCAACGGAGGCCCAGTGATTATTATCCGGACCTAGTGATTATTTCAGCTAGCACAAAGACAAAGATCGATCTTCTAACTATTTGCTTAAGGATGGACGTACTATGCCATTCGACCATACCCTTAAATTAACATATTACATTTCTTGATTGTGTATGTGATGGCACTGCTCTAAACTAATGGAGTATCTAGTGCAATTACCAAAGAAATAGGGAGTTTACTATATAAATATAAAAAATACTGTAATTTTCTAGATGAAAACCAATAATGCCGATTTTGAAAAAAACAATATTGCTGATTTCTACCTTGAGCCCTTCATAGCTGATATATCAAATAATTGTAGCAGACATCACACAAGACGCTACAAGTACGTCTCGAAACGAAACCAATAAAAATAGCAGACATCACACACGATTCTAATAGAACTGAAATTTCAAAAAGATCCAATAATATTCGCTTTTTAAGTGATGCAACATTGATGTGGCATTAGCTTAAGGTGAATCATTTCACCAAATTAAGAAATTCGAATGTTCATCATTCTGAGTGATTGGGCATCTCTTTGCTGAGTGATTGAGCATCTCTTTGAGTGGTTAAACCTCTCAATTAAATTAACAATATTATAAATCGAATGACATAGTTATCGTAGTTGAATCGATTAACTAACTCCGTCTTTAGAACCATCATTTTGAGTGGTTAAGTATTAATGTTACCATCAATAATGATGTATTCATCGATCCATGATTTTTAATTTACAAGTTCAATAAATAATCATAATGACTTGTGGATTAAAAATTCAACCTATCTTTTTAACTTTGGATAGTGTATATATATATATCAACATTTAAAGAACATAGCAAAGAAAGAGATTGCAAAAAATTATATAACGAATTTAGGTGGAAGGGTGAGTTAGAATAGACAATTTCTTAAAATGGAGATGAAAAAATTGGAATTTCGTATAGAATTTTGAACATAAATTCTACGATACGATCGGCAAAGAAAAAATTCAAAAATATGATTATTTCTATGGGCATATGGAGTATTATATATTTGATTTTTATTAATATAATAATAAATAAATAAATTAGAAAATTCAAAATCACTAGAATTATTTTAATTTCTAAAATATGATTTAAAATTTATCAAAATATATTTATATGTAATTTATTTATATAGTAAATCTTACATTAGCATTTAACCATGTTTAAGTTTAAGCATATATTTCAAAATTATCATTATTAAATATTTTTGCTTTCTAAATATAATCAATTTTTGTGTGTATACATATTAATTTTATTAGTAGCAGTCCAAATAGCCTATAAAAGCCACCGACAACCTCAAACTTAACAATTAGGCCTGAAATCCACTTGCTGACCATTTGACAACCTTTGATGAAAGTCAATACTTATATAAATGCTTAAATTTTCCCTCCCAAATAAGGCGCCAAAAATCACACTTGCTGAATTAGGGCTTCTAAGAAGAATCTATCTATCAAGAAATGGGGGATTTTAGAGAGCAGATTGATGAGATCAATGGCCTTTTACTATCAGATGACAAAGCTCGGGCATACTCGAATCTACTACAATTGCAGGAAACATCAACCGCCGATTCTTCCGCCGTGGAGGCACTCGCCGGTTCATCTAGCACCATCGTATCCTCCCTCGTCGCGGATATATCCTATAATGATGAAGAAATGTATGTGCCGTTTCTTTCTCTTTATTTTCAAACAGGTCTCATATTTTTGTATTGAGAAATTCACTATTAATTTCGTGTGATTTGCCACTCTCTCTTGGGTTATTATCAGAGCTGCACAGGCTTTGAAGTGTTTGGGTTTTATGATTTACCACCCAGCTGTTGTGGCTTCCATCGGAGGGAGTCATTCAAAATTTTGAGCTTTGTGATGTTTTGCATCGATTTTTCTCTTTTTAATATTGTGTTGATTTTAGAAAAAGTAAAGAAATATTGCACAGCCATACTTACCATTCCAGCAGTTCATAGAAAGAGAAGAACATCAACACATTTGTTGAGGCGTGAGAGAAATGGAGGTGTATTGCAAAAATGGAACCTCGTTGCTTAATAGCAAGAGTTTATTGTATTAATTTAACTATGGGAATCTTTACTGGAGAGATTGGCGTGAGACTATGAGATGAATGTTCTTTTTTTCTGTATGCTATAGGTTGCGATGCTGATGTACTAATTGAATCCCTGGTTAAGGTCATCACAAAAACTAAAATAAAGGTATATTGATTTGTTTTACATTATATTTAGGGTTGTGCTACTTTTGTAGGTGATGATTAACAAACTTTTGCTTTGTTGACTGCAGACTGTATGCAATTTAGGCGTGTGGTGTATATCAATCCAACAATTGAGTTCATCCATGTTGGATCAACACTTGCATTCTTTGCTAAGGGCAGTTACATATGCCCTGGACAATCCAATCGGTTCACTTTCAATAACTTTTGAGGCAATGCAGGTGCTTAAGTATTTTCATTTGATAACATTAACTTGCTTTATCTTAAATACGCTGGATATTTTGCATAAAGCTTGCTTTGGCCTTGTAACTTCCAGAAATCCTGTTCTGTTAATTGTCTTGTTAGGTAAAGATTGAATCTAGTTCTACTACTTGCAGAACATCGTGGCTTACATCTCCATATTCATCTTTGTGTAATTTTTCCTATCAGACTCATTATGATTTTCATAACAATACTTATTTTATATAATAGGCTGTGGTGAAGTTGGTATCTTCGTTGACAGAACAAATGAGAGAGACATCAAGTTTGTGGATTCCACCAATTTATAGAAGGCTTGTCAGTCTTGATAAAAGAGAGAGATAAGTCAGAAAGATGTTTGCTGAAGATTGTGCCCTTAATATTTCCTCCGCTGGTTTCTCTCTCTAAGGTGCCATGTGATATATAGTTCTTTTGTTATCTATCAATTTGATTTCCTTTCCTTTTTCAAAATTTCAAATTCATACCAAACTTTTATGTTTTAGCTCGTTTGAGGATATTCATTTGTTGTTTAAAATTTAGATACATAAATGGATTGATAATCATTTTCTTATTCAATACCTAGTGCTTTTGGAAACTGATATCCTGTCATTTCAGACATTATATTGTCCAATACTGTCTTCCCCTTTTTTTTCATAAATACTTCCATTTCATACCTTTCTCTGTATGTTGCTTCATTTATTGTGGAGTTGTTTTTTAATTACTTGAGATGAAGTAACATTGGACTGGTAATATCTAAAATTTTCCATGCGTGATGCTTTGGAAGCAGGCACTTGCTGTGGATATGAAGAAGAAATTGCTCGGCGCTATTAAAGAGTTGTTGTGCCAAGGGATGAAGATTCCTTGTCTGCAAGCATGGAGATGGTTTATTCGTTTGCTTCGGCCACATGCTTTGAAAACTAAACATTTGGTCAATGAGATGTTGGAAATTCTGAAGCTTACTTTCTCAGATTTTGACTCACAAGTTCAGATTGCATCCCTGGTATAATGTTGAATCATAGAGAGTTACAAATTTCTTTTGCCTTAGGATTGTCTTTTCAATACTGGTAACTGTGAGTTTTTTTAAATGGATCAGCTAATATCTTTTGCCATATTCTTTTGTTTAAATAAAATTTGATATGATGTAAACGTTTAAACTTCCATTAGGTCTTTTCATCTGCTTGTTCATAGGGTAGTGCATATATGTTGAGATTTGTTTTGTCAAAAGTTATTAGCATGTTTTTCATCAGCATGATTCACATTTATAATCATTTCTTGCCTTCCCGTTTGGCTTTCAGTAAACTTATTACTATCTTCCCCAGATTATCTTTTGAATAACCCAATTGGTTGAAGCAGTTTCATGTGTAGGAAATTAGTTTTAACATAAAGAGGAACACTACCTATATACTAGTTTCTTTTGTTTTAAATAACTTATCTTCTTTCTCACAATCAGAATTATCTTTTGCAATAGTACAGGGAAGATTAGCTTCTTTTGTTGGAGTTGGCTGGTGTGGCGTGGCCCATGTGAGTAGATTTTTAAATAGGATCTCAATTTCTTTCTTGCTCCTTGCTGGTCGCCTGGGAGGGCCTCATTGATGCTTTAGTTGAGCTTGTAGTTCTCAACAACACCGAGGCTGAAGCTGAGAGACATTTAAAAAAGATAAAGCTTATAATGGCACCCCTCATAGGAATTATGTCAAGTAAATGTGATGTATCTGTTCAGGCTTCCTGCTTGAGCACATGGTCTTATCTACTACACAAACTTGAAGATTCTGTTTAACTGTCAGTCACTGATCATAACAGTCTGGGAGCCTATTATAGAAGTGGTCTTCCAAGCTGGACCAGATAATAAGAACATCTGGTTGTGGAATTTCTGTCTGGATCACTTACATTCTCTACTACGTGGAATAAATCTGCAAGCATCTGGCAATCTACATAACAAGGAACCACTACTTTTACCAGCTAAAAGTTCCGTAAACGGTCATATGGGTATTGAGAAGTCCCAATTGAGACATTATCCATTAAAATGTTCACCTTGGAAGCTTTCTCAACTGGAGTTCTTCATTAAAACAATAACCATCATTGTAGATCGAGGATCAAATGAGAGTGTTACACCTGAATTTAGAGAACTGGCAAGTAATGCAGCTCTAAGGTTATTCGGATGTCTGCTAGAAGCAGTTCAGAGATCTTTCAGATGTGTATCCATTACATATGACAAGGTTATGCAATCTGTTAATACTTTATTCGGATTCCTGGAGAAAATGTGTGATAACATGACTTCAGAAGTTGATAACAACTACTGTGATCCTCACATATGCCTTCAATTTGTAAAGATGGTGACTGAGAGATTAGAACCCTCCATTCTTGAGTCTCCTCTCTACAAGGTGGGATTAGAGCTTAAGTGCATTAAAAACATGGAACTTGCTACTGAGTCTACACGTGGGTTGGTGGCAGATATCTGCTTTAGGGGTCTCGACGACAAGGTTCTTCCAGTTGTATATCTGAGTAACAACTATTTTTCTGTAGTTGCAAAGTCATTATCAAATGCCCCTGAGTGTGAATCTGTGTTTAAGCATATGCAAGGATATCTGAAGTTTTTGTTAACTTCATACAATCCTCATGAAATTCTTCATGCGCTTACTTGTTCACTTTATAAGAACATCAGGCTTAACACCTTACAGAGCTGGGTAGTTGTAGCTAACTGTTTTAAAGAATTGATAGATGGCAAAAAGGATCCGTCACTATTGAGAATGGAGACTGACAACATTGGTTACTCTATTTTATTGCGTCTCTTGTCATATCCATTTGCTTTGCTGTCAGTCTCTGATATAAATCCTGAGGTCCAGACTGTCGTGGAAGCATGGGATTTGCTTTATGTGTCTGTTGACAGAGCTTCACAATGTCTCCATCTCCCTGCCAAGAGTTTCTCTATAGATCTTTGTGCAGTACTAAATGGACTCATCGATCAAATTAAATCAGTTGACACCAGAAATGAGCTGAAAGAAAATAAATGCAGTGATGAATTTGTTCTACTCTACGGGAATGTTATGATATGTGTCATGAAGCAACTGGTTTGGGGTATGAGGTCGGAAGCCA
Source organism: Salvia splendens (assembly GCF_004379255.2). Lineage (NCBI taxonomy): Eukaryota > Viridiplantae > Streptophyta > Magnoliopsida > Lamiales > Lamiaceae > Salvia > Salvia splendens. The sequence continues at coordinate 15,401,343 of NC_056036.1, read as the reverse complement.
GACATTATATGGATTCTGAATTCAGAAAATTCAGCTTCACTAGCTGGATGTTATTAGCAGCTCGGTGAGTATGAATGCTGTTAAAAAAACATATACTCTTGAAACTACCACATGTTTTATTACCGGATCTCATACCTGATGTGAATCAAATTGTACATTTTTATTCTCCTAACTTTACATGATTTATATAGTTTAATGCTTGCAAAAGTATGTTTTGTGGTGTAGGAAGAGGAATAAATGGTGAAACAAAGAATGAAGCTCGGATGGTGAAAAAGCTGTCAGAAAGCTCTCAAAATGAGTCACCCGGTCGAGTGTATTGTTTGCCTAATAATTCCACCCGGCCGGGTATGATTTTCAGAATACAAAAATTCCAGGAAGTCCTCAAAATTGGTCACCCGGCCAGGTGAATTTTATGCCTAATAATTCACCCGGTCGGGTGAATTAATTCTAACCGCAATATTGCAGTTTCATGTGGCAGAAAAAGAAAGGAGAGATAGTGGATGGGACGGTTTTTGGGGAGAGAGAAAAGAATTAGTGGTTGGAAAAAGGAGAAAAAAGGGGAAAGGATTGAAAAAGGTGTCAGGGGAGAAGAGAATAAGGAAGAAAGAGATTGGAGAGAGAGGGAGTTGACGGCGGGAAAGAGAAAGGAGAGAAAGAGAGGAAGAAGAGAGGAGGAAGGTCCGGCCTCCTCTCCGACGATCCGACTCCAAATCCCAACTCCACTCATCAAGAGCTTGAATCCTACGGTTTTAATTGCAAATTCATCATGTGTTTAGGCTAAGCTTCCTTTGTTGCTCCAAGTTGTAATCTAGGCTGGTATGGATGTTTTCACACCATTGATATCATATGTTTGTGTCCAACAATGTGCTCAATATTTATTCACTATGTTTTTGGCTAATAACGTAGTGATGTTAATTCTTCTGCTATTGTCTCTTTAACATAGTTTAGGAATGATTGATTGTTGGATTGCTATCGAATTAGAATTGTTCAGAGGATAATTTGATAGTGGATTAAGTAGGTGACTATAGTAGATGATCTTTTATTCCCGCGCTTCCGCAGGAATTTAATATCATTGAAAATTAATTCATGGAACAAGTGTTCAGCTGACTGTGAATTATACGTCGCAAACATGTTCAGTGCACGCGATTAGGTTGATGTTTTAATCCCTTCGTATGTTTCATTGTTAAAGGTGTAGAATAATACAAGCCTCGTGAGCAACTTGGAGTAACATCTTTCTCCATTTTCGTACCTTAGTTTGTAAATTTAGTTTATTAATTTTGTCAATTCTTGTTAAATAATCTACGCCTCCCTGTGGTTCGACACTCGAAGAACTACAGTCGACTCTGTACTCTTGCAGATAGATTGTAATATTAGAGCTATTTTATTAAACTTGTGTGTTAATAATTCATTAATATAAAAGCTCGAAAATTACCCATCAATACCCTTCAAGTACAGTTAAATACCTAGTATGTTGTTTTGACTTGTCTATTTTGCGATGGTCTTCTAAACTAAATATGGATTGTGCAGCTTCTCTCTGTAGTGGAACTTTCATCAAGAGGTGGAAAGAGTTTTAGAACCAGCATGATCAATATAATTGTAGATAAATCTATATTTGATTTTAAATAATAACGGCCCAGGGATCCCATTGGTGTTAAACAAATTTCTGCTTTGCTGTGCATCAAACTGAATCTAGTTGTGACCATTATGAAGTGAGGAATTATTTTACATTGTTACAATAGCAGGATCAAGTCAAAATGTGGAGAGATCTCCTTAGTCATGCATATGCATGTGTTTGATAGAAAGTAGTTACAAAATGTGTAAAACTCATCACATCTGGTTTTCTGTCTGTGACCCTTAGTGGCTTCTCACTCTCCATGTTTTTGGAAGAACGATTCATTTCCCTTGAATGCAAGTTATCTAGTTGTGCTGATGTGATATATGCTTATATTAATGACATTTAGACATGTACTGACTTAGGTTCTAAGCACCATTCAGTCTTGGAAATTTGAGACTGCATCATCTGTCAGATATTCTTTTATTATCCAGTCTAATTGTTTGTATAGATTTTTAACATCATGGGGATATTCCAGGTTTATGAAGCTTTTCTGGAAGAATATACACAGAACTGGCCAATCCCTTCTCTCTGTTTCTTCAAGGTAGACTACAACTCACCATCCATTTCCATTGATGAGCATGTCTTACATTTGCAATTCTTAATTTCAGATTTCTGATATTGGTTGAGGTCCGATTCTCATCTCTGCATTTTACTGTTGAATAAATAATTTTCTTCACCTAAAGCTCATACCATGCCTTTAAAATAAGTCTCCACATCACATACATCCATAAATTCTAGACATACCACTCTCTGACATTTTCTTGTTGATGAGGCTTCTTTTTTTCAATTTCCTGCTTTTCCTTCCATTTGTGTTTTCTTAAGCAAATTTTGAATCTTTCCTGTTAACTCCTCAGGCCGTATCAAGCCCATTGCTCGAATGGCTATCTGAAATGCATCTTCTCGACAGCAATTCTAGTCATAATCTTCAGATTTTATGGTCTCAAATGCTGAAATGTTTGCAGCAAGGTCAGCCATCACGATTCTTCATTCCTCAATTTCCAAGCGCCGCTCCTTGAAAGAACTCTCGATCACCCTAATTCAGTCATCTCCGCGGCCACAACTAACTTCTGGAATTCAACTTATGGCGTCCAAAGCAAGCTTGAATTTCCTAAAGCCTTAGTTCCGACATTGGACAAGCTGTCCAGAAACGGTAAATTAAAAATTTGTAGCAGAAATCACTGTGTGGAAGACTGCACCAACAGCCTAGACAGATACAAGGTGATGAATACTCTAAAGAAATGCTCCAAGAGAGTTGAAATATTGAACAATCCTGTTCACGGATCAAAGGGCTGTGATAATATCAATCTGGGAGCAAAAAGAAAACGCGGTGAACTGACAGAACACGAGAAAGAGGTGAGACGAGCACAACAAGGACGCACAAAGGATTCCAACGGGCATGGGCCCTTGTATCCAAACTTACAGTGCTCTCGATTTCTCTCAAGGAAACGAAGAATCTCAAGATAGCCAGAGATGATGAGAGAAGTTGCTCATGTGAATTTTGAGTGATTTTTTAGTTTCCAGGCAGTTTACTTCAAGCTGTACTGTATATGATAGCACCAGACAACTGCAATCTGTTAAATTAGATGAGTTTTAGTAAACTAATACTAGTTAGATAGGTGTTGTAAGTTGTAGTTGCAAGTTATAAGTCTTTATCCATACAAAAAGGTTTCATTAGTGGGATGCTTCTTTCTACTTATTTAACTTAATTATACATATTGTAGTTCAGAATTGGCTAATTTGATGCACTTATTTATTTTTTGGTTGTATTTGTTGTTCATTCATTTTCAACTTCGGAAACTGTTAACGCATTTGGCATTTTTTTTATCTGAAAGAGGCCAAAAGTTTTACGATCATGTGTTATAAATTAGGGATATTGGAACTTTCAAAAATTTGGTTTTTCCTACGAACTTTGAAATTGACAAATAATATCATCAACTCTACCCCGAGTTTGTTATGTTCCACCCGTGAAAAAATTCCGACTATATTAATAGATTGAAGAACAAATTTGGAGGGTGTGTTTCAAGAAAAACTATTCTCAAAGATTGAAAATCTTGAAACTCTCGGAATTGATGTCAAGAAATTACGAAAAAAATCCGTATCATGACCAAAATTTTTTCATTGGTGGAAAATAACAAACTTGGAATAAAGTTCGTGATATTATTTGTCAATTTCAAAGTTCGTGGGAAAAACCCAACTTTTTAAAAGTTACAAGATATTAGGTGTCAATATAAATTAAGACGTCTATATACATATTCTCCTTTATTGTAATTTAAAATGAACTTCAGGTTTAGTAGATGGGCTAATGGCTCATATAAATTTATTTTTTTTGAAAAACCGTCCATAGATTAACGTGGGACGGATGAATAATAAATAAGCTAAGACCCATATAATAATGTATTATTTTAAATAAAATATAGATTTGTATTTAGATTCCATTTTGATTTTACTCAATTATTTGAGGTAATTACATGTTCCAAAATAATACATTCCGTTAAATATTTTAAACACCGTTGGTTAGTTTATAATTTGTCTAACTTATCATCATAATAAAAGAATAATTAGAGATTTAATACAATTAATCACTCTAAAAAAATAACAGTCAATATCAATTCTTCCAGCAATTGATCATGATTTAAATTTTTTTTATTGTATTCTTTATAGAACACATTATAAAATAAGTCCATATTTCATCTTTACAAAATGACTAATTTGAGCTTTAAACAATCAATAAGTCAATATTTAATTTTTACAAAAAAGATTCAATATGTTTTTAGTTGTATTCTCCATTGTTATATCAGAAAGCTTCGACAATAAAAAGTAATTCGCTAATTTGATGGTGAAGAGTGGTGATTTTTTTCTCTGTGTTTTTCAATTTTGTGAGTAATAAAAATAATTGTTTTTGAAATAATTAATGGAAAGTTTTAATTTAAAACTTTTTGTACAAATTTGAAACATTGATGAAACTTTTTGTATGTATAATGTAATTGGAAGTAACGGTGTTAGTGGAGACTTAACGGAATGTATTATTTTGGAACATTAAGTAAACTTTTTGTATGAAATATGTAAACTTAATATTTTTTGTACTAAATTGAAATAAAGGTAAAACATATTGCATGAAATATGTAATTACCTCAATTATTTTGGTTTGACAGATCAGTTATTGATTATACCCTACTAAAAATCAATTATTTTGGTTTGACAGATCAGTTATTGATTATACCCTACTAAAAACCAATAACTCCGATCAAATCTAAACCCACAAATTTAGTTATCAATTCAACAATAACTGTCTGAATTTGATTTGAATGATTAAATAAGGCACACGATCATGATCATTCAGCGAATATAAATGCACATAGAATATCAATTAGGAGAATTAATCTTAATTATTAAAAAGTATATCAAAACTTTAATTATTATAACTATCTCAATTTAAATTATATTTTTACACAGTATATATTAAATTAAAGGTATTTTTATAAGAATTCTAAGGAGATCTTACTTGCATACATTCCTATGTCAAAATTTTAAAAAAATTCTTGAATTTTTGTATATTTAAAAAAATAGTTTAATGTCAGCATAGATATCAACATAAAAAATATACAATGTCAATGCTAAATGGTGATGACATATTCAATGATCGTATTGATATTTTTTATGTATTGTATTGCCAGTTTCTCCAAAACCCTAAATTTAGTAATTCTTCTTATTATTTTAAATTTAAATAATAAAATAAGATGAAATCACGCAAACTAATTATAGTTAGCAATTGCTCACCCCTTCTATCATAATGGTCAAAATCAAAATATATAATATAATAAAATTAAGAGTATAGCACTATTTTGATCCTAAACATATGGTCGATTTATGATTTTGGTCTAGAACATTCACTTTTTGAAAATCGAATCCAAAACATATGAAAATTTTGTCGATTAGGTCCTTTTTTACGGTTTCCGTCAACTTTGATGGTCAACCGTCATTTAGCCCAATTTTGACCCGATTAGACTTAATCTGAGATTATTAGCAGCTTAATATTATGTTAATTATTTTGCTAAATAATTCAATTTTTAATATTTTGAATATGAAAAGTCAATCTTCCAAAACTCACCTAAAATATTACTAAGTGAACATGAACCGTCACTCTCTCTCTTTTCTATCTTCTCTCTCGTCACTCTCCTAAGAACAAGAACCCTAGTTTAGGATTCCGACCAAGAACAGCTCGATTCCGACCGATTATTGTTGGTTTTCATGAGTTGGAAGTCGCCCTACCCTAACTCCCGTTCAAGCGACGGTCTCGTCGACGTAAAAAAGCATAGCGAGGAAGAGGAAGTCCAAAGATAGACATCCGCCTAACACCGAAGATGGTCCGTCGACTGATTCGTCGAAGCAAAACAAACAAGGCAACGAACAAGGGTTGTCGGCAGAGTCGGGATTTGTGGGTTCTAACCCTAGCTCTCACGACGAAGAAGAAACAAGGCGGACATTGGACTCTAGTTCTTCAGACGGTGACCGTCTAGCTTCCCCAGAAAGCGACCCTGATTTTGAGAGGAGGAAGAAGTCTCGATATCCTCCTACTCGTCTGTTTCCGATGAAGCCGCCGCACCATCTAATTCATCCTACTAAACGGAGACGGCCTCTGCCTTCTCCATCTCAAGATCCAGTTCCTGAATTTCATTCAGAAGGTAAAGTTGTTTGAAATTTGTTTGACTTTGTTGGGGTAAAGTTCAAAATCTGTTATGGATTTCATGTTTGTTTACTAGGGTTTGCATTTATTGGTTGTGGTGTATTGAATGTGGTTGTGGTGAATTGAATGTGGTGTTGTCTTTATTAAGTGGTCCCATTGAATATGATTTGGGTATATGCCAATGATTTTGAGAATTTTTATGGTTTGGTGTTATGCGAAAATGGTTTATTTGTCAGTATTCAATTGTGACTTGTAAAGGGTGTTATGTGGACTGGGTGTTTGGGGAACTAGGCGACAGGGGACTATTTTTCTTGTCTGTAAATGTTTAGGACTAAGCTGATACATTTAGCATAAATATGAGACCAATATGTTATCTTATATTTTTTAGCTACGATGACTGATATCATTCTACATGTATGCATACAGATGGGACCTTCGTTACAAGATTGCATTACAATGGTGTCCTTGAGGAAGGGTTTGGGAAGAACTATGTCAATGGTGAGCTTCAGTATGTTCACAGATGCGATCCAGACAGATGGTCCAAGCTCGAGATTGATGATGTCTTGGAGAAGCTGGGGGTTGATGTGACTGGGTTAGAGTACTATTATCGGATTCCAAGGATGAGCTTCGAAGATGGATTGGTGCGGCTTTTTGACAAGAAGTCTGCAATCGAGATGACAGAGCTAGGGGTTAGTACTGGGGTGATAGATGTGTATGTAATTCACCCGGGGGTGTGGTGATTGATTCTGTTAAGGAGCTTGTTACTGAGGTGTTAACACAGCCTATTAGTCAGTTAACACAGGAAAAAATTCCAAGTCCAGTTAGAGAGTGTAAAGATGGTTTAACCGCAAGTGTAAAGATGGTTTAACCGCAAGTGAAGACGATAAGAGTGAAGAGGATGGTAATGCTAAGGGGTCTGGTAATGGTAATGCTAAGGGGTCTGGTGATGGTGGTGATGGGGGATCTAGTGATGGTGATGATGAGGGATCTGATGAAGGTGAGGGTGATGGAGTTGGTGAAGGTGAGGGTAAGGGAGTTGGTGGAGATGATTGGTTAGTACAGAGTTCAGCCAGTGATTACGAGTTAGATATGGAGAGTGAGAAGGAGTCTGAAGAAGAGAGAGTTGTGGCTATGAAAGGTAAGGGGAAGGGAAAGGCCGAGGGAGTTGGAAATGGGGAAACTGGAAAAGGGAAAGGAAAGGCTGAGGGTGTTGGAAAGGGAAAGCTGATGCTGAGGGAAAAGGGAAAGCTGTTGTGAAGGGAAAAAGAAAAGGAAAGGCTAAGGGAAAAGGGAAGGCTGATGTTGATGCTGATGACGACAACGCGGGGCAGCCTACATTTGTAGACAGTGACTACGATCTAAGTGATAAGGAAGATGACAATATCATGACTGCTCAAGTTAAGATATGGAAGAACGTGGTGAATTCCATGAGAGTCCGTGATTTAGGTGATGGTAGGGAAAGTGACGATCTTCGCAGTGACTCGCCTAGCTCGGGTGCGAGTGAGGATGACTTGGCGGGCGAAGGTGACTGTAATGTCGTCCAAACTCTGAGCCGGAGATACAAGCCTGCCACGGATATAAATGATCCAAGGTTGGAAGTAGGGCGGCGGTTCAATTCCAAGGAAGATTTTACAGAACTTATTCGTCATCAAGTTGTCAAGTTGGATAAGAAGTTGAGGCTCAAGAAGAATGAAAAAATTCGTTGTGTTGCTTACTGCAAAGGGTTGTTATGAAGTAAGAAAGTTAAAGCAAGTTGTTCTTTGTCGTTTACCTTATCCTATAGGAGTGGGCTTGGATGTTGGCAGATTTCAAGTCTGCGTGATACACACAAGTGTGGGGGTGCTTCTTACAACCACGGTTGTGCTAATGCCAGGTACTTGTCACGACTATTCAAGGAGGATATGAGGGTATTCCCTGGGATGACGGTTGCTCAGTTTGTGGAGAATGTGCATTGGGAGGATTATGATATGCAATGAGAGTAATCATTTTAAGGAATGCACATAGCATGCATTAAAGTATGAAAGATTATGATATACATATCTTCAGTGAGCACTACAACAGAACACTCATTAATGGGAGGTTAAATCAGTGCTGTCAAAATTGCGCCCCGAGCGCGCTTGGGTCGTGGGTCACAAGGGTCGAGACCAAAGTCGCCCCATTGTGGGTGGGAGGGACGAGATGCAGGGGTAACAGTTGGGGCAGCTGAGGCGGCTGGGTCGAGCGCCTGGGGCGAGGAAGAAAGTACAAGGAAGACGAAGAAGTTACAGTCACTGGTCATATTTGAACTATAAGAGTAATGCTCTACCTTTTCAACTTCTTAAAGAAAGCCCGCCTCTATCTCTTTCTCCCTCTTCCTTGACAATTGTGCACCCAATACAACTTTTTACCTTTTTAGCTTATTAAAGGAAGCATGTGACCCTCTATTTCTCTCTTCCTCGACAATGATGCACCTTTTTAAAGCATCCACATCCGTGCTCTTTGGCAAGAGCATGGATATGGGCCCGGACCCACTTTTATTACTTTTTTACTCCATGCTCTTAGGCAAGAGCACAACACTCACATCCATGTTCTTCCGCAAGGACATGGTCAAGGGTCCCACCATTCTATTATTCAATTTAAATAAAAATATTTTCACAATATTAAAATGCATTAAAAATACTCGGAATACTATTACAAATTACTAAAAAAATTAAAAATTACATAATTCAAATCCTAAAAATTAAAAATTACATAATTAAAATCCTAAAAATTTAAAATTACATAATTAAATTCATAAAATTAAAAAAACCCAATCCTCGTGGCCGAATTTCGCCCAAATGTGTTTGATTAGGTCTTCTTGTAGCTCAGTGTGGGTTCGGGTATCGCGCATTGTGTGTCTTGTTTCGATCATCTTTTCCACTGTCGTATGCACACCTCGGCGTGGGGGAGATCTCGCGGTTGAGCTTTCAGCTTCATCATTGTCGTAAAAGTTGGCCGCACTCGGTCCTTCGTCAACTATAATCATGTTGTGCAAGATAATACACGTGTACATGATGTCGGCGATATTGTTAACGTACCACAGCCGAGACAGGGCCTTCACAATGTTGAATCGGCCTTGAAGGACCCCAAAAGCTCTTTCGACGTCTTTCTGAGCAGACTCTTGACGCTGCGCAAAAAGAACCCATCTCGGGTCTTGCGGATTGCTAAACGTCTTCACGAAAATCGACCACCTTGGGTAGATACCATCGGTGAGATAGTAACCCATGTGGTATGCAATTCCGTTGACGGTGAAGTCGATTGTCGGTGCTACACCATTCAAAACATCATTGAAGAGTGGTGAAGAATAGAGCACGTTCAAGTCATTGGATCCGGCAACACCGAAATATGCATGCCAAATCCATAGGCGATAGTCGGCGACCGCTTCAAGGATAAGCGTTGGGTTGCCGCCTTTGTGGCCACTTAAGTATTGCCCCCTCCAAGCAGTCGGGCAATTCTTCCACTTCCAATGCATGCAGTCAATGCTGGCAAGCATACCGGGAAAACAGTGGACTGTTTCGTGAAGATTAAGCAACCGTTGACAATCATCGATGGTGGTTGCCCGAAGGAACTCCTCACCGAAAGCAGAACGAACGCCGTCGCAAAAAATTTTAAGGCATAGGATTCCAGTTGACTCACCCACATGTAAATACTCGTCGAAGAGGTCAGCCGTTTGCCCAGTAGCAAGTTGTTGGATGGCACAAGTACACTTCTGCAACGCTGAGAGACTTTGCCGACTGGTTGCGTCTCTAGTTGATTGAAAGTATTCAACACGGACGGACAATATGTTGACAATACGCATAAACAACCGTTTAGACATGCGAAAACGACACCGGAAGTAATCCTCTGGGAACCGCGGCTGGTCGGAAAAATAGTCGGCAATGAGCCTTTCGTTGGCTCCCTCCCGGTCACGAGGGATGTAGCGGCGAATTGATCTAGTTGGTCGAGGAGGAGGGGGGGTAGTGGCGGCGACATAGGCTTCATAGGCGGCACGATATTGTTCATAGTATTCTTGTTCTTCGCGCTCCGCTTCAGCAATGATATCGATGAAATCCATTTTTAGATAGGGTTTGAGTGAGAGAGGAAGATGTAGATGAGTTGTATGAAAAAATATGAATGAGAGATGAATGAGAGATGATTTGATGTGAAAAATGGATGATGAATGTGTGTATTTATAGATGATTTTGGGAATAAAAAAATTATAAAAAAATCAAAAAAATTTCAAAAAAACGGTAATAAAACGGCCATATTTTTGGGAATCTGAATTTTTTTTAATTTTTGGTATTATTTTTTATTTTTTAAAAAAAAAGAAAAAACGAAATTGCCAACGGCATTGCCGTTGGCCAGTCAGGAAACACCACGTCAGCTGCTCACTGGCACGGACGTGCTCGATGCATCGAGTAGCACCGTGCCAGCGGCAAGAGCGCAGCGGCGAGCAGGGCAGTGCCGCGCCAGCGGCACGGAAGCCGTCCTTCGGCGCGAGCACCGCTGCGGATGCTCTTACTATCTCAAAAAATATTACCCATCTTTCAAAATGACTAAAGCATATATGCCCCTAAAAAAGGTGCGGGCACCCAAAACATCAGAGTGAATTAAGGAAAAAGGGAAATCAACACTAGTATTATTCAAAGGATAAGAGGTTCGGTGGTTTTTGGCCAAAAAACAGGTTTCACAATACTCATCATGTTTAGAAACAAAATTAGGAAATAATAATTTTAAGTAACCGATAGAAGGATGTCCCAAGCGCCGATGCCAAAGCCAAACTTTCCTATTGGCAGACCCGTGAGTTAGCATGGTGGTCACTTTTTGAGCTATCTCATCTACATAGTACAATCCATCACGTTCAGTGCCACGTCCAATTATTTCCCCGGTTCGGATATCCTACAGCAGATAGAAATGAGGTTGCATCAATAAGGTCCAATTTAATTCCTTCGTGACATGGCTAATAGATAACAATTTATGAGACATCGAAGGAATGTAAAGGCAGTTAGATAATTGAAGGGTAGGTGATATTTTCACAGTTCTCACCCCCTTAACTCTTGTAAAGTCCCCATTAGCTGTCTGAATATGAGATTTCTGAGGTTTTGAATCCCTGTAAGATCTGAGGCATCATAAGTTATCGTATTCGTCACCCCACAATCAAATATCCATCTATCATTTTTTTCATATCCACTAGACACTTGACATGCAATTCTGTATTTTCAGAGGGGTTGAAATTGGTTTTTGCACAAAATTGAGGTATTTATGGAATTACAGGAAAGGTGGGGTACTTTTTGGAATTTATTAGAAGTTTGGGGCTCCCCAATAAATGAGACCCCAAATTGTAATTTATCTAAAGACCTAGCGGGCGCCGCCTCCTCTTCTTCTTCTCTACGCAATTCCTCACTCCATTCATGCACAATGCTCCCACTCCCTCCGGCGACGAAATTCGCCGTCCCGGTCCTGTTCGCCGGCTAGGTAGTGGCATGACCGGCCCCATTTTCTGGTTGGACAACACCTCCCATTTCCTGGCCTCCGTCTCCTCTGACCGCTGCGGCGGCATGCACATCGCGGTTCCAGGGTGCTCGCGGCGGCGACGGTTTGCCGTGCTTCTCTTCCCACCAGTCGGGATAGCCGATGAGCTCAAAGCATGAATCTTTTGTATGCTTTTTCCGTTTGCAGTAGGAGCAAACTAACTTCGATTTGTCCTCCTCATCACTGCTCCGATTTCTTCCATTACCGGTGTGGTTCTGCCACCCTCGGACAGTGAGACCCGCCACGATTCCATCAGTGGTGACTACTCCACCATTGTTCGCCGTCTGCAATACTCGGAGGCGTGTCTCCTCCTGCTGGACTAGGTTGTATGCGAAATCTATTGAGGGGAGTGGATCCAATTTTAGTATTTCCCTCTTGGTTGATTCATACTTGCTATCAATTGCATAGACGAATTGACAAAATCTCTGATCTTGTATGAATTTATCATGGATTTCAATGTCTTCTGGGTATTTCATTGGATTACTCTGTTTTTGATCAATTGAGATCCATATCTCCTGCAACCTGCTCCATATTTCATCTAATGAATTGCTCCTCTGTCTCAGTGTACTTGCTTTGAATTGGAGATCATACACTTGGATTCTGTCTCCTCCGCTTCCATATGTGACAGCCAACGCATCCCAGATGTGCTTGGCCGTCGGATGTTATGAGATTCGACTGACTAGTCGAGACTCAATGTTTTGAGTCGGCCATGTAAACACTCAGCCTGTTGCCACTGCGTGAAGGCTGGATCGGTTCGTGGTGGAGGAGTAGGCACTCTGGTCACGTGAGATATCATTCCCCGACCGCTTATCACCGCCTTCATAAGTACGGACCAGAGAGCGTAATTCTCTCCGTTGAGTTTGTCCCCGCCGATGTGGAGGGGTTGTGTGTCGATTTTGTATGAACACAACAACAGTTTCTGGTGGGTTGATTTGGTTTTGGTTCATCACAAAACTATTGCATATGAAATTGGCAAATTGCCGGGCAAATTCGTCAGCCATGGACTGGTTGGAAGTTTCTGTTAGTTTTCGGTCTTCTTCGTCTGACATATTTTGCTGGTACAGGTACAGGGAAAGAAAAAGAATGGAAAAGGTAACACGGGAAAGGGCCGAGAAAGGTATCAAGGATGATGATGATACCTTTTCTGAGTCCAAACCTGCTCTGGTACCATGTTCAATGGTTTAATCGACATATTAAGGAGGAGAGAATATTATAGAACACTATTGATTGTATTGAATGGGATGATTTTTCAATTATATAGAGGACCCTTTAAATAAGGTGTAGGAAGCAATGTACATTGTAAGATCCTTAATTATAAAATATTATATTTGATTCTAATTGCAATCTTTCCTTTTCTAACCCCAACCACCATAACCTTGTGACGGTTTTTAGTTCGACTGCCGTAAGCTGCCATATTGATGTATATATTAATAATATAGCATTGTGCTAAATACATAGTGTCTTTTCTGCTTAGTGTCCACTTTTAAAAGTCTGAATTACTTTTTCTATAGGCCTTGATGTTTGATTTGGATATAGTTTCCCTACTATTCAAACTTTTTACTTTTTCTTTTCATTTTATTGGTGGGGTTTTTCTTCTTTTGTTCTAAAATACAATTTAGATTCCGTGATTGTACTGGAGTTTTTTTTATTTCGGGTTTGGGAGAGACGCATGACCCTCATGCGTCTCCTTTTAATGAAACGCATCACGAACATGCGTCTTTATGGGAGATGCATGAGGGATATGTGTCTCTCAATTTTTTCATTTTTTTTAATGACGACGGAGAGACGCATGAGCATCATGCGTCTCTAAATACATACACTACAAATATAACCATTGAGTAATGATTGCTATTTGGAGAGAGAAATTGTCTAGTCACGTCGAAGGGGCAGGTTTTGGTGGAAGAGTGTGAATATTTTTGTGAGAATTGATTACTGAGAATTGATTTTGAGTGCATATCATGACAGCAGTCAGAATCACTCAATTCAACTCAATTAATAGAAGATACAAATAAGTGTGACAGTATACAATTTCTCTCTCCAATGTCTACAAAACCTGCCCCCACGTGATTCTCACTCTTCCACTTTTTTCAATTTCTACAAAACCTGCCCCCACCTGACTAGACTTGCAGACTTTGAGTGTCACATTATACAATTTCTCTCTCCAATGGCTTATAGTTGTTGTGTATGTATTTAGAGATGCATGAGCCTCATGCGTCTCTCCCTAAGACCGTCGTTTAAAAAAAATCGAAAAAATTGAGAGACGCATGTCCCTCATGCGTCTCTATGAAAGACGCATCTCCGTCATGCGTTTCATTAAAAGGAGACGCATGAGGGTCATGCGTCTCTCCTAAAAGCGGAATAAAAAAAAGTTCAGTATACTTAAAGAATGTTAATTGTACTCTAGAATAAAAAAAAGAAAAAACCCATTGAAAGAGGGGGAATGCTTATACTACTTGAACAGTAAAGTTTAGCATTTCGAAGATTTTTCTGACTCATTTTTTCTGTATTGTTTTTTGGATGTGATTAGATTGAAATTTATTGTTCAGGATGTGATAAGATACGTGGAGAAGGTGTTTTGTGTGAATAGATTGACCAATCAACTAGAGAATGGAATGTCACTGCAGCAGGAATCTACGTTAGCATCAAAGTCTCCTCCACTTCCTTCTAATTCAACCACCGTTGATTCTTCTCACCCTGATTCAGTTGTTAATGCAAATATGCTGGATAATTCTTTATTCTGAAGAAGCACTTGAAGATGAGTCATTGCAGTTACTATCTTTCCTGGAAATAAGTGGACAAGGCCATCAAAGACTTTCTGGTATTGCATCTTCTAACGATCCTTTAGAAGCCAAAGGTTCAACTCTTGCTTCTCATAAGGAACCACAAAACAGCTAAGCGTGAATTGAAGATGGCCATGAACTTAGCCCACGGAAAAGATTATCCGTGGCTCTTTATTTGAAATCACAGCTTGAATATGCCTGCCGAGGCAATCAAGCTTTGGATGGCATCTAGCAACCGGACAGAGACAGGAATATCAAGCATGTATGTCACACCCCAACCCTTCTGACGTATGCACTTACTATGAATAAATCTTTATCATAAAAGCAATCAATACACGTGTCTAATTCATAGAACACACATATTATATAATTTTAAAATTCAATATTTATCAAGTACATATTTCAAAACATTCTACACAGAAGTGGAACCCTCTCACCACTCTATATACTATACATTATCTACATGCAAAATGATGAGGAGGAGAAGGTTGCCAATATGCGTCAGCCGCCGAACCTGATAACACGTGGAGTTCCAATGACCCACGTTAGTCAAAACTTTACTGCTATCTTATTCCTGAAAAATTTAGTGGTTTATATGGGCCACAACTCAGTATGTATAAATTTCCACCTTTAATCTCACATGATACAACAACAAGCATATTCTTTTGTCAATACATATAATCAGAAACAATATATAACATAATCTAAAAACAAACCATCTCCTATTCATATGCATATGCCACTCTATTCAGTTTATTATTCTGTAACAGTCAAGCCTGGTATCTGCCCGGGATTTCCAATATGATTGACCCGTAGGTCCCAATATGATTTGACTCGAAGGTCCCACTGTAATTTGACCCGAAGGTCCCCAATATGTTTGACCCGAAGGTCCCAATATGATTGACCCGAAGGTCCCAATATGATTGACCCGAAGGTCCCACTGTGATTTCAGATCCAGGGCAAAACTGTCACAGATCCTCTTTAATCCAATGGTTCACATAATCGGTATCATAAACATATCCTTTGCACCCATAACATATCCATATCATATTCCATCAAATTATCCATTATATCTAAACAAACATGTCCAATTCAGCAATCAAATATTCATATCATATTCGACCATCAAAATCAAATAATTCATGATCATATCAATTTCACACCATATAATACAATAATTCACTTCAATTCAACATATAACAATCAACCACATAACACATGTAAAATTAAAAGTGTAATTTATACACACCTTATCACGATAGGTAAACTTATTGAGCTCCTGATTCCAACCAGATTTATGACTCTCGATCCGAAACTTTTCTCATTACTTTTGTTTTTCCTCTAATCTTTCTCAAACCCTTTCCTCTCTTTTTTTTTTCTTCCAAAACTGATAAACTATATAGTATATATATTTGTACATAAATATGTACGTCGGCTACTTTGCCGACTCAACCAAACAAATGGAAAGTAATTAAACCAAGTGGCATGTCCTACATCTCTAATTGTGAAGTGAAGATAAGTACAAAAAAAAAAATATATCATGCAATAGTACTATATAATCCCATTCACACATGCACACGTTACAACACATACATACACACCCACATATATATTATATATTTAATATATATACCAACATAATTTATAATTATATAAAATATTCATTTATCTATTAAATAAAATTCTCGTGAATCGAAACTCTCTATTTATTCGACTATACTGATTGATCGTAACACTAAATATATCATCTATGACACACACTTAATATCTATGTAGTAAAAATGATAATTTAATATGAAATGACAATATAATATGATAATATGTAAAATAATGCATGTTTCGGGTTAGGGATGTCACAACTCTTCCCATCTTTAAGAATTTTGTCCGCAAAATTCATTTCTTTCTAATTTGTTGTGCGTAATAAAATTGCTAACCCGTAAACAGATGTGGATAGTTCTTTCTCATCTTTTCCTCTGTTTCCCAAGTAGCCTCTTCGACCCCGTGATTCCGCCAACTAACTTTAACCATCGGGATTTCTTTTCTTCGCAATTGTTTAACCTGTCGGTCTACAATATTTACTGGTTCCTCTATGTAACTCAGATTCTCAGAAATCTGTATATCAGGATCTTTCAGAACATGGGAAGGATCAGATCGATAACGTCGAAGCATACTGACGTGGAAAACATTATGAATCTGCTCTAACTCAGGAGGTAATGCTAACCTGTAGGCTAACGGTCCAACTCTTTCGACAATATCATATGGCCCAATATAACTAGGACTCAGCTTACCTTTATGTCCAAATCGCATTACTCCTTTCCAAGGTGAGACTCGCAAGAAAACTTTATCTCCAACCTCATATTCCATCTCTTTCCGATGCTGATCATAATAACTCTTCTGTCTGTCTTGTGTCGCCTTCAATCTGCTTTTAATGATATCAATCTTAGAAACAGTTTCCTGAATAATTTTTGGTCCTTCTAGAATCTCCAAGCCTTCTTTGTCCCAATATACCGGACTCCTGCATTTTCTGCCATACAATGCTTCATACGGTGCCATTCCAATACTGCTGTGATATTGGTTGTTGTAAGCAAACTCCATCAGCGGAATATACTTATCCCATGAACCCTGAAAATCAATAACACAAGCACGAAGCATTTGTTCTAACGTCTGAATAGTTCTTTCTGACTGACCATCTGTCTGGGGATGAAAAGCAGTACTAAAATGTAGCCGGGTTCCCATGGCTGTCTGAAAACTTTCCCAAAATCGGGATGTGAATCGCGGATCTCTGTCTGATACAATGGATATCGGAATACCATGCAAGCGTACTACTTCCCTCACGTACATTTCAGCCAACTGGTCTAACGAACAACCCCATCGGATAGGCAAGAAATGTGCAGATTTAGTTAATCTGTCTACAATAATCCAACTAGCATCATTCCCTTTCTGTGTCCTCGGTAAACCCGTTACAAAATCCATCGTGATACGCTCCCATTTCCAAACTGGAATAGATAAAGGTTTCAATAAACCGGCAGGTGCTTGATGTTCTGCTTTTACCTGTTGACACGTCAAACACTTTGAAACAAATTCTGCCACTTCTTTCTTCATCTTTGGCCACCAATAATGTTGCCTCATAGTGTGATACATTTTTGTTGTTCCTAGATGCATTGCATAAGGAGCATTATGTGCTTCATCTAGAATCTCTCTCCGCAGATTATCAACATCTGGTACACACAATCTAGTGCCAAACATCAATGTATCATTTTGTAGAATGAACGGTGTTTCTTTACCTTTTCGTACCTCATTAATCAACTCTACAAACTTTTCATCTTTCATTTGAGCATCTTGAATTCGTTGTCTCAACACTGGTCGAATTTCAAGAGTCGCTATTAACCCTTCACTCGTATCTAGATGTAATCTTACATTCAAACTTCGAAGAGCAATCAACTCTGATAATGGGGTCATCTGCATGTGTGCTACCATACTACTTGACTTCCGACTTAACGCGTCTGCAACGACGTTTGCCTTTCCCGGATGGTATTCAATGGTACAATCATAATCTTTAAGCAACTCCATCCACCGTCTTTGTCTCATATTCAACTCTTTCTGACTCATTAAATATTTTAAACTCTTGTGATCGGTCAAGATTCGAAAAGTTTCTCCATATAAATGATGACGCCAAATCTTTAAAGCAAAAACAACAGCTGCCAATTCCAGATCATGAACAGGATATGAAACTTCATGTACTCTTAGCTGTCGTGACGCATAAGCAACAACCTTTCCATTTTGCATCAAAACACAACCAAGTCCCTGCCTAGAAGCATCACTGTACACAACGAATCCTCCTATACCTGTCGGAATAGTCAATATGGGTGCTGTAGTCAATCGATGCTTCAACTCATCAAAACTCTTCTGACATTCTTCACTCCATATGAAAGGGGCATTCTTCCGTAACAATTTTGTCATTGATCCCGCAATAATCGAGAATCCTTCCACAAAACGTCTATAGTATCCAGCCATACCCAGGAAGCTTCGAACCTCTGTGATTCTAGTTGGCACTTTCCAGTTGACAATTGCTTCAATTTTCTGTGGATCCACTTCTATTCCTCGACCTGACACCACGTGTCCCAAAAATACCACATGATCTAACCAAAATTCACATTTACTCAACTTTGCATAAAGCTGTTTATCTCGTAGAACTTGTAATACTGACTGTAAGTGATTAACATGATCCTCTGTACTTCGCGAGTAGACCAATATGTCATCGATAAAAACAATCACAAACTGATCCAGAAATGGTTGAAATACTTTATTCATCAGTGCCATAAAAGCTGCAGGTGCATTCGTCAATCCAAAAGGCATAACCAAAAACTCATAATGGCCGTATCGAGTTCGAAAGGCTGTTTTCGGAATATCATCTTTAGCAATCTTCAACTGATGGTACCCTGATCGGAGATCTATTTTTGAAAACACTTGTGCACCCTGAAGTTGATCAAACAAGTCTTCTATTCTCGGCAATGGATATTTATTCTTCACCGTCGCTTGATTCAGTTTTCGATAGTCTATACAAAGTCGCAATGTACCGTCTTTCTTTTTCACAAACAACACTGGCGCTCCCCAAGGTGAAACACTGGGCCGTATAAATCCCTTATCCAACAACTCTTGTAACTGTTTCTTCAACTCTTGTAACTCCATCGGCGATATTCGATAAGGAGGAATTGAAATAGGTGCAGTACCCGGTAACAACTCAATAGTGAACTCTGTTTCTCGATCAGGTGGCAGTCCAGGTAAATCTTCAGGAAAGACGTCAGGAAATTCTTTAACAACGGAAATTTCTTTAACTTGATCATTAACCGTAGCACAATCTACAACATGGGCAAGATATGCTTCACATCCACTTTGAATCAGTTGAAAAGCCGTTGTAGCGGATATTAGACAGGAGGGAACAATCTGTCGATTACCGTAGAATATCACTCGATCTCGTCCTGGTGACTCTATTACCACTTCTTTAGCATAACAGTCTATCTTAGCCCGGTGACGTGACAACCAATCCATACCCAAGATAGCATCAAACTCATGTATGAACAAGGGAATCAAATCTGCCAATAGTTCTACTGAATTGATTCTCACCGCACAATCTCGATATACCGTATATACTGAAATAACTTCACCCAAGGGTGTGTGTACACCTAGTCTGTGATCTAGAGGTTCAGGTTCTTTATGCATATGTGATGTGATGACAGGTGATATAAATGAATGAGTAGATCCTGGATCTATCAAGGTATATATCATAGTATCAACTAAATAAAGTGTACCAGTAATGACCTCTGGTGCTCTAGATGCCTCATCCTGTGTCATAGCAAACACACGAGCATGTCCCTGGGGTGTAGATCCATGTGCCTCTGACTGTCCTCGCCCTCGTCCCATAGGTGCACTCATAGCTTGTCCTCTTCCGCGACCTCGATTAATGCTTGCACTCGATGCTGTGGGTCGCACATTCTGTACTGTTGGTTCCGTCATTGCTCCTCCACTTGATATCATGTTAGACCGAAGTGGGCATTCCCTATAATAGTGTCCTTGTTGTCCGCAGTGAAAACAACCTCCTGTAATTGTTCGACATTCCCCTATATGTGGTCGTCCACAGTGCACGCATAAAGGTCGTGCACGTGCTGTCATACCAGATCCTCGTCCCCACTCATAACTGAAAGGTGGTGCACGTCCGCCTCTTTGACCCAATGGACCTCCTCTACTGAAACTCGATGCCGAAGAAAAAGAACTAGGCCTTTTTGAAATGCTCAAGCTTGATTCACCCCTATACTCTTGTGGTCCCCTCTTTTGTCTTTGAATATACACATGTCTTTCTTTCACTAGTCTCTCTGCTCGTATAGCTGCTGCGCGTAGATCATTATAAGTACGAAGGTCTGAAGGTGTGATTTTGCTTCTTATCTCATATATCAATCCTTCTTCAAAACGTCTACACTTATCTTGTTCTGTAGGTAGCAATGCCGATGCATAACGAGAAAGCTGAGTAAACTTCACTTCATAATCTGCAACTGACATAGATCCTTGTTTAAGGGACAAAAACTCTCTTTGCTTCTCATCGCGATACACTGGTGGCATATACTTATCACTGAACTCTCTCAAGAAGTCATCCCAACTGAGTACTGGAGGATGTATTATAGCTCGTGGGACAGTCTCCCACCAATAGTAAGCATCGCCCTGAAGAAGAGACACTGCGTAATCAAAACGTTCTTCTGCAATACAACCCATCTGATTAAACACCCGCTCTGTCCTCTTCAACCATATCTCAGCCTCGGCAGGATCAGTAGTCCCAACAAAGTCAACGGCTCCCATCTTTCGTAGTTCTTTAAAATTTCTACCCATTGGTCTCATTTCTAGCCCCTGTACTTCTTGTTCAACCTGCCTATGTATTGGTTGGCTACCCCCAGATGATGCAACAGGTGTATGAGATGCTTCTGCAGTAAATGAATTATGCGGGGCGGCTGACCCTTCTCTCCTCGATTACATATGTTCAGGAATGTCCATGTTCCTGATAATTCAAATGCAAATGCAACTTATAACCACTACGTATCATATGCAATGCATGGGTGCAATGTCCCAGCGGGATCCTAATCCCTGCTCTGATACCACCTAAACTGTCACACCCCAACCCTTCTGACGTATGCACTTACTATGAATAAATCTTTATCATAAAAGCAATCAATACACGTGTCTAATTCATAGAACACACATATTATATAATTTTAAAATTCAATATTTATCAAGTACATATTTCAAAACATTCTACACAGAAGTGGAACCCTCTCACCACTCTATATACTATACATTATCTACATGCAAAATGATGAGGAGGAGAAGGTTGCCAATATGCGTCAGCCGCCGAACCTGATAACACGTGGAGTTCCAATGACCCACGTTAGTCAAAACTTTACTGCTATCTTATTCCTGAAAAATTTAGTGGTTTATATGAGCCACAACTCAGTATGTATAAATTTCCACCTTTAATCTCACATGATACAACAACAAGCATATTCTTTTGTCAATACATATAATCAGAAACAATATATAACATAATCTAAAAACAAACCATCTCCTATTCATATGCATATGCCACTCTATTCAGTTTATTATTCTGTAACAGTCAAGCCTGGTATCTGCCCGGGATTTCCAATATGATTGACCCGTAGGTCCCAATATGATTTGACTCGAAGGTCCCACTGTAATTTGACCCGAAGGTCCCCAATATGTTTGACCCGAAGGTCCCAATATGATTGACCCGAAGGTCCCAATATGATTGACCCGAAGGTCCCACTGTGATTTCAGATCCAGGGCAAAACTGTCACAGATCCTCTTTAATCCAATGGTTCACATAATCGGTATCATAAACATTTCCTTTGCACCCATAACATATTCATATCATATTCCATCAAATTATCCAATATATCTAAACAAACATGTCCAATTCAGCAATCAAATATTCATATCATATTCGACCATCAAAATCAAATAATTCATGATCATATCAATTTCACACCATATAATACAATAATTCACTTCAATTCAACATATAACAATCAACCACATAACACATGTAAAATTAAAAGTGTAATTTATACACACCTTATCACGATAGGTAAACTTATTGAGCTCCTGATTCCAACCCTTGATTTATGACTCTCGATCCGAAACTTTTCTCATTACTTTTGTTTTTCCTCTAATCTTTCTCAAACCCTTTCCTCTCTTTTTTTTTTCTTCCAAAACTGATAAACTATATAGTATATATATTTGTACATAAATATGTACGTCGGCTACTTTGCCGACTCAACCAAACAAATGGAAAGTAATTAAACCAAGTGGCATGTCCTACATCTCTAATTGTGAAGTGAAGATAAGTACAAAAAAAAAAAAATATCATGCAATAGTACTATATAATCCCATTCACACATGCACACGTTACAACACATACATACACACCCACATATATATTATATATTTAATATATATACCAACATAATTTATAATTATATAAAATATTCATTTATCTATTAAATAAAATTCTCGTGAATCGAAACTCTCTATTTATTCGACTATACTGATTGATCGTAACACTAAATATATCATCTATGACACACACTTAATATCTATGTAGTAAAAATGATAATTTAATATGAAATGATAATATAATATGATAATATGCAAAATAATGCATGTTTCGGGTTAGGGATGTCACAATGTATTACAACAATCTTGGGTGCATCTATTACCAATTGGGGAAGCATCATACATCAGGTGTATTCTTTTCCAAAGCCCTGAAGAATAGTTCACTAGTACAGAAGGAAGAACCCATAAAACTCCTAAATTTGTCACAGGATAGATCCCATCTGATATTATACAACTGTGGTATGCATTCCTTGGCTTGTGGTAGACTTCTCCATGCTGCTCACTGTTTTCAAAAGACCAGCAAAATCTTTTACAACGGACCTCTGCTGTGGCTGCGAATTTCTGAGTGCTGTCTGATGGCCTTAGAGAAAGGACTGATAAAGTCTAAATTATGTGCAGTTGACAGATCTGATATCAAAGTTAATGTTATTGGAAAGGGTAGATGGAGACATTTTGCTTTAAGGCATGAGGTTCCATGTAACATCGAACTCCCATATAGCCGAGGGGACTGTGAAAAGTGGGCAGCATATAAATTGAATGATAGTGAGGATACAAATGGGGGTGAGGTATGTCAACGCCCGATGAGCCATTGTGGACACCACTTGGAACTATTGCTGTGAATTTCGCTGCAAATGCTGGGAGATTTTGACCTTGCACACCACTTTGTACTGAAGATATACCTAACAGTCCCCAGGCTATTCTCACCGCGATTTATGTGGATCTGAAATGCGGCAACTCACAAAATGCTCTTGCCAAGTTGAAACATCACACTGCCATTAGGTTTCTCCCCAGCAACTTTCCGTTAAATGTCTCTTCTTGATGGTTATTAGATCCTTCCATCCTACACCTGACTCTTGAGTTAGCAGGTAGCTAGACAACCCTTTACAGAGAAGGATGTGTAAATTATATTTAGTGCGATTTTGGTTCGATTCTTTTACTTTTTCTTTTTTTTTTTTGCTGCTGTGGCTTAATTTGGTGGTTGTGATATCTCTCTAGAATTTGAATTGATTGGTAGTGTGTTGTTAGAAGTAGAGTTCTATGTTAGAGAGGGCTTAGGGAAGCAGCCATTTTGTTGTAGAGGTAATAGTGTAATACTAGTATTAAGGCATTTATATTTATCTGCTAGACATCTTTAATGCGTTATCCTAGTAGTAGGGATGTCAATCGGGCCGGCCCATCGGGTTTCGGGCCGGTTCTACTCGGGTTGCGGGTCAATCGGGTGCGGGCTAATCGGGTTGTGAATTCTTTCGGGTTGTAAACGTTCAACCCTAACCCTAAAAGCTCGGGTTTCGGGCTAGCCCAGCGGGTTAATCGGGTTGCTACCGATAAGATTAACATGCGATCAATCCAATAAATAATGATGAAAATTAGTTATATTCATAAAATGTAAAGTTTTTAATTAAGATAAATTTGAGATATATGGTCAAACTCAATCATAAACATGATCAAATACTAATATTTGCGATATTTCGTGAAATTTTAATGCATGTTTTAGAAATTTAAATATTTTTAAGTGAATTTGAAGTTTTTAATTTATTTATCAATTATTATATTAATAAAAATTTAATATATAATTTGTATATTTAATATAAAATTGGAAGTTATGTTTGTAGTTATCTATATTATAAAATTAATCAATGAAGTGTCGAATTAGGAGTAAACAATAGAATAATAGAAATTTTATCGGGTTTTCGGGCCAGCCCATCGGGTTTTCGGGTCTAGCCCTAACGGATCGCGAGTTAATCGGGTGCGGGCTAATCGGGTTTTAATTTTATCGGGCTAGAAATTTCCAGCCCTAACCCTATAAATTTGGCGGGTTATTCGGGGCCAGCCCACGGGTTGCGGGCTATATTGACATCCCTACCTAGTAGTATTTCATTTTGAGTGAATTGCACCAAATAATCCTAACTTTTGCACTTATTACACCAGTGACCCATAATAAAAAAAAAATTAGCATCAGAGGAACTTAACAAACCGTACAATCACAAACGAGGTTTTTTCGGATGATAACACCCTCAGACCCTTAAAGGCCATTCTTATCAAATTACCTACAATGATGACGTCGTCGTCCTGCAGCATGCATGTGTGACCGTCACATCAACAAATGATATGATTTAAAAATGTTCTTTCCTCTCTATTTCACTTATTTCACAATCTTGGAGCTTGAGGATGATTTAATTTATTTTTCTTTTTATTTTATTTGAATTAAATTAATGGGGAAGTTGTATTGGAAGTTTGCTGAGGAGGGGAAAACAAGAGCTTCAAAGCTATGGAGGATTTAGCTCTGGTCTAGAAGTTGGGGGATTAAGGATGGATTCTCAAAGTTGGAGGCTGTAGTGAATGCTCAAAGCCTCCTTTGAGCTTTTTACCGACACTCCGTCGACGAGCACGGCAAGGAAAGGTGGTGGCGCCAGATTTCTATATGCAATTCTGATTGATTTGCTGCTGAAGCGATGGATCACAGGCGGTGGAGGCACTTGACCTGCGTTTGGGGGTGGAACCGACAGCTGCAATGAGGTTGAGGAGTTGGGTTTGGTGAAAGGTGGGATTGGAGGTGAGTTCGATGTTGTAGGAGGCGTGAACGGTGCACGATGAGGTGGTGGGGGTGACAGTGGGGTGAGCCAGGCGTCGGTGAGAGCTGCTTTGTGACATTACTCCATTCGATTTACCAAAATTTGCGGAATTCTGCAAATTTTGGTTTTTTTTATTGGGGTTGTGAATTAAAATATTCCAAATAAGACATATTAGAAATTTATAATACTAAGAAAATTTGTAAGAGAAAACCTTTTATTTAAGGCTCGATTTTAATTAATGCCATTTATATGGAATGAGTTTCCATTTATCGAATCAAGTCCCTAATTATTTTTTTTATTAGGGTTGTGAATTAAAATATTCCAAATAAGACATATTAGAAATTTATAATATTAAGAAAATTTGTAAGAGAAAACCTTTTATTTAAGGCTTGATTTTAATTAATGCCATTTATATGGAATGAGTTTCCATTTATCGAATCAAGTCCCTAATTATTTATTATAGAGTAAATGTCAAAAATGGTCCTAAACATATGGCTGAAATACGAATTTAGTCAAAACATTCATTTTTTGAAAATCGGGTCCTAAACAAACGAAATTGCCGTTGGATTGGTCCTTTTTTTTACGGTTCCGTCAAAACTGGCGGTCAACGCCCGATTAGTGATATTTTGACTAAATTAGTGAATAATTAATTATTAAAACAAATAAAAAATTAAAAAGAATAAAAGAAATTGCAAAATTAAAATTTCTATCTCTTCTTCTCTCCCATCTCTCTCCTCTCCTTCCTTGGTTGAAGTTGAGGCCGACAAAGAAGAAAGAAAATCGGCTGGTGAAAGTTCTTGTGACTCTGGTTGGGAGCGTTTCCAAGCTGTAATGAACCCGAAGACTGCTTTCGCCCCCTCCGGGGGTGGCGCAGAAGATCGTGAAATTGGCTGGCTCA
Organism: Salvia splendens; assembly: GCF_004379255.2. NCBI lineage: Eukaryota > Viridiplantae > Streptophyta > Magnoliopsida > Lamiales > Lamiaceae > Salvia > Salvia splendens. The sequence continues at coordinate 15,375,089 of NC_056036.1, read as the reverse complement.
CGGCTAAGATAAGGCTCAGTAGAGTTGAATGCATTGTAAAACTATGGTTTACTTATTATTAAGGTCAAAACATTTAAAAATTTAAGCCCCTTTGGACAGTGTAGGATAAGATTTGATATGTATGAAAACAGAAAACATTAAATTTAGAAAAGAAAATGCAGCAAATAAAAACAAAATACATAAGAAAAGATTACAAATTGCAATTGACAGTAGCAATGACAAGGGTTCTAGTTCTTCACAGCTCTGTTTCGGCGTCTGATAATCTCGACGCCCAAATAGTCGACAGGGCCGACCACAGCCACATGCGGCTTTTCTAGCAGAAATCTAGGATGCTCCTTCAAGATCTTGGATGCAATCGACTCAATTACTGATTCAAGAAGATTGTGAGGGATCTTTCCAATACTACTTTAACTATGCTGCAAAGTAGAATGTAAGTCAAGAAATTGAACCAACAAATGTGAAAAGAAAGATGAGCAGACAACAACTTAGGGATATTAGTTACTGATATCTAGCAGTATAGCTGATTTTATCCAGGAGGGTGTCAGAAACACCGGCTGGTTGAAGGAGCTAGAGGGGCTTGGATCCCCTGCTGTGCTGCCCTCCACAGCAGGGGCTGCTGTTCCATACAGCATAATATTTAATTCAAGAATTATAAAATTAAAATATTATTTTTATTTATTATATAATATTATGTTGTATGGAACAGCAGCCCCTGCTGTGGAGGGCAGCACAGCAGGGGATCCAAGCCCGAGCTAGAGGCACAAAAGAAAGAGAAAGTCTGATTTGGTAAAGGAGGATGGAGAGGGGAGAGAAGAAGAGAGACAAATTCTTATTTCTCTTTTTTAATAATTTTTTATAATTAATTATACATTAATATACTACTAATTAGTCAAAATATCACTAATCGGGCATTGACCGTCAGTTTTGACGGAACTGTAAAAAAAGGACCAATCCGACGCTAATTTCATTTGTTTAGGATCCGATTTTAAAAAAGTGAATGTTTTGGACCAAATTCATATTTCAGTTATACGTTTAGGATCACTTTTGACCTTTTCTCTTTATTATTTCTAAAAATTAGGTATATAGAATTAAATTTCATCAAACCCGATGCCACTCAAACTTCACTCACCACTTCTCTCTACATCATCACGTTCTCTCTTCTCCAAATTCTAAATTAACTTTTCATCTACTTTTGCTTGAGCTCAATTAGAAGAACAAAAGCTGCTCTAAGGAAAAAATGGCAAGTCGTTGAGGGGAGGTCCGGGAGGAAAAGATGGCACGCCGCCGGAGGCTGGGGAAATGAGAATAAATTTTAATTCACAAAAACTCATCGTAGGAAATCTGCACCAAATATAATCCCGTATGATTTGACAAAACTCCGCAGGTATGCAGAGTAGGTGTGCAGGTTTGGCGGTCATCAGACTAAATTGCTTTCAAGTCATTTGGGCATTTTCGTTCGAAAAATTACTAAAAAAACCTCGCTTGTGATTATATATTTTGTTAGGTCCCTCTGATGCTATTTTTTTATTAGGGGTCACTGGTGCAATAAGTGTAAAAGTTAGAGTTATTTTGTGTAGTTTACTCTTTGTAAGGGCTTAGGGAAGGATGTAATGAAATAGAAAGAAGGTAGAAATGTAATGAAATATAAATGAAATGACAATTTTTTGTAATTTCATCACATTTTCTTGTTCATTCCATCATACCAAACAAAGGAATAAAAGAAAGAGTAAACTACAAAAATGGTTTCTAAAGGTTTATTTCACCAATGGTCCCTGAACTTTAAAAGTATCTCCAGTACTTCCTAAACCAAGGGTTTATTTCAAAATCGATTTTTTTACCCCTTTTTTCACCCGAAAATGCCCTTTTGGGGGCTAGGTAATTTCATCTTTACACAATTTTCACTTTTTCAACTTGATACTATTATTTCAATGTACTAAATCTGATATTATTTCAAAATTATCTTCTTCTTTCATTTGTCATCCTTCATTTTGTTTCTTAAATTAATAATTATGATTTTTAAATACCAATAAATTATTTTTAATTAAAATTATTAATTTATGTATTATATTATAAAAAAGTTTTGTGCAAGCTGGCTGCATAGTTTTATTTGTATATATATAGTTGTGAGTCGAGAAAGAATACATAAATTAATAATTTTATTTAAAATAATTTATTGATATTTAAAAATATAAATTTTAATTTTATAAAATTATCCAGTGGAAACTCAGACTGATCAACTTGACTTAGATTCGACTTGAGTGAGATGAATGAAAGAGTTCAAAGTGTGTTTTCAAAACCTTAACCCACAATACTATTAACTAATATAGGGAAGTAAGGATCGATCCCACAGAGATGATGTGTTTGACATTTGTTTGCTGGACACGATTTGGGAATGGCTACGGCCACGCTTTCTAGGGGGTGGGTTAAGTTTACTACTTGACTTGAGAAAAATAAACTAACTAAACTGATCAATTTGATAAGCTTAACTAGATCTACTTGATCAACTCAGCTAAACTTTCCTGAAATAGGCAAACAGAATAAACGGGGGACTGTTAGTCCCCTGCAAAGTGTAAGATAAAGTTAAAACTTTTTAACAACTTCATCTTCTTCACCGAATCAACATGAAAAAAGCAGAGTAAAAAGCAGATCTGAAAAGCTACGAAAGACGAAACATCATAACAACTTGCTTGTAAACTTAATTCTATTCCTAAAATCTAAACTACGACTACGTGCACAAGAAACTAACCCATAATCATGCATAAATAAAACATAAAATACGAGATCTAAACATCCTAAACATGATTTTCTTCACAGCCAGACAAAACATAAATGCAAAACTCAGATCTGACCAAATCAACACGAAACATAACATTTTGAACTAAGACAAGTGACATAAAGCAGGAACCGAAAGCAGGAACCCAACTAATCTGTTCGTTCACTGAATAATGCGGATTTTCACACACATCTGGCTCAAAATTGGACGTTAGTTACAGAATTTGATGTAGTTTTACCACAGAACACATGCATGAAACAAGCCTCACCAGTACATCATTGAAATAATATCAAATTGAAAAAGTGAAAATTATTAAAGATGAAATTGCCTAGCAGCCCAAAAGGACATTTTTTGAGTGGAAAAATGCTAAAAAGACCGATTTTAAAATAAATTCATAGTTCAGGAACCATTTTTATAGTTTACTAGAGATCACGTTCTATTCTTTCATTTCATTTAATGATACCAAAGAATAGCTTAAAATTCTAATCATTTTACTTTTCGATTTAGTAAACAATGTACTCCATGCTTTAATTGTAAGTTGAGCTAACAAAGAAATTCGTGCAGCATAATTATTGAAAATTAATGGTTTTCAAATTAATTAGTGTACCTATAATATTATCCTCCTTTTATCAAAGTCAAAGAGGAGTAAATGTTTTGTTAAATAGCCTACTTGCCGAGTATTAATGTGGAAGCAGCTACAACAACTCTGATTTATTGATTTCCCACTTATCTTCAACTAGATACGCATATGCATTTGAATTTAACTTATTTGAACTTTGAATGAAAAATTGGGGCGTACTTCCCCGTCTAATAATAAGAGTCCTATTTGGTTTGGACACGAATTTTAAGAAATGTAAAGAAAAATGTGTGTTAAGGTCCTTCGCAGCTTTTCAGTCCAAGCTTCTTTTTAATCACAATCTTTGGATCCTTGAATTGGATGGTTGTGATAATCTGCATTATTCACTATAATGGTGCATTATTAGTCGGTGTGCATTATTCAACTGAAAATCTGCATTATTACACTATAATGGTGCATTATTAGTCGGTGTGCATTATTCAACTTAACATCTGCATTATTAAATGACACGTGTCATCAATCTAACTGTCGGATGACAAAATCGTAGGGCTGAGATTAAAAAGAACAATAGAACAAAAGATACAAAAAGGAAATTAATACATCCATATATATATATATATATAGGGGTGTGATAAACTACAAACCCTCTATAATAGAAACTATAGAAACTTTAATCCTACTCACTTAATACAATTAATCAACGGTTAATATAAGAGATTTTTCTAATGTCAACATTTCCTACAAATCAGTACACTCCGTTGACATCGAACAATCAGAATTTGTACACCCCCGTTGACATAATTTGTACACCCTGTTGACATCAGCCCCCTTGACAGAATTTGTACACTCCGTTGACATCAGCCCTCGTTGACATAATTTGTACACTCCGTTGACATCAGTTTGTATAGTTTGTATTAGAGAGAGTTTGTATTTGATCACACACATATATATATATATATATATATATATATATATATATATATATATATATATATATAGAACTGATCAAGGTATAACTAATTTTAAGTGTATAACTAGAGAATAAATCTCAGCCACACAAATAAATGCAACAAATATTATTTATTTTAATAATGTAAAATATGCCAAGGGTATTTTTGGAAACCTCATTATGAAATTCATAAGCTCATAAGCGATTCATTTCCTTCCAGATTCATTTCCTTCCAGATTGAGATTGTCGATGTTCTGCTCCTCGACTAGGGATTTGGACGAAGAGGATTCGGGCTTGGATTTGGAGATGTCGGTGTTCGAATTTGGGTCTGATGAGGAAGATTTCGTATCCTTACTCTGGTGATCTTGCTGCAGCTGCTTCTTGAGGAGGGCTTTGGCTTCGGATTCCCGCTTCTCCTCCTCGCGCAACCGCTGGAGTCATTCCTGCTCGATTTTGGAATGCTTGAAAAACTTTATCTGCCGACGTCCTGTTCCAGACTCTGTCGTTTCTTCAGCAATTCCTGCTTAAGAATGTCCATAGTCTCGATTCAATTATCGGGAAGATTGGTTGGATTCAAGAGTGCGTAAGTGAACTTAGGATTAGTCGCCAGGCCGACGACGGCGTCGATGAGGGCGGGCACTGCCTGAGTCGATGGGCGCAGCGACGGGGGACGGCGATGAACAGCACAGAAAAATACAGAGAAATACTCACCTCGAACATAAAATGGCTTCAGATTATTTTCTACTCACCTCAACTAGATCTACGAATGAAGTATACGCATTTCAATATTTTACAATACTGCAAAATCGAGAAAAATCGGCATAAAAACCACATATTTGAGGTCAGCACGAAAATTTTTTTGGCGAATTGGCGTTAGCCGTTGTTAAGCACTTGTGAATTGCAGATTCGCAAGATTATGAAGATGAAACTAAAAAAAATTGGACAAATTCAGAGGAATCGGACAAAAACTAGCTTAATTATTTAGCAAAGGCAAATGGATTTCGATACCTTTCAATTCATAACCCTAAAACACATCACTATAACCATGTTTTTACTTCACTGATGTTAACAAAATACATCACTATAGCAAAAACTCAAAGAAACATCACTCTAACCCTGGAACACATCACTATAACCATGTTTTTACTTCACTGATGTTAACAAAATACATCACTATAGCAAAAAATCAAAAAACATCACTCCAACCCTAGAACACATCACTCTAACCATGTTTTTACTTCACTAATCTTAACAAAATACATCACTTTAACAAAAAATCACAGAAACATCACTCTAACCCTGGAACACATCACTATAACCATGTTTTTACTTCACTGTTGTTAACAAAATACATCACTATAGCAAAAAATCAAAGAAACATCACTCTAACCCTGGAACACATCACTATAACCATGTTTTTACTTCACTGATGTTAACAAAATACATCACTATAGCAAAAAACTCAAAGAAACATCACTCTAACCCTGGAACACATCACTATAACCATGTTTTTACTTCACTGATGTTAACAAAATACATCACTATAGCAAAATATCACAGAAACATCACTCTAACCCTGGAACACATCACTATAACCATGTTTTTACTTCACTTGTGTTAACAAAATACATCACTATAACAAAAAATCAAAGAAACATTACTATAACCACAGAAATAGTAGATTAAAATAAAAAACAGTAGAAATCTCTCTCCCATAATCACTCTCAAATCTCGACACTCCCACCAATCTCTCAGCCACCAAACCAACCAAAACATCCACCCTCTGTGCCCTGCCTCCCCCGGCGCCGCCCTACCCTCTCCCACGAGCGCGCCGTCGTAGTACACCTCTGTGGCCGCCTCGTGGAACTTGAACGACGCCGCATTGGGGTTCTTGATCGAGACGCCGGCCACCAGCGTCGGGTTGTTGTTGGATATCGAATTGAGGCCGTCGATTTTGACCGAGAAGATCTCGAGCGATGGATGTTTCACGTGGAAGATCGTGAGCATGGGGATGAGTGTTGTGACGGCTAGGATTAAGAGAAGCGCGGCGGAGCAGCCGCAACATTTGAGGCACCGGTGGCGGCGGTGTGATATGAACTCCAGTGGAAAAAGGGCTAAGCTTGGAGTTGGTGGGGATGGCCGGGGCGAGCGACTTCTCTTGCTCTCTTCTTTCCGCCATGGATGAAGAAAATTTACGTAACCTAATTTTTTATGTGCAATGACCATTATACCCCCGCCTTGTTATTGTGAAGTAAATTAGTGATAGATGGAACTAATTTCTCCTTTAAATTCGAAAATCGCATGTATTAATACTAGCCCTTGATTTTCTTGATCTTGTGGCTGTGATTTGCTCTCTAGTTATGTGCTTAACGAGCACTTGCCCTATATCACTACTATATATATATATATATATATATATATATATATAGGGGTGCGTTAAAATGATAACCATATTTATGGTGATAACCTAATAACCTATCATTTTATGGATCAAAAATATCATTTTTACTAAAAATGATATTTATACACTATAAAATTATATTTTTTCAGCATGCATAAAATGATATTCTATTTTATAAAATGATATATTTCGTCCATAGAATGATAGGTTATTAGGTTATCACCATAAATATGAGTTATCATATGATCACATCCTTATATATGTAGGGATGCGATCATATGATAACCCATATTTATGGTTTTAACCTAATAACCTATCATTCTATGGACGAAATATATCATTTTATAAAATAGAATATCATTTTATGGATTAAAAGTATCATTCTATGCATGCTGAAAAAAATATCATTTTATAGTGTATAAATATCATTTTTATTAAAAATGATATTTTTGACTAATAAAATGATAGGTTATTAGGTTATCACCATAAATATGGTTACCATTTTAACGCACCCCTATATATATATGTGTGTGTGTGTGTGTTAAGGTCCTTCGCATCTTTTCAGTCCAAGCTTCTTTTTAATCATAGCCCTAGGATCCTTGAATTGGATGGTTGTGATGATCTGCATTATTACATTATAATGGTGCATTATTAGTCGGTGTGCATTATTCAACTGAAAATCTGCATTATTACACTACAATGGTGCATTATTAGTCGGTGTGCATTATTCAACTAAAAATCTGCATTATTAAATGACACGTGGCATCAATCTAACCGTCGGATGACAAAATCGTGGGGCTGAGATTAAAAAGAACAATAGAACAAAAGATAAAAAAGGAAATGAATACATCCATATATATATATATATATATAGGGTTTTGATCTATGCAAAACTAGATTTAAATACAGAAACGCAGAACAATATCATAATTAGGTCACTTTTAGGTCATAATTAGGTAATTTTTAGGTCATGCTAACAAAGCATGACCTAAAACGATCTTAGCATGACATTAAACCCAAATATTATAATATGACCTAAAATTACTTAATTATGACCTTCCGTGTTTTTGGTTAATTATTGACCATTAGATCATCTAATCCTAGGGCCAAGATTTGGTCTGCATTTCTGGATTTAAACACATACTTATTTTGATCATCTCCCTATATATATATATATATATATATATATATATAGGGTTTTGATCTATGCAAAACTAGATTTAAATACAGAAACGCAGAACAATATCATAATTAGGTCACTTTTAGGTCATAATTAGGTAATTTTTAGGTCATGCTAACAAAGCATGACCTAAAACGATCTTAGCATGACATTAAACCCAAATATTATAATATGACCTAAAATTGCTTAATTATGACCTTCCGTGTTTTTGGTTAATTATTGACCATTAGATCATCTAATCCTAGGGCCAAGATTTGGTCTGCATTTCTGGATTTAAACACATACTTATTTTGATCATCTCCCTATATATATATATATATATATATATATGGTCATGATCTATGGCAAACACCTCTTAACCATATAACTAGAGAACAAATAATAGCCACAAGATCAAAAAAATCAAGGGCTAGTATTAATTTTTGAATTTAATGAGATATTAGTTCCCTCAATCACAAATTTACTCCACAATAATAAGGCGGGGGTATAATGGTCATTGCACATCCAAAATTAGATTACATCATTGGCATTTGAAAAAGAAACCGCATTCTTCTCTTCTCCTCCTCTTCCTTCTTCTGCAAAATAGTTCTCAGCTCTCCTACCGCCGATTCGTCCGATTGAAGAGGAATTCGATTGGAAATTATCAATATTTTCGCGATTCAAGTGACTCTCTTTCCCCGACGAAGGAATCTGCATCGGTGTCTCCAATCATCACTCTTCCAGCGGCCAACAACACCGCCACCGTCAACAAGGCGGCGGCGGCGCTCCGGAAGGAGCTCATCGCGGTGATCAAGGAGAAGAAGGAGGCGATGGCCAAGGGCGGGCCGCTCTACGACATCTTGTCGCACATGATCGTGGCATCTGACCCCGAGCGGGAACACACAGATCTATGATATGATTTAGCCTGCATTTCCCAATTTATCTTCTGTTTTTCTTAGTTTTGATTTCCTTTAATTAGGGAATTAACATTAGGTGATAAGCTATCGTTGCAATTTTTATGATGGGATGTAGTGTAGTATTTGAATTTTGTGAGATTTTAGCTATGCATTTCAGATGTAGCCCCTTTCTGTTTCTTCTTGCTCTGATCTAATTATAATATCAATGTTGAATTGTCCCAAAAATAATCATGCTAAGAGTGAAGAGTGAAGTAAAATCATGCTAAGAGTGATGTGTTTTGTAAACAAGAGTGAAGTAAAATCAGAACAAGAGTGATGTGTTTTGTGAACAAGAGTGAAGTAAAATCAGAACAAGAGTGAAGTGAAATCAGAACAAGAGTGATGTGTTTTGTGAACAAGAGTGAAGTGAAATCAGAACAAGAGTGATGTGTTTTGTGAACAAGAGTGAAGTGATATCAGAACAAGAGTGATGTGTTTTGTGAACAAGAGTGAAGTAAAATCAGAACAAGAGTGAAGTGAAATCAGAACAAGAGTGATGTGTGTTTGTGAACAAGAGTGAAGTGAAATCAGAACAAGAGTGATGTGTTTTGTGAACAAGAGTGAAGTGAAATCAGAACAAGAGTGATGTGTTTTGTGAACAAGAGTGAAGTGAAATCAGAACAAGAGTGATGTGTTTTGTGAACAAGAGTGAAGTAAAATCAGAACAAGAGTGAAGTGAAATCAGAACAAGAGTGATGTGTTTTGTGAACAAGAGTGAAGTGAAATCAGAACAAGAGTGATGTGTTTTGTGAACAAGAGTGAAGTGAAATCAGAACAAGAGTGATGTGTTTTGTGAACAAGAGTGAAGTAAAATCAGAACAAGAGTGAAGTGAAATCAGAACAAGAGTGATGTGTTTTGTGAACAAGAGTGAAGTGAAATCAGAACAAGAGTGATGTGTTTTGTGAACAAGAGTGAAGTGAAATCAGAACAAGAGTGATGTGTTTTGTGAACAAGAGTGAAGTAAAATCAGAACAAGAGTGATGTTTTGTAAACAAGAGTGAAGTAAAATCACAAGATACATCAGTAACATTAAACGTAGACGGAAACTAACTATATCGAAGACGAATCTTAGAGCCTACAGCCACCGCGCCCCGCTCTTGTTCCGAAACTCCGCTTCTCTTCTACGGCAGCTCATCGTTGCGTCTCCTTACCCGCCGACGCTGATTCCGGTGAGTCCGACGTAGAGGTAGGTTTTGATTTGGGGTTTTTTTCAGCATTGGCGCGACGATTGAATCCGCCAACAGCCCCTCCGCCCCGATCGCCTTTGCCAGCTCCCCCACCGCCGCCAGTATCCTCTCCGGCGCCACCCCCAGCTCAGAATTACGATTTGGAAGAAGAAAGGATCGCAGATTTGGAAGATTTCGCGTAATTTGATCGCATGTTTTAATTCAGAAAGTAATTTCCAAAATTACCCTCAGCATATTTTCTATAATTAAAATAAATAATATTTGTTCCATTAAGATGTGTGGCTGAGATTTGTTCTCTAGTTATACACTTAAGATTAGTTATACATTGATCACTACCCTATATATATATATATATATATATATATATATTAGTTTTACAATAACATGTGAGTGGAATAGTTAGTGGAAATGTGCCTACTTCCCATTTATGGTAAAAGTGAAATAAAACTCTTATTGTAGGACGAACGGAAATGACAAAATATAAGTCTTATTGTGGGACAAAGAGACTAAATAATTACATATATCTTCATCGTATTTAAATAGTTTGTTTTAAACAACAAAATTTTAAAAAAATGTATTTAAAGAATTGCAAAAAGAATAAAATTCTAATAAATACTCCTATTAAATATTTTATTTGTTTTTATTGAGATACTAAATGATAATCTGAAAATAAAATCTTGGACGGAAGAGGTATGTTTTTACAAATTGGGAGGGGTGGAAATTGGTATTAAAAGAATTGGGGGTTGTAAATTGAAATAATAAGAGAATACGTGATTTGCACGTGGGATGTAGATGACTTTCAAGGAAACAAGATCCTTTTCTTCTTCATTAGGGAACACGATCAACTGTTTCCAAAGCTCTCCATTTCCAATTTCTCATCATTTTCCATTTGGATAAGGAATTTCGTCTGAATTCAATCCCCTCTCGCATCCCTCCCAATCGCGTTCTCTGTTTTCAGCGCCGCGTTTCACCGCGCCGAATTCCATCGGAGGTAAAATATCAAATCAACCCCTTCAATTTCGCCGCTTGGGGTTTATCTCTGTTTCTGTTCAAATTATCGATCCTTCCTTATCATATTGGAGTTTCTGTAAATGAAATGTTTTTTTCTCGACATTGATCATGTTCTGGAGCAAAGTTTATTTGTTGGTTTAGTATATTTTTTATGATCTTGGATTCTGTCAGATTTGACTTTTTTGCTGTGTGATTCCCGATTTTGTTGTTATTTCCTTCTCATCACATTTGTTTTTCCTTTCCTTTGATTGCGGCACTGAATTCATTTATTTCAATTTTCATTATTATTTATTTGGTTTGGGTTTGTGTTGTTGCCATCTCCCTTTTGTGATGAAACATAGTATCATTTTGACTTGGTTTGACTGAAGATGTCAAATTAACTAGTGACATAGTATTTGATTATTACTTCCAACTTCTTTAGCCACAATACTAGTGAAAAACTGATTCCTTTTAGCTGAATAAGACTTGGAATATCTTGGGTAGAGGATCAAAAGATGCAGTAATGGTTTTGGTTCAATCATGTTGAAGAAACTTGAAACAATTGTCTTGCTAATTTGGAATATGTGAGAAACGTTCTAACCTGGCATGTGATATGCAGAAGATGGCTGAAGAATCCAAGAATGATCCAGTGGAGCCTGTGACATCTACTGATACTGAGATTAAGAAGACCAAGAAAAAGAAAGGAGTCCTATCTAGATTATGGGGAGCGGTATTTAGACTAGGTAGTGATGACTTTGAAAAGAGATTGCAACATATATCAAAGGAAGAGGCTACTGTTCTTTCCAGAATTACAAGGCGTTCGCAAAGTTCTCGGAGAACAACTAGGCAATTTATTATACTGTCAATTGTTTCAGAGGTAAGCCCTACCTTTTATGACTAATTTTAGGGAAAGAATTCCATATCACATCACCTGATATCAGATGTTAGAAAAACTATTTTAGATTGTTACATTCCTAATCCTGATTATTACTTTTTGTAATATTCAACGAGTAATGTCTCTGATCCATATGCTGCTAATGTCTGTAAATGGTTGTCTGTTTTTTTAATTATCACCCTCTGTACCCAGAAGATCTACTCTTCCATATAGTCTATGTCTATGATGATGCCCTGGTTTACCTGCAAACCAGGTTCTGAGTGCCCTAGTCTAGATGCTTGTCTTGCAAAATGGGTTTCCACTTGCCAGCAGTTGCGTTCATGCAAGAATATGATCTTCTGTATCATCGTTAGAGTCTCAATAATATGTATTTTTGGTTTTTTTAACTGCGGTTGATTTCAACTAACCAGGATGTATTCATTTAAATCTCAGGTTTTGAATTTGTGGTAGAAATACTTTTTCTGCACTCTATTGCTCCATAACTCCATTAGTTTGAAAATTAGAGTGATCGTGTGTCTGTTAACTCTGAAGATCAAGTACCCCTTTAATTCCAATGGACTGCTTCTGATTATCAAATTATATGCTTATAAGGTAAACAAAGCATGAATTATGACGTGTTAAATCAAAGACAATATACAAAATATGTGTGCGGGGGAGAGGGAGAGAGAGAGAGAGAGAGTGAACAGTGATTACTACTAATCTTGACTATTTTGCTGCTAGAAAAATGCACTACTATCCTGAATGCTTCTGTTTATAATGAATGTGCTGTTGCCATTATCTTCCCCTTGCTCCTGAAGATGGGTGATCCACATAATTGATATTTACCCCCTTTCTCTATTTCCAGGCAATTGCAGTAGGTTATGCTATAATGACCACAAGATCGTTAGACTTGAATTGGCATATAAGGGCATTGAGGGTTTTACCTATATTTCTGCTGCCAGTATTATTTTTCATTATCTACTCAGCATTTAGAAGCTACACAAAGATGCGTAAGCATTTTTCAGTGCTCTTTGTAATGACTAACCGCAAGGTTATAGTATCTATCAAAATATGAAACTTGTTGCCTATACAAACAAACCTGCATTGTGGCTGGGATAGATTAAGGATATTTGATTTCACTTTTGGCTTATGCTATTTGCTTGTTTTTATGCTAGGATTTATTATTTAATTAAAAAAAAGTCAACTTATATTTACCAGGATTGTTGATACAGTTTCATGAAATTGCTTACTTTTGTTATAACTTCTTGTATATGAGAGCAGCTTCCAAAAAAAATAGGCTTTTGTGAAGTTTATTCTGACGAGGAGGCCATAACTTTGAGCCATAAGGTTGTTCTTCTTTCTAAGGGCATTAAGTTGTCAATCAAGCTGCATAAAATTCTCAAATGAATCACAATTTATCTTATCTGCATTTTGGTGTCAAAATAATCATAGATCTAGTTGTTTTCAGAACTTTCGAATTGATGGATTTGAGATTATGATCAGACAAAACATCATGGGAAAAGTTGTTTCTGTGTTATGGTAGAGCTGTTGGTACTCCGTAGTTAGTAATCCAAATGTGGCCTTGATTAGAGGCTCCCTGCTATTGGCATTAATATTACTATTACATTTCTGGGAATCTTATTTACAGGTGATACCAAGGACCGCAAAACTTTGGAACACCTCCTGGCCGAGAGACAGGAGAAAATCAATGAACTGAAAGAAAAAACAAATTACTACACAACTCAACAGCTAATACAGGTAATGAGTGAAGCTAGCTAGCTTTCTTGTTTAAATTGATGATTTCATATCTTGTTTTACACATCTGCAATCACCTCCTTTTTCCTGAAAATATGAGCTAGAGGCAAAGTCTTTAAATAGAACTTGCTATCCATAATAGAAGGTCATAATAGGCATGGTCTGAAGCAGTGGCAGGGCCACGTTGATGAGTGGTGGGGGTATTGCCCCACCTCAGTTTTGTTCAGTTATACTCTATGTATCCCTAAATATCCACTCCCTTCGTCCCCTAAAAATAGAGACTTTGGGGACGACATGGGTTTAAATGTGAAAATGGTAAAATATGAGAGAGAAAGAGAAAAAATAGTTGAAGTAGTCTTAGTGTATAGTGGGACCCACTTCATTGTAGCGTAATGTGTGAAAAAAATTTCAAAAAAAGAAGTGGACTAATTTTGGTGGACGGACCAAAAATGGAAAAAGTATAATCCTCCCCCCCCCCCAATCGACTTTGGCTAAGTTTCCTTGAATGGGCTTGTTTGGAACTTTGTACTTGTTGTGTAGCAATAAAACTTGTTTATGCAAAAAAATTAAATATAAATCTTGCCCACCTTATTATTGGGGACTGGCTCTGTCATTAGTCTAAATGCCCTTTTTCTTGTGTCAGATTATATTATGATCATGGTATGAAAAAACCTTCTATTTTCATTTAATGACAACTGACAAGGTGGACCTCATCTTTAACCAAAAATTATTTTGACCTCCCTTCACTATAAACTGTCCTAGTATTAGGCACTGCTCTTTGTAGATATCGTATGGCTGCAATGTTTGCAAGTCATTTTTTTTACTTAATAACACTGCAAAAGCCAATAACAAATGGCTGTGGTTATTTTTTACTTGACAAAGCTCGTGGGATGATGGGAGGAACAAGGATGTCTACTTTCATTTAGACCAAAACATAGATTGACAATACTTGTAGGTTTAAGTCACCTCGAGAGTTACGAAGTGTGTGAGTCATTTGTATTTCTTTTAATAATAAATTTGAAATTATAAAAAAGAAATATATGATTCGAGTATTTGAAGGATTAGATAATCATACAAGTTCCATTAAGTGGTAGATTAGTCTATATCATTTTTATCTAAGTTTTCACTCAAAGTTTACGTCCTAGTGAGTATATTGTATAACTCCCAATGTTATCAATCTCGTATGGCGGCTTATGGCGGTTCGCCTAAAAACCGCCACAGGGATATGGCGTATTAGTATGGCGGATATGGCGGTCAATAATTAAATAAATAAAATAATACTTATATATTTATATATAATTCAAAAATTAGAAAATAATAAAAATATAACATCTAAAACTATTAAAACAATAAAAAAGCATAAAATACAACTCTAATCTCCATGTTTCTTGCATAATGCCCCATTCCTAAATGCAGTACACACGCAATGTTGTCAAATGGCAGATATGGCGGTGCTATGGCAGCGCCATGGTACTATGGCATTTCCATCACCGAACGCCATGCCATAGCGCCATGGCACCGCCATATCTGCTATTTGATAACATTGATAACTCCAATATCAATAAGATTTATTAGATTCTTACATGGAGTCTTCAGTGCAGAGGTATGACCCTGATCCAGCAGCCAAAGCAGCAGCTGCAACTGTACTGGCGTCCAAGTTGGGTGCAGATTCCGGCCTGAAAGTATATCTGGGAGATGATCAAAGCCACGTTGCCACTGCCGGAAAGAGCAACGATGTGGAAGTTGCAGCTACTACTGGACTACGGAATAGAAGGCAGTCCCACTCGAGAACCTATAGCACGGAAAGTGGATTTACTGAACATCCTGAAGAAGCTATGCTTAGCCCATCTGGGGTTGATGATGTAGGCATGTCTCATCAACACCCAACGGTTGTCGAGCATCATCCTCAATCAGGCCCGAATGCACACGATGGAGGTTGGATTGCTCGAGTTGCTGCATTGCTTGTTGGAGAGGATGCTACCCAATCCTATGCTCTAATATGTGGAAACTGCCATATGCACAACGGTAGATAGAATCTTCGTTCACCTATCTATATGAACTGAATCCATGTGGTACAAGGAGGTTAATATGCTATATATCCTTGTATTTGTAGGGCTGGTGAGAAAAGAGGAGTTCCCATACATCACTTACTACTGCCCACATTGCAATGCCTTGAATCGGCCAAAGCAGGCCGATGATCGTCTCTCAGGTACCAGTTCCCCCTCTCTAACGTCTAAGGCATCGGTGCTCTCGGAAGCTGCACCAAGTGAAGGAGGTTCAGTGGTGGATAAGGCATCGCAGAGCAGTACTCCTCCAGCCGCTCATGCTGAAGAAATATCTGAAAGTTGAGTGTTTCTTGATTGTTTGTGTGTGTGTGACTGTGTGTTTGTGTGGTAAGAGAAGTATGAGCTTCACTTTCCTCTTTGATGCGAAAAGTGTCGGTAAACATGGCAATATATGTAATTTTATATCTTACTACCTTCTTTCTCCTCTGTTCTGCGCAATTCTATAAATCTACGTTTTGCTCTTCTTGTACATTATGTTCTGCAAATTGCAAAATATTTTGGGTTGGATGAATTGAAATGAAAATCAGATGAATGAATTCTCTATTGTTTGCGTGATATTCAGTCAGCATCATAGATCAGAACAGGAAAATCAGTCCATTTCAGTACGTTTATCGAGTTCTTATGGAATGAGAGAAACTAAAACTACTACTCCCTCCGTCCCTTTGTACCACTATAGTAGAGAAATTTCAATTTGAGCACTTATTTTGAAAAAAATGAAAATAAATAGTTAATATAGAGAAAGTCTTATCTACATTATTATCTACTTTCTCACTATTTTAACTACTTATTAGTATTAATTTTTCAAAATGAGTGCTCAAAACGAGTTGGAGGGAGTACTATTATTTAGGGCAAATTTGATGCGGCTACCATTTAAATTAGTACCTCTATTCAAAAAAAAATTATAAGCTAGTCATAATTAGAAGCAAGCGTATTACAATTACATAAAGAAAAATGACTTGGAACCAAAACTCGCAGCACCGATATTTTATATTGTATCTAGACGTATATGCTTTAGATGACCGAACCCTTCAAATATAATGTATATTCCACATTTAATACAATAAAAATATCATATGACCCCTAAGTGATTAATTGCAGCTTAAAGAAAATTACTTTTCCAAGATGGCTTTTCAACCGATACTCTTCTAGAACTCCTTTATGACAGTCAATATTTGAGATTATTCTAGACTAATGGAGTAAATTCGATTTGGTAATGAAATGAATTTAGATCATTCCTCGAGCTGATCAAGTGGGGTGAGTAAACTTAAGTAAAAATGTGGATCTTGTTCTTTTACAATTACTTTTTAAAGCAATATAAGTTAAGAAAAATCAAATAAACTCGAGTAGAAAGTTAAATTTGATAGAAATATAAAAGCATAGCATGGTATGTAATAAAATAGGATTAGTTAATAGTATTAATGATGTGGTGTATTGGTATTGCAATTACATGATGCATGTGAAACCAAACTTTAAAAAAGTGGGGACTAAATCATGCAGCTTCTGTTACATATATATATATTCACTTATTAGTGGGACAAAAATCATACCGATTCCCTCACTTTTGATCACAGAATTGTCTGCTGTGGATATGTCACTACTAAAGTTTCTAACTTTTTTTCATAATAATTTACAGAATATTTTTAGGTCACTCCAGATTCCAGCTTGAATTTGACACTGATAAGAATCTTTAGCACAAGGAATATGTCTCATTTATATTCCACTTAAAATTCAAGCTGTGAATCACAACCATGGAAGAGGACTCAACTAGGCATGGTAGAAAAGGCTATGGTGTTTCTGCACAAGATGCTCTATTTTAATCTGATTTTTTTTTAAAAATGTCAATCTATTTCAAGAGATGTATGTAGCTTCTGCAAACCAGCACCATCACACTAAAACCTCATAAAATATTCAAATCAGGGATCAATATTCCTCTGCTACTACAAACATTTGAGTATTAAGAAAACTTACAGCATACACAAGACAAGTACTAATGGTTGTTATGACATAAAAATTACACACAAGCAAAAAAACTAGGATCCTTATTTACAATAATGCTGAGCAGATGTTCGGTTGGAATCTCTTACAGTGGCCTTTGGTTGGTTAAGGTTGGGTTGATGGCCAGTGTCTGTCTTCCTGTCGCGCTTCCCTGATGGAGGGAAGCGGCGTCTCCCAGCCTGAGAGAAGCGCGTGTGGTAGTTTAGTATGGCGAGATCGTTGAGGTGTTGCAACGGGGTGAGGACCTTGACGACTTCCTCCATTGAAGGCCGAGACTTGGTGTCCTTGCTTAGGCAGCTGTGAGCTAATTGAGCTACCTTGTGCACACCTTTGATTGAATAGTTGAGCTCGAGGCGAGGATCCACTACTTGATACACCTTCCTCTTCTCGGACAGATAAAGCCGCGCCCATGTCACGAGATTCTGTTCTCCACTTGGCCGTTTCTTGTCCATAGATCGCCGGCCAGTCAAGATTTCCAGGAGCACGACTCCAAAACTATAAACGTCGCTCTTTGAGGTCAAGTGTCCTGACACAGCAAAGAATGAGCCAAGAATGAACAAAGACTAGAGATAAATGGTCACTCAAATGACACAAAAATCATGAACAATATGTACCTGTCATTACATATTCTGGAGCAGCGTAGCCATAGGTTCCGACCACCCTAGTAGAAACGTGCGTTTTGTCTCCCTGAGGACCGGCTTTTGCCAAACCGAAATCTGAGAGCTTAGCATTGTATTCCTGAGGGAAATGGGAAATGTTACATCAAGATTGTTTGGACCATGACGAGGCCATCTATCAAGTTCCTACTGATCAATTCCACTCACATACCGAGTCAAGCAAGATGTTTGACGTCTTGAAATCACGATAAATAACAGGTTCAGGCCCAGTGTGGAGGAAAGCTAGCCCTTTGGCTGCTCCAAGTGCAATCTTGATCCTGTTGGACCACGGAAGAGGTATGGTCCCTTCAATGGGTATTCACCATATCAGTATATCCTCCACTCAACAAACAGCAATATAATCGAGCGTTTCAAAGAGTAAACATCATTTTGAAACTCAATTTGCACCAAATGGTCACAGAACTAGCAAGTATACCTCTGGAAACTTGTACAAGGAAAGCCATAAAGCATTCTTACCACAGTAATTTAACAGACTCAAGAAAACAGGAAGGCTAGAAGATATCACATTAGTGCACATTATCCTATTATAAAACCTAGGGAAATATATGCAATACTTACTTCTAAAAAGATGGTTTTCAAGGCTTCCACGGGTCATGAATTCATAAACAAGTAGCCTTTGATCATCTTCAATACAATATCCAATGAGCTTAACGAGGTTAGGATGATGAAGTTGCCCTAGAAAATCAACCTCAGCCTGCACTAAAAAGAATGCCATGAGCTACATTCACATATATATGTCAATCATTGCATAATTCAAGCCAACAATCAGCTCACCACCCATTCTCTATGGCCTTGAAGGCCATCAGGCTTCAAGCTCTTGACAGCCACTGTGGTCCCTGAGCCAGGCTTTGCTGGTGCCGTCCCATTCTCCTCTATCCACCCCTTGAACACATATCCAAAACCACCCTCCCCAAGAATGCTATCTGGCCTAAAACTACCGGTGGCTGCTTTCAGCTCCTGAAAACTAAACTGAAGCAGTTGGCGTGGAGGTTTCTTTTCTAGTGCAACTGCATCCGAATTGGGATCTTCTTCGGATACCGAGTTTCTAGCCTCATCAGGCACACACATTTCCCGGTTGCTGGCATTCAAATAACGAGTCTCTGTTGCTGTATTAGTAGAGCAAAAATGCAGGAGATTAAACCAAGTTGAAATGCCCAATTTTAAAAACATTAGATAAATCTATATATGGACAAGATTAGATAAGACATACAAGAATATGAATATATGATGAAAAAAACATAAATTTATTTAAAAAAACACATAAATCTAGCAAGATTGGATAGAATATGATGAAAAATGAGTATACCAGCATCATAGACAAGGCTGCTTCTAGGGATGGAAGTAGTAGAGTTTCTCGAATCGGAGCTTTTGCAGCCTCTCACACTGCTTCTGAGAATAGACCAGCAGCCGCAGTTGTTGTTGTTGTCCATGATTTTCAAAACCCAGAAAAAAAGATTAGATTTTGTTTCAGTTCATGGGCTCTGAACTACGCATTGGAACAAGGCGATCACTTATTTACCATGCTTGAGTTGAGGAGAGGGGTAAAGGGCAAAAGGAGTAAGAGAGGGAGAATTGTTTGTTAATGTTGTTACTGTGGAAAATTGAAGGCATAATCATCATCATCATCACCACCATCATCACATTTGTGTACAAAAAGAGCTTTTTT
This sequence comes from Salvia splendens, assembly GCF_004379255.2. Taxonomy (NCBI): domain Eukaryota; kingdom Viridiplantae; phylum Streptophyta; class Magnoliopsida; order Lamiales; family Lamiaceae; genus Salvia; species Salvia splendens. The sequence goes on along the minus strand of NC_056036.1, from coordinate 15,355,063 downwards.
GCCACCACCTTTTTGAGCTTTGCTTTCACTCTCAGATAATTAAGATTGAAGAATTACGGAAAGAGGCATCAACTTAACGATTTGACAACTAATTTGATTGTATTTTACTATTTGGTCACATGATTTAAGATGCATAATCCTTCGATTTATTAGTACTGTTTTTTTTACGTAAATTTGTACTATATGAGATTAAGAAATTTGTCCAATATTTAAATTTTAAATTGAGTGAAACTTAAATTGATGGGAGGATGAACTACAAACCTGAAAATTAAGTCATTAAATAAGGTCCAAATAGGATATGTAAATTGGAATTATCGCTAACGAAAATGCATTATACACATGCTAATAAATATCTAAAAAACATGCTACAGAAACAAAAATTAAAGTATAAACAAAAACATTTAAATAGCAACTAGCAGGATTTTTAGCAAAAAAAAGAACCTTAAGTTTTTGAATTTTATTTTCTTCTTTTTGGCACTATATTTTAAACTTCTGGAAGCGGTAGGTAGAGAAATTTAGGGATATACATAGATAATTGATTAATTGAAAAAAAAACAAAAAAAAGGGGAAAACAACCTTGCTTGATCCACTGTGATATTATGGGCTTGGTTATGTCTCACCAGCATAATAATCACCAATTCCTCTTTCATTTGAATTCATCTCATGTTCCATCATTACTAATTCCCCAACCTTGCCTCATTGGATGGCTGAATATTAAATTTACCATAAATAACGCAATCTTCTCATTAAATCAAACTGAAACCATTTCATCAGTTTATGACTTTATATTATTTATTTAAATATTGTAACCAACAAAAGTATTGTGATTGAAATTGTCGGTTACTGACTTCCTGGCCTATGAATTGTCTTTGAATTTCAAAATATAGCTATATTTATCGTCTTGCAATTATTTAATTCAATTGGATAAAAACACCTCATTCTCTTAATGTTTAGAGATTGGGAAACTTACTTGGAACTGGAGTTGAGAGCCTCAGTCTGGAAATTAATCCAAAAACTTGTTATTCATGTGTTTTTCAATAAAAATAATTTATTTTCATCTTTTTTACCAAGGAGTTTTGATATTAAATGTTACTATTATAACTAGTAGTATTAGGTAACAAATCTAGTCAACATAATTGTGTGGTCAAAACCCATATAAAGATAGTCAAGAGAAGAATGATGGCAACCACCCTCCTAGCCTTAAAAAATATTCGTTTTGGGGGTTAAGTAAGTATGAATAATTGCATATTTTACTATAAACAATATTAATACATATAATTAAGCATGAGAAATATTGATATTGTATATTATATTAGGTGGACTCTAATGAGAATGCAATAACACATTTGTTCATAATATTTGCCATTTTTATTTAGCCACACCATGCATACATCTTCATTCTCCACGGGAATATGTGTGATATTATTATAGTACAAACTATATACTTGGCCACTCCATGTTTTTTTGGCATATAAAAGGATTAAATGATCCTATTCTTTTATTTGCGACTTGATTAATGCCTTGTTGGAAAGGAGTTATACCATTTGTTCCCACTAAGTTTTTAGAGTCCCACCTTTAAACATTAAAGTGGACTGCAATACTTTGGTGCAATAAGTTAACTAGGTCCACTAAAATCCTTTGCATGCCAAAACAGTGTTTGGAAAAATAGTTTTTAAGTTGGTAGGCCTTCTAATTACTTTTGAAATAATTTTGTGCTTGTAGGATTCTTATTAAAATTGTGGTAGTATGTTTAATTTACATAATATTGTCTATATAATAATCGATTAATTAATTAAGTCAACAAGTTTGCACATAGATAATTTAATGCCAGATTGTTAAGTTAGTTGATTGTCAATCACTCTTCTACAGCTTTGACCAGTTATAAGTTAATTATAAGTGAATAAATTGTAAAAAGGGAAAAATGCTTCCAACCAATAAAAGTGTTGAGCATAGTATCACAAACAATAGAGTCTCATAAACAACCTAAGTTACCTAACATAACAACATTAACAACATACAAAAGGACAAGGTGCATTCTGGCCAAGACACGAACAAAAGTACACAAAGCAGTAACGACGAATCACAATAAAGGACAGACAAGATAAATGAAAGTTGCTCTGACATGAGATGACTCACATAAAAAATGTATAACACACTACATCTAAATGAAGATGATAACACATACCCAACTCCTTCTTGTACTCCTTGAGTTGGTCAATCTCTTCTTGCATTGTTCTGATTTTCTACTATTTGCCCATAAAGTCTGGGCACAAAACATGCACCAATGCTTATACTAGCTATCAGCCATATAATGAAGCACAAAACAACAAAAATCTTAACTGATACAATATGTTAGAAGGAAAAATATTACTACAATGAATCAATTAAGGATATGTATTATCAGTGTCTTAGAATAGAGTTATTGACTTACTCTAGTTTGAATAATTACCTTGTACATCATTACAAAATACCTCAATTAAAGAGGATTACTATATAATGAGAATAAAACTGTAAAGTAAATAACCTTTCTGTCCATCTATACCTTTCCCGACTCTTTTGAAGCCAAAACTTGTGAAAACGACCAACAAAAAACATGTCAAAATCCGAAGAACCCAAACCACTTGTTACTTGTATAATCGAAAGAGTTTGCGAGGCAATTTGCAAATTTCATGCGCAATAGTTTGGCCATGGCAAACCCAAGTTCACTGTCTCCACCAAGTATCATAGTCGATACCAAGTTATTAGATCTCGGGTTCAAGTTGAACGGCGAGAATTACTCGTTGTGGGTTGTACTGATGGAGAAAGCCATCATCAGCAAGGGAATGGATCTCCCACATCACCGGGGACCATCTCCCCCATCAAGGACAGATCAGACCTTTGCATGGTGGCAACAGACAGATCATTGTGTCTTTGCGTGGTTGGTTCAAAACATTGAAGCATAACTCGTATGATGAGTATCTCAACCGCAACAACCAAAGACTTGTGGAAGAGTCTGATTGTAACGTACTCTAGTGGTGGAGATAGGATACAGGTCTACGACCTCCATCAATTAGCAAGCACCCTGAAATAGAGGGTAGAGTCATTAGAGGAAATTTGGACCCTGTTATAGGAGATATGGGTCGCAATTGATCAGAAAGTAGGAGTTACATTTTCAGCCGATCAAGGTTCCTCCATGCAAGGTGGCCTTGGTTTTTATTTGGGCTCTCTCTCATTATCCAGTTGTTGGTTGACCTACAAAACAAAGTTAGAAACATAGGAAATCTTCATACTTTTTTTCTATTTCCTCTTAAAAGGCCAACTCAAGTTCTACTTTCATTACGAAGATGTATGATCCGTTGCTCAAATTGAATAACGTCAACGTTATAGGAGTTCCGGGATTATGTAAAATAAGAATGGTACCAAGTGCAACACACCTTTTTTTTATTATCAAAAATGAAAATTTATCTTCTAGCTTTCTTGGTGCCTCCATTGGAGGAAGGAATAAGAGGAGGTGAGTGGTTGTGGGTTGAATAAAGAAATGGAGCATTTGAATGGTGAAACTAGCTAGGGAACTTTGAGCGTGGATGAAGAGTACAACTGCCAATGGCATGAGGAGGGAGGGAGGGAGAGAGAGCGGTGGGTGATCGACGTGGGGGGATGAGAGAATTGCTTCTCGTCTGAGAAGTGAGAGTCGTTCAAGATGAGACGAGATGAAAGAAAATAGGTCGGATTTGGAGAAATTTGGATGAAAATAGAATCCAAAAGAACATTATCAGCACTTTACAAGTAGATTTTACGACTAACCAAGTAGGATTAATTCCTCATGGAAAAAGGATCTGGTCAGGTTGGAAATTTTGAATTCCTCCACTAAATTTATGATTTTATAGATCAACCAATTTTAAACTTAATGAGAAATATCAGAAAATTCAAGTTTATGAATTTTGAGACCAATATCCCATAAGATGATGAGTCAAAATTTATTGCCACCTTCAACCTATGTTTTGGCACTGCTTAGCTTTTAATTTGTTTTTAGTAAAAGTGGAGTTTTTGTTTTTAAATAAAATACTCAATTGTCAATGAAAAATAGTTCCTATGATCGATGATATGAATTTTAAAACGTAACTAGTAAAAATGAATAAGGTGCGAGATAAATGATAAAAATTATAAGAAAATTCTATAAATAAATGTAAGATAATTTTATTAGATGTATCAAAATTAAAATATAAAATTAATATAATAGTTATGAATGAAGTAAGTAATACTTCCTCCTCCGTCGTATCACATGTACACATTTCTTTTACGCACATGTTTTTTGGTAGTGTTATTTAGTGATTAAATGAAGACAGAAAGTTAGAAAATGGTACTAGTAGAAAGAAAAAGTAGGATAGATGATAAAGTAAGAGAGATAGAATATTATTTTTTCACCGTAAAAGAAAATGTTGCATTTGTAGTGGAACGATCCAAAAAAGAACATGCCTCACTTATGGTGAGATGGAAGAAGTTCTCTAGTATTGATAAAGAGAGATAGAAAATGTTGCATTTGTAGAATATTATTTTTTCACCGTAAAAGAAAATGTTGCATTTGTAGTGGAACGATCCAAAAAAGAACATGCCTCACTTATGGTGAGATGGAAGAAGTTCTCTAGTATTGATAAAGAAAAAATGATACTCTCTTTATCTCTCTTTCACCGTAAAAGAGAGATAGAATATTATTTTTTCACCGTAAAAGAAAATGTTGCATTTGTAGTGGAACGATCCAAAAAAGAACATGCCTCACTTATGGTGAGATGGAAGAAGTTCTCTAGTATTGATAAAGAAAAAATGATACTCTCTTTATCTCACAAGTGCTTGGTTCATATTTTGCATTTCTTAAGAAATTATGTTGAGCAAGAAATGAAAACCTTTTTCTTATGTTACAAAAACTACATCTCTTGTTTGGTTCAAATTTATCATTTCTTGATATTTGGTATATGTTGTTTGGTATCCATATACTACAAAGTGAGACAGAGAAATGACATTTTTACCCACTAATTTTTTTTGTATTTACAATAATAACCTCCAATGACCTAATACATCATAATTAGAAAGTTTCACCCTATTTTGTTTTACAAGCCGCCGCAGCTTGTAAATTAAGCTGCCGACGATCCTATACGGTAGTACAATTTGAATTCTCTTCCTCTTTTTGTGTTGGCCCAATCGTCTGAGTATGAGGTGAATGATACATAGTCGAACAACAAGATAATTCCTTATAATCTCCTCCATCATATGCACCACATTTTTGTCCTTTTTAGAAGTTCGAACCATCGTAGAGCAAGAAAATGGAACAATATAGCATTAGTTTAGACATAATGGAACAAGATAATTATTCATACCACCATACTCAAACAAAACTGTTCAAACAATTTGGTTATCATAATTGGGGAAGAAATCAGAGTGCCATAAACAAAATTAGACTGGACTAATAATTCAAGATTTCAATAGCTACTTTTTCGTTAATTCACGACAATTCACAAAAAAATACTGAAAATTTCAATCAATATAATTTGTTTAACATTGAATCCATCTTCATGAGGTTGCCCACATAAACTATGAAACCAATAAAAATTGGAAACATACACATCATACAGAGTTGAACACAGAACATAGTTTAAATTCATGTAACTAGGGTTCACCAAAATTTCACAAAAACTTCAATTACTGATTAGTAGATGGATTTTGCACATATAAAATATGAAACCTACAAAAATTGGAACATAAAACATCCATATTAACAAATCCAATTACGTCATATTTTCTGGAAGTGGAATGAAATCCAATTTTTGGGTGAATTTTGTATGGATTATGCGAGTAATCCATTGCTGAATCTCATAATTCAATTTTGGGTGCATTTCCCCTCACATACATATTCGGAAAAGGGGAAAAACGCGAATATGTAGGAAGCTAATTTAGAAAAACCTAACCTCGTCATTGTCGTTGGATATGGCCGCCCTTGCCGGATTTAGTGAGCTTTCTCCTTGGGTCACCGTGTATATCGTCGCCGACTGAAGAAGGAAGAGATCTTGGAAGATTTCGTAGTTGTGAATTGAAGGGAAAATACCTAAACCCTAGGGTTATTAGGAAAATTTCCACTCAATAATTCATTACTCAACTAGTCAGAAACGTAAAATGAGGTGAGATGGGAAGATTGGGTAACTCAATAAATGGGCATTTTTTGCCGGGCTTTGGCGCCAAAAACTCAGTCCATATTAAAACAGTCCAACCAAACAACAGATATATACATATATGACCCAGTTAGGAAGACTAACAAACCAACCAAACACACTCTAAGTGAGACGTTTTTTTTCAACCGTTATTTTACGAAGATGGTAAAAATAGTTAAAATTGAGAGAAAGTAAAGTAACTGAGAGACTAATATAAAAAAGAATCATATGTATATTAACTTTATTTTCTTTTAACTTTAACTATATTTAGGGCGTGTTTGGTGACTCTTTTTTGGACATGATTGGGGTCAAATCCGTGCATTTATGGTGGTTCGATGGTCATTACATATATATGGTCGGCCCTCGAGAAATGCACCGGCCCGCACTGTTGATGCAGCTTTTGGTCGAAATTAAAACACGGAAGGAGGTTGATATAAGAAATCTTGTCAGCTACAGTGTTAAAGATTTGGAGTGGAAATGACCAAGCTGTCCTTGAAAATTTTGAATTCCCCCTCCCCCCGGAGTACCTTCCCATTTGCAACTTTCTCGATTTTCTCTCTTCTCTCTGTCTCTCTCTCATTCCACATCTCATTGTTCTCTTTCTCTACTCTTCGATTCAAGAGCTTCCACACTGACGGCGTCTGTATTCTCGACGTCGGAGTTAGTTGTCGGTACTGTCATTTTGCTACCTTTGTCTGTAAACCATAGCTATATTTGTGTGTTGTAACTTATGGGAATCTGATTTCAATTTCAGATCCCTTTTGGTTGTAGCAGTAGGCAGCCCCTGACGTCATTACACGGCGAGTCGGTGTAGATCCATTTGAAGAAGGTATGTGTCTTTGAAACATATGTTGTCTTGGATTTTTGAAGGTTTATTTGACCTCACTCTGTATCTTAATTATATGAGTCATGCGTGCTCTGTTATTTGGTGAATTTGTTGTTCGTTTAGATGAGAAAATCCCAATCTTAGTGCCACCGGGTCTACATGACGGTAGAGAACATACTGAAGTTGTTCGTTTAGAAACCACGACCTTAGTCCACCGATTTTTGAACTGTAAAAGTAGGCGGAAACGACGCGTTCTTCTAAAAAACGCACGGCGGTATAGTGTGCTTAACAAGATGCCTATGCAAGTCAAGCATATGGATCGGTTAGTTAATGTCACCGATTACGATTGCGTAACTAAGAGTGTCCACTATGGGGGTGGCGCGCCGGCCGTCCCCTTCCCACCGCCGCCCCGCCGGATTATAGTGTGGAGGACGTCCGCCCCTAGGTGGACAAATTTTGCCGGGCCGGATGAGGTTTCGGCGAGAAATGGGCGAGGATGCGTCGGTCCCCGATCGCCGCGCCTATAGGCGCGCCGGCCGCCCCCTTCGAATTTTTTTTTCTTCGAAATTAACCCTATAAATACCACTCCTCCACCACCCATTTTACACCTTTTCACGCACTCTCCATTCATTCACTATATACACTTTCACTCTCTAAAAATGCACGGTGGAGACGACGAATCACCCGGCTCGCACGAATCGGGATATGGCGGCAATCTTTCTCAGCCGGCGAGATATGGTGGCTATCCTTCTCAGTCGTATGGATATGGCGGCTCTCCGTCCCAGCCGTGGAGTTGGAGTCAATCTCCCCCGCCGTGGGCATTGAGTCCAATTCCTCCTCCATCTCAGCCGTGGAGGTCTTCTCCCACGCCCCAACCTTTTCAGCGGAATCTGAGTCACTCGGCGTTTGGAGATTACAGACCCAACCTCGACGCGTTTAACCAGCCGCGTCCGGAGACCCTTTTCCAATCCAACTAATCTTCTTTCACCGAAGCAAATCAAAATGCACTGGATACCATGATGGGTCTGCTCAGTTCCGGCGTACCGGATACGCCGGCAACACGCGTGGAAACGCCCTTTCCGAAGAGACTCGGCAGGTGGAAGCAGTGGCGGTGGCGGCGGCGGAAGAGGCAGTCGCGGTGGCAGCAGAGGCGGCTCGGGGCAGCGGCGGTGGCGGCTCGAGCAGTGGCGTCGGCAGTGGCGGTGGCGAGGGCAAGGAGGCAGCGGCGCCGGAAGCCACACACACGAGGCACGCACTATACCAAAGCGGAGTCCGTTGCTGTGGTGAGGGCGTGTGATGCCGTCACATCGGACCCCCATAGTGGGCACCGATCAGACCGAGCAGAGCTTTTGGAAGCGCCAGACCGCGTGATGGAGAACAGCTCCGCAAAAAGTGGTCTAGGATTCTGCCAGCCACCAAGCGGTTCGCGGGCATATACCAGAACAACCTGCTCAATGCTGAGAATGGCCGAAGCGAAGCCGACATGAAGGCACTGTCTATGGGACAATACAACACGGAGGGCTAGCCGAAGTTCACAATGTGGGAGGAGTATCTAGTTCTCGAGTATTGCCCGAAATTCAAGGCCATCTGTGCGCAAGAGCGGGCTGGAGCTCCTGGGCCGAAGCGTACTAGACACAACATAGCCAGGGACAACATCAGTGGCTCGCACTCATTCGACCAGGACGACGAGCAAGCCGAAGAGCCCTCCGCTACACACTCTAGACGCGCATGCCCTCCGGGACAACATGCCTCTATCCGCAGTGCCAGAGTGGCGGGAAGCTCCTCCCGCCTATCGTCGGCTGCGTCTGGATCGCGCATCCCGCCCCTATACCGCAGCCCAGGGTCCCTGGTCCCCACGATGCCTTAAGGGAGAACCTCAATGTGCAGTTAATGCAACAACTGCAGGACGTCTGCAGCAAATACGAGGCCACAACCGACCCGTTCATCAAGGATATATACTTGAAACTCATAAGTCGGATCCAGGGCCGTCTAGGCTTGGCTAATGAGGCTCCAGGGGCAGGGGCGGCTGGCTCCAGCGAGGGAGGCGGAGAAGAAGATGAGGAATCCGACTCCGCCACCGACTAGACGGTGGCGGCGTTTTTATTTGTATGTTGTTTTAAATGTTCGTTGTATAATTTTACTGTTTCCAATACAATGAATATTCAGTCACAATTATATCGTTTTCTAATTATTTACATTCCGATGATTTAATTATAATTGATTGAAACTAAACGAAAAAATTAAAATGAAAATTGGTTATAAAATTTCGGGGCCATTGGAAGTGTCCGTCTATAGTGACGGAAACCTTTTTTTTGGTAGTGGAAAAAAAACTGGGGCCGTGGACAAAAAAGGGATGGGATTATTAGAGTTGGGCGTCTGGCGCCTTACAGTGAACACTCTAATCTACGCATGGACTGGACCGGAATACCTTTGGTTCGAATTCTATCAAATCGTGGTGGGTTGACAACTGAACAATTTAGCTGTTACGGATTGATTGACTGAAACTTGACTTTTGTGAGTGTCGTTTTTGGTTGTCTGTCCATTTTTATGTCACATAATTATTAGAGCATCTCCAGTAAGACTGGACGTCAAATAGCCCTCACATAGCCTTCACACTGCCACATCATCAACACTACAATTCTCCTGCCACATCAGCTTGCCACATCAACTGGACATCAAATAGCCCTCACATAGCCTTCACACTACCTATCCACATCACTAATAACAATTATATAATTTAATTTACACTTGTATCAACATACGAAATTTAATTTACTAGACAAATACATTTAAATTGAATAATACTATTAAAATTTCAAAAAGTACAATAATTTAAAAAAAATACATTTAAAAAAATTACATAAATTTACATAAAAACTAACGCCTTGCAATCCTCCGCGCCTACAACTTTTCAACTAAATCCTTTTGGAGTCGAATATGAGCCTCCGTCTGACGCATGTCGGCATGTGCTTGGAGGAGGGCTTCTTCATCGTGAGGTACCCCACCTCGTACGTTGGCGGTGGCGACGCCGTGGCTTGGACCGGCCTCATTATCGTCGTTGGCCCAATCAGTCAGTTGTACACCTTCATCTTCGACAATCATGTTGTGCATGATAATACAGGCGTACATTATATCAGCAATGCAGTCGACATTCCACAAACGCGTTGGTCCCTTAACTGCAGCCCATCGAGCCTGAAGCACACTAAATGCGCGCTCCACGTCCTTTCGCGCCGACTCCTGCCGCGTCGCAAAGTAGGCCTTCTTTGCATCTGATGCGCACCGGATCGTCTTCACTAAGACGGGCCACCTAGGGTATATCCCATCCGCCAAGTAGTAGCCCATATCATGCTGGTTGCCGTTGGCGACAAAACTGATGGCCGGACCGACGCCCTGGCACTGCTCGTTGAAAAGGGGCGACGAGTTGAGGACGTTTAGGTCGTTGTTCGAACCGGCTATCCCAAAATACGCATGCCGAATCCACAACCGGTAATCAGCTACGGCCTCGAGGATCATCGTGGGATTTTTTCCCTTGTAGCCGGTCGTGTAAAACCCCTTCCAGGCAGCGGGACAGTTCTTCCACTCCCAATGCATACAATCTATGCTGCCTAACATTCCCGGGAACCCATGCTGATCCCCGTGCATCCGCAGCAGATTCCGGCAATCTTCGGGGGTAGGCTTTCGGAGATACTGATCACCGAATACTTCGATCACGCCCTGACAGAAATACTTCATACATTCGATGGCAGTCGTCTCACCGATGTGGAGGTATTCGTCCCACATGTCTGCCGCGGTGCCGTAGGCCAACTGTCTGATTGCCGCAGTGCACTGTTGAATAGGGGTGTGGCCGGGTCTGTCAGCCGCATCGTGCCTGAAGCGGAAATACAGATATCGCTGCTCCAAAGTGTTAACAATACGCATAAACAAGTCCCGCCTCATCCTAAAACGACGCCTGAAATGGTTGGCGTTAAAACGCGGCTCCTCTGCGAAGTAATCTGTGAATAGGCGTTGATGTGCAGCTTCATGATCACGATCAACCACTTGTCGACGGTGGACAACTGGTCGTGGGCGAGGTGCCGCCGGCTGCATATAACTCTGCATCCATCGATCAACCTCACGGCTCGTATAGGCATCTAGCTCTTCGTTCATCATACGCTCGTACTCATCCGCATCCCCACCACTACCACCGGCATTACTCATTTCTTAAATTGATCTTGTACAGAAAGTAAAGTAGAGAGAGAGTACTCGTTAAAACAAGTGGTGCGAATGAAAATGACGTTCAAAGCGCGTATATATAGTGTTTTCAAAAGAAAAATAAAATAAAAAATAAAATCTGACGCCGGTTTGACGCCGATCCGGGACCCACAATGGCGCCGTGAGGATCGGCGTCGGAACCGGCGTCATCGCGCGAATCGGCATGGCCACGCCGATTTTGACGCCGATTTCGCCGACGCCGGTTCCAATGGTTCGGCGTCAGAACCGGCGTCGGCGAAAAATCGGCGTCGCGATTTTGACGCCGGCATTGGAGATGCTCTTACATTTAGCTGATTTTGCGATAACTTTGCAGAGAGAGGTAAAAGGAGAGTGATGGCAAAATTGAGTAGAAAATGAAAGTATATTTATAGATTCATTAATGACTTTGATTGATTAGGAATTTAAAGACAAAGCTCATTTTACAGGAATGCTCCATACTTTACTGTTCAATAATTTCATATGTATAAGATTTTATTTCATATATAAAAGTAGGTTCCACCTACCACTAACTTTTTCAACCCACTTTCTATTACATTTCTTAAAACTCGTGCCGGAGCAAATGGTGACAAATTTTGGAGGACAAATGGAGTAATTCTTTTTAATTTTATATTATTTAATATAATTGTTAATTATAATATATATAATTATCATTCTCTAAATTTTAATAATACTTTACTTGTTACTAATATTATTATTTCCATATAAGGTTCATTATTTACTATGAATAAATATTTTTATAGTATATACTATTTAATTTTTATATCCTATTGGTATTAATGAATATTCTTATCTGTAATGATTCGTATTTAATTATAATATTCTTTTACCACATAAATTTTTTTGAATTAATATGAGCTTTATCTATTTCAATACCTGAAATATTTGATTTTTATCTACACTATAATTTATATATTTAATTATATTTACTAAATTTTAATATATTTATATTTATATAGAACTAATTATCTATATGGTTTAATATTTTGTGATATATTAATTGTATTTTATGATTTACTAAATTTAATATATTTTTTGTATTATATATTTAATTATATTTCTTATTTGTCCGCGGCGACAAAAAAAGTTTCCGCAGCAATAGTAGACACTTTTTTAGCCACATTTTAAAAAATAAAATAAAAAATCCATCTCCTTCATCAACCCATCTTCTTCTTCTTCAACCCATCTTCTTCTTCACTTCAAAAAATAAAAAAATGAAAAAAAGAAATCCTGCGACCGCCGCGCCACCGCGGACGTGCAATAGGCAGGCGCGCCGGACGCGCACCGGTGTGTCCTCGCCGCGTTGTCGCGGAAGCATGTTCTGCCCCACTTTTTTTGTCCGCTACGGGGCGGACGCCCCGCCCACTATAGTCAGGCGCGGCTTAGCCGCTTCCGGGGCGGCGGGCCCCTGTAGTGGATGCTCTAACATTAACAAAGCATTAACATTGGAATAAGCATTAACATGACATTAAGAGCAAAAATTGTTATTATCAGCATTAATATCAGTTTTAACATTATCATTAGCATTAACAGGGCATTAACATCACACATCATTAGCATTAGTATTGGCATTAACCCTAATAGAGCATTAGTATTAACATTAGAAATAGCATCAACATGGCATTACCATCACAGATAATTGACATTAGCATTAGCATTAACACCACAAATTATGAGCATTATCCGGGCACTGTTATCAACATATTGATGGGAAACTAATTTATAGGGCAAACACAATCGATTAAACCATTATATGATCACAAACTACTCCCTTTGTTTAATGCTACTCACACTTTTCTATTTCAGTTCACCCCAAAATACTTACAATTATTTCTATTTTAAATAAAAAGTAGAGCATTTAATTAATATGCTTATTAGAGTTAATTAAGTGTTCTCGTATTAAATAATAAGATTCTAATACTTTTTGGAAATCTTAGTGTATATGTATTTAAGGTTCCCATGAAACTATAAATTAATAATTAAAATATTATCAGATATAATAGTAGTATCCACTTGATCTTTGTAAGACAAATTCAGTGAAATACACTATCAAACTACAATGTACTACTTAATAACTAATATTAAATCCTCATTTAAAGCTTGTGTATACATTTTTATATGAAATTAATCTCCGATAGAAAATTGTATGCATGAATGCGCGAGCAAAATCACAGTGCTGCATACAAGTGATACAACTAAGCATTCAAAATTTTCTTCAAGTTAAAGAAATGGTTAAGTACCTTTTGAAATCAGACCTCTTTTTGATGCGAAGTTTGAGGTCGTTGTTTCCATTTTCAGATTGCTCCTCTACAATCCTTTCTGCTGAGGCCACTGCAGATTCGCTGCAGAATTGTAATTGGAGTGTTGGGATTTCTCCAATGCCGCTTGGGATTTCCTCTAGATCGTCGCAGTAAGAGCACCCGCAACGCGGGCCGCCGGCGTTCCGCGTGCCGTTCCGCCGGAACGGTTTCGTCGCGGAACGCGTTGCGGCGCATGGTTTCGTCCCGGTTCCGTTCCCATTCCGTGCCGGGTGCCGACGGAACGAAACGCGGCACGGTCTGTGCCGCCACGCGCTTCGGCGACGTGGCGCTCTCCGCGGCGTGCGTGAGTCCCACTCGCCGGCCCGCGAGTGGGACACGTCACCTGCTGACGCAATAATTATTTTTTAAAAAAAAATTGATTTTTTAAAATTTTTTTTATAACGGTAATATTACCGTTTTTTAACTTTTTTTATTTTTTTTTATTTTTATTTTCTTATTCTATAAATACTCCTACTTCATTCTCATTTCACACACAACCAACATCATTCTCATATCAACCTCAAAGCGCACGAAGCACACGGCGACCGGCAACTACTCGTCTGGTGACACCGGTGAGGCCAGCGAGGGTGAACCGCAGGTGTTTGGGGGTACGGGGGATCCAATGCCCGACGAATATGGGGGATCCAACGCCCGGCGAAGGCGGCTAGAGCGAGGAAGGGCTGAGGCGAATCAAGCCAGTCGGCCTCGGGATCGGGCTCGCGGGGAGGCTCGGACACACTTATGGTGGCGTACATAACCGCCACAATGGCGGACCCTTCCCACTTCTCGTATGCCCAATTCACGGCCTGGTGGAACGGAATTGTTGCTATGGCAGCACAACTTGGCCTTCCGACTCCCCCTAAACCTCGACCGCCTCCGGAGGATGATTCGCCGGCGGAGTAGTTTTTTTTTATTTTCCCACGTTGAAGTGTGTGTGTTTTTTATTTTTTTAAGTTTAAGTTTTAATTTTTTTTAATGTTGTGTGATTTTTAATAAAGTGTGTTTGTTTTTTATTAAAGCGTGTTTATTTAAATTGAATTGGGTTGGAAATAAAAAAAAAATGAAATTGAATAAATAGTAATTTAAGGAACGGTTAAGGAACCGATAAGAAACGGAGGGTTGCAGGTTCCGTTCCTTAGTTAAGGAATGGAGTAAATAAGTACAGTGAGGCCCTCAAATAGTGGTTTAAGGAACGGTATAGGAACAGCGTTGTGGATGGCCTAATATAGACGGAGGTGGCGGAGTCTAGGGAAATTGGTCTCATCGGCTTTCCAACGCACAAGACTCAAAAGTTTAAGATGTAGAAACTGTAGTGAGGGGAACACATCTCTATCTGCTAACTCCCACTCTGCATCACACAGTGTCTCACCAAAACTGCAGTTATATATCATGAGAACTTCCGGCTTATGTAGTGCACACAGAGTCCTCCACGCTCCCAAAATCATTTCACATCCATCCAGATATAGTTTTCTAATATTACAAGGAAATATAACTGTGAAACAATGACCAAAACCGTTTGGAGAGGATATATAGTTCTCATACGCCAGAATTTTAATACTTCGAGCTTGTGAAGATGGCTAAGATCAATTGCCGTGGATGTAGTTCGGAGCCTATCATCAATTAACAACTTTTTGATATTTGGAACGCTTTTGAGGAA
Organism: Salvia splendens; assembly: GCF_004379255.2. NCBI lineage: Eukaryota > Viridiplantae > Streptophyta > Magnoliopsida > Lamiales > Lamiaceae > Salvia > Salvia splendens. The sequence continues at coordinate 15,339,853 of NC_056036.1, read as the reverse complement.
ACCATCCCAACTTGTTGCCTCATCTTTAGGTACTTTCACTGAAACAATACTTTGCAGCTTCTTCAGTACACTATAAGTTCATTGCCTCATCTTTTAACAACTCAATTCCATTCACTTTGAGATGTCTTAACTCAGAGAGCTTCCATAGCTCAGCTGGCTCATCAAACTTGGAATTAGGAGCAATCAAGGTTTGCAAATTCCACAATCTTGATATTCCTCTCGGTAGATTTGAATAGCAGTAGACACCTAAGAAGCGTAGGTTGACAAATTCAAATATTTCGGCTGGGAAAGTAGAGAAACGCATATCCCTTAAGTCCAACACCCTTAGCAATCTTGCCGCAAAAAATGCATCAGATGGAAACTCATCACTCCAAAAATCAATGCATATAACTGATCGAGTTAGTGTTGAATCATTAACATCTTCTATTTCGTCTGATGCATGAAAAATCATGCGGCGCGATTAGAGAATATGAACTTGTTGGGACCATTCATAAACTTGTCTTCATCACATTTCTGAATGCATAGATCCCTCAACATATCATGCATGTTGTATCTCTTTGGTTGTCCATACTTATATAGTCGTTAACCATAAATAGATTTCTCTCTACTAGAGACTTTAGCCAATCCTCAGCCTCTTCCTCCAAACATCTTTCCCCGTTCGATTTTACAAATCCTTCTGCAACCCACAATTGTACGAGTCTGGGTCCACTAATCACATAGTCTTCAGGGAAAGCTCCCATGTATAAGAAACATGGCTTCAAGTGATTTGGCAAGTGGTTATAACTTAAAGACAATATACTATAGCATCGCTCGTCTGATCCAGAAATTGCTGCTACAACATTGTCCCCAATTTTCCTCCAAACATTTTCTGATCTTTCCATCTTAGATAGTAACCCTCCAATCACACTGATGGCTAGAGGAAGCCCACCGCAATCCTTGGCGATCTTTCGACCAATCTCTTGTAAAACAAGAGGGCACTCCTCTTCTCCAAACACAAGTTGGTGAAGTAGATTCCAACTTTCAGACTCGCTAAGCAGTTGCACTTGATGCTGCGATCTCGAAGAGTCAGCATGGTTCGCCACATTGGATTCCCTAGTGGTAATCACAATGCGACTTCCATTGTTGTTGCCTGGGAAGTACATCTTCATCTCATCCCAGAATCTCGTACTCCATATATCATCTAACACAATCAAGTATTTTCTACCGAACAGGCTCTTATACAACATATCTTTTAACTCATCAGTATGATTATCACATTCTTTTCCAGTTATGCAACGAAGAAGGCTTTTGAGAATTTGCCGCGTATTGTAATCTTGTGAGATAGTGGCCCAAGCACGATATGCAAAGTGATCAACAATCAAAAGATCTTCATAAAGCTTTCGAGCAAGAGTGGTTTTACCTACTCAAACCAAACCAACGATGGGGACGATCTCCAGCTTCTTCTGCTGCTGACCGATCAGCCGATCTTTGAGTTGCATCAGATCTTCATCAATTCCCACCACCACAGCACTCTTGGAACTGGATGAACTACTAGACGGCATCTTCTTATCCACAAGCTTCAGTTGTTCCATAGCAGAATCAAGCTCTCGCAGCATCTTCTCATCCCCCATCTCCAACAGCTTCTCTGCTTGCTCCATCAGAGAATCAAGATCTCGTCTTACTTGCTGCAGATCTGGTGTGGAAAGAGTGAACCTCACACAATCTGATCCAGAGAGCATACAATCAACCATGTGGGATTCAAGGATGTCTTCAGCTTCATGTACTACTTCTCTGATTTTGCTGTCTAGTTTGGGGAATGAAGACTTACTATCAAGGAGCTTTTGAAGAAAAGTAACTTTATCGAAGAGGGATTGGAGTTGTGGGTTGTTTTCATCAACAATCCATCGTGGTTGGTGAGGATCAAGGATTCCTTCAAGAATGGTGATGAGTGGTTGAAGATTGTAAGCCATTTTTCAGATCTCAACAAAGGAAGGAGAGCTTGTTGCAAATTGCAATTGTTGGGTTTTGGTGTGGCTGGACCAACCATCGGCCCAAGTCATTATTGAGGGCCGAGCTCGATTAAGCTCGGCTAACACCGAGCTCGATTAAGCTCGGCTAACACCGAACTCGATTAAGCTCGGCTAACACCGAACTCGATTAAGCTTCTCCAACACCGAGCTCGATTAAGCTCGGCTAACAACCGTTGTATTTGAACAGCTCGTTCAGTTACAACAATAAGTTTCTTCAGTTTTCAGTTTCACATCTTGTTTTTCTCCATATTCGTGTGATTCAAGAAACTAGATAGAGAAGTGAATACACTTTGTGATTCTTGAGCTAGCTAGGTGAGTGATCCACAATCGAGTTGTATTCTCCGATTGAGTAGCGAGCTAAGTGATAGTGTGTTGTAATCACCTTCGTTTGTTTTGTATTCGTAATAATATCGTCTCACATTTGTTCGTGAATCTCGCGTCGATTCTGTTTTTGACTCTTCAAATTGGCGCCGTCTGTGGGAAAAGGAAAGAAATCGGCGCGATGTCTACGGCGAAATTCGAATTGGAGAAGTTTACGGGCAAGAATGACTTCGGTCTATGGAGATTGAAGATGAAGGCCGTGATGATGCAACAAGGGCTTTGGGAAATCGTCAAAAATAGGGAGGCCGACACCGCCAAGGGTGCGGATGAAAAGGTCGATCCAAAGGCTCAAGAACTTCAACAAAAGGCGTATAGCACTCTGATCCTGAGTCTCAGCGATCGAGTCCTGAGGGAGGTTTCGAAGGAGGAGACCGCTGCGGCAGTGTGGAGGAAGCTTGAGTCCATCTATATGACGAAGTCTCTTGCAAATCGCCTTCATCTGAAACAGAAGCTTTTCACCTTCCAGATATCAGAGGCGAAGAGCATCTTGGAGCAGCTCGAAGATTTTGGTAAATGCGTGGATGATCTGGAGAACATCGATGAGCAGATCAAGGATGAAGATAAAGCACTTATGCTTCTCAATTCATTACCGAAGAGCTTCGAACAATTCAAGGACGCTATACTCCTTGGAAGAGACTCCAAGATCACCCATGAAGAGGTGTATTCGGCCCTGAAATTGAAGGATTTTCAGAGTTCTTCAACAAGACTGCGTGATCAGGCTGGGGAAAGCTTGAACGTGAAAGCCAATATCAAGAAACCTGAAAAATGGAAGAGGCAGGGTTCTGAAAAATGGAAAGGAAAAGGCCAAAGGGAGTGGGATCAGAAGGAGTCCAGGTCTTGCAACTATTGCAAGAAACCTGGGCACATCAAGAAAAATTGCTGGGCCTTAAAGAAGAAGCAAGCTAATGGCGACTCTGATCAGAACACTGCTGACTGTGCAGCAGATTTGGAGCCGGCTCAGGTCATGAATGTGACTGAGAAGCCCATTGCAGACTCTTGGATCGTGGACTCCGGGTGCTCTTTCCACATATGCAGCCACAAGAAATGGTTTGAGAACCTGACTGAAGCACAGGGATCAGTCTTGCTCGGCAACAACCAGGTGTGTGTTGTTAAAGGCATTGGTAATATTCGTTTTAAGGTGCATGATGGTTCTATTAAATTGCTGACTGAAGTAAGGTATATACCTACTATTAAGAGGAACCTTGTATCTGTTGGTGTGCTTGAAATGAAAGGATTTTCTTGTGTATTTTCTGGTGGGAGTATGAGGATTATGAATGGTGGTGCTATTGTTATGTCAGCCTCTAGGATAAATAGATTATATTATCTGGAGGCTGAGGTCATTGTGGGAGATTCCTATGTTGCTGAGGAACAGAATCTGGTGTTGTGGCACAAGAGATTAGGCCATGTGGGTGATAAAGGGCTTAAAGAATTGATCAAGAAGGGCGTTTTTGCATGTGATGATAGGGAGAGTGTAAAAATGTGTGAGTCTTGCTTGCTGGGAAAAGGAAAGAAATTGCCTTTTGGCTCAGGAAAGCACAACTCCACAAGACCTCTGGATTATTGTCACAGTGATCTATGGGGTCCTAGCCCGGTTAATTCCATAGGTGGTGGAAGGTACTTCTTGAGTGTAGTAGATGACTATAGCAGGAAGGTTTGGGTATGGATCCTCAAGGAGAAATCAGACACATTCAGCAAGTTCAGTGTATGGTACAAGGCAGTTGAAGTTGAGAAAGGGTATGGCTTGAAGTGTCTGAGGACAGACAACGGGCTTGAGTTCCTATCAAGGGAATTTGATAACTTCTGTGTGCAAAGGGGAGTGAAGAGGCATAGGACAGCTCCGGGGAATCCACAACAAAATGGAACCGCGGAGAGAATGAATAGGACTCTCCTTGAGAGAGTAAGATGCATGATTTTTGAATCTGGAGTGCCTAAGAAATTCTGGGCAGAAGCTGTCTCCACAGCAGCCAAATTGATCAATAAATGTCCATGCTCAGCCATTGGTTTTGATACTCCAGATGGCAGATGGTATGGAAGCCTAGGAGGTTATGAGAAGCTTAGGATTTTTGGTTGTAGAGCCTTTGCTCACACAAGGCAAGGAAAGCTAGAACCTAGAGCACTAAAATGCATTTTCCTTGGCTACCAAGATGGTGCTAAGGCATATAGACTTTGGTGCACAGAAGAAGGAAATCAAAAGGTCATCATCAGTCGAGATGTCATTTTTGATGAGTCAACTATGCCATTCAAGCCTACTCTGCAGACAGAGACAACTCCAGAACCTGCTGGGGTCAGTTTTGATCAACTTGAACCAGAACATAGAGCCTCAGATGCTGCTGATTTCCAAGGGCCAATGATGTCCTCAGATGAGGAGAATGAGCAGCCTACTGATAATACTCCAGATGTCTCTGATCCAGAGCCACAAGTTCAGCAATATGCTCTGGCCAGAGACAGAACCAGAAGGGAAATCAGACCACCAGCAAGGTTCAGAGATGCAGATTTTGTATACTATGCCTTGTGTGTTGCAGAGGAGTTGGAGATCTCAGAACCAAGCACCTATAAGGAAGCTATTGGCAGCAAAGACAAAGAGAAATGGAAAATGGCTATGAAGGATGAGATAGACTCTCTCATCAAAAACAAAACTTGGATCCTAGTTCTCAGATCACAGATTCAACAAAGACCTATCTCTTGCAAATGGATTTACAAGAAAAAGGTGGAGGCCTCTGAGAATGATAGTATCAGATACAAGGCTCGCTTGGTTGCAAGGGGTTTCACACAGGAGGAGGGGATAGATTACACCGAGGTCTTCTCTCCTGTGGTGAAACACAGCTCAATAAGGATACTCTTGGCAATTGTGGCTCGGAGAGATTGGGAATTGCAACAACTTGATGTAGAAACAGCTTTTTTGCATGGTGATTTGGAGGAAGCTTTTGAAATGAAGGACTTGGGAAATGCAAAGAGAATTCTTGGCATGGATATCATAAGAGAGAGAGCTGCTAGGAAGTTATGGTTGATGCAGCATAGCTACATCAAGAAGATGTTAATCAAATTTCAGATGATTGACTCTAGAAAGGTATCAACTCCAACAAGTCCACACTTCAAGCTCTCTGTCAGTCAGAAACCAGCTAATGATCAGGAAAGGAAGTTGATGTCTAAGGTGCCTTATGCAAGTATTGTTGGGAGTATTATGTACATGATGTTGTGTACTCGGCCTGATCTGTCACACGCCATAAGCCTGACCAGCAGATACATGGCAGACCCGGGTAGCACACATTGGCAAGCCTTGAAGTGGATAATGAAGTATTTGGTGGGCACGCAAGATTTGGGATTGTTGTTCTGCACAACAGACGGTGAGGATGAGCTCATAGGCTACTGTGATGCAGACTATGCTGCAAATATTGATAGCAGAAAATCCCAATCTGCCTATATCTTCAAGCTCTTTGGTACAGCAATCAGTTGGAAGTCTAATCTCCAATCTGTGGTTGCGCTCTCTACAACGGAGGCAGAGTATATATCCTTAGCAGAAGCGGTTAAAGAAGCTAAATGGCTAAAGGGAATATTGGGGGATTTTGGTGTGGTGCAAGAGGCTGTAACTATCTTGTGTGACAGCAACAGCGCCATTAGCTTGGCCAAGCACCAGACTTTCCATGAGAGAAGTAAGCACATCGACATCAAACTTCATTTTGTAAGAGATGAGATAAGCAAAGGCGTGGTGGCAGTCAAGAAGGTCCACACCTCTGAAAATGCAGCTGACATGATGACTAAACCCCTACCAAGTGCTAAGTTCGAGCATTGTTTAGACTTGGTTAACTTGACTGCAAGAAGATGAGGGAATTTTGGTGAAGGTGGAGTTTTGGCTGGCCGGATGGTGGATGCAGCCAAGGTGGAGATTTGTTGGGTTTTGGTGTGGCTGGACCAACCATCGGCCCAAGTCATTATTGAGGGCCGAGCTCGATTAAGCTCGGCTAATGATGGAGTACGTACTAAACAAGCCCAACAGCAGTAAAGCCCAAGACAGAGTATCAGTTCGGCATGACTAAAGAGTATCAGTCCGGCGTGACTAAAGAGTTCAGTTCGGTACAACCAAAGAGTTCGGCCCCAGCCTACAGCTCGGTGAAAGCCAACTCATCAAGCTCTGCTCTCAGGTCGGCATCAAGCTCTACTCTCAGATCGGCAAAAGCTGCTCGGCAATAATTCAGCAGTTCGGTCTCAGTATTCGACCGAACTAGGAGATAGTGGACTCATACAAGATTTCCACCTCCACTACACCGACGATCTATTTAGTGGTGTCAAGCAGTCATTAACTCATGCAGGATAGTGGACCCATGCAAGGTCGCCACGATCTCCACGACATCCACTACCTAATAAATGCTGCATGCCACGATCTTAGTTCACTGTATAAATAGAACCTAGGTCAGATAGATAAGGTCTTCTGCTTCTTCTTTTAAACTCTAAAAAAGCTCTCTAGAGAGAATATCATAAAGCAGGCCAGTGTTGTAAGCTGTAATTCGCAGATCAAGCAATACAAACCTGCCCCCATTTCTCCCCGTGGACGTAGATTTACCTCAGTAAATCGAACCACGTAAAACCTCTGTGTCGTAATTTATTTTTACGTGCATTAATTACCATCGAAAATTCGCCGCTTCATCACTGGCGCCGTCTGTGGGAAAAGAAGAACCAAATTTGTGATAAAGCGAGTTTTTGATCCTCTTCTACCAAAAAAAAAAAAAAAAAAAAAAAAAATGCATACCAGATCACATAACACCCGTGCCTCCGTCCGTGATAACCATGAGGAAGCTAATCCAGCAGCCCATAGGCCTGGAAAGCAGCCTCGTGAAAAATCTACTTCCAGTTCTCACGGAGAAGGAGCAAGCCGCTCAAAAGGTCCACACACCGAGTCTTCCCAGCAGCCTGATTTGAACGAGGCTGTCAAGCTGTTCTTGGCCGAGAAGCAGGAGGAGTTCTTAACCTTCCTGCAGAAGAGCCAACAGTCGGAGAAGACAACGGCGGATTCTCCCTCCTCATCCAGACATGAAAGTCACTACCGCAGTAGTGACGTGTCTTCCAGGAGAAAGAATCCTCAACCCCGACATGTTCCTCCTCGGTACCGGAACCACAGGAGAACTCCATCTCCTCCGTACCGAAGAGATGTCGGGTTCGCCATGTACGGAGCATTAAAGACTCCATTCTCGGACGACATCACCCGGACTCCTTTGCCGCGGAACTACCGGACACCGTCAATGACTTATGACGGGCTAGAGGATCCTCATGACTTCTTGGGACGCTATCAATATAATATGGCGAACCAGGGTCTCAATGAGGTCCACATGTGCAAGCTGTTCCCCGAGTTGCTCATCGGGAACGCCAGAAGGTGGTTCGACAGCCTTCCTCAAGGCAGCATCAGATCCTACCGAGATCTCATGGATGCTTTCCACAGGAGGTTCTTTCAGAAAGCGGAAGCCCGAATCACTTCGGCTCAGCTGCTTTCTATACGTCAAGGTCGCGACGAAAAGATCAGCGATTTCCTGACGAGATTCCATAAGGAATGCCTACAAGTAGATAATCTCAATGATCTACTTGTCATCTCGGCATTCCAAAATGGAATCCTGCCCGGAGCTCTCTACAGAAAGCTTGTGGAGTGCGGTCCGCAAACAGCTCAAGAAATGTGGGACATTGCGGACCAGTTTTCTCGTGCGGATGAGGCAGACCGTCGAAAACGGTCGTTAGACAGCTCATCCCAAGGAGACAAAAGGAAGCCCGATCAAAGCGACCAGGTGCTTCCTCGCCGAACTCCTTTTGAAAGAATTCAAAGGGCACCAGTACAAGGCAGATTGGGACCACGTCTCCATCCTGAGAAGCCGCCCGCTCAGTTCGTACCATTAAACAAGTCAAGAGCGGAAATTTTCGAACTACATTCCGATATGTTCGAAAAACCAAAGCGGATGACGAAATCAGCCGCACGGCGACTTCAGGATCAATATTGCTCCTTCCATCAAACCCACGGTCACGATACCGAGGAGTGCCGAGATTTGGCTGCAGGTATTGACGTTCTTGTGAAAACAGGAACGTTAAAAAAATACCAAAGCAAGCAGCCGAAAAAGAACAAAAGGCAGAGAAGTGCGAACTGCAATCCTCAGGATCCGAAAAGACATGAGGATCCCGAAGACGACGACGAGCCGCAATACGATGGAGTAATCCTGACTATTGATGCTCTCCCAGCCGGGAAGACTAAGTCGTCCCTAAAAGCAGAACGCAGAGGTTCCAATCAAGAGGAACCAACACATAAAAGGCTGAAGAAAGACGAAGTGATTACATTTTCAGATGCCGATCCCGTCCCAGCCATCTCTCCTCACCAAGACGCTATTGTCATCCAAGCCGGGGTGGCAAACAAACTGGTCCACAGAGTATTTGTGGATACAGGAGCGTCAGTCAGCATTCTTTTTAAAGAATGTTTCGATAAAATGGAAGTGGATCCAGCTCGGCTCAGTCCGGCTCCACTTCCTCTGAAAAGTTTCGCCCAGGAGGACACCCGCCCTGAAGGTATTATCAGCCTTCCGATCACGGTGGGAAAAGCGCCTACAAGCTCCAATACGATGATCGAGTTCTTTGTGGTGAAAGCTCGGTCTCCGTACAACATCATCCTGGGGAGGGACTGGCTCAACACAGTTCGGGCCGTTTGCTCTACTTATCACCTCACCATCAAGATTCCCACTAAAAATGGGATAGCGGTCATCCGAGGTGATCAAAAGAGAGCAAAAGAATGTCTGCAGATTGCGCTAAAAAGTGCCGAACAATCAGTTCGGCACCATCAAGCATAGCAATCACAGCAACCGGAGTCGGAGGCAAGCGAGATGACCGAAGTCACTTCAGAGCCGAACTCAATGACCGTTCAGTTATACGAAGATGATCCATCCAGAACGGTCAACGTCGGCTTCGCAGGAACGCCTCTACTCCGGGAAAAGACCATTCAGCTCCTCAAGGAGTACAAAGATGTCTTTGCATGGTCTCCGTTGGACATGACCGGAGTGCCCCCCGAGGTAATCACTCATCGGTTAAATATTGATCCTTCAATCCGGCCAGTAAAACAGAAGCAAAGACTCTTTGCGGCAGAAAGAAGCCAAGTCATCCATGACGAAGTCCGCCAATTACTAAAAGCGGATGTACTATTCGAGGTGAAATATCCTTCTTGGGTGGCCAATCCTGTGATGATCAAGAAAAAAGGAGGAGGATGGCGGATGTGCATAGATTTTACCGATCTAAACAAGCACTGTCCAAAAGATTGCTATCCCCTTCCGAATATAGATAAAAAAGTAGAAGCTTTGATCGGCTTCGAAATTTTCTGTTTTCTTGATTTATACAAAGGATATCACCAAGTGTTGATGGATGAGAGTGATGCTCCGAAAACAGCTTTCATCACCGATTTCGGCATTTTCGCTTATAAAAAGATGCCATTCGGTTTAAAGAATGCCGGAGCCACTTATCAAAGGATGGTAGACAAGCTTTTTCGGCACCTAATCGGGAAACAGGTTGAAGTGTATGTCGACGACATAGTTGTCAAAAGCAAAAGCACTTCGGAGTACGAAGACAACCTCAAATCCACTCTCGACGTGCTCCGGAAAGCCAACCTCAAACTCAACCCCCAAAAATGTACCTTTTTGGTAGATTCAGGAAAATTTCTGGGTTGTTGGGTTTCAAAGGACGGACTCAAGGCAAACCCTTCAAAAGTCCAAGTCATTCAAAACATGGCAATGCCGAAGTCCATACATGACGTGCAAAGGCTAACCGGATGTCTAGCCGCACTGAATCGATTCCTTTCCCAAGCAGCCGAAAAGCAACTGCCGTTCTTCAAAGTGTTGAAAAAAGCACCAAAGTTCGAGTGGGGAGCCGAGCAGAAAAAGGCCTTTGACGAGCTCAAAAGTTATCTAGCCGAGCTTCCTATTCTCTCTGCTCCAACCGAAGCCGAAGTAATATTCTTATACTTAGCGGCATCAGATCAAACCATCAGCGCGGTGCTTGTACGAGAAGAAGGCCTAAAGCAGTTTCCCATCTACTTTACAAGCCGAGCATTAAGAGGTCCAGAAACAAGGTATCAACCTCTGGAAAAAATTGCTCTGGCGTTAGTAAATGCAGCAAGGAGACTGCGGCCATACTTCTATGCTCACAAGGTATGTGTCTTAACCGATCTGCCTCTTCGGCAAGTTTTGACCAAGCCAGAAGCATCAGGCAGAATCGCCAAATGGGCCATAGAGCTGGGAGAACACTCGATCGAGTACCTACCTCGGAAAGCCATCAAGGGACAAGCCTTGGCAGATTTTCTTACAGAGGCCAAGTTCGATCAAGCAATCCCTGTCATTGCCGAACAGAAAAAGTCTGCCAATGCCGAACTTGCACAGCCCTTGGAATCCGAAGTAGAGCCGCCAGACTGCTGGAGCGGATTCGTAGATGGAGCTTCAAACAAGATGGGAAGTGGAGCTGGTATTTTACTCGTCGCTCCCGACGGACACGAGGTAACCTACTCACTTCGGTTCCTATTCCCCACTACTAATAATGAAGCCGAGTACGAAGCCCTCCTGGCCGGACTTCAGTTAGCGCAAAGTCTGCTCGTCAAATCTCTCAAAGTCCATTGTGATTCACAAGTCATAGTAAATCACATGTTGGGTACCAGTGAAGCCCGTGACGAGAGAATGAAGAAGTATTTGGACAAAGCGCAAAGCATCAGCCGAAGTTTCTCCTATTTTCGGATAATCCGCGTTCCCAGAGCGGAAAATAGCCGAGCAGATACCTTAAGTAAGTTGGCCTCAGATCCGAGCTCAAAGGCGGAAGAATTAATGCATCGAAGCATTGATGAAGCCGAGGTACATTCGATATCCAGCTCGCCGAACTGGATGACGCCGATCTTGCAATATCTGGATCAAGGACAATTGCCCGAAGATAAGAGAGAAGCTCGGAAGATCACGTGCCGAGCACTTCGGTACGAACTTCATGAAGGAGTCCTCTTTAGAAAGTCTTACCTCCAGCCGTTATTGCGGTGCGTAGGACCAGAAGAGACGGACTACATCCTCAGAGAAGTTCATGAAGGGTCGTGCGGTAGCCACATCGGAGCTAGAGCTTTAGCTAAAAAAGTTCTAAGATGGGGATATTATTGGCCAACCTTGGTACAAGAAGCAGTGCAGCTCGCCAAGACATGCCCGAAGTGCCAAATCCATGCAAATATCCCAAGAATGCCGCAGACCGATCTATCCACTATGCAAAGCCCTTGGCCTTTCATGCAATGGGGCATAGACATAGTGGGACCACTTCCTCAAGCTCCTCGGCAAATGAAGTTCCTAGTCGTTGCCGTGGATTACTTTACGAAGTGGGTAGAAGCTGAACCATTAGCTACGATAACGAGCTCGAAGGCATTGGATTTCGTCTGGAAGAACATAGTGTGCCGATTTGGCATACCCCACATCCTCATCTCGGATAACGGGACTCAGTTCACCGACAAGACGTTCAAGAATTGGTGCCAAGAGCTGAATATTCAACAGCGGTTCACTTCGGTCTCTCATCCACAAGCAAACGGACAAACGGAGGTAACAAATCGTATCCTGGTGAAAGGGTTAAAAGCTCGGTTAGAACAAGCCAAAGGACAATGGGTAGAAAATCTCCCTCAAGTCCTATGGTCCTACCGAACTACACCCACAACCTCCAATGGTGAAACTCCATACAGTCTGGTGTACGGCACTGAAGCCGTAATTCCGGTGGAGATCGGCGTACCCAGTCCCCGAACTCTAAATTTCTCCTCAGAAATGAATGACGACGGACTGAGAGCCGAGCTAGATCTTGCCGAAGAAAGAAGAGAATTGGCATGCATAAAAGCAGCCAAGTACAAGGAGCAAGTAGCCCGGTATTACAACCAAAGGGTGAAGAAGCTGCAATTTCAAGTGGGAGATCTCGTCCTGAGAAACAACGAAGTAAGCCGAGCAGAAAAGCTGGGCAAACTCGAACCCACATGGGAAGGTCCGTATCGGGTATCAGAAGTCCTCGGCAAAGGGTCTTACAAATTGGCTCACATGTCAGGAGAACAGGTACCCCGAACATGGCACATTTCCAACCTCAAAAAGTTCCATTTGTAAGAGACAGTCCGGTCAGTCAGTCTTGAGTCCTGTTTGCTCAATGTGCTTTATTTGGTTTACTTGGTCTTTATTTGTCTCTGTGCGTTTTGTTTATGTGTTTTGTCTGTCTCTGTGCGTGTCGTCTCTTACAAATGTTACTGAGGTATCTTGTTCTTCGAAGACTGATCCCCTTCTTAGAACATATACAAGCTAAACAATTGTGCGTCAAAGCTTCTAAAGAGGATACAAGACCACAATTCAGCTTAAACAAGCAGTTCGTCTGAAACGAGCTGCAACAAGCCCACGATTGTGCGTCAAAGCTTCTAAAGAGGATACAAGACCACAATTCAGCTTAAACAAGCACTTCGTCTGAAACGAACTGCAACAAAAGTCCAATTCTCGCGATAAAACTTGCCTGAATTAGGACTAGGGAAAGTCCGATCCACGCGATAAAACTCGCCGAATTAGGACAAGGGAAAGTCCGATCCCCAAATTAGGACAAGGGAAAGTCCGATCCCCAAATTAGGACAACGGAAAGTCCGATCCGAGCGATAAAACTCGCCAAATTAGGACACAAACCAAGTCCGGTCAAAGAAGAGTTCACTTCATGAGACCGTGGACAAACATCAACTTACCCCATACTTTTTTCCAGAATGCCGAAGTGATTCACTTCGCTTTTCGGGGGGGGTAGTGATGGAGTACGTACTAAACAAGCCCAACAGCAGTAAAGCCCAAGACAGAGTATCAGTTCGGCATGACTAAAGAGTATCAGTCCGGCGTGACTAAAGAGTTCAGTTCGGTACAACCAAAGAGTTCGGCCCCAGCCTACAGCTCGGTGAAAGCCAACTCATCAAGCTCTGCTCTCAGGTCGGCATCAAGCTCTACTCTCAGATCGGCAAAAGCTGCTCGGCAATAATTCAGCAGTTCGGTCTCAGTATTCGACCGAACTAGGAGATAGTGGACTCATACAAGATTTCCACCTCCACTACACCGACGATCTATTTAGTGGTGTCAAGCAGTCATTAACTCATGCAGGATAGTGGACCCATGCAAGGTCGCCACGATCTCCACGACATCCACTACCTAATAAATGCTGCATGCCACGATCTTAGTTCACTGTATAAATAGAACCTAGGTCAGATAGATAAGGTCTTCTGCTTCTTCTTTTAAACTCTAAAAAAGCTCTCTAGAGAGAATATCATAAAGCAGGCCAGTGTTGTAAGCTGTAATTCGCAGATCAAGCAATACAAACCTGCCCCCATTTCTCCCCGTGGACGTAGATTTACCTCAGTAAATCGAACCACGTAAAACCTCTGTGTCGTAATTTATTTTTACGTGCATTAATTACCATCGAAAATTCGCCGCTTCATCAGCTAACACCGAGCTCGATTAAGCTCGGCTAACACCGAACTCGATTAAGCTCGGCTAACACCGAACTCGATTAAGCTTCTCCAACACCGAGCTCGATTAAGCTCGGCTAACAACCATTGTATTTGAACAGCTCGTTCAGTTACAACAATAAGTTTCTTCAGTTTTCAGTTTCACATCTTGTTTTTCTCCATATTCGTGTGATTCAAGAAACTAGATAGAGAAGTGAATACACTTTGTGATTCTTGAGCTAGCTAGGTGAGTGATCCACAATCGAGTTGTATTCTCCGATTGAGTAGCGAGCTAAGTGATAGTGTGTTGTAATCACCTTCGTTTGTTTTGTATTCGTAATAATATCGTCTCACATTTGTTCGTGAATCTCGCGTCGATTCTGTTTTTGACTCTTCAGCAATCACACAACAAAAGATGATTAAATCTATAAAACCTCAATTGAAATTAGTGAGAGCACTGGGGAACACTATCTTGTCCGTACTGCCTATTTTTTGTCGTTGTGCTATATATTATGTTGTCATATCAATGGTTTACTCCTAATTGATACTCCCTCCGTTCCTTGTTAATAGAGGCATTTCTTTTCGGCACGGAGTTTAAGAATAGTGTGTTAAATGGATGATGAAAAAAGTAAGAGAGAGTAAAGTAAGAGAGATGAAGAAAGAATAAAGTAAAAAGAAGAATTACTTTTTGCTAAAAATAGAAATGACTCAATTACCTTGGAACTTCCCAAAATAGAAAAATGACTCTATTAACATGGAACGGAGGGAGTACATTCTTATTTTATATATACTTCTCCAGACAATATTACATGATCTGCCATGTTTTTTTACTGCGTCCTGTTGGGGTGGTTTGTTAACGCATTCATTGTATTTTTGGGTCATATTTGTGGGCTTCCAGTGATTTCAGCAAAACTAAAGAATTTTGTTGCTCCCTCCTCCGTCCCACTTTAGGAGTCCCGGTTTATCATTTTAGTCCGTCCCACATTAGGAATTCCGGTTTGAATATTCCATAAATAATAATAAACCCCACATTCCACTAACATTATTTCACTCACATTTTATTATTAAACTAATATGTAAAAATGAACCCGCATTTTAGTATATCAAACTTTTCAAGATGAGAGTAGTTTCCTAATGCAATCATGCAATGGCGAAAGAGGTTAAAGGTAGTTTTGATTTATGGTTTCCTGCAATCTCCTGTGAGAATGTCTAACAAAAGCTTACTGTACTTCTTATATCTCTTATGTATTTTGTTTGTTCCTTGCTTGCAAATCTCAGTTCACTTATTCATTGTTCTTCAAATTTTGTTGATATATCTTAAAGTGGGGGTTGTGTTCTATCTAAATTTATAAATTAGCTTGCTCCTGTCCAGCTATCTCTGTTGGTTTGAAGTTCTAGATAACTTACTTGGGTCCTTTATTGCAGGATAAGTACAGGGCATCTCATCCCAGATTGCCATTAATTGTTGCTGGAACTCTACTTTCAGCTGATTCCCAAATTGACTTACCACTATGGTTGGTCCCACATTTTAAGGTTAATATTGTACAAACTTCCTGCATTTTGAACAATTTCTTTGTGATCTGCATTCTAATAACAAGTATGTTTAAGAAATTATGGCTTTTGAGTTGTGCTTCTACTTTCTCAGAGCTAACTTCGTAATGTTGGGATCGTTGGATAAGTTTGCGATTGTGTCTTAATCCAACTGTTCTGGCATGCATCATTCTTTCCTAATTTGTCATTGATTGAAATTGAACAGGGTGATCGCAGTGAAAGTGGTTATGGCATGACTGGAAATGAATCAAATCCAGCATCCCTATTTCTCCTGTATGTTGATCACGGAAGACATACAGAGGCTACCAATTTGCTGATTCATCATGGTGTCTACTGCTGTTTTGAAATGCATGATGTACGTGCAAAGTTATATGGTAGCTTATTATAATAGTCTGTCAGAGGCTAAGATTGTCCTGCGTTGATTCATCATGGTGTCTACTGTTGTTTCTACATCTTTTTTTTGTATCATTATGAAAACTCCGAAACTGTATATACATCTTTTTTTTGTAATGATGAAATGCAGCTGGCTGCGCTGAAATATCTCTTCTTTCTCCCCTATTACAACATTTTTTGGAATGTTGAGTTCCTAACATATGTATTACTCCCTCCGTAACATTTTAGAAGTTCCGGTTTATCACTTTTGAGTGTCCCACTTTAGGAGTCCCGATTGGAATATTCTATAAATGGTATTAGGCCTCACATTCCACTAACTTTTTTCTACTCACATTTTCCACATTCCACTATCTTTTTTCACCAACTTTCTTTTACATTTCTTAAAATTCGTGTTGAACACAACTGGGACTCCTAAAGGGGAACTGAGTATTTTGTAGTATACTAATGTGTATTTGTCCTTTTAATAAGTATGCCCATGAATCAAATACTAATAAGTACAACTTAAAATGGTGATGGTATGTGATGACAATTTACTAAAAGAAAAGGCAGTTGAATGACAAGTGTTGAAACCTCAAGTTTACACAGTAAAGCCAACGAATTTTATTAAGTACACAACGACATACACGAACATATCTCCCAAATGCAAGAGTAATGAAATCAAGAGAGTGGTCCTGTGGACATGGGCTAGTATCACAAATCATGGATAACAACATTATAAATGCCAAAACTAACAGTTGTACAGCTGCCAAACAAATCATGTAAACGACAAACAAATCTACATGATGACCGCAAAGGCAACTGAGACTAGCACCGCCAAGGTAGCACTGAGAGTTGGAAGCGTAGCGGAGTTTCCTAGACGCGGGGTTGGGAGCATAGGGGGGGAAGGAGGAGTTGTCGGAGAAGGGGCAGCGACGTTGATAGCCAACTTCTGGCCGGAGGAGCAGTCACTGCCAACGGTACAAATGTAGTAGTGTTCTCCGGTGGAGTTGAGAGTCGTGTTCCACGGCGCAGAGTTAGACTTCTCAATGGGGTCGTTGGAGCTGCACTCATCGTACTCTTCCTTTCTCACTTCTGCCACATCATGTTTCTCTGTCTCGAAATTGAACGCTGCCATACCAATTTGTTAGTCTTCCCACAACTATTTCTTCTCGGTTAGTTAGAAGAAAATAAAAAAAATTTAAGTCAGTTAATCGAGTCCACCTACTTTAGCAGTTTGTCATTAAGTTCTCGTACATGATTTGATACAATAATTTAGTAGAGAGAGAGAGAGAGATTACTGAGAACATCTCCACGTGTAAAAACATGGCGACTAGCCCAACTGGAGTACTCATCGACGCTACTGGGAACATTCCATCCTAGATTATCTCCGACATTATAAATGGCGGCGTTAGCTCTTCCGACGACCGCGGCCAGCAGCACCACGCACAAAACAAATCCACCACCCAATTCCATCCTTGTATTATATCTTCTCTGGCTGCCCCTGCCTGTATGGATCTCTATGCTAATTGCTACAGAATATATCTATTTATAGAGTGATCCTTTTGATATTTTGAGAGGTGGAGTTGCCCACTAGATATGAATGAATGAATGAATTCCACAGACATAGAGAGAGATTGAATTGACCGGTACTCCATATATGGTGCTCAACTCTTATCTCCAATTAAATTTATGTGATAGTGGAATTGTCCTCGGATGAATGAATTCCACAGAGATAGAGAGAGATTGAATTGTCTAGTACTACATATATGATGCTCAAATTTATGTGATAGTGGAATTGCCCTCGGATGAATGAATTCCACAGAGATAGAGAGAGATTGAATTGTCTAGTACTACATATATGATGCTCAACTCTCAACTCTTAACACCAATTAAATTTATATGATAGTGGAATTGCCCTCGGATGAATGAATTCCACAGAGATAGAGAGAGATTGAATTGTCTAGTACTACATATATGATGCTCAACTCTCAACTCTTAACACCAATTAAATTTATGTGATAGTGGAATTGCCCTCGGATGAATGAATTCCACAGAGATAGAGAGAGATTGAATTGTCTGGTACTTCGTATATGATGCTCAAATTTATGTGACAATGGAATTGCCCTCGGATGAATGAATTCCACAGAGATAGAGAGAGATTGAATTGTCTGGTACTTCGTACATGATGCTCAAATTTATGTGACAATGGAATTGCCCTCGGATGAATGAATTCCACAGAGATAGAGAGAGATTGAATTGTCTGGTACTTCATATATGATGCTCAACTCTTAACTCCAATCAAATTTATGTGATAGTGGAATTGCCCTCGGATGAATGAAATCCACATATATAGAAAGAGATTGAATTGTCTGGTACTTCATATATGATGCTCAAATTTATGTGATAGTGGAATTGCCCTCGGATGAATGAATTCCACAGAGATAGATGGAGATTGAATTGTCGGGTACTTCATATATTATTATTATTGTTATTGTTATGCTAAATAATCAATAAATTGACAATACGACCTAAATAATGTACAAATTATTATTATTATTATTATTATTATTATTATTATTATTATTATTATTATTATTATTATTATTATTATTATTGTTATTGTTATGCTAAATAATCAATAAATTGATTACCGCACATTAAATTAATACTCCCTCCGTCCTTAAAAAAAATAGACTAGTGTTCATGTGGAAATGGTAGTGGTAGTGCTGTTATGCAGTCGTTGGGATACAACGGGTAGTGATAAATGCAAACTCATATATTGTTACTGAACAGAGAGTATTGAGAGAGTTGAGAGTGAATCGATTGAACTCTTCTAATTGAATCTTGAGAAGAAAAAGTTTGTGAGAGAATATTGAAATCTTATTCAAGCATATCAGAGTTACAACTTGAAGCCTACACTATATATCTTCCACAGATTGCTGCTACTCAGCTTAACCGAAAGTGAAGAAGAAGGAAAAGCAAGAAAGCAAAACAGTTACAACAGCTAACTATTCCAATGGCTAGATCAAGATATTTGAACTGGGCCATCTTATTATTTCTATACATTGGGCTTACGAATTGGGCCTGACTACTATATGCATAAATCCTCACAATTCTCCACCTTGCATTTAGTAGTTCAGCCAAGAACACTGACATTGATTAACTCCTTACAATGCTCCAACTTCTCCTTTGGTATAGCTTTTGTAAGCATGTTAGTCGGGTTGTGTAGTGTGCTTATCTTCACAACCTTTGCATTACCTTTCTCCACCTCGTCTCTGATAAAGTGTAACCGAACGTCTATGTGTTTGCTGCGTTCGTGGAACACTTGATGACGAGCTAAACACAATGCACTACTGCTGTCACAGTGCATTGTTATTGCTTTTTGATGAACCTCAAACTCAGCAGCCATCCATCTGATCCAGAAACTTTCCTTAACGGCTGACGTCAATGCTATATATTCAGCCTCCGTAGTTGAGAGAGCCACCACACTTTGTAGAGAAGACTTCCAACTAACTGCTGAACCAAACAATGTAAAGACATACCCGGTTTGAGATTTTCTGTTGTCTAAATTGGTTGCATAATCAGCATCACAAAAACCTTGCAATGCTTCCCCCTCTGCCTGATCCCACCTTTTAAACATAATTCCAAACTTTCCTGCTCCTTTCAGGTACCTAAGTGTCCATTTCAGAGCATTCCAATGCTCTTTTCCAAATGCAGACATGTACCTGCTTGTGACACTCACAGCATGTGAGATGTCTGGTCTTGTACATAGCATTGCGTACATCAAGCTTCCAATGATGCTTGCATAAGGGATGCTTTCCAATTCTTTAGCTTCTTGTTGATTGCTAGATGCCTGAGCTTTACACAGCTTAAAATGTTGAGCCATAGGTGTTGAAGTAGGCTTCACATTGCTCAGATTGAATCTCTTCAACACTTTGCTAATATATTCTTCTTGAGATAACCACAAAGTCCTTTCCTTTCTGTTTCTGCATATGTCCATGCCTAATATCCTCTTTGCATCTCCAAGATCTTTCATTTCAAAGCTGCTGTTCAGGCCATCTTTCACCAACTGCACTTCTTCTTTGGAGGGTCCTGCTATCAGAATATCATCTACATAAATCAGTAGATACACCACAGGAACTCCCCTCTTCTTCTTAATAAACACACAATCATCATATCTTGATTTAGTGAACCCACTGGCAGACATGTGTGCATCAAATTTCTTATTCCACTGTCTTGGGCTTTGCTTGAGTCCATAGAGGCTCTTTTTCAACAAGCAGACCTTGTTCTCATCTCCTTTCTTCACATACCCTTCTGGCTGGTACATATATATAGACTCCTCAAGATCTCCATGCAGAAATGCAGTCTTCACATCAAGTTGCTGCATTTCCCAATCCCTCTGATTCACCACTGACAGTAGGATTCTTATAGATGTGTGTTTGACTACTGGAGCAAATACTTCATTGTAGTCTACTCCTTCCTCCTGAGTAAATCCCCTAGCTACAAGTCGAGCCTTAAATCTGATGCTCTCGGTGCCCACTGACTCCACCTTCTTCTTGTAAAGCCATCTGCAGCTTACTAGCTTCATGAACTCAGTTCTTTCTACCAAAATCCAGGTCTTATTTCTGATTAGAGAATCTATTTCATCATTCATAACTTTGATCCATTTCTCTATATCACTGCTAGCCATAGCTTGAGTATAAGAAGCAGGTTCAGAACACTCCATCTTCTCAGCTGTACACAAGGCATATGAAATTATATCAGCCTCTGCATATCTGGATGGTGGCTTTGGTACTCTTCTGACTCGATCTCTTGTTAGCTGGTAATTACTCAGATCATGTTCTTGATCTGCAACTTCCTCTGCATCAGAACCACCCTCCACTGTCATTGGCTCAGATTGGTTATTAGAGTTATCAACAGGTTCCAGAAACTCATCAGTGTACTCCACCTCCACCTGAGCTGACTCCTTTCTGTTTTCCCCATCTAGTTTTTCAAGATAGGGCATGACATGCTCAACAAATGTCACATCTCTGCTGACAATAACCTTCTGCTTTCCCTCTTCAATATGCCACAATCTATACCCCTTGACTCCTCTCTGATAGCCAAGCATGACACACTTCAAGGCTCTAGCATCTAGTTTGCCTTGCTTGATATGAGCAAAGCACTTGCAGCCAAATATTCTGATATTTGAATAATCTGGATGCACTCCATACCACCTAAAATCTGGTGTATCTCCACCCAAGCTAGTAGAGGGGCATTTATTGATCAAGTAGGCAGCAGTAGCAACAGCTTCCCCCCAGAATTTCTTGTTCATACCAGAGCCAAATAACATGCATCTCACCCTCTCCAAGAGTGTCCTATTCATGCGTTCTACAACTCCATTTTGTTGTGGAGTGCCTGGAACTGTTCTATGCCGTTTGATCCCATTTTCCTTGCAATATTCATCAAATTCTCTTGATAGATACTCCAGTCCGTTGTCAGTCCTCAAGCACCTCAGTTTACTACCCTTCTCAACTTCAACTTCCTTACACCAGTGCTTGAACTTCTGGAATGCTTCAGATTTTTCTTTCAAGATGTAAATCCACACCTTCCTGCTATAATCATCTATCAAGGTCATATAGTACCTCCCACCACCGAGAGTGTTCACTGGAGCTGGGCCCCACAAATCTGAGTGAGCATACTCAAGAGAGGAAGTAGAATAATGAGCACCAGTGGGAAAGGGAGTCCTCTTAGCCTTACCAAGCACACACTGCTCACATGGATCAAGTTTGGAACTGACATCTCCAGAAATTAGGCCTGACTTCACCAGCTCCTTGATGCTTCCTTCAGCTGGATGTCCTAGCCTCTCATGCCACATCCTTAGGTCATCAACCATTACTACAGACATAATTGTTGCCTAACAAGACTGAACCACCAGCATTCTTCAACTCATGAAACCATGACTTATTTGGGCACATATGAAAACTACAGCCAGAATCCATTATCCAAACCCCACTCAAACCACTCTCCATCACATTAAGAATTTCTGGAGTATCACAATCTTCAATACAATCAGAGGTTGGGTGAGATTTACCTGATTCAGATTGCTTCTTTTTCCAAGCATGGCAGTCTTTCTTGATATGCCCAGGCTTCTTGCACCAGTAACAAGCTCTGGTTTCTTTCTGACCTGGTGCAGGAGCCTTTCCATCATCTGGTTTCTTGGTGAACTTTGGTTTTTTGAACTTTTTCACAAGAAGACTCTCAGATACGGCCTCTGAGGGCTTAGTTGAGCCAGCTTGGAGTTCTCTAGACCGCAAAGGAGATTGCACCTCAGAGAGGGTTATAGTTTTTTCCCTCCCATACACCATTGCATCTCTGAGATGATCATAACTCCTCGGCAAGGCATTCAGAAGCATGATCGCTTTATCTTCATCATTGATTTGAACATCAATGTTCTCCAAATCATCCACCGCCTTGTTGAACTCTTCCAATTGCTCACAGATGCCTCTGTCTTCCAAGAACCTGTATGAGTACAGCCTCTGCTTCATACACAAGCGATTGGCAAGAGACTTGGTCATATACAAGCTCTCTAACTTCTCCAAGATTCCAGCTGATGTGGTCTCCTTAGAGACTTCCCTCAATACCTTATCTCCAAGGCAGAGTATAACCACGTTATGTGCCTTAGCGTTAATTTCAGCGAACTTGGCCTTCGCCTTTTCATCCAGCACTTCTCCAGCCCCCACATCTGCAGCCTTCTTCTCCAATGCCGCAGAAAGACCCTGCTGAATCAGTAGCGCCTTTATCTTCAAACGCCACAACCCGAAGTCGTTCTTGCCGGTGAATTTTTCAGCCTCCAATCGTGCAGCCATCTCGCAACTGATCTCTCTCAAATCGCCTTCCCACAGACGGCGCCAATTGTTACTGAACAGAGAGTATTGAGAGAGTTAAGAGTGAATCGATTGAACTCTTCTAATTGAATCTTGAGAAGAAAAAGTTTGTGAGAGAATATTGAAATCTTATTCAAGCTTATCAGAGTTACAACTTGAAGCCTACACTATATATCTTCCACAGATTGCTGCTACTCAGCTTAACCGAAAGTGAAGAAGAAGGAAAAGCAAGAAAGCAAAACAGTTACAACAGCTAACTATTCCAATGGCTAGATCAAGATATTTGAACTGGGCCATCTTATTATTTCTATACATTGGGCTTACGAATTGGGCCTGACTACTATATGCATAAATCCTCACATATATTGTACAGACTTCAAAATATGATCTGGACCGTTAAAAATATCAATAGATGATAAAATAGTAGCAACGGAAAATGTCAACACAATATCAACACAACATCAACCGTTGACATTGTATTTGACATTTTCTGTTGCTACTATTTTGTTATCTGTTGATATTTTTTAATGGTCCAGATCATAATTTGGAGTCTGTACAATATTTAGAGTTTGCATTTGATTACATTCCGGGATACAACAATGGACATGGTTGTGTTCTTGTGAACATAATTGAACATGATTAAGATATTAATCTAATATATGTGATACTAAACGAAATAATATTATTGTAGAAACCATAAATCAGAAATACAATACGTTTGGATTTAAAGATGAAACAACGTTCACAAGAATATCATCGTATGATTGGATTAGTTGTTTGGGATAGTTGTTTATAGTGGCACTAAAAAAGGAAGGTATTATGCTTTACCCCCAAAAGAGAAGAAATATTCTTTTTTTTAAACTTTATTGAAAAGTAAGGGTATTACGATATATTTCTTGAAGATTATTAGAAAAATATGAGTGCAAATAATCAAGGCATTCGCTTTATCATTTTGGCTGATATTCAATATTTTCACCTATGCTAATATAGAGGATATATTATCTCATGCAGTCAACTCATCGAGTACAATAATTGGTATTGACCTATACAATATTTTCCTCCTAATATTACGAGAAATCTAGAATAGAGATCCCAAAAATTCGATTTTTTATTTAAAATAATGCCCAAGCAACTCGTATGAACTATGAGAGCACCCGCAACGCGTGCCGTTGCGGTGCCTTATTTCGTTCCGGAGGAACGGAACCGCGGCGGCACGCGTTGCAGCCGCTCGTGTCATCGCCATTCCGTGCCGGTGCCGTGCCGGGTGCCGTTCCCGCGAGACGCGGCACGACACGTTCCGCCACGCGCCAAGGCGACGTGGCGGCCTCCCATTCGACGCGTGACGCCCACTCGCTGCCCCGCGAGTGGGCGTCGTCACGGTGACGCAATAATTCGATTTTTTAAAAAAATAAATCGAATTTAATAAAAAAAAAATCAACGGTATTGTTACCGTTTTTTTTTGCCATTTTTTATTTATTTTTTATTTTTTTTAATTTATTTACTCTATAAATACTCCTATTTCATACTCATTTCACTCACAAACACACATCTATTCCTCTCAAATCCTCTCTATTTCCACCCCAATTTTCATCTCAAATCAACTCTGTTTTTCTTCTCCCAAATTTAATCAAACTAATGGATCCTTTTGAACAAATGCGTTAAATATTGGAACAATCACTTGAAGAAGATCGACGACGGGAGGCGGAAGAAGCCGCGCCGCCCCAACGACGCTCCCGTACGTACATCCATCGTAACCGGGAGGAAGCCGCCGCAAGGTTAGTACGCGTCTACTTCTGCGATAACCCGGTTTGGGGAGATACGTACTTCCGTCGCCGTTTCCTCATGGGGAAACCGTTATTTCTCCACATCGCCAATACTTTGGCAGCCCGGGAAGAGTTCTTCCAGGAAGGGTTTGACGCGGTCGGCCGTCCCAGCCACACGACGCTGCAGAAATGTACTGCAGCAATCCGCCAGCTTGCGACTGGACAAACGGCCGACATGTTCGACGAATACCTCCACATCGGAGACAGCACTGGGCGAATGTGCTTGCTCAAATTCTGCAAAGGCGTCCGGGCAGCCTTCACCGACGAATTTCTCCGGAGGCCAAGCACGACCGATTGTCAGTTCCTGCTCGACCTTCACGAAACAGTGCACGGATTCCCCGGGATGCTCGACAGCGTCGATTGCATGCACTGGCAATGGAAGAATTGCCCGGTGGCATGGAAGGGGTCCTACACGAGCGGCCACAAAGGCACCCACCCAACCGTTATACTCGAGGCCGTTGCCGACTACCGCCTTTGGATCTGGCACGCGTACTTCGAGGTTCCCGGGGCAAACAACGATGTAAACGTGCTCCACCAGTCCGACCTCTTGACCAAAGTTTTGGATGGTAAAACGCCGGCCATCAACTTCGTCGCCAACAACCGGCTTTATAAAATGGGGTACTATCTCGCCGATGGCATCTACCCGAAGTGGCCTACCTTCGTGAAGACGTCCAGTGGGTCTGCGAACCCAAAGCAGGCTCTTTTTGCGCAGAAGCAGGAGGCCGCTCGCAAGGATGTGGAGAGGGCGTTCGGGGTTCTCCAAGCGCGCTTCAAAATCATCAAAGCCCCGGCTCGTACGTGGTTCATGGAGAACATGGTCGACATCATGTATACGTGCATAATCTTGCACAACATGATTGTCCAAGACGAAGTCCCGAGGCGGGAAATTGGTTCGACCCCGAATCCCCCGGAAGCTCAACCGCAAGTAGCCCGCCTCGAAGTGGAGCGCATCCGTCTATACAAGAACGGTTATCTATTCGTGCAAGGACACGCGACTCTAGCGCACACACCCAACTCCAACAGGATCTAATTGAGCACATTTGGGCAAACTTTGACGGATGAAATTATTAAAATTGTGTACTTTTATTTTTTTAGGATTTTAATTGTGTGCTTTTATTTTTTTAAGTTTAAGTTGTAACTTTGTTTTAATGTTGTGTGTTTTTTAATAAAGTGTGTTTGTTTTTTATTAAAGTGTGTTTGTTTTAATTGAATTGAGTTGGAAATAAAATAAAAAATGAAATTGAATGAATAGTAATTTAAGGAACGGTTAAGGAACGGAGGGTTGCAGGTTCCGTTCCTTAGTTAAGGAATGGAGTAAAAAAGTACAGTGGGGCCCGCAAATAGTAGTTTAAGAAACGGTATAGGAACAGCGTTGTGGATGGCCTGATAGTGTTGGCAATTGAAACATAAAAATAAATATAATAATATCTCACATTGGTATACACAAAGAGCTTAATCCACTATATAAGTCTCATGGGCCTCTCCTCTTATCACCAATTGGTTTTAAGATGGAACCCATGGATTTCTATCATGGTATCAGAGCGGGTCGCCGACTGTGGGTCATATTTAACTGACCCAACAGTATATATGGGCTGAAACCAAAAAAAATGACTGACCCAGCAGTATAACTGGGCTGAAAATTTGGGCCAGTGGTCCAACCGATCGAAAAAAAATTGGGCCGATTGTCCAATCAATCATAAAAAAGTCCAACCCCTCCAAGATTCACCTTGAAGGGTTTGAGGGAGGGTGTTGGCAATTGAAATATAAAAATAAATATAATAATATCCTACATCGGTGTACACAAAGAGCTTAATCCACTATATAAGTCTCATGGGCCTCTCCTCTTAACTCCAATTGGTTTTAAGATGGAACCTGTCACGACCGCCCATACTAGGGGTACTACAAACGAGGCGATCGTGACCAAGGGACAACAATAACGACAACATACAAGGATAACAGTTTATGAAAGCTTAATTAGCTTAAAGGAATAATATTTTAGTTCATTAAAAGTTTAGACAAAAAATGTTTAGTTTAAATAACTTAATGTTATAAATTTATTATTAATTAGCAACGACTTATGACAAAAGGATTTTTCAAAATAAGCAGCGGAGAAAATAAAAAATAATAATTAATTTCCAAAAGAAAACATTTGGTTTAGTTCACGAAAAACCATTTTAGAGTAACAAGGTAAACATCATATTAAAGCCTAACACAATTAAACATGCTCAAACACAGTACGAAATGGAATAAAGTCTTGAGGCATAGTTCAAAAATATAGCAGCGGAAATAAGGTTTAAAGAGAGTCAAGGATGACGTCTATGTATGAAGACACAACGCACCCAAAGTTCCTAGGCCAACTCAACATCCACCGCAACATCCCGCTCAACCTGCACATAAAGAAAACATATGCAGGGCTGAGTACTTGTTGTACTCAATGGGCTCATGCCGAAAACATTTTATAATAGTTATGAAATACATACCAGTGATCTCGAGTTTTATATGTAGTTAAGAAATATCACGAGAACACAAAAATATTTCAAAGTCTGGCCACACAATTTAGCTCCTCACTTTTCTCATCAATCCATCAATCACAATCATCATATCACAGTGCGACGAAAGTGTGGCCACACTATTCGCCCACGAGACCGGCCGACTATCAAGGACGGCTCACGATCACACCAGTGTACACAGCCTGATAGGGTTTGCGGCCCTACTCAGACCCGAATTCGTTTCACAACATAGCCATATAGCTTAACGGAGCAAGCTCAGACGAACTAGGCATCAGGCAACAATCTCACAAACAAAATAACATGGCATGACATAACAAGTTAAACCACCCTTATAACACCACATCGTATTTTCGGAAAATAAAGAGATTTGAAAAAGAAAGCCCACCTCGTTTGCTTAAACAATTCAATATCCACTTAAGGCAACCCTCGTTCCTTGTGCTCACGTACACACAATAACCCTTGCCAAACCACAATACAAATCAGCCTTCCATCAATTCACATTATCATGCATGTCCTATCGTTCCTTTTATCATTCTCTTAAATTTACCCATCCCAACATTCATCAACATAAGGAAAACATGCCATAATATTTCTCAACGTGTCACACATAATCACGTCATAGGATACATTCCTAAATCATACATGCATCATATAATTCTCTCAAACTTGGCAACAAGTGATATTTCCACATAACAACAAATCTGGCAGAACTGCGCGGTTGGTTTGTAAAAATCACTAAAATTCCATACGACCTCATATGACACTAAGATTTGGTCACAACATAGAAGACACATTCAAGTTCATCCAGTTAAAATTCCACACTAAAATCACATCATTTGGTCAGTCAAAACAATAATGTAACTCTCTGGTCGGAACACAAAAATTCTGGCTGCACTGTGCAGTTCCATTGAAAAATTTACCAAAAATTCAGCCGATGTCCAATGAGGCTGAAAATTTCACACAACTCAGAAGACACTTCAAAATTCAGCTAGTTCAAAATTCAAATCAAAATGAGGCCATTTGGTCGGTCAAATAGAAAACGAAACTTTTTGGGCGAGAATACAAGTTTCTGGCAGAATTGCGCAGTCAACTTCAAATACTCCATCCGTCCCATTAAATATGCAACATTTGGGAATCGGCACGGGTTTTTATGTAGGGTTGTTTTATGAGTTAATGAAGAGAGAGTAAAGTAAGAGAGATGAAAAAGTAGAGATAGAAATATTTCCATTTTAGGAAACGTTTCATTTTTAATGGAACAAACTAAAAAGAAAAACGTATCATTTCTAATAGGACAGATGGAGTATTTATTAAAAATACATCTTTCATCAACAAGGGCTGAAATTCACACACAACACAGAAAACACCTTGAAGTTTACTCAGTTAAAATATCGCACCAAAATAAGATCGTTTGGTCAGTCAAACACACGTCGAATCCACTGTCCGAACACCACAGTTTTCAGGTTTCACAATTTCGGATTTGGGGTTTCTTCCTCATTCATCCAAACACAATTTTTCATGCTTCCCACACACAAACATGCTTCAAAAGGTTTTCACAATCATGTTCTCATATAATCACACATCATTCACCAATGAATCATTCAAACTTCACACATATTCATTCAAAATCGCATATTCACAATTCTCCTCATACAAAACACAAATTCCCGCCGATTAATTATGCGATCTATGATTCATACACTCACTATATGCATGAGGGAATCAAGAACAAGGTTTCAATGGAGAAGATGAGGAAAATATTTTAGTTATACCTTCTTGAATCAAAAATCAAACGGTAGAAGCAAGTATTGACGCGATCCGTCGGGATCTCTTGAAAAATCCAACTCCAATGGATGCAAGAACAAGGATGGAAGGAATTTTGGAGAGGATGAAGAGAGGGAGGAGGGAGGCGTGTGAGGGAGAGGGAGAGAGAGAGAGATTGACGTGTGGGAGAGGGAGAAGAATGGGGGCTAGGGTTAGGTTTAGGTGATTTTATAGTTCTAGGTTTAATTCACACCCAATTAAAATAATTAAATTGTGGGAGGATAAAATAAAATCCTACAATATGGAGGAATAAAATAGGCGTGTGAATGGGGGAGAATTTTTGAAATTTGCTGATTTAATTAGCAAGGAAAAATAACAATATTTACTTTGAGAGAAATATATTCACAACTTAGGAAATAAAATAATGGATATTTCATAAATAAGGGAACAAAATAATTTAAATCTCCAAGTAGAAAGATAAGGGAGGGGCGTGTATTTTGAATTATGGGAAAAAGAAATATTTAAATCCTCAATTAAATGGGAATATGATTTAAATTTGGTAATTTTTTTATAGAAAAAGACTCCCATAAAATAGGTAACAAATAAATAAATTTCCCCAAGGCCCAAACAAACATATGGGGTCTGTGATATGGAGAGCAACACAAAAGTATAATAATCACATCCCCATTTAATTAGGCATAGGTATTTATTTGATATTTATTTGTATAGAAGGGATTCCACAAAAATAGGAACAAATATGATTTCTCCAAAATAGGGAAGGGGCGAAATTTGGCTTTAATTGCCACAAGGAAATATTTCAAATCTTAATTTAATTAGGGTGAGGAAATAAAATGTGCTATGATTTAATTGGATTTAAAATAAAAGAAGAGAATCAATAAGGCACCAATTAAATTAAAAGAAATAATTCATCCTCCTATTAAATAGGGGATTTTTTTTTCGAAAACTCCCAAAAGAAGTAGGCTAGAGTTCGAATTTCATGTAGCACAAATTAGGGATAATTTGGTTTGGATTTAATTTGGATAAATATCCCAAAACAATTTATTAAATCCAAGAAGAGAATATTAATTTCAAATTATTGAAGTGGGCCGAAAATTCCCAATTAGAATGGCTAGAATAAAAATACATGATCTCACTTAATTAATTCCCAACATCGTAAAATATAAAAATATCGAACACTTCATTCCACATCACTCATGGCAATTATTTCACATAACTAACTCAATCACATAGAAGATGAATAAATTTCATAAAAGAAATTTTCACTTGACATCCACAATAAAATAAAAGTCACAAAAATTTTGGGGTGTTACACCCATGGATTTCTATACCGTTTCTTGGCCAGAAGGCAGAGGACACTAGGGATGTCAATGTAGCCCGTAACCCGTGGGCTGGCCCGAATAGCCCGCCAAATTTATAGGGTTAGGGTTGGAATTTCTAGCCTGATAAAATCAAAACCCGATTAGCCCGCACCCGATTAACCTGCAACCCATTAGGGCCAGACCCGAAAACCCGATGGGCTGGCCCGAAAACCCGATAAAGTTTCTATTATTCTATTTTTTTTACTCCTAATTCGACATTTTATTGATTAATTTTACCTAAAAAATAACTTTCAATTTTATATTATATATACAAACTATATATTGAATTTTTATTAATATAATAATTGATAAATAAATTAAAAACTTCAAATTCACAAGAAAAATATTTAAATTTCTAAAACATGCATTAAAATTCTACGAAATATCTGAAATATTAGTATTTGGTCATGTTTATGATTGAGTTTAAGCATATATCTCAAATATATCATAATTAAATGTTTTACATTGCATGAATATTAGTAATTTTAATAATTATTTATTGGGTTGATCGCATGTTAATATTATCGGTAGCAACCCGATTAACCCGCTGGGCTAGCCCGAAACCCGAGCTTTTAGGGTTAGGGCTGAGCTTTTATAACCCAAAAGAAATCACAACCCGATTAGCCCGCACCCGATTGACCCACAACCCGAGTAGGGTTGGCCCGAAACCCGACGGGCCGGCTCGATTGACATCCCTAGAGGACACCACCAAAACCTGAAAATGTCAGAAGAAGACGACGTTAAAACCGGCGAACTCAAACTCAAGGCAAGCAAGAATGTTACAATAGCATTCAAGCTAAATGGAAGAAATTATCCACTGTGGTCTCGGCTAATGCGAGTTGCCATTGGAAGCAGACGGGCCCTAAGGCAC
Source organism: Salvia splendens (assembly GCF_004379255.2). Taxonomy (NCBI): domain Eukaryota; kingdom Viridiplantae; phylum Streptophyta; class Magnoliopsida; order Lamiales; family Lamiaceae; genus Salvia; species Salvia splendens. Next base: position 15,308,863 of record NC_056036.1, on the reverse strand, counting down.
ATCACCGGAGTGCCGGAACCACCGAAACCAACCGATAAGGAGTATCTGGAGTGGGAGGAGACCGATTTAGTGGTCTTCTCCTGGATCGTGGACAATATGGAAATCGAGATCGTCGGAGATTTCGCACATTATCAAAGTGCGAAGGCAATTTGGGAGAGCTTGGCCGTGACGTACCAAAGCACATCAGATTCGTATATGCTATACGATTTAGAAGACAAAGCAAGCTGGATCGTTCAAGGGGACATGGATCTGGAAATCTACTGGAGAACCCTGCACGGAGTCTGGATCGAAATTGACCGATGCCAAACCAAAACAATCACCTGTTGTGACAAAGGAATCGGTGAGTACCGAAATATAATCAATACCCGAAGGCTTTACAAATTCTTGGCGGGACTGAATTCCTAATTCGAAGGAACAAGGAGGGATATCCTCATGGAGAGTCCGGTGCCACCAGTAGACGTCGCGTACAGATGGGTGAAACGGGAAGCCACCCGGCTAAAGATCATGCCGGTGGCGGATAAAACCGGCGCAGCAAATGGAGTAGGCCTCGGATTTGGAGCCCGGAACACAAGATTTCCTCCTCAACCGGCACAGCCCCGCCTCGGTCAGAACCTCGCCGTCACCAACTACCGCCGCGGAGCAACCAAAACTAACAAGACGAAACTATGGTGCTCAAACTGTGTGATGAACAAGCATACTCGTGAAAACTGCTTCAAACTAATCGGTTTTCCGGAGTGGTGGGACGAAAATCAAAAGGGGAAGGCGAAGTTAGCCATTGGAACGGAGGAAATCAGCGGAACCGAGACTGTCGCCCGTGGGCGAGTCACCGACGGGGGAGCCACACGCGATGGCGGTGACAGACGAGGAGAGGAGATGGGGCAAGCGGCCTTCGCCGGTCAGTTCGGGGGAGTGGAAAGCGGCGGAATCACTGAAGGAGGTAACGGGCTAGAGCTTCAAAAACCTAGCCCATATCATGACTTAAAACTTGATCCTCCAACTTTCCAGAAATTACAATCTGACCCCCGAATTTTGCTACCTGCCCCCCATACTTTGATTAATCCAAAAATGAACCCCATGCTATGTGATAATTTAGCTGTTAGCCCCAATAGTTTTGAAATATTGCATAACCTGCCTATTGCATGTGCGGTACAACATAAGTGTAGGACGAAAGATGATATGTGGATTTTTGACTGTGGGGAGACTGATACTATGACCCATGATAGACATGATTTTATGAATTTTTGTAGGACTATGAAAAGTCAGATACAAACTGCAGATGGGGAATTTATGTCAGTAGAAGGGAGTGGAACAATTGAGATATCCCTGACGTTAAGATTGTCAAATTGTCTTTATGTTCTGAAACTGTCACATAAGTTGATGTCTATTAGTCACGTGACGAAGGAATTGAACTGTACATTACTAATGCATCCCAATTTCTGTGTATTACAGGATATCAGGATGAAGAGGATAATTGGGCGTGGCACTGAGCGTCAAGGCCTCTACTATGTTGACGAGATGGCTCACCAAGGCAGTGCCGCAATGCTGGCTCACGGATCTGCAACTCGAGACGTTTGGTTGTGGCACAGACGTTTAGGTCATCCATCTCTTGGTTATTTTAAACTACTTTTTCCGAATTTTTCGCATCTTAAAGATTTTGAGTGTGAATCATGTGTTTTGGCGAAGAGCCACAGACAATCGTTTAAGTCTACTGAAACTCATGTTAAGAGTCTTTTTTCACTTGTGCATGCTGATGTTTGGGGCCCCGCGCCCGTTACTGGTGATCATGGTTTTCGATATTTTTTATTATTTGTGGATGATTGTTTAAGAATGACGTGGGTGTATTTTTTGAAAAACAAGTCGGAAGTTTATGAAAAATTTATCCTTTTTTACAAACTAATCGGGACCCAATTTCAGACAACTATAAAGGTCCTTAGGTCTGATAATGGGAGGGAGTTTGTTAATCGAGAAATGTCAGATTTTTTCGTAGATAAAGGGTTAGTTCACCAAACCTCGTGCCCATACACCCCTGAACAAAACGGAGTAGCCGAAAGGAAAAATAGGATCATTATGGAAATAACTCGTGCTTTGTTTTTTGACTCTAATGTTCCTAAATTTTTGTGGCCTGAAGCTGTTGCTACGTCTGTTTATTTGGTGAACCGTCTCCCTACAAAAATCTTGAAAATGAAAACCCCGTTGCAGCTTTTATCTTCTCTAGCCGATGTACCTGAACCCCTTACCCTACCCCTTAAAATATTTGGGTGCTCTGTGTATGTTCATGTTCCCAAACACGAAAGAACAAAATTTTCCGCGTGCACCATAAAGTGTGTTTTTTGGGGTATGGAATAAATCAAAAGGGATATAGGTACTTTGATCCATCATCTAGGACGATTATAACGACCATGAACTGTAATTTCTTGGAGTGTGAGTACTACTACACCAATCTTAGTGGTCAGGGGGAGAGTAGAACTTTTGATAAGACAAGTGGACCCCTAAATTGGTTTGTGCCATCACCAAGCGAATCTGCTGCGGAACCAACAGAGACAGTTAGTACTGCCGCCGAGCCCGTCTTGTCCCTGGCAGAGCCTCCTCAGTCACCCACACCTGATCATCCTCCTCCAGTGATATCTGAGGTAACCACTGAAACTGAGGTCAATAGTACAGATATTCCTAATGATACTGATGCAGAAGGAACGAAGAATGCCGCAATTGATGGGGATACTGGACAGTACATACTCCCAGACAGAAGCACAAGGGGTATTCCACCCAAAAGATACAGTCCCGAGCGTATATCAAAGAAGAGCAGACATTCGGTGGCGAATTTGGCAATGGCAAATCTGACCGAAATGGCAAAGGCCTTTATGGCCGCATTATATGAGGAAGAAGAGCTTCCTAGAACGGCAGAAGAGGCAATAAAAGTCCCACATTGGACAGAAGTAATGCTTGTAGAAATGAAGGCACTAATGAAGAATAAAACGTGGGAAGCGTGTATGAGGCCTGAGGGATCCAGACCAGTGGGGTGCCGCTGGGTATTCACAATCAGGAGGAAACCAGATGGGTCGATTGATCGCTACAAAGCAAGACTAGTAGCGAAAGGTTATACTCAAACCTATGGAGTCGATTATGTAGAGACCTTCTCACCAGTAGCAAAGATGAATACTATCTGTGTACTGTTCTCCATTGCTGCGACGAAAAACTAGCCACTACATCAGTTTGATGTAACTAATGCTTTCTTGCATGAAGAGCTTACTCGACCAATCTATATGGAGGCCCCACCAGGATTCAATGGAGAATTCAAGGCAGGGGAAGTGTGTAAACTCAAGAAGACACTTTATGGTTTGAAGCAGTCACCAAGGGCATGGTTCGGACGATTTACGGAAGTAATGAAGAAGTATGGATACAAACAGAGTAATTCTGATCATACTCTGTTCCTAAAGAAGAAGGAAGGGAAGATCACATGCCTGATTATATATGTGGACGATATGATCCTTACTGGGAATGATGAGGAAGAAATCGGGCAGTTAAGGAAGAATCTATTTGCTGAATTTGAGATGAAGGACTTGAGCCTACTAAAATATTTACTAGGTATTGAAGTAATGCGATCCAAGAAGAGGATATTTATAAGCCAACGGAAGTATGTTTTGGACCTCTTGGCTGAGACAGGAATGCTAGACTGCAAGCCCGCAGAGACCCCAATGATGCATAACCATGGCCTTCGACTGATTGAAGGAGCCGAACTCACTCACCAAACGAGATATCAACGACTAGTGGGTAAGCTTATCTATCTCTCGCATACTAGACCTGATATTGCGTATGCTGTGGGAATAGTCAGTCAATTCATGCATAAACCACAAGTTGATCACTGGGAAGCAGCTTTGAGAATCGTACGCTATTTAAAGGGAACGACAGGGCATGGGATCTTGTTCGAAAATCACGGGAACTTGAAGGTGCATGGATTCACATATGCAGATTGACCAGGGAACCCAAATGATCAAAAATCCACTGCGGGGTATTTTACCTTCGTCGGGGGTAATTTGGTGACTTGGTGAAGCAAGAAACAAAATGTGGTAGTTTTGTCAAGCGCAGAAGCAGAATTTCGTGGAATCAAAAGTGGAGTAACAGAGATCCTATGGCTAAAGAAGCTAATGACATAACTTGGCCTAATGCCAAAGGAACCGTGCAAGCTCTTTTGTGACAATAAAGCAGCGATCAATATATCTGAAAATTCGGTGCAACACGATCGTACAAAGCATGTTGAAGTAGACCGACACTTCATCAAAGAGAATATAGAAGCAAGGGTTATAGATCTCCCATTTGTCTGTTCAAATGACCAGTTGACAGATATCCTTACGAAGGCTGTAGATACGAGAAGTTTTAGTGAAGTATTGGGCAAGTTAAGAATGGGAAATTCCCTTACTTAACTTGAGGGGAGTGTTAGAAGATATGCAAAGATCACGGAAGATTAATGCGAAGATCACGAGATCAATTACAATGATTCTTCCCCTAATTATAGCTAGGGCAAATCATATTTAAATCTTACCATATGTAAAATATCCTCTACCTATTTTAGGCGTGTATCTCCTCTCATTTGTGAATATACGAGAATGAATATGATCTCCTCTTTCAACAGATAGAATTGCTAGTGTATTTTCAGTAGGGTGGGCTGATTAAATTTTTTTCACTTTAAAACAATATTAGGTGGATGATAACTTATTATTTTATATAAAACAACATAAAATGCAATAGTAATTAGCAACATCAATGATAATATTATTATTGGTCAGGCGACTGCAGACGACCATTAGATGGCAAAATTGTAAATACCTTTTTCCATCTGTAATTAACTGTAATAAATTTTTTGTCGCAACTAAGTTGAGTCGGATTCAATTTTTAGAATGTCATAATTAAGTTGAGTGATTTTCTTTTTTGAAAAAATATATATTAAATCACTTATTGTGTTCTCTCTCCTACATTAATCTATCTTATAATCTCTCATATTTTATTTTATTTTATTTAAATTAATTTTTTATATCATGCATTTAAAAGAAATGTGTTGATACCAAATGAATATTAATTTTAGATAATAAAATTTGAGCATAATGAGTTGATGAAAGTCTGTTATATAAAGTAGTAAAACAAATGAAACAATTATTTGGAGATGTACAGAAAAAATACTATATAAGATAATTATTCGCAGATGATAATATTGGTGTCATATTATGTATTGTGCATTTAATATTGTTGAATTGACCAAACAAGATAATATTGGTTTCATATGTATTGTGCATTTAATATTGTTGAATTGGCCGAATTTGGATATAAGGACAAATTGGACAATTACTTTTTGTCAAAAAAAAAAAGAAAATGGTTCAATTATAGTGAGATAATTAAAAAAGGAATATCTAGTGATTTGTGAAATATGGGGTGTGAGATGAGTCAATGTGTTGTTACGGGACCAACTCTATATTCATATTCGTCCATAACTATGCACCACTTGTTCAATTTTTGTTGTTTTCGCATTTAATATTGGCATTTTTAGATTGATTCTCGTACGATACTAGCATATTATTTTTCTAACGAGTATTCACTAACTTCATGTGTATTTTCATTGAAAAGCTCATAAATATCACCCTAAATAAATACATTGTCAAACTGTCCAAATATTGAGTTGCTACTATGCATATATATATATAACCTTCCCACTCATATATTAAGATTCAAAAATAAAAATTAGAAACAAGAAAACACCCAAAATTATGTATTTTTAGACAAGTAACCCTTTTTATACTAGTACTACAAGATAAAGATTGATAGCTTAATTTAATAGACTGACTTAAACAAAATTCAATAGTTTCTAAGAAAACCACACGATATAGCTATGAATTTCCTACAACACAAGACCAATTTTACACTGCCATAAATAAACCACAAACAAATGATTCAGGTAACAAAAAAGATTAAGGTCCGTACCAATTTTGATTAGTAATTTTGATTATATTGGAGGGTAATGTACCAAATTAATTTTGAGCAAACAGTTGCACTAGTTATAATCTCAAGTCTACAAAGTAACCACTATTCCCAAATATGAGTGACTCGAATCACAAATAAAAATATAGTCACCACTTTATTATAGTCCTACTATATGATTGAAGATTGCTACTACTATTATAATCTCAAGAGCAGAATTAATGTGGAAGCTGAGATTGTCAATAACAAGAAACACCATGTATACCACTTTCCAGCTCCAAGCTCCTGCAAATAATTATAAATGAATTGCTACTTTGCAAACCAAATAATCTGAGAAGAGACCCAGTACCTTAAAGGAGAAAAACGAATATGAAGTAGACGAAGATTTAAGTCCATATGATATGCTCCCGTCTGCTTTAAAAAGTCCATAATATTTCTCAGAGGCAGCACCTTGTTTCAAGTCCTCGTTGAATAACGCAAATATGTACGCTTTTAATATATGTTTCGGCCTAAGTGGAGTCCCTTTCCTCTTGGCTAACCTTTTACGCAAATTGAAGTTGTACGTCCTCGCATTACTTGGCGTTGCAGCAGCAGCCTCACTTTCGTCCCCATGAGAAGCCCAACCCGTTTCCGTGATTATAACTTCCATTTTCTTGAATCCAGCATCCTCTAAAGCTGCATAAGTTGCGTCTATCTGAGCATCCAGCAAGTTATCATAATGTAAATCAGTTTTCTCATCATCTATTCCCTTATTCGGCTGAAATAGAGCATAGTTTATGTCGATTTTCCCCTTGTTGTACGTATAGGCCAGAAAGGGATACGCATTGAGACAAAACGGAGATCCAATTTGCGAAAACAACTCCAAGAGAGGCTTCATCAACGGAGCAACAGCATCCGTGAAAGTACAAGAAGAAGGAGGGTAAGAATTCTCAAAGACGGCCTGTGAATGAGCTGTGGAAATCTGAACTGCTCCATCTATTCCGAGCTTCTTCGTGGCATCGTATATATTCTTCACAGCCCCCAATAAAGCTTGTGAAAGATCAGCATCATTTCCCAGAACTTCATTCCCTACAGCAATCCCGACTATATGCGTGTCAGGAAGAAATGCCTTCACATTGTCCTCGACCCAAGTCAGGGCATGGTCGGGATTAGCATTCATTTCTTTCAATAAACCATTGTTAAGTCCAACCACCAACTCCAGTCCAGTTCCTTTAAAGGCATTGAGTACACTGTGATCTGCATCGTAAATCCTAACGTTCTTGATCTTTGCAGCCCTAAGCAGCGTTACAACTTTATCGGGTGAAGGGATGTTATCTGCTATCCTACCGTAGTTGATCCCAAACGTCCCAGTAAATGCCATAGCTGCAGCAGATAGTGGAAAACAAGATAAGAAGCAAAGACTCGTTCATCACTTGCAGCATTAAACATGTGATAAGTATTTAAATCCATCAATGCACTTGAATTGCCCCATTCATGAGCATACAGCCCTAACAAGATAATAAACAAGTTATTCAAATTTATGAAGCCAGATTTACAAAATCACTTTCAGCTCAACACGAATGAAAGATTTAACAACACCAACTTGAACAGAGACAGAGTAATAACCCAAATCTGATTTCATATGCCGAGAAAAGTACCGACTGATCTGATTTCAGTTTCAAACCATTTTCTAAAAAAAAACTAATCAAAACATACAGTACTAGTATAAAATTAAAATTATAACACATCATCTTTCTTGCAAAACGCGACCGTGATCGATCGATGATCCAAAGCAAGCACATCTAAATCAATAGCATATTTGAAATCAGAGCTCCGAAACCACATAGTATTTCAATCATGTTCTTCCCAAAAACAAGGTGCTGAGTTAAAGAAGAAATCAATAGTTACCATGGCGCACGAGAAAGAAAACGAAGAAGAGAAGTCCAAGAATCCTCATCGCTTCAGGAAATTCTCGATTACTACTTCAAATTAAAAGCTTCTAAATCTTCATCCCAGGCAGAAAACCAGCAACCGATTTCTCAAGATTCCAATATCAAGACTCGGCTTAACAAAATGTTTGAAAGCAAGAATGATATCACAAAACGGGGGTGGCCGGCGGAGGTTTAAGGGGGGGATTTGTAACGGTCGTTTTCTTCATAGTCAAGAGTTAACACAAAACGATAAATTAAATAATAGAGCATAGAATTATACGAATGAATAATCAAAACGTATGCAAGCGGTGATTGGATTTTTCTTCTCCACTTTGTTTTTATTGACTTCAAAATCTTTCTCATTGATTCGTACTACTCGTTATTCTATTTAAGCTTAATTTTATTTTTCATATTTTAGTTTTTGAATTGTTTGAAATTGAAAAAAGGGGGATTATGATTATTATATTACGCCAATTTTTTTTTTTTTTTCACGCTCCATCAGATTCACCACTTTCCTTTATACATGCACACCCACGTGTCTCGACAATGGAATCTGGGCTTTAATTGTAATTGTAATTGTAATTGTAATTGTAATTGTAAATTAAATTTAACATTAGAAAATATTAATGATTTTAGATGAATTATACTCCAACTGGTGTAGGGCATAATAAAAAAGAAAAGGCTGAGAAAGACTTGAAATGTAATGTTTAATTTATTTTATTTTTTAAATAGTTACCTTTTATCGTATAGTCGATCTAACAAAGACTGCTTAGGCAACATAATTTTCCGAATTAACAGTAGTCTGATAAGTCTTACCCATCCAAAGTCCGAACACGTTTTAGGAAGATTATATTGTTACTATTGTCAATAGTCAGCATCGGCGGATGCAGGTGGGGTCGAGTGGGGTCGGCCGACCCCACCGTCGACCCCGGAGAACCGCCGGAAAACACCTTCCTTCAGCTGCCGACCCCACGACGTTAGAGCTTCTGCCCCATCCCCATCTAGTTTCACAATAGAGGAAACTTTGGAAGAGAAAAGAAATGGGAGAGAGTCGCACGACGGCAGCGGACGCTGTCGAAGGTGATGGCTGTGAGACAAAGTCCATCCATTTTCTTTTCTCACTCGTAATATAATAGAAGAGAGAGATTAGGAGGGAATATGTTATACATCTTTACATAAAAAGAAGGAAAGAGGCGTGTCCAACTGGATCATACTTAATTCTAGGAAATAGGAGTAGATTTTATATTTACCACTACTTTGACCTATTGCATTACCTATTTTCAAGCTAAATCAAACTAATTAAAAATTTTAATTTATCTCTAATTATTCTAAACGTTTATCTATTAAAAAGGTTTAGTCATAATTTATTACTCCCTCCGTCCCCCAAAATTCGTCACTATTTGACCCGACACGAGTTTTTTAATATATAATAGAAAGTGGGTTGAAAAAGTTAGTGGCATGTAAGTCCTACTTTTATATATTAGTTTTAAAATAAAATGTGAGTGAGAATGAGTTAGTGGAATGTGGGGTCCATTACCAAAAAAATGGTAAAAGTGAAATGTGACAAATTTTTAGGGACGGGGGAGTATAATCTTAGTAATTTAAATCAAATCAACACAAACCTAAATTTTTTCAAAAACTAGCTTAGTTTAAAAAAGAAAAGGTTAAATCTTGTTATTATACTAAATTCTCAATTCTTCTTAAACTAAACGTTACATAATATTTTTCCTATCTAATGAACAAAAATGCTCATATGATCTTTTAAAAATGATTTAGTCTTGCACAATTATTTTTTCAAGGCAACCTATATTTGACATAATTTTGTAATTAGTGAAAATTAATGTGACAAATTAGAAAAAAAATGAAATATTAAGGATGACTGATTGAATTATATTTTGATAGTATATAGTGAGAGAAATTTACTCCCTCCGTCTCTAGGAGATAACCCCTTCCTTGGATGACATAAAATTTTATGACCTTATTTTATGGAGTATGTTAAGTAGAGAAAGTAAAGTATGAGAGAAGCAATAAAGTAGAGATGTCTCTAATTTTAGTAATGAGTCATCTTGATTGACACAAACTAAAAAGGAAAGTGTGTCATCTATGATAAGACCAATGGAGTATGATATTATTTCAAATAAAAAAAAATTGAGTTGTTTTCATCGCGCGCAACAAAAGATTGTAGTAAATTCCTTATCTCGCCCGACCCCACGATGATCAGTTCCTGGATCCGCCCATGATAGTCAGTCCAGATAAGAAAAAAAAGAGAGAGACAGTTTAATCACAATTTATTTTTATCGACATCTCATTAAGGACACAACCTACTTTTGTAATCAAATTCTCATCTTATTAATAATTCTGATCATAATAAATTGACCAAAGGAGCCTAGTCAAAATAACCTGCTCAACAAAAGCTCTTTAAGAGAACATCGTAATCGTGAAGATCAATTTACTGATATCTTTAATACATTCACCTATTTTTCTACCAAATACTACTACTAAAATATGAAAATAACCCTCTCTCGCCGCACGCACATTTACATTTATCTAATTTTGGAAACCTCTACATACATGTTCACCTACAATATAAAATAATTTATTAATTATTTGTACTCTAAATATCTTTGTTCCTAAGAGCATCTCCTATGGCGCCCCTCCGGTAGGACGTCCGGTCGGACACCGGGAAGGGCGACGGGACGTCCGCCGTTGGGAGGTCGGAGGTCGGATACGGACGTCCCGTGAGGACGTCGGGTGTCCTCGGACGTCCCCGGGAAGGGCGGGTGGACGGGCGCCACTGTGGCGAAGGTCGGACGTCCCGGTCGGACGTCCGATATTTGATTTTTTTTTTTTTTTTTTTTTTAAATTCTATATATACGGCTCGTTGAACTTCTTTTCATTTGCACCACTTGTGTTAACAAGTTTCTCTCTTCTTTTACTACAAATTTCATTTCTACTTAATGGAGAACGATAGGAACTCCCCGGCCACGAGCGAGTCGCAGACTCCGGCGTTTCCCATAGATCTGGAGGGAAACGTTAGCGGAAGTGCGTCAACGGTTCCGGGAATGTCGGGGATGGGTGGGATGGGTGGAATGGGTGGAATGGGTGGAATGGGTGGGATGATGTCCCCTTATATGTACAATTGGATGGGTGGTATGGGGGGTATGACCCCAAATATGATGATGCCGGGTATGAGGATGGGGGGCATGACCCCAAATATGATGGGTATGGGTGGGATGATGCCGGGGATGATGCCGGGGATGATGCCCGGGATGATGCAGGGGATGATGCCGGGGATGATGCCCGGGATGATGCCTGGGGGAGGGGGTGGCAGGGGTCATGAACCAGTAGCGGACGATGTGTATCGCCCGGTGATGGCTACGCTGTCTACGGATACCCCCTCCACTTATGTTCCGGAGACTCAGTTCACCGGCTTGGAAACTTTCTCTTTTGAGGAGTTGGGGCTATCTCCAATCAGGGAGACTCCCGATGATGTGGGGGCAGCAGCAAGGGGCAGGGGCAGGGGCAGGGGCAGGGGGATGGGACGTGGCAAGGACAAGGGGAAAGCCCCGGACTCTTCCTCTCGAACGGTGGCAGAGGAGGAGGATGAGGAAGAGATGGGAAAGAGGACGGTCTGGAGCCCGTGGGAAAACGTTGCGCTTGCAAAGGCTTGGGTGGCAATAGTCGAGGATCCCTATGTCGGTGCCAACCAGCATATTGACAGACTGTGGCATCGTATCGCTGAAGCCTACCACACACACAAACCGGCTGGGGCGAAGCGTCGCGTTCCGGAACAGTGCCGGAAACAGTGGGAGCGGTTGAGGCCTAAGCTTAGTCGATTCGCTGGTATCTACCAAAACAACCTCCGCCAGGCAAGCAGCGGTATGTCCGAGGAGGATGTCCGGAGCCGTTCCTTTTCTCAGTACCCCGACAGAGCCTTGAAGTTCAAACAATTCGACCAGTGGGAGGCCTTTCTCGTGGTGAAGGATTCCCCAAAGTTCTGTGGGGGTGTCGAATCGGGCTGGAAGCGGACGAAGATCAACGCTTCCGGTGAATACAGCAGCAGTGCTGGTTCGCACGAGCTCCCAGAAGCCGATGAGGTTTCCCCGCTACCTCAATCAGACGCTCGCCGTCGTCGTCGCCCGGTTGGGCAAAAAGCAGCGCAGCGGAGGGGTCGGGGAAGCAGCAGTGGAAGCGGGTCGTTCGAGGTCGAATCGGGGGCCCCTGCTGAATCGGAAGATTTCAACCGCCTCGCCCGCGCACAAATAACCCAAAATTATATCCGGACCATGCATAGGTGGCATGGCGCGACCGATGCGACGTACAAGAGGATGCTGAAGGAAATCATCGATGGATGTCGGCGCGATTTGGGGATGCCACCCATTGGAGATGATGGCGCCGAGATAAGCGGAGGGGACGACGGGCCAGGCACGGGCGACGGGGGCGGCACTGGTAGCGGCGACGGCACGGGCGACGAGGACAGTGCGGAGTGAGCCGGGGATGTTGGACTATGTATTTTTTTTTCATGATTATGTATTTTTTCTTTTTTTCCTAAATTTGTTTTTTTTTTATGTTTTATGACTTTGTATGTTTGCCCTTTTCAAGTATTTCCCGTAATTTTTCCGTATTTTGCTTTCCCGTACTTTTTGTTTATGTTAAAATTAAATTATTGTGATTTTTTTAATTGCGGGATGTCCTAGTGGGAAGGGCGATGGGAAGGGCGGATATGCAGGGGATGTCCTAGTGATGTGGCAGTGGGGTGGGATGTCCTAGTGACGTGGCAGGAGGTGTTTTTGGGATGTCATAGTGGATGTCCGAGTGGGATGTCCGCCCACTGGAGATGCTCTAAGGTGTAGGTGTATGAATTCATTGTATGTATCAAATTCTTTTAAGATCGATACACAAAATTCAAATTGAATTGAATTTAGAATTCTAAAAAATTAAATTATAAAATTATATTTCAATTCCAAAATTTTTAAAGCAGCACAGATGTAGGAGGGGTCGGCCAACCCCGCCACCTGCCTCGGAATACTGCTGGAATATGTGTCTTCCCTCCATGGCCGACCCCACCACATCCACACCTTTGCCCCTCCGCAACCGAGTCGTGGCTGACGTGAATCTTGCAGAGCGAAACATACATAAATTGTTGATTAGCTAAGAAAAAATCCTTTAAATAAATTAGTAAATATCACTTTATATTACTCAATAATGTTTTGAAATATTCTCATATTGGTAATTTATTTCGTTTTCGTATCTAAGACTAGGGGTGGCAAATCGTGCGTGTTGTGTCGTTATCGTGTCGACACGATAACGACACGACACAATAATAACAAACACGAACACGACCCGTTACGAAAACCCCAAACACGAACACGACCCGCTACCTTCAGACACGAACACGACACGAACCCATTAACGACACGAACCATTTCAGGTCAACACGACACAATAACAACACATATATGACACGACACAATAATGACACTATATTAATATTATTTCTTAACGTGTAACACGAACACGACACTATATTAATACTAAGTGCTCCATTAGACTAAACCTAATTTAAATTTTAAAATAAATAAAATAATAATAATATTATAAGTAATATATTAATATTATTTCTTAACGTGTAACACGACACGAAATTTTTGTGTCGTTATCGTGTCGACACGATAACGACACGAACCCAATAAGCTTTGATACATACCCATTAATTTCGTGTGGGGTTTATGTCGTGCCAAAAATTGTCAGCCCCATCTAAGACATCCAATCATGTGTATTGAAAAGTAATGGTAGAAATCTATTTGAAAAATATACTTGGATAAAATACATAAATTAAGCAGATTTATGATTGCTGATGAATCTTATCAAACACTGAAATATGACATTCGCATTCGTATATTTGAAATAAAGAGTAATTTGATTAGGTAATAAAAAAATTATGAATAAAGGAGTTTGGTTAGGTGGGTATGTATTGACGGAAATAGCCTTGGAAAGTGAGGAGGAAAAGCTCGCAATCTTATCTTGTGCAGTTTCACAACTTCTCCTTCTTTGCCACCAAAAACTCAAATTCATCAAGCAAAAATGGCTACATTTTTGCTCGCAAACGCGAAAGTGTTTCTCCCTTGCGTTCCATCTACATCTACACATTCACATTCAACAATTCAAATTGTGTGTAGATCTGTTGCTCCTTCTGAGACATGCTCCATCGTTACAAGCAGGAGAGCCATCGCTCTCTCTCTCGCGACCGCAGCCGGCTTTCTCTCCGGCGCCAATTACAAGGCCGGCGCCGCCATTTTGGAGGCGGATGAAGATGACGAGCTGATGGAGAAGGTGAAGAGAGATAGGAAGAAGAGGCTCGAGATCAGCTCATCCACTCAGGAAAAAGGTTCATTCACTTTTTCAGTTTATTAGATTTCATAAGCCTTTAATTGCATTGTTAGTATAATTGGTATACATGTTTGATGCAGCATACCTGCAAGATGTTGTGTACAAACTGAGCAAAATAGGGCAGGCTATTGAGAAGGAGGACCTTGCTGAAGCAAATTCTGTTATTGTGTCAGCCAAGGATACTGAATGGCTCCAGAAGGTTAATGCTGCCCTCAACAAGGTAGGTGTGTGTGTGTGTGTGTGTTAAAAACTATTACTATTACTTTGCTTTGGATTCTCATTTCCAATTTGATTGAATGGCAGTTGAGTTCTAGTGAAGAGGAGAAGACAGAGGCTGATCTATTCCAACTGTCAATGGCTTCCTTAATCTCATCTAGTGAGTTTAGCTATAATTAATTGCCATATTTTGTGATTGTATTTGAATTAGACACATAGTGTTGGATTGGATGCAGTTTCTGAAAAAGATGAAGAAGGGTCTAAGATAGCATTTGTGGCATCTGCAACCGCCTTTGAGAAGTGGACCACTCTATCTGGATTGGCCGGACAACTCAAGGGCCTTTGAACCACTACAACATATGGAGTACAATTTTTCAGTTTTATTTCTTCACTTGTAACTCACTCAATTTATTTATTACAATATATTCTATTGTATTGGCATCCAATCCTTGCTCCTTGAGAAAAATAAATACTACCAAGGCCTTTTTGTAAAATGGAACTTCGGACGTGTTTTGTGCATGTGTATATGTAAGTGTGAAGATTCATCGATGCACACTCAAACTCCAGATTACCTTCACAGTTTTGTTTTTGAGATGCTTTTTAAAATGATTCATTCTAATAGAGTAATGGTTACTCATACAATTACTAGTACTATATTACTAGTACTTGCATATCTTTGATATTTTACTTTTATGCAGAATCTTAATTAACGAATTAAACTCTTCTGTTCGTCAATTTGTCTAGTGTGATATTTTCAGTCATATTTCATTCTATTTTTTTTTCCGAGGAGAATCACATTCTTATACAGTATGACTTTACATAAATCACAATCTTCACCTAATATACCATAGGACAAAAGATGCGAATTTGACATCAGGATAATGTATCCCTTCAATATAGTTTCATTTCCAAGACATTTACTTTCAATAATGAAACGAACTGAGCAGAGTTTATGACTATTCAAACACAAGTAATCGAACCAGAAATCAATTGATTTCACATCCATCCTAACTTTCTCCACCAAGTGTCAAAAATAGGAGGTTGCACAGTTCATCCTATGACTATCTCTATCAATACAAAGGTCCGCAGCAGCATATCAATGCAAGAAGCAATACACTCGAGAAATCTTGTAACAAGCATGCTAGAAACTTAGATAAAACTAGCTGAATATTTTATCAAACACCTACAAAAGGAATAATTTTTACACTGAAGCACTCACTGCAGAAGACGAAGTTGAAGCTTGTTAGAGTTCTGAAAGAATGGCTGGAATGTAGTGGGACAATTCTGCAGTTAGCGACTGAAATCCATTGACAAGCTGCGTGTGAAACTCTTCGTCTTCGTCGCCAATCAAGCGAAAGTGGACACGGATAGCACGCTTGCACACTGCCATGAATTCTAGGAGTGCGGCTATGAGTTGCTGCAGCTCCTGCGAGCGCAGTCTGGTAGCAGGCTCACCTGAAAGGAATGCCGTGCAAACACTCAGAAGTCCGCTGTTCACTTGGACGGCAACGGATCCCTGAAGTATCCTCTGTAGACTCTGTAGTTGATCGCCTTCTGAGCTGCGAGGTTCCTCGAGCTTGTTTCTTAGTGCTGCTGTTCTCGTTTCAATCATACCAATCGCATTCTCCACAGGAGAGAACTCTAGCGATTCTGATTTTGTCACCTGCAGACGGTTTACTAGGGCCGGGAATGAACCGTCGGTGTGTACCACTGTACGCCGTTTCCACTGGTCTTCCAACCCACCTTGAGTCTTTCCATTTTTGGTGAAAGGAGTATCAAATAAAAACCTATCAAAGACACGCGCACGCACAGAAAGTGGAAATGTTCTCTCCCTTCGGCTTCCCAAATCCTCATCTTCCATAACTGGATCTACAGCTGTTATCTGCATGTAGCAAACTTTTGCCTGTAGTTCATCAGCCTTGACCTGTCTAGAGTCTGGTATTATGTGCAATGTTGTACCATCCATTCTCGACTCGTATATGTGACTGAGTTTCTCCATTATATCACCCAACCTCACGTCACAAGCTTCTCTATATACATACTCATTCCTGTCAAGCTTCCCAAATTTTTCACCATAGAACCCTACCCTATAATATGTTGCATCTGCAAAAGGTATGGGGCTCGATTCCTGCTCAAGAATTGACTCGTATATGTTTGTCAGCATCGTGTGGCACTTGGCTAATTGTCCGTATGCCCTCCTGCTTTTGTACACTGGAATAACTAGTTCTAGAATGCTGGCGCAGAAGTGGTGGAGTTCAGCTTGGGAGAAGAGCTTATTTGCAAGTTGCAGGTACTTAACAGCCGACTCAACTGTAAGTTTTGAAGCGCCATATCCTTCTACCTCGGCTGCTGAGGCCTCACAAGTTATCTCACCACTTACCATGGGGCATATCTTGCGCAATGCAGAGACATGATCCGAACTCCATACTCCATCATTTCTATATACGAGGGCCTAAACATAAAATCGTTTATGTCACACAGGAACCAGATTCATATATTTCATACAAGTGGTTATAATATTTGAGCGATTATTCAAACCAGCTGTGTAAAAATGGGTCACTCATCCCATTGAAAGGCCTTATAACAGGGGAGGATTATCCAAGCATATATAGAGAGGCACAATCATTATCAAGTCAATATGAGACAAGAAACATGGGTCTCAACATGCCCGCACACGTGTGGGCCAGATCATCGGTCTCACACACGTAAACCAAAAAAACCCATCATCAACTTGGGCTTACTCTGATACCATGTAAAAATGGGTCACTCACCCCCTTAAAAGGCCACACAACCTTAGATTCAACCCGTAGAACAAATATGAATGTAAGATCTTCCCTGTGTCATCAGGCATAGAAAAACTTGGTTTGGTATGGGAACCAAGAAATGTAAAAAAGCAGAATCTTACCAGCATCACTACTCCAGCAACAGCAACAGCACACTGCGCTGCTTCAGCCCAAGACTGCATCTCCTGGTGGGCATCACACAGGTGCAACAACCACATGATATGAAGATCTGGAACTGGAGCAAATGCCATAGCAAGTTTGTAGAAACTCTCTGCAGCAGCATATCTATCAACTGTCATAACAGATGCCTAGAAGAAAACTTGATCAGTACATCAGTTTTCTTAAAAAAAGAGGTTGCACAAGTTTGAGATCAGTAACCAGGGTGGATAAGCTCTACCAGTAGCGCGTGTTCCAGGCTAGCATCAAGAGCCAGAAGTAGACTATCAGATAGTTCTTTAACTTCCGACCAGGACCAATGATTATCAGACAATTGTTCACTGCTGGAAACAAGAGCTGTTTCTGGAAGACCACAATCTTTGAGTACAGAGAGACTCTTAGATTCATCTGCCATCTCCTCCAAAGATTTCCGAAGACGGCGCGCTTCGCCACTTTCTTCTAGAGTCCCATCAGTTTTCATATGTGTAACTTGGACTTCAGACATCAATTCAGACATTGTAATGGTGAGCACGACACGCAATCTTGCTGCATGCGTGAAGTAGGAGAAAGAGCTCTACAAAACAATTACACCTAACTTGTGAGCAAGAAATAATAAAAAAGATATGAAGACCAAGCAAGTAATAATATATACCTACCCGAACAAGTATCTGGAGCCCAATAACAGATCTTTTCCTAATATTCTCATTGCGAAAAACTCCAAGCCGGAGAAGATGGAAGGCAATTTGCTTTAGAAAACAATCATTTTCCCTCGACATTAATGTTGCTCCATGACGCTCAAAGACATTATTGAAAACAGGAAACATAACTTTCCAGAAGGCCAGAGGTTGATTATGAGAAAAGACTATCATAAATATAGATGTAATACAATCAAGTTTTCCATAGTCAGTAGCAATGGCACGGGATGCTACTGCCCCAGAGAACTTCTCAATTATTTCCAGAACTTGAAGACTGACAGCAGCGCTAAGGTTTTCTTCCCAAAGTTCCTGAACAACACAGATGCATCGGATATTATAATAATATCGAACAATACCGATGGTATTACTATCTGCATCAAACATCATACCAATTTTTGCCTCAATATTGGGTGCAAAGATTCTCTTAATGCTTGAGTTGAAGCTCCAATTCTAGAAGATTGGGCCTGAGCCAGAGCTTCCCTTAAGGAATATGGCTGACTAGGAGAGCTAAGCTGAGAGTTGACTCTTTTCCACAAATATCCATTTTCAGGTGTTCCTTGGGGCTGCATCAATCACACTTTTACATTTAGCAAACCTAAAAGAAGTGACATATACTACTGAACTGTGAAAAGACACACATTTAGAAAAACATGACAAAATCAGATGATATGCATACTCCAACTTCTTGGCGTGCAGCTTCCAAAAGATACTGATTAATTGAAGGAGAAAGTCTCTCAGAATACTTTGATGAGAAGGGCTTATCTCCAAGTGGACTGCGAGAACTACTGCCCATGAGCAAGGTATCATCAGGCTTCCTTTGCTGCCCATTATATAATAAAAAACATGATAGTTAAGATCTATATTCCAGGAGGAGAATCACAGACATGTAAAATACCAAAACATCTGTTAACTGAAGGTGTGGTTTAATATCTGGACATTCCAAATGTATATTAAAACTTGGCATAGATATTAACCATATTTTTCCCAATTGATATAATTAATATACATCAGAAAAACCAAACAAAAACGATATATACCCCATGAACCGAGATGTCCAAGCAAATAACAGAGACATCATTTACTGCTAATATGATAAAAAAAAATTGGATCTTTCACATTTATCTTCCCCTATTAGTGCTAAGCATAAATCAGATGGTCGCTATTGTAGGCTTTTCCTCGGGTAGTATTGGTAGAGGGAATATGAGGCCTGAATAGGGACTAGATTAGACAGTAAAATCATAACAGATTTTCTTGTCCCTTTAACCCATCAGTTTCCCTGCATATCAAGATCCAGAAATGTTAAAGAAAAATGAATACATGGCGTTATTTTACCTCAAAATGAATTAGACATTCCTCCAAAAGTTTGAAGAATAATCTGGTACGGGCAATGCTTTGTTGCCAAGCTTTAATAAGAGAGGCATCATCCAAATTGCGTACGATTTGCAATATAGCAATCAAGACCTCACGCTTTTCACTTGAACCCATATTGTAGAACACGGGCATTTCATCTAGTATCTACAATAATGCAACAAAAACTGAGTAACTGACTAAAAAACAAATAGCCAGTGCAGCAGATTTACAGTCAAATAACTCATGAAGACTAAACCATTACTCAAATACCCAACTCTGAGAACAAAATATTTTTACAGAAGAGACTAAAAATACAAACATAATAGCAACCCACATACTGAACACAGATGAAAGGAATGTGTTATACACCTGGCCTACAAGGGGGAAGTACAGCTGAGCTTTATAAAGTTTATCTTCCATCTTTTGGTAACGCAAATCAAACTCGTGCTTGCAGAGTAGTTCCACCAAAATTCTCGCAGCCTATCAACGAAGATGTCATAAGGAATATGAAATCGCTCAAAGAGGTGACAAAACAAATCAATCAATGATTATCAAGGTGGAAAATACATATGGAACACTAATCTTCTATGTGTCTAACTATTGCATCATACTGCACTCACCTTAGCCCTCATGGATAAATCTTCATGGTCCCATGTAAGAAATATCTCTTGTACAAGAATAGATGAAATGTAATTTCTGTTATTTAAAAGCCACCATGTCGAACACGTCAAAAAATCAGAAGAAAAGAAAAATGTGTAAACTCAAGTCAGTATTTTGTCAAATACACACATAGGGATAACAGACAAAACTTTACTAATAAGATAAGACCACCTTACAATACATTCATCCAATCACAAATAAACAACTGCATTTTATAGCATCAAAGCTCCAGTCTTTAATAATGTCGCTCAAGAAATATATCATTTCCCCCTAATCATGAAAATTCAAACGACCAATTCGCAAAAGGAAATAGCATCATATTCCTGATAATAAAAAAAAGAACTGTCTAGAGTTAATGAAAATTTGAATCAAAAGATTTATATCTAATAGATCAAGGGAAACGAGAACTGAGCACTCAACTTGAACACCAAAAAATATATGGATGCTTTTGTACTAAAAGAAATTCCCAGTGTCCCATTATTACTTTTCACATTACTTGCTAGTTGCTTCTTCTGTACACATTGTGCCTTATTGATCCTTCTAAATTTTTTAATTTAATTTTAAAATAGTACTCCTAATAACTTTGGCAACTTAGGTGCAATTTGAGTCAACCTATCTAAGTTGGTCAACTCAAAGTGCAATTTGTCATCTTGCCATCTTGCTTGCGAACTAATAAGTGCCCGAGAGAGAAGAGACAAATTCAGTGAGAAACACGTACGCAACATTTTAACAACTATATTAACTAGTTCAACTGAAACCAAATGTTGATTTGTGATTTACTCAACACCAAAAATTGTGAACAATCAGCCAATGAATGTCTGGTGAGCAACCTCATAAATTTATGTATACTTACATAGTTTGAAATTTTCCAAAAAAAAAATTGGTTACCCAAGGTATCCCTCCTGCCGACAGTCACAGTCAGAAGCTTAATCCCTCACATCCCAACGGTCAGCGCACTAAGCGGTACTGTTCATTTACTTAAAGCATATATATATGAGGTTGTTTAAATTAACCAGGTCAGCCTATCAACTAATTCTCCTTTTGTAATATTTATAAATAATAAACAATCCATAAAATTATTAAGTTTGAGTAATATACTTATATAGTCAACTCTCATTTGCATGGTTAGCAATCCAGGTGAACCAAAGTGGTTGAAATGCTGACCGGTAGCATAAACAATTTGATCACTGCATCTAATCATGAGAATGTTGAATTAAGGAGCAAAATCTCCAACCATATCCAGCCATTATTATAAGGCCAAATTGCCATAAAACCATGAATTTTAGTCAGATGTTGGTATGTCACACAACTTTAAAAATCAGCTGGAAAAATCATGAAATTTGATTTTTTTTTCTCGCAACTATCCCATGACGAACACTTTGGGCGAAATAGTATCTGATATGGCAACCGGGTATAATCATACGTGGACATCGCGGCAATGAGTTAAACCATGTCGTTCTATTCATAAAGAAAACGTCATTTAGTTGAAATACATCAACAATACATTACACGTAGGCGACCAAATTATTTTGACGTGGGATAATTCCAAACAATTCAAAACTACATGGTTTTTCGGGCTGAGTTTTTACGTTGCGGGGCAGACCAAAATTTGATCAAATTTCATAATGTGACAGAATAATAACAATCAAGCGCTCAAAGAAGCTATAAAGGAAAGCACCGTAAGGTTACCTGTCAGAAGGATCTCTCCCTGGCATTTCCACAAAAAGATCGTGATCACATAAAATCTGCAGAAATGTAAGCTTGCAATCATGCAACACCGGTTGACACACTCCACAGAACTTATCAAGATACAGAGACACCTACAAAACAACAGTTACAGATAAAGTGATAGTGATTAGTGAAGCCTAAACATGAACACATAAACCAACCCAAGGTCAAAAGATTCCAGTGACATAACCTACAGTAGAGTCCTGAAGATTTTACTTTGAGTAAACAATCAATCAATATCTCTTCGGTAAACTATGATTAAAACATCATCATCATCATCATCATTTCCCTATCTCTTGAGGAAAAAGGAAAGGGTGCATATTCTTGTGGGACAGAGTAAAAAGGAAAGGGTGCATATTCTTGTGGGACGGAGGGAGTAACTATTAACCAGCAGCTATTTCTTCTAATTTCATATGCCCTCTTTAGTTGCATTCTTTTTAACAAATCAGGAAAACCATATTTGATCCATAATGAAATGAACATCGATAATAAATTTGTGATAACATAGTTGTTGCATTTCAAGTTATAAAGAGGTCTCTCTCAAGTGTAACATGATTTTGAAGTATTTTACTTGAATAGAGTATGTAGAGAACACATACAACCCAGTTATGCATGAGGTACAAAGTATTTCGCGGAAGGGGTAAGCTTACCAGTTCAAAAACTTGGCGAGGCTCTATGGTAGATACAAGATCGTAACAAAAGAAAGCCAAACCACTGTTTAGATATTTAGCCAAACCAAGACCTTTTTTGCACCGCTCATGAACTTCTGTTAATAGGCAGTCGTACAAGTGCATGATACATCTAAATACACCTTCTTTCAACTGCATTGGGGGAACATCTTCTCGTACCAAAAAATATTAAATAAATAATCCACATGGTAATTGCTGTACAGAAACAGTGATAAAATACAAGGCTTTTGAAACAATTTACCTGAAGGAAGATTGTGATAGAACAATCTAGTTTGCTCCAATGCCATAGATTTGACAATGAGTTCAAGAAAAAACCAAGCCATAGCCAATACATCATCATAAACAGGCCCAACACGGTAACCTTTAGCCTAAATTTGAAAGTAATGAAGTAACAAGAATCAGTTTCATCTCAAAGATGAAGATTTGGTGAACTCATAAGCATTTTATAAGCACCTCAAAAGTCTTCTTTATTTTTCTGGAAAAAGAGGGCATAAATTAATTAATTTTCTTTATCTTTCTTGAAACAAAGAGACAATCATTTGAATTTGAAATAAGAACTCATTTGGCAAACTTCTGTAATTTGTTCTATCCATAAATAAGATAAGCTGGTTATATCTGAGACATCATTCAGAAAGAAAAATATCAAAAAGAGTCTCAGAATCAATATTACCTTGCTACGGGCTAGACTTCCCCATACTGTAGATAAACCAGGGTAAACTGGTGGTTGGCGACCCCCAAAATCATCAAAAGCAAAGTCCACATAGTTAACGAGAAAAATATTTCTTTCACCATCATCAACTTACTCTTGCTGCACCCTGTGGAACACGAACGCAGCGCAACATTAAGGGGTTACTTACTCTGCAGTCTGCATCTGATAGCTACCTAAAACTGAACGAACTTGAATAAAATGAAGGGTGGGGGATGATACCGAAAAATCACTGACAGAATCACAAAATACCAATTTTTTGGTACAATATGGTACCTTAATTAAAACTTTTGGTGCGTAATGGTATGTAGTTTCCGACCAGTGTGTACGGAATACCAAGGTATATACCAAAAAGGTATGCACCATGGTATCGGTATACATGTACATAAAAAGTTTATTCATAATATATATATTTATGATAAATTACAAACAAATAACTTTTTAGCTATATTTAAAAATAATCACAATTATAAAATAAGTTAAATCTATGTTATATAAATTTACAAATATTAAACCTGAATATTCATCGTATATCGTAAATTTTTTAATAAATCCTTTGTTGCATTATCTAACTTCCAATATTTATAAATTTTTTATATCAAATATTTTAACTTAGAATAGTATAGATTCAGTCTTACCATAAAATTTCTGCGCAAAATAATGTACTCTATACCAAAATTTTGGTTTACCAATCTATGGTATGCCAAAATTTTCAGTAAGTACTATATGCTTCTCTTGTACTATATAGATTCAGTTTTGTGACATGGCCTAGCTTAGTCTCTTGTACTATATATATATAATATATTTGGCCTATGTTAGAGTAATAAAATACATCTACTACTCTTCTCTACTATGTCTATATGCTTCTCCACATGTCTATATTTTATTGTTCTACATGGTATCAGAGCGGATATGAATGTCTCTAAAAAAATTATGGTTTTAAAAAACACGAAATTAGGATTGATATAGATGTTCTAGCTTGAGGGGGAGTGTTACAGAATATAAGTATCCCACATTGGTTGTGTGCCATAGTCTGGCTTAGTCTCTTGTACTATATATATGTGGCCTATGTTGAGTAATAAAATACATCTACTACTCTTCTCTACTATGTCTATATACTTCTCCACATATGTCTTATTTTATTGTTTTACATGGGTACCATGATAGAAATCTATGAGTTCCATCCTAAAATCAATTGGTGATTAGAGGAGTGGCCCATGGGACTTATATAGTGGTTTCAGATTTTTCTTAACGCTGATATGGGATAGTTATATGTTAATTTTTTAGTTTCAATTGCCAACACCCTCACTCAAACCCTTCAAGGTGAACCTTGGAGGGGCTGGACTTTTTCCGATAAGTTGGACCACTTGCCCAGACAAACTGCGTCGGGGTAGTCATTTTTTCTTTTCGGTTTTAGTCTGCTTAGTAAGTTAAATTTGGCCCAAAGTCGGCGACCCGCTCTGATACCATGAAGAACAAATATAGATATAAGTGGAAAAGTATATAGACATAGTAGAGAAGAGTAGTCGATGTGTTATTACTCAACATAGGCCACAAATATATAGTACAAGACTAAACTACTATGTTACACAACTCTAAACTATAAACTATGTCACACAACCGACGTGGGATACTCATATTTTATAACATCAACCAAAGGCTTATGTATGGTATTTGTCTCGGCATCGTGATTTCGGTGCGGTGTACAGTACACACCCACATCTAGATTGGAGAACGCAAGAAAACCTCATGCTCGCGCTCTGATATCATTAAAATTAAAAAGTCCTAACCTACACTCTACTTCTCAACCATGCAAAAGCATGGACAACTAACAAATCAAGATAGAAAAGCTGTTTCGTAGCCTAAATTATTACATAGATTGAGATGTAAAATTATGTTTATATCCTTCTCTCACCACCCACTACTATTTCCCCCGCCCCATCCCCATCCCTATCTTCTGTTACCCGTCTTCTGTTACCCGCCACACATGTCCTCACCTCTCCTCATCATCACACTTCTCCCCTCAACCTCCGCCACCACAGACAACCAAACGTTGCGGACAACATACCCAACCCCAAAATGTAACTCCTCACATAAACCAACGTTTGAATTCCACCACCGCCGATTCCATCATCATCAATTTCCACATACCCACAACTCCACAAACTCAAACTAACTTACTTCCAGAAAACCCAAACCACCGTGTCATGCAAACGATGCTCTCCAAGCTTGCTCGTCACAGGCGAAACTTTGTACAAGGGAAGCAAGTATGACAAATCTTTCTAGTATTTCCAAAAAAAAATGAAATTGAACGAAATTCTCATTCTCCCTCTTTGCAATTTCTGTCCATCGTCCCTTTCTCTCTCCCCCCTCTCTCTCTCTACTGTTGCATCAAGATAAACTAATTGCAGCCCTTGGCCGAGATTACTACATTGAAGAGGGACAATGGAGTAAGCATTGTCTACGGTTTAGTAATAGGTTGAGTAGTTTAACAATCTTCGCTCCCGAAAAGCTAGTTTAGCTAACTTATTAATCTTATCATGGGCTAAACTGATCTGGCCTACTCAAATTACTGTTTCTTTCCATCTTACACTACTTATATCAAGCATTAACCACAATAACTAAAAGTTGAAGTTAGAAGAAAATGAGCTATGCAAGACCATATCTGTTTGCCAATCAGTTAAATGTAGGCTAGTAAAAAAGACACCTAAGTTTAATGCAACTTTGAATATATGAGTAAGCTATACCTTGTCAATATATTAACCATAGCTCTGAAAGCAGCAACCTGAATGTTGAAATATAATCAGCATATGATATTATGCTTCGAAATTTCAATTCATGCAATATGAGACACATGAATAAAACAACTATAGCAGTATTAGTTTAGTAGACACAATGCAACAGGTTAGTAAAGAACTAGTCCCTGATCCAAGTAATTTACCTGCAAAGTCTCTCCACCATTGCCAATGAGGTGGAGAAGCATGTTTAAGATGGGCTGAAGAAACTGAAGTAAAGCTGTGGAATCAACATTCTTCAAACTGTTGATTGCCTACAAAGAAAAATACAAGTCCTCCAGTAGTTAAACCATAGCAGATCAAGCATATCAATGTATAAGTATTCATATAGATTGAATCCTGCAAAAAGAAAAAAGAAAATGAATGTGAAGATAAGTTATTTCTCATCATTTTTGGCATTAAATCAGCAATCCCACCTGGTAAATAAAGAATATTACAAAGTATTCACTAGTTGGCAAATCTCTATGTTTTATGTGACAGAGATATACTGGCATTGATTCAAGGGCGCTTCAGCTGGAGATGCAAATTTTGGGATAAAAGAGAGCTTAAGCTGAAAGGATTTACTTATCTAGAAATTTGCCGTGGAATTAACATCAACCACTAAACTGGCAAAGGTATATTAGAATAAAAGAATCTCAATGTTGTAGCTGAATGTATGTTCTTTTCTATTCCTGAAGATGAAAAGTAGGTAAAAAGAATATAAAAATTAACCTCAAGAAGCTCAGATCCCCAAGGTGGACTTGTTCGAAGAATGTGCCGATCATACTCAAGAAAAAAATCTCTAATCCGTTCACTTATTGGGTACAATGATGAACATAAACGTAGACGGAGCCTAAACACGTTTTTACCATCCTCCAAATAATTCGCCTTTTCCTACAAAACAAATTGAGATAGAGTATGAAACCAGTGTACAGGGCAATTTATAGAAGAAAAACAGAAGGCGCAATAACATATCAACTTTTTTTAATTATTGACTAATGTAATGTTTGTAAGTAATCAATTACACAATCATTATTTCATGTGTAAAGCTATCACTGAAAGTTCTCCACTTTGGCTTCTCGCGATTTCAGTGTTACAAATATTGGCTGTGATACGGTGTTTGGAGCATTTCATTCCAAGTTTAACCTTGGCAGGATTAAAAAATTACCAACCATTCACTTCAATTACTCATCATTTAGCTACTTCCAGCAATAATGATAAGTCTCGCCAAAGATAACTAGAAAATGAGAATATTCAATAATGATATTCAAATTCAAATTCGATACATCATACCCTGCTAGTATCTTGTAGATAATGTGGAACCAATTCTTGCATAAGAGGCAATGAAATCTCAGATTTTGACCTGCAGTAGACATGGTCTATATTGTGATTCACCATTCATACACAACTATATTTGACAAATGTTGCAAAAAGTTGATAAGAATCAACAAGTTCCATACATGTGCATAACTCAGGCTTACACAAATTCCATCAAACAAGGTATTGGATGAAAACACAGTTCCAAATTTCTAAATTACATAACGAAAGAAAAAGTTCTGTGCCTATATTTTAGGAATTTATAGCATATGATTGAGATATTATTGAAGCTTCCTATTTTAGAGATCTAAGAACTCCAGTACACAAGCACTAAGTTATTGGAACATTAATTCATGCATTTTTTTCCAAGTGTTATTTCCTCTGCGGATGTTCAGGCTTCAATGTACTTATGTACTTATCTAATTTATACTATGATTTTATGTACATCCGGAAAATTGAAATTCTTGATCAATGGAGGATCGCCCTTTTTGTTCAATAGAATACCAAAGTGGATGATTGACTCATTCCATACTAGAAATAATCGCAGGAAATCCTTTGATAAGTGGACCCTTCCACTGCTGATTGATGTGGACTGGATGCAAATTGAGTGGTTAGGATTTTAAAATTGTTGGCACGTAACTTTTCATCAATATGCAAAATACATTAGTTTTCATAATTTTTAAGAAATAATATACCATGTTTAGTCATATATCTCAATTATTGATATTGACCAATATGGATATAACATCAGTAGAAAGAATCTCAAAGGCAATGTTTCAGAACATAAATTAAAAGTGAAGGTGCATGAAGTATGAGTTACATATCTATGCCCATAAATGACATGCTAGTCATAGTAATTTCTAAGTCTAAATTAGTGATATATCTCATCCAGTACATCTCATTACATATCCATATGGTTTTGCAGACTGACTAGTGCTTGTTATATTGGTCAGGTTGATTAGTTAGTACTCGCCACATTCAAGTATATCAGAAGCTATGAATAGAAAGTGAAGTAGCATATATATTATGAATGCCAGTAACAAATTCATTTTTATGACGTTTACAAAAATTAGAAACAGAGAATGGCTGAGAGCATACTGTGCATAAGCTGATAAAGGAAGTGAAGCATATCCTACAACCACCTGCAATGATGTATAAAATTGATTTTGAATGAGAAAACAATGGTGAAAATATTGACAGTAGAAAACCCATCTTCATTCAATACACTGAGGCAGAGAGTCAAGATACCAAAAAGTTGGTTACCAGGCTGGTGGTACTCCAAAAGTAATGTCAAATATAAGTAGAAACTATTAGACACGCTTCCTCAGTTGAATGAAGGCACTTACAGGCTTGGGAGATTCTATTTTTGTTCGTAGGTCAACATGAAACAAAGTGAATAAAAGGTGACGTGTTGGGGTCCATATAGCAGGCAACGAGACTTTGATTTCATCATGATAGCAAGCAACCCTAGCTCCAACAGCAACTTGAGTCTCGGCACACTTTTGAAGTGTAGAACCCAGTTCCCTTGGATACATTGCCTGATAAATTGAAACTTATTATAAGATCTGGTCCAACTAATCAAACTGGGAAGCAGCATGTAGCATAACTATACCTCTAATGATGGCTTGCGTATATCAGTGTCATCCTTTCTTAGTTCAACTCGAATAAACAAATTTCTTTTTCTAGACATGCTGACACTTAGAGGATACACATAAAGACAATGAAAAAGCTGTAAGAAGGGCTCATTTCTCGAAGTTATCCGAAAGTCAAAAGCCTGAAACTGCAAAAGGACAAATTAATAATACCATTTGAATGCCTTTAACTGAATTC
The DNA here is from genome assembly GCF_004379255.2 of Salvia splendens. Taxonomy (NCBI): domain Eukaryota; kingdom Viridiplantae; phylum Streptophyta; class Magnoliopsida; order Lamiales; family Lamiaceae; genus Salvia; species Salvia splendens. The sequence continues at coordinate 15,279,695 of NC_056036.1, read as the reverse complement.
GACCATACTCCCTCCGTCCCACAAGAGTATGCACTTTTGATTGGCACAAGACAAGTTTTAATGCACAATTGGTAAAGTAAGAGAGAGATAGAAAGAAAAAATAATTAAAGTATTGTTAGTGGAGAATGGGTCCCACCTCATTGGAGAGAAAATAGTTTATAAAATTAGAAATTGCATATTTTTGTGGGATGGACTAAAAAGGAAAGAGTGCATATACTCTTGTGGTACGGAGGGAGTAATATTTACTCAAGTATATATACGGCAGGAAAATCCACTGCCACAATGATACTTACATCATTAGTGTCACTATCTCCTAGGCCATGAGATATTGATCCATTTCGATCCAGCACCATCCCATAAGAAGAATGAGCATCCAAATCAGCATTCTTCCGTCCATCGGAGACACTCGGATGACCCCCAAAATCACCATTTGCGCTTCTGTTTTCAAAACACTTATCATCAACTAGGCCACATTGGAGTTTCTCAATCTCCAATCTTAAGATACCCTTCACTGGTTTGTGAATCTTACGCTTAGGATCCTAGGAGTAAGAGAAAATGAGCCATGAAAAAATAAAGAATGTTACAACTCATGTTCAACTATACATATAACAGTAATAGAAATACAATGAGAATTTCGCTTTGTATATTTGGGCCTTATATTTTGACCACTACATCAAGCTCACAAGAGATGATCTTCCAGTTGAAATTATATATGGAGCCATATATTAAGAGTTTCGTTATTTTTCCCCAGACTGATACAGCAACATTAAACTCAAACATTGACTTTAGCATATCCAATTTAAGAAAATACGAAGGGACCTAACCAGGAGTGATTCTTCAGTATAGGCTTCTTTGACTTTGCTCAGATTTGATACTTCAACCACAACAGAGTTTCCACAAGAATATTCAAGCTTTCCATCTAATGTGATCTTCGCTACCGGTTCAGAAGTTCCCTCTTGAGAAGTTGAGCCAGAAAGGCTAGTGACGAGAGGACTGCTAGGGGAAGCAGGACCACCAAAAACAGAAGTAATACCACCATCAAAGAGTGGTATGACTGCCCAAGCAAAGGACTCTCTGTGAGGCATGAGTCGAGACCAGACTTGCAGTTTTTGTTTCTCCCTCTCAGTAAGATGAACCTAATTATTCCAACAAGAAACAAAAATAAAAAATAAACGAATCTAGTAACATTGTACATAACATAATTCATCTTTAAAAGCATATGACAGTTATAATAGCCGAGAAAAAGGTTTCTCACTGATTAATAGTACTAACAATCTATTTCGACTAAGTGCAAACATGGGAATCAACAAATACTATTTTTGAAGTGTACCCCTTCATCGAGCTCTCATGGCAATCAAATATATGAAATAATAAGTTGACCCTCGCCTTCCACATCATTAGCATCTGTTTTTAATATAATATGAAAATGGAACATTTTATTAAGAAAAGTTAAAAAAGGGGCCGATATTCATTAAATATTGGATATATTCTGTAAAACTACAATATTATCTTTATATCATTTGAGTAATGAGCATCGTTGTAAGATTACTAATGCGGCAATGCTTACCGGCTCCTTGCGTGAATAAACTGATGAAGTCACTCCGCCTTCTTCAGTAGCAGGCTTCTCTAATTGGATAAGCAAACAAACTGATGCTGATGGTACATCAACATGAAAAATACCACGTGCCTCAACAGAATTATTCATCTGGGTAATCCAAAGGAAAACTATGAACCTCACATAAATTCTATGTCACATTTTCTGTACTGAGCACATTAGATTGAAGATAAAAAGTTGATTGCACCATATCTAGCACCAAACATCTCGGACAGCGAGATAACAAATCCAATTCATATAAATATATAACTATTCAAAAATGAAACAGATAAAGTTCTACAACTTACATTTTGTATTTCTGATGGTAACATGTGGAACATGAAATCCTCTGATAGTTTTTCCCTTCTCTCCCTATTATATAAACAAATAGTGCCATAAAATGGCTCTACAAGAGAACTTCTTGTTTCAGCTTTGGAATTATCTCGAATCTCAAAGATCTCCAATTAACTTAGAAATAGAAGAAGAGAAAGTTACTACTAACTCACCTACAAACCCAGCTTGGAATGACAAGGATAAGACTTTCACTGCAATCCTTAGCCCACTACAATGAGAGGAAAAATACATTACAGGGGAGGGGATGAAACCAGAGAAAAGAGTACACGATACAATTAGGAGATATATACTTTAATGCAGGTAAAGAGTACACATGCATGTCAGCATGCGAAGTTAGGGGAACGAGGGTCCAGAGAAGAAACCTAGTGTACTGCACAATGTTATTAACAGGAACTCTTTGACCAAATATCGCGGATCTCTCGTTATCCCAGTCAAAAACAGGTTCATATGCCGGCAACGGAGACTCTCCAAGATGCTGCAAGCAATTACTTCCTGAGGTACTTGAAACTTCTTCTTCAGTTGATAACTGTGCCCTAGTCCATCTAGCATTAGCTAGCTCTATTTCTGCAGTGCAGCTCAGAATATTTAAAAATAATTAGTCGCATAGTTGCAATAGCTGTTTCCAAAAGGAAATTTAATTATTTCATGAATTCAATAAAGTGAAACCCCAACTAGTAATGGAACGAAAATTTCAGTGAAGTGCTGGAGAAATTTAAAAAATCAGAATGGAGCCCCAACATCATCCAGTGCAACAGTTCCCCACGAGAGAGGATAAGATCAAGTATTCATATCCAGTTTTACCTAATAGTTGATACTTAAATGAATAGAGAATAACTATTCCGGCCTACAGACCTGTTTCGATGTTTGTATTTGGCCCCTCAAATACTTGATTCTGAAACGTGATGGACCCAACGTTCTCATAGTACCCATACTTGTACTCGTCTTTAACCCAATCAGCGCCATAGCTCTGAACAAGCTCGTTTAGATGTGGCCATTGCTCCAAGTTTTCATCCAGCTGGAATGAACAAAGAAAAAGAGTGGCTCAAAAGCCCAGTGTAACCACTTGCATCCAAAAAGCAATGTATTGTGGTAGAGGCAGGTAATCAATTATTAAGTAGACACTAATAGTACTGAAATGGGATGTCTCGGTGTCATAACTTGATGGTAATGCAAAAGCCCTGTTGTGCGTGTATAGGGAGCATCAGAAATAAAACTCACCAATGGTTCCATCTTAAAGCAATTTGAAAAGGACTGCCGTGGAATCCTTCGAAAACGAAGACCACTTGTAGAAGCAGTCTCCATGAGAGAAGCAAATGCAAAAAACCTAAAACGTATCAATTGGAGAAGCAGTTAATGGAATGAGATGTAAATATGCAAGGAAGCACACAATTTTAGTTAGGGGTTTAAATCAATAAAGTTGAAGAAAAATGGGAAAGTGGGACAATGAAACAAGTTGTCAGATGCAATTCAGAATATCGAGTTAAAGAAACCAAACCTACCGAGAAAATGGAAATTTGAGTTGGTTTCCGTTGAAACACAGTTTAACAGCAGTCCCTTTTGGCACCAATTGTATTAAATTTTTTGAATGACAGTTATTTTTATTCAACTATCTATACCAAGTTACACTTGTTTCTGAACATGTATAACAGTTATATGAATGTTAACTATTAACTACAAATTATAAACATCAGCATGACATGTTTCACATATAGCAGGATGATGACACATGTTTTGCTGATCAACGAACTATAATTGATGTGTTTTACAATATATTACACCCAGTTTTTGCAGCATACCATATTTTTATTATGAACACGAGATCAAGTGACAAATCTACAACAGTCTCTCTCCATCTCTGACATATCTCTATCTCTGACATGTGTGCTATATCCTCTTAGATTAATGTCAAGTGTCAGGTAAATTTAGTACATGAGAACAGTCACAAAATTTTGAAAATGAATTTTCAGAATTGACGTCCAGGGGGAAATGTGTTTGATAATCATCTATCAGATTTTTTTTATTAAATTAAAATGCCAGGTATAAACAATTTTTTTATACTATTTGCTTACTTTATACTAGTGTATAGTGTATAACAACTTAATAGTGAGTCAGTGACCCATTTTCAAGTCTCGTGCAAGTACTTAGTAAGCTGAACATTTAGCCATGTTAATCCATAAGCAGCTACAGCTAAAAATTTGCAGTTGAATTTGAATATTGAACTTCAAAAACTGAACTATGAAAACTGATTATTGAAAAGTTACTAAAACATTAATAACAATCTTAATACCCCAGTCAGTTCGTCGTGAAAAAAAAATACTACTACTATACAAATTTCACATATGCATTCATCCCTCATTCCAATTTCGAAGACAAAATCACAGTAGATCATGGCAACTTACAGATTAATGCACGAATAATTACAATCAATCAGAATCTCGTGACACATTTCGTGAAGAGTCAAAAACAGAATCGACGCGAGATTCACGAACAAATGTGAGACGATATTATTACGAATACAAAACAAACGAAGGTGATTACAACACACTATCACTTAGCTCGCTACTCAATCGGAGAATACAACTCGATTTTGGATCACTCACCTAGCTAGCTCAAGAATCACAAAGTGTATTCACTTCTCTATCTAGTTTCTTGAATCACACGAATATGGAGAAAAACAAGATGTGAAACTGAAAACTGAAGAAACTTATTGTTGTAACTGAACGAGCTGTTCAAATACAACGGTTGTTAGCCGAGCTTAATCGAGCTCGGTGTTGGAGAAGCTTAATCGAGTTCGGTGTTAGCCGAGCTTAATCGAGTTCGGTGTTAGCCGAGCTTAATCGAGCTCGGCCCTCAATAATGACTTGGGCCGATGGTTGGTCCAGCCACACCAAAGCCCAACAAATCTCCACCTTGGCTGCATCCACCATCCGGCCAGCCAAAACTCCACCTTCACCAAAATTCCCTCATCTTCTTGCAGTCAAGTTAACCAAGTCTAAACAATGCTCGAACTTAGCACTTGGTAGGGGTTTAGTCATCATGTCAGCTGCATTTTCAGAGGTGTGGACCTTCTTGACTGCCACCACGCCTTTGCTTATCTCATCTCTTACAAAATGAAGTTTGATGTCGATGTGCTTACTTCTCTCATGGAAAGTCTGGTGCTTGGCCAAGCTAATGGCGCTGTTGCTGTCACACAAGATAGTTACAGCCTCTTGCACCACACCAAAATCCCCCAATATTCCCTTTAGCCATTTAGCTTCTTTAACCGCTTCTGCTAAGGATATATACTCTGCCTCCGTTGTAGAGAGCGCAACCACAGATTGGAGATTAGACTTCCAGCTATACCAAAAAGCTTGAAGATATAGGCAGATTGGGATTTTCTGCTATCAATATTTGCAGCATAGTCTGCATCACAGTAGCCTATGAGCTCATCCTCACCGTCTGCTGTGCAGAACAACAATCCCAAATCTTGCGTGCCCACCAAATACTTCATTATCCACTTCAAGGCTTGCCAATGTGTGCTACCCGGGTCTGCCATGTATCTGCTGGTCAGGCTTATGGCGTGTGACAGATCAGGCCGAGTACACAACATCATGTACATAATACTCCCAACAATACTTGCATAAGGCACCTTAGACATCAACTTCCTTTCCTGATCATTAGCTGGTTTCTGACTGACAGAGAGCTTGAAGTGTGGACTTGTTGGAGTTGATACCTTTCTAGAGTCAATCATCTGAAATTTGATTAACATCTTCTTGATGTAGCTATGCTGCATCAACCATAACTTCCTAGCAGCTCTCTCTCTTATGATATCCATGCCAAGAATTCTCTTTGCATTTCCCAAGTCCTTCATTTCAAAAGCTTCCTCCAAATCCTCCTTCACTTGCTTCACATCTGCCTTACTAGGGCCTGCCACAAGCATATCATCCACATAAAGTAACAAGTAAGCAACAGCTTTACCTCCCTTGTACCTTATGTAAACACAGCTATCAAAGGCAGATTTCTTGAAGCCAAGTCTCTCCATCTGCCTGTCAAAAGTCAGGTACCACTGCCGGCTGCTTTGTTTCAGTCCATAGAGGCTTCTCTTCAAACAACAGACCTTATCCTCATCTCCCGGCCTTATGAATCCTTGTGGCTGCTCCATATAGATTGTCTCCTCCAACTCACCATGCAAAAAAGCTGTTTTTACATCAAGTTGTTGCAATTCCCAATCTCTCCGAGCCACAATTGCCAAGAGTATCCTTATTGAGTTGTGTTTCACCACAGGAGAGAAGACCTCGGTGTAATCTATCCCCTCCTCCTGTGTGAAACCCCTTGCAACCAAGCGAGCCTTGTATCTGATACTATCATTCTCAGAGGCCTCCACCTTTTTCTTGTAAATCCATTTGCAAGAGATAGGTCTTTGTTGAATCTGTGATCTGAGAACTAGGATCCAAGTTTTGTTTTTGATGAGAGAGTCTATCTCATCCTTCATAGCCATTTTCCATTTCTCTTTGTCTTTGCTGCCAATAGCTTCCTTATAGGTGCTTGGTTCTGAGATCTCCAACTCCTCTGCAACACACAAGGCATAGTATACAAAATTTGCATCTCTGAACCTTGCTGGTGGTCTGATTTCCCTTCTGGTTCTGTCTCTGGCCAGAGCATATTGCTGAACTTGTGGCTCTGGATCAGAGACATCTGGAGTATTATCAGTAGGCTGCTCATTCTCCTCATCTGAGGACATCATTGGCTCTTGGAAATCAGCAGCATCTGAGGCTCTATGTTCTGGTTCAAGTTGATCAAAACTGACCCCAGCAGGTTCTGGAGTTGTCTCTGTCTGCAGAGTAGGCTTGAATGGCATAGTTGACTCATCAAAAATGACATCTCGACTGATGATGACCTTTTGACTTCCTTCTTCTGTGCACCAAAGTCTATATGCCTTAGCACCATCTTGGTAGCCAAGGAAAATGCATTTTAGTGCTCTAGGTTCTAGCTTTCCTTGCCTTGTGTGAGCAAAGGCTCTACAACCAAAAATCCTAAGCTTCTCATAACCTCCTAGGCTTCCATACCATCTGCCATCTGGAGTATCAAAACCAATGGCTGAGCATGGACATTTATTGATCAATTTGGCTGTTGTGGAGACAGCTTCTGCCCAGAATTTCTTAGGCACTCCAGATTCAAAAATCATGCATCTTACTCTCTCAAGGAGAGTCCTATTCATTCTCTCCGCGGTTCCATTTTGTTGTGGATTCCCCGGAGCTGTCCTATGCCTCTTCACTCCCCTTTGCACACAGAAGTTATCAAATTCCCTTGATAGGAACTCAAGCCCGTTGTCTGTCCTCAGACACTTCAAGCCATACCCTTTCTCAACTTCAACTGCCTTGTACCATACACTGAACTTGCTGAATGTGTCTGATTTCTCCTTGAGGATCCATACCCAAACCTTCCTGCTATAGTCATCTACTACACTCAAGAAGTACCTTCCACCACCTATGGAATTAACCGGGCTAGGACCCCATAGATCACTGTGACAATAATCCAGAGGTCTTGTGGAGTTGTGCTTTCCTGAGCCAAAAGGCAATTTCTTTCCTTTTCCCAGCAAGCAAGACTCACACATTTTTACACTCTCCCTATCATCACATGCAAAAACGCCCTTCTTGATCAATTCTTTAAGCCCTTTATCACCCACATGGCCTAATCTCTTGTGCCACAACACCAGATTCTGTTCCTCAGCAACATAGGAATCTCCCACAATGACCTCAGCCTCCAGATAATATAATCTATTTATCCTAGAGGCTGACATAACAATAGCACCACCATTCATAATCCTCATACTCCCACCAGAAAATACACAAGAAAATCCTTTCATTTCAAGCACACCAACAGATACAAGGTTCCTCTTAATAGTAGGTATATACCTTACTTCAGTCAGCAATTTAATAGAACCATCATGCACCTTAAAACGAATATTGCCAATGCCTTTAACAACACACACCTGGTTGTTGCCGAGCAAGACTGATCCCTGTGCTTCAGTCAGGTTCTCAAACCATTTCTTGTGGCTGCATATGTGGAAAGAGCACCCGGAGTCCACGATCCAAGAGTCTGCAATGGGCTTCTCAGTCACATTCATGACCTGAGCCGGCTCCAAATCTGCTGCACAGTCAGCAGTGTTCTGATCAGAGTCGCCATTAGCTTGCTTCTTCTTTAAGGCCCAGCAATTTTTCTTGATGTGCCCAGGTTTCTTGCAATAGTTGCAAGACCTGGACTCCTTCTGATCCCACTCCCTTTGGCCTTTTCCTTTCCATTTTTCAGAACCCTGCCTCTTCCATTTTTCAGGTTTCTTGATATTGGCTTTCACGTTCAAGCTTTCCCCAGCCTGATCACGCAGTCTTGTTGAAGAACTCTGAAAATCCTTCAATTTCAGGGCCGAATACACCTCTTCATAGGTGATCTTGGAGTCTCTTCCAAGGAGTATAGCGTCCTTGAATTGTTCGAAGCTCTTCGGTAATGAATTGAGAAGCATAAGTGTTTTATCTTCATCCTTGATCTGCTCATCGATGTTCTCCAGATCATCCACGCATTTACCAAAATCTTCGAGCTGCTCCAAGATGCTCTTCGCCTCTGATAGCTGGAAGGTGAAAAGCTTCTGTTTCAGATGAAGGTGATTTGCAAGAGACTTCGTCATATAGATGGACTCAAGCTTCCTCCACACTGCCGCAGCGGTCTCCTCCTTCGAAACCTCCCTCAGGACTCGATCGCTGAGACTCAGGATCAGAGTGCTATACGCCTTTTGTTGAAGTTCTTGAGCCTTTGGATCGACCTTTTCATCCGCACCCTTGGCGGTGTCGGCCTCCCCATTTTTGACGATTTCCCAAAGCCCTTGTTGCATCATCACGGCCTTCATCTTCAATCTCCATAGACCGAAGTCATTCTTGCCCGTAAACTTCTCCAATTCGAATTTCGCCGTAGACATCGCGCCGATTTCTTTCCTTTTCCCACAGACGGCGCCAATTTGAAGAGTCAAAAACAGAATCGACGCGAGATTCACGAACAAATGTGAGACGATATTATTACGAATACAAAACAAACGAAGGTGATTACAACACACTATCACTTAGCTCGCTACTCAATCGGAGAATACAACTCGATTTTGGATCACTCACCTAGCTAGCTCAAGAATCACAAAGTGTATTCACTTCTCTATCTAGTTTCTTGAATCACACGAATATGGAGAAAAACAAGATGTGAAACTGAAAACTGAAGAAACTTATTGTTGTAACTGAACGAGCTGTTCAAATACAACGGTTGTTAGCCGAGCTTAATCGAGCTCGGTGTTGGAGAAGCTTAATCGAGTTCGGTGTTAGCCGAGCTTAATCGAGTTCGGTGTTAGCCGAGCTTAATCGAGCTCGGCCCTCAATAATGACTTGGGCCGATGGTTGGTCCAGCCACACCAAAGCCCAACATTTCGAGTAAGCAATACTCAAGTTATAAACTCACCAGCACAATCCGGATCCGAACTAATTTGAAGAGGCTGGGTCGAAGAGTTGAGAAGCGCCGATCGGGAATGAGCTAGGCGGCGCCACTCCTGAGCTAAAGCCACATGAAGAAGCTGACCATAGCCAAAGCCAACTAAAGGAACTGCGGTGGAGGAGGAGGAGGAGGAAGGAGAAGCTAGGGTTGGAGAAGGAACAATACAACAATAAGCAGGTAGCTAGAATCGGAAGGTCGCACCGGCATTGCGGTGCGAAGCGGAGGTATTGCCGAAAAAATTGCGCAGATACGGTGAGGGTTGGGAAATTTTGGGGAAATGGAATGATTCGGAAGTTGATGAATAGTGCATTAGGTGTGAGAGATGAAGGGAGCTGTGCTACAATGGAGATGGCAGAGGTTAATGCTTCCTACTTACAATACAATCTACTGTTTTTATTAATTGTGTTTTGTTTTTTATTCATTTTTTTCTGAATTTGATAAACAGTGATCATGTAGTATTCTTTTTCCGAGTGAGGCTTCCGCGAGTTGAGAATCAAATTTGAATATCGTAAATGTGGTATACATGTGTGATTAATATTTTAATCAACAACATAAATTCAAATTATATTAACATATGACCAGTTTATAAAATGATACGTATACAAGGTTATTATTCGCTGATATCACAAATTATGGTCGAATTTTAAATTTTTCCACAAACTTAAAGTTTGGTGGTAAATATCATGAACTTTGATTGAATTTGGAATTTCCCACAAATAGCATTTTTGGTGAAATAGATTTCTTTGTGGCTTGTCAGATAATGTAGGAGATCCAAACTGATGTTGTTTTGCTCTAACTCACAATTTTAAAGATCTAATAGTATGAAATGGTGATGTGTTAATTCAAAAATATTACTCCTATTTTAATATAAAAGAATATTAATGTCATTTCTTAGGAGTTACCATCCTAATGCATAACAATAGGAGTACATGAGTTACCAATTAGATCATTTTTAGATCGATTTAGTTCATAACACGAAATATCATACTAGTTCATACGAGCTCATCCACCATTAGAACGGTCTTACAATAATCTAATTAATTACTAGTACTAAAATTTCATCATTAACCTACACTACTCTATAACCATTGAAGTTTAAATTTTGTTGTTAGTTATCCAAATTACTCTTTCCTCCATAAGTACCTACAGATGTAGTATGTCACTAACTAGAGAGAGAGAAAAAGGTAACATATCAATTATGAGCGGGTAGAAAAGAAGGAAGTAGAGAGGTTATATGTCAATTACGAAAAGGTAGAAAAAGAAGGAAAATAGCGTTTTAATTCTACTTTTTCTGCAGATGTAGAGATTTTACATGTTCATAAATAAATATGATTTGAATATCTAAACTTTAATTGATAGATAAGCCATTCCATGCTACCTGCAAGCCAAATTTGAAATGAACTTTGAGTTTGGCAAGATTGCATTCATTATAGCTAACAGTCACCCATAAATCACACAATTTCAAACTATAGGCCACCTTAATGAATGGCAATTACAACTGACTAAAATAAAATAAGATTCTCAAAATATAGTAACATGAAAAACACTATTATCACATACACTATACATACGATTAGCAATGTAATTCATTTTAACATAATTAATATTTTTTATATATTAATTTTTAATGTAAAATATCTAAAAAGGTTGAATTAATTTTTGTAGAACATCATAAATTTGAGTACTTAACAGAACCCTAAACTACGGGTCACATGACTCATATTTAATTTAACACAGGTCAAAGGTGACTTGCATTTATTTTATCATGTTTGTATATCTGATATTAGAAAATTTATAATCTGAATGTATATGTTTATCTAAGTTTGTGTTTCCAAATTTGTACTACTACAGTACTACTTACTCATCGACGTCGGCACGACTTGTACTACTACTTACTCAACCTACGAGAAATTGCAAAAACACATCCGGTTTCTGAAAGGTCTCGTGGAGAATGTGAAATGCTGTTAAGTTGTATTATTTTATTTTTAATTATGTATAATTAATTTGTCTTATTTCAATTATTTCATTTTTACTATAATAAATTTTGAATTTTTTATAATGCTTATATCATTATATGAGAATATATGAAGTAAGAAATTAAGAATAAAAAATAAGCGGTGTAACTCATCCATAATGTTTAGTAAATGTAACATTAAAGCTCTGGATTGTGATGTTAATTAGTTAAGTGACGAGGAGAAAAGAAGGTATGATGCTAAAAGAAGGTGTTATAACCCGAAAAAAGGTGTCTTGAGTAACTAACGAGTTGCGATCCAATTTGTAATTTTGATCCAACTTCAATAATGTAGCAAACAAGTATACAAATAGTATTCAATTTGTTTCTAAATTTAAAACTCAGTCAAAATTTTCCAAATTCATTAGATCAAATTAAAGATTGCTCTTGAGGAACTCAAAAATGTTGTTAATCTCCGTACCGGAAAGGAATGTCTCCACTACTATGGAACGAAAGGAGTATATCAGAGCTAAAATGTTCCCTTCGAATACGAGTATATTAAAGTAGTCCAATCTTCAATTTCTCAAATTGATGATATGAATGAAGAATATCTCAAAGTCCAATCTTTCAAATTGCAACTATCTGAAAGATTGAGTAGTTGGTACATTTGAAAAACTCGATCGAATTACAAATCAATAAAGGTTTGTGAATTAAAGGTTCTAAATAATTTTAGCTTTAAGATTGGGATTGAACTTGGCCAAAAGATTTTGTTAATGCTGATTTGTCGAATTTGTTCGATGGCCATCAGGTATGTGTATCTTCAGAGTCAAGACAATATTAATGATGAAAGTAAAAGGGAAAACAATAGAAAAGGGATTAAACAACTTCTCGGGATTGAGTTGTCAAAATCAAAAGCTAAATCATGCATCAGTATAATAAAAATTAAGCAAACACGCCAACAATTCCTTATAATATTTGTTCATTAGATTCCTTAATTTATAGTAGTTGTTTATTTCAAGAAGTCATACTTTTATAGTACTAGTGTTAACCCACGTGCAATGCACGACAGGATATTTTTTTATCATGCGATTTAAAATTATTAATTAAATAATTTAAATAAAAAATAATATAACTATATAAGATTGAAAATAGAAAAATATACTATAAATATCAATTCAATAATATACTATTTAAAATGGAACCAAGACAAACACAATTATTTGGACAACGAAGAAGAGATTATCAAGTGTTGACGCTTTTGAAAAATATATTTAAAACAATCATTCATATCTCTCTAAAAAATGTTAATCACAGTTTTAGCAAAAGAATGAATCAATCTTATAATATTCAAACATCAAAATTATTATCATAAAAAAATTGAAATGATAAACTACACAAAAATAACATTACATTAATTGGCTTAGGACATTAATTCATCATAAGTGATCAAATATTAATTTTTTTACACCAATTAATATAATTATAGCAGTTGTGACAATATAAATATACAAAAATAATAAATTGTGTAAAAGAATGTTATGATTCTTTCCTCTCTAAGAATTGTAAGAAATATTGCGATAAAATTCTCGAACCATATATACATGGAGTACTCTAACTATTGCAATCAAAAGAAAAAACAATAAATGAAATGAAAATTACAATAAAAATTATAAAATAAACTGAACTATAAGTCTAGTTAAGAAAACCCTTCTTTCTGCAAGACAAATTACATTACGGTTACTACTTTCAGATTGACGTATCCCAAAGATGAAATCCTCCTAACGTACTTAACATCTTAAACCCGCTAGACATCGATGAACTTGATGGGGCTCCAAAAATTGAGTAATACAATGATCCTAAAATATAATACAATAAAATGTTGAGAGCTTGAGAGAGAATGAAGAATGCTTTTGTTGGCGTGAGATTCATCTACAACTCCATGCCTTTTATAAGCATAAAATTAGTCGAGATCATGGAATTAAAACATCATAAATTATAAAATTAAGATAATAGAGGTTACAAAATTTGACTTTTCTTATTCATTTTTAATTTGTTGTTATTAGCCATGATTATTGGTCGTTACTTCACATTGTATACATATAATAATTTATAATTAATTTCTAAATAATAACTGAAAATTTGTAATTACAACGTCAATCATCAGCTATTTTATACTTAATCACCCATAACTCATAAATATTTATACATTAACCTCAAAACTTATAAATATTTCAAGAAAATGCCAAAACTCGCCTTTTATATATGTATAGATTAGATCTCATCAGAGCATCCACATCGGCGAGTTGGGACGCGTCCGTCCGTCCGTGCCAGCGGCACGGAGACGCTGTCCGCTGCTGGCACGGCGCTACTCGATGCATCGAGCACGTCCGTGCCAGCGAGCAGGCGACGTGGCGCGTTCTGATTGGCCAACGGCATATCCATTGGAAAATCATTTTTTTTTTAATAAAAAATAATACCAAAAAATATATATGTTTTTTCACAATCCCAAAAAAATGGCCGTTTTTTGCCCGTTTTTCTGTATTTTTTTATTTTTTTTATTTTTTTCCCAAAATCATCTATAAATACACACATTCATCATCCATTTTTCACATCAAATCATCTATCATTCATATTTTTCATACAACTTATCTATACCTTCATCTCTCACTCAAAACCTCAAATGGATTTCACCCATCTTATTGCGGAAGCGGAGCGCGAAGAACAAGAATACTACGAACAACATCGTGCCGCTTATGAAGCATATGTCGCAGCGAATACCCCCGCCCCTCCTCCTCAACCAACTAGATCAACTCGCCGCTACATTCATCGTGACCGGGAGGGAGCCCACGAAAGGCTCGTTGCTGATTATTTTTTCGACCAGCTGCGGTTTCCGGAATATTACTTTAGGCGCCGTTTTCGCATGTCAAAGCGCTTGTTTATGCGTATTGTCAACACATTGTCCGCCCGTGTTGAATACTTCCAAACAGGTCCAGATGCAGCTGGTCGGCAAAGTCTCTCGACGTTGCAGAAGTGTACGTGTGCCATCCGACAACTCGCTACTGGGCAAATGACCGACCTCTTCAATGAGTATTTGCATGTCGGTGAGTCCACTGGAATCCTTTGTCTTAAAAAATTTTGCGAGGGCGTTCGTTCAGCTTTCGGTTATGATATCCTTCAGGCACCCACCACCGATGATTGTCAACGGTTGCTTCGTCTTCACGAAACAGTCCATGGCTTTCCTGGTATGCTTGGCAGCATTGACTGCATATATTGGAGGTGGAAGATGTCACGACCGCTCTTTAGGGTTAATAAATGCGACCGATCGTGATTAAAGAACTTAAAGAACAGACATAGAAAACTAGGGTTTCAATAAAGGTTTGACCCAGAATTAATAAAACGACCAAGGGTTTGACATTATTCAAAAGATACCAAGTTTTCAAACATTCAAATAGATAGCTTCAAAGTTTAATAAAGGACAAGTAAAGGAAATGTCACAGCGGAAGCATCCAAGAGAAGAGTGAAGTCATGTGTGAAGACAAAACGACACTCGGTGTTTCAAGACAACCATAGTTTTTTTTTATATTTGCTCAACACCACCAACCGTTCGTCGCCGCTTAACCTGCACATAGGGAAAACACATGCAGGGCTGAGTACTATAAAAATAATACTCAGTGGCTCATGCCGAAAACATTTTTTTAGTAAAAATATAATTTATCATGCCATACGTAAGTAACCATCGGGGTTTAGCTTTAGAAAGGCCCGAGGCACTCAAAATCATTTCCCATAGTAAAAGTCGACTGATCAGTCATTTTCCCATAAACGTTAGCCATATCTGCCAATACATGACAAGGAATGCGGCCGCAAACCAGGTCACTAGACCGGCCAGCCCGTACGCTAGCACGCGGTCTACCATACGTATACACTAGTCCAAGTAGGGTTTGCGGCCCTACGAGGACCCGGATTCGATTTAGATAATAATGGCATAAAGCCATATCAGATAGGCACGTTAAAATCAAACCAGACATGATAAACACAGTTTCATCTCCATCGATAAAATATTTAGGACATCGTCCTTATTTAAAAGAAAGCACATAGGGAAAACACATGCAGGACTGAGTACTATGAAAATAATACTCAGTGGCTCATGCCGAAAACATTTTTTTAGTAAAAATATAATTTATCATGCCATACGTAAGTAACCATCGGGGTTTAGCTTTAGAAAGGCCCGAGGCACTCAAAATCATTTCCCATAGTAAAAGTCGTCTGATCAGTCATTTTCCCATAGACGTTAGCCATATCTGCCAATACATGACAAGGAATGCGGCCGCAAACCAGGTCACTAGACCGGCCAGCCCGTACGCTAGCACGCGGTCTACCATAGGTATACACTAGTCCAAGTAGGGTTTGCGGCCCTACGAGGACCCGAATTCGATTTAGATAATAATGGCATAAAGCCATATCAGATAGGCACGTTAAAATCAAACCAGGCATGATAAACACAGTTTCATCTCCATCGATAAAATATTTAGGACATCGTCCTTATTTAAAAGAAAGCCCACCTCGCTTGTTTAGATAACACAATACACAACTCAAAGCAACCCTCGTTCCTTGTGCTCACGTACGCACGACAACCCTTGTCAACACCACAATACAATCAACCTTTCATCACAAAAATTATCATGCATGCCCTAACGTTCCTTCCATCGTCTCTTTACTTTAACGTTCATCAACACAAGGAAACACACCATAACTTACATCAACGAACAACACATCACTTCATCATAGAATGGGTCCTTAACACATATACATCATGTATATCATTCAAAACTTAACAACATAGATTATTTTTTTGTGATAGAAATCTGGCAGAACAGCGCAGTCATTTTGTAAAAATATTAAAAATTCATCCGACCTCCGTTGGGGCTGAAATTTTACCAAAATATAGTAGACACATCAAATATCATCCAGTTAAAATTTCACATCAAAATCACATCTTTAGATCGGTCAAATCAAAAACGAAACTCACTGGACGAGAATACAATTTCTGGTAGAACTGCGCAGTCAATTTAAAAAATTCATTAAAATTTCATCTTTCGTCCAAAAAGGCTGAAATTTACACACAACACAGAAGACACCTTGAAGTTTACTCAGTTAAAAATTCGCACCAAAATAAGGTCGTTTGGTCAGTCAAACATACGCCGGAAACTACTGTCCGAATACCACAGTTTTCATTCTTCACAATTTCGAATTAGGGTTAATCAAATATTCATCCAAACACATATATTCATGCTTCAAAAGACCTCACAATCATGTTCTCATATATTCACATAGCATTCACCACAAATCATCCCCAAGTTCATTCATATACCACCATAAACGCATATACATAATTTTCTCTCATGAAACCATCAATCACACCCGATTAATTCTTAGATCTACGATCTCTACGCTCCTTACATGCATGAGGGAATCAAAATCATGGTTTCAATGGAGAGGATGAGGAAAGAAATTTGATTATACCTTTCTTGATCAAAAGCAACGGTGGAAACAAAGTATAATCTTGATTCTTCAACAATTCTTGAGGCTTCAACTTAAATTCTTCTCGAAGGATGAAGAATTTATGGAGAAATATAGAAGAATAATTGGGAGGGTGAGGGAGAGAAAATGGCGTGAGGGAGGGAGAGAGGAGGCATGTAGTGTAGTGGTTTAGGTTTAGGGTTTTCCCCTTATTTATAGAGTTCAAGAATAAAATATCCCACAATTAAATAAAGATTAGGGAGAATATGAGGGAGTGGAGAAATAGACGTGAATTTGGGGGGAGGAATATTTCGAAATCTTGGCTATTCACTTAGCCTATGATTTAATTTGGTATTTTCACGGAGTGGAATAAAATAATACGGAGCAGAATAAAATAATAATTTTCACCATTAAAAATAGGGAAATAGGCGATTTTTATTCCTCTCCCACAAGGAATTAAATTCAAATCCAAATTTAAATAGGATATGACAAGATCTCCTTAGATATGGTAGGATTGGTAGGATATTTGTATTTATTCATGGAAGGGAATAAATAAGGGATCAAATAATATAATAAAATAATTTCCTTCTCCCATAAATAGGAGATTTTTGAAATCTCCCTTGGAACAAGCATAGGGGTCGAATTCTCATGGAGAAAAGTAAGGAATAATCGGGTTTTGGATTTAATTTGGATAATTATCCCAAGCAAATAATTAAATCCAAGAAAAATAGGATTTCTTCTCCAATAATAACAGGGGTCGAAAATGCCAAATGAATACGGATGCTCCTATTAAATCACACTCATCCCTTAAGACAATAATCCACCACGATATATTTCACCCTGCATCAAATATTCAAACAGTCATGTCATAAATTCAATGAAGTTTACTCCGTCAACCCAAAATCATAACTACGAACCAAAATTAGGTCACCAAAGAAATCACATAACAATTCGTCATTTAATTCACGACATTAAAAGAAATAAATGCAACCGTCTTAGGGTTCGAAAATTAGGGTTCAAAAAGTGGGGCGTTACAGAAGAATTGTCCGACTGCTTGGAGGGGGCAATACTTAAGCGGCCACAAAGGCGGCGGCCTAACACTTATCCTTGAAGCAGTCGCCGACTACCGCCTATGGATTTGACATGCATATTTCGGTGTTGCCGGATCCAACAATGACTTGAACGTGCTATATTCTTCACCCCTCTTTAATGATGTGTTGAATGGTGTAGCACGGCGATCGACTTCACCGTCAACGGAAATGTATACCACATGGGTTACTATCTCGCCGACGGTATCTACCCAAGGTGGTTGACTTTCGTGAAGACGCTCAACAACCCGCAAGACCCGAGACGGGTTCTTTTTGCGCAGCGTCAAGAGTCCGCGCGGAAAGACGTCGAAAGAGCCTTTGGGGTCCTTCAAGCCCAATTCAACATTGTGAAGGCCCCGTCTCGGCTGTGGTATGTGAAAAATATCGCCGACATCATGTACACGTGTATTATCTTGCACAGCATGATTATAGCCGACGAATGACCGAGGGCGGCTAGCTTTTACGACGAGGATGAAGCCGGAAGCTCAAGCGCGATGTCTCCCCCACGCCGAGGTGTGCATACGACGGTGGGTGAGAGGATCGAAACAAGGCACACAATGCGCGATATCCGACCCACGTTGAGCTACAAGAAGACCTAATCAAACACATTTGGGCGAAATTCGGCCACGAGTAGTGGTTTTTTTATTTTAGGAGTTGAATTATGTATTTTTTATTTATTAGGAGTTTAATTATGTAATTTTTATTTTTTATGATTTTAATTATGTAATTTTTAATTTTTAGGATTTTAATTATGTAATTTTTAATTTTTAATGTATTTTGTAATATTATTCCGAGTATTTTTAATGTATTTTAATTTTGTGGAAATGTTTTTATTTAAATTGAATAATGAAATGGTGGGACCCTTGTGCTAGTCCTTGCAGAAGAGCATGGATGTGGGTGTTGTGCTCTTGCCTAAGAGCAGGTAGAAAAAGTGGGTTCGGGCCCACATCCGTGCTCGTTGACAATAGCACAGATGTGGATGCTCTCAAATCCCTTATTTAATTGTAGATATGGCAGAGGACAGTTTCTTCAAATTTAGGTTTTCTAGTATGTAAGTATGGACTATTTAATTAGGATATGACATGGAACTAAAAACGGGTTATAATGTGTTATTTTAAGTAACGGAATAATTGTGTCTACTAGAGCTATTAAAATAAAATATAAGTATGAGCATCCACATCCATGCTCTTGCCAAAGAGTATGGATGTAGATCTGGACCCACTTTTATTCATTTTTTACTCTATGTTTGTAACACCCGTAAAAAAAAGAAAAAAAAATCAAATAAATCTAATTAAATCTTTTCCTAGTTGACTTGGTCAAATATATTTCTCTAAACCATATCACCAAACGATTTCCCCATATCTATACTCCCTAAAATCTCTCCAACCACCAAATCCATCAATATCTATCAGTTTTGCCAATATATATCCAATCAATCCCACGATCTTTCTACACATAAATTCAATACCAAGAAAAACCAGGAACTAAAATTTAGAGAATGAACCGAGTGTTGGTTTCTGGGATTACAAGATAACAAAACCGGGCGTAATACAACCCAAAAGAAGGAATACAAAAAAGAACTGAAGTTACAACGAAAATGAAACGACTAAACCAGTATGCTATGACAGCCGAGTCGAGGAGGCCTCTTCCCGCAAGACGAGATACGCCCCGGTAGTGCTCTCGGTTTGGCGTGTCGTCCCCAAAGGTAAAACGGCTACGTCTCTTCTGATGCAGCACCGCAATCAGCAGAGCTCCGTCGAACGGGATGGAGGAGAGGGCAGAGCTTCGACAGAAAGACAATGCAGGGAGAGGGAGAGAGCTTATGCAGAGAATGCTTGTAGGTGTGTGTCCTAATGCAGTGGTATGGCTAGCCTATTTATAGGCCAACCACCATGCAGGGTCAACCAGCCATTGAAGGCTCATCATGGCAAAAACGTAACCGACGTCGGTTACAGGCGTGTGGCTGTAATGTGCCACCCGTGTGTGGAGCGTGTGGATTTCTCACGTGGCAACCGTGACTGTGCCTCGCTTGACGACGTGTCAAGCCACTTGGATTGCTGACTCAGCGGTGGTCCAAAAAGAATAGTTTGGGCCAAGCACCAAGCCCAAAGACCACCCAAAGACCAATTGCCAAGATCCAAGTCCAAGTCCAAGTCCAAACCCAAGATCAAGATCAAGATCAAGATCAAGATCGAGATCGAGATCGAGATCGGGATCGGGATCGGGCTCGGGCCCGAGGCCCGCGCCCGCGAGCACGAGCACGTGCACGGGCACGGGCACGGGCTCGGGCTCGGGCGGGCGGGCGGCGGCGGCGCGCGCGTGTGCGCGCGTGTGGGCTCTTTCACCCATCTTGGTCCACTATAATTATTAAGTAACATAAAGTCACTTAATTTATACACATTAAAGATGTGTTAATCCTCCAATGTGGGATAATTAACACTAGTTAATTATTCCCTAAGCTCCATCTCCAAGCTTTAATTAAAAGCTAATTATGCCCAACTTTAATTCACTATTTCTCACTCACCGGAAATCGGATTTGAGAAAGTGAATATACTACATTTACCTACGTAAAATGTAGATCGACGCTATGTCATTTAATTTCACAAAATTAAATGTCTCGTCACATTTATTATTTGGTCAAAATCCATTGACCGGGCATATTTAATCCATGATTTTTTACAATCCCCCACATGAGTGGAAATAGCCGAATGCATATGCATGCAGACACAAGCTCAACCCTCGCGAGGTATATAAGCATAAGGATAGGTAGTTGTTGACTTTGAACCCTCCATAGTCGACACCATCGGATACACAGGCGGCTTAGTAGCGCGATGCTTTGAACTAATCCCCCACGGCGTGCACCGAGACAATGGTGTTAACACTTAAACACCTCAACCTCATCCGTTCTCACGTTTTGTGTCCATTGCGGTCTTGGACACCACTTTGGATTCATAAGTGCGTTTTTTATGAAGCGACCACACTTCGCACTTACGTAGGTGATTCTTAGTCAAGTACCTTGCCATACTTGGTCTCTTTGAGAATTCCATCTCTTTGAGATCCTTAAGAACCATTAAAAGTCATAGACTTAGCCTTTACCACGAGGCAAGTTCTCCAACACTCTATTGCTCTCTAGGGAATAGATATAGTTTGAGTGTTTTTCCATGAACTCTCATAGCTTAGTTGTCCCTTTGAACCAAGTTCTTGGGATCTCCAGTCATCATGGTTGGGTTACCACTATGACAATTCTTTAGTTTGTGGATTTCAAACCCATTCCCTCTAGCAACTTATTCATTTGATCACGGTTTAACCCTTTGGTTAGCGGATCCGCTAGATTATCTATTGACTTCACATAGTCAATTGTAATCACCCCTGTTGTGATCAAATGTCTCACGGTGTTATGTCGTCGACGTATATGTCGAGACTTACCGTTATAGAAACCATTGTTTGCCCTTCCAATAGCCGCTTGGCTATCGCAGTGAATCAGCACTGGTGGCACTGGCTTAGACCAACATGGAATGTCTTCAAGGAAGTTCTTAAGCCACTCGGCTTCCTCACCAGCCTTATCCAAGGCAATGAACTCCGATTCCATTGTTGATCGGGCTATACATGTCTGTTTTGTGGATTTCCACGATACAGCACCACCCCCAATAGTAAAGACGTATCCACTTGTCGAAAGTGAGTCTCTATTATCGGATATCCAATTGGCATTACAGTACCCTTCAAGTACCGGGGGGTATCTCGAGAAGTGTAGCCCAAGATTTTGAGTGTGTTTTAAATATCTCAAAACCCTCACAAGTGCTCTCCAATGCTCTTTGCTTGGATTGCTCGTGTAACGACTTAACTTGTTCACGGCACAAGCAATGTCAGGTCGAGTGCAATTAGTCAAGTACATAATGCACCCGATGACCCGTGCATACTCTTCTTGTGCAACGGGCTCGCCTTTGTTTTTGCTCAAGTGAACGTCGAGTTCAATTGGAGTCTTAACCGGCGCGCCATCATAGGCTTTGAATTTATTCAATATCTTCTCAACATAATGTGATTGTGTTAAGATGATTCCATCATTCGTTCTTAGAATCTTCATTCCAAGAATTACATCGGCTAGACCCATGTCTTTCATGTCAAAGTTTCTCTTTAACATGGCCTTTGTATCGTTAATTACTTGAGTGTTGCTACCCAAGATTAACATATCATCAACGTAGAGACACACTATAACATGACCGTTATTAGTGCTCTTGATGTAGACACATTTGTCGCACTCGTTGATTTTAAACCCATTTGATAACATCACATTATCAAACTTCAAGTGCCATTGCAATGGCGCTTGTTTCAATCCATATAGGGATTTCACGAGCTTGCATACCTTTTTCTCTTGTCCAGGTACTACAAACCCTTCGGGTTGTTCCATGTAGATTTCGTCTTCTAGTTCACCATTCAGAAACGCGGTCTTTACATCCATTTGATGAATCTCGAGATTGTGCAATGCAGCAATAGCGAGAAGCACCCGGATAGATGTAATCCTTGTTACAGGTGAATAGGTATCGAAGAAGTCATGTCCTTCTTTTTGTTTAAAACCCTTTACTACTAATCGGGCTTTATATTTATCAACTGTTCCATCGGCCTTAAACTTTCTTTTAAGAACCCATTTGCATCCTAAAGGTTTAGCACCTTCGGGCAAATCAACCAACACCCATGTGTGGTTTAGCAAAATTGAATCAATTTCGCTTTGAACAGCTTCTCTCCAATGCAGCCCGTCTGGGCCAGCAAAGGCTACTTTTATCGATGTTGGTTCTTCATCCAACATGAAAGCAATGTAGTCAGGACCAAAAGTTTTTGGTGTTCTGACTCTATTACCACGTCTTAGTACTGTATCTTTTGGATCGGGCCTTGCACGCTTGCGCGATTCAGGTTCCGCATCTGTAGAACTAGTGGCTTCTTCTTCCACTTGTTTAGAACTAGTGGCTTCTTCAATTCTTGTCTCAGAATTGGTTGATACCTTTTCCTTATCTTTGCAAGGAAAGGTATTTTCGAGAAATACAGCATTCCTCGACTCAATTGTTGTTCCTACTGTGATAGTCGATATTTCAGACTTGTGAACAACAAATCGATATGCACTACTGTTAAGTGCATATCCAATGAAGATGCAATCAACCGTCTTAGGTCCGATTGTAACTTCTTTGGGCGGAGGAACCATCACCTTTGCCAAACACCCCCACACTTTGAGGTATTTGTAGGATGACTTCCTTCCCTTCCACAACTCATAAGGAGTAACATCTTTTCCTTTGAGAGGAATTTTATTCAAGATATAGTTTGCTGTCAAAACAGCTTCCCCCCACATGTTATGTGGTAATCCTGAACTGAGTAGCAGTGCATTCATCATCTCTTTTAGAGTTCGATTCTTGCGTTCTGCAACACCATTAGATTGTGGTGAATATGGAGCAGTTGTTTGATGAATTATACCACTTGCGTTGCATAACTCCTCAAACGGGGCTACATATTCGCCTCCTCTATCGCTTCGAATCATTTTGATTTTACAACCAAGTTGATTCTCAACTTCGTTCTTATAATTTTTGAACGCCTCTATTGCTTCATCTTTGCTTCTTAAAAGATAAATGTAGCAATATCTTGTGCAATCATCTATGAAAGTGATAAAGTACTTTTTACCACCTCTAGTTTGCAACATCTTTAAATCACATACATCCGTGTGAATTAATTCAAGGGGTTTTGTGCTTCGTTCAACCGAGTGAAACGGCAACTTAGTCATTTTTGCTTCAAGACAAATTTCACATTTATCTTGGATATCCAATTCATTAGCCTTTAGTAAATCTAAGTTTACTAATCTTTTAATGGCTTTTGAATTTACATGTCCCAATCTACAATGCCACAAATTTGAAGACTCAATCAAATAAGAGAAAGTAGATGCTTTATTCTTATTGGCCAATGGCTTCGCAACACTTCGAGTTGCTACACTAAGCTTGAAAAGCCCATCGGTTACATAACCTTTTCCGATGGATTTTCCAAACTTATACAAGACAAACCTATCGGACTCAAATACAAGTTTAAACCCTTTATTAACTAGTATTGATCCTGACACTAGGTTCTTGCGGATGTCCGGGACATGCAGCACATCCTTCAAAGTGATAGTTAGGCCAGACGTCATCATGAGAATCACGTTGCCAACGCCGAGGACTTCGGACGATGCTTGATTCCCCATGTTGATCTTCCTCCCTTCAACAGCAGTGTAGGAGGCAAACTTGCTCCTGTCGGAGCAAACATGAGCAGTAGCGCCGGTGTCGATGTACCAGCCTCCCTTGTTATCAACAAGGTTAACCTCTTCAGTGACCACTGCAATGAGGTCGTTCTCATCCCAGTCCTTGAACTCCTTCTCAACGACGTGGGCTGCCGGCTTCTTCTTCTTGCTGCGGCAGTCTTTAGCAAAGTGGCCTGGTTTGCCACACTTGTAGCAGTCGCCTTCAAACTTCCTTGAAGGCTGCTTTCCCTTCCCTTTGTCATTTGGACGGTTTGGGCGAGGGCGTTTGTTGGAGGGACCGCCCCGCTCCAACAGGTTGGCTTTGGCTTCATTTGGGGTGAAGCCTTTAGCCTTCTGATCACTTTTGCGCACGTCGGCCTCAATGCGCAACTTCACGATCAAGTCTTCAAGGGTCATCTGCTTTCGCTTGTGCTTGAGATAACTCTTGAAGTCCTTCCAACTTGGAGGGAGCTTATCAATGATCGTGCACCTTAGGAATTTATCGGGCAAGGTCATCCCTTCAGCCACTAATGAGTGGATGATCATTTGGAGCTCTTGGACTTGCTCCATGACGGGTCGAGAGTCGACCATTTTGTAGTCCATAAACTTGGATGCTACAACTTGTTCCGTCCCTGCAGCATTATCTATGCTATACTTCTTTTCTAGGTTTTCCCACATTTGTTTAGATGTGGTTACATTGGAGTATACATTGTACAAACTATCATCTAAAGCACTTAGAATGAAATTTTTACAAAGGTAATCTCCTTTCCTCCAAGCTTCATAATCTGCCATGACTTCGAGCCTAGTCTCTTGGTCGCTTGGTGCGGGCGGCTCGTTCTCCGTGAGGAAGTTGGCGACGCCCAATGTTGTCAAGTAGAACAACATCTTCTGGTACCACCGCTTGAAGTCAGATCCTCCAAACTTTGGTGGCTTCTCGGCAGGTGGCATCATTCTTGGTGCCAAAGGTGCCGCAGTTGGTCCTTGGAAGGAACCAATTCCGTTGCCCCCGAAGGAGCCAACAACTTGGTTGGGCATAGAGCCCCCACCATTCATGTTGGGCATAGAGCCCGCCATGGTCGTACCAGCCCCGAAGGGACTAGCACCCGCATGAGACCCGAAGGCCCCAGCATTCGTGTTGATCCCGAAAGATCCAACACTAGTATTGAGCCCGAAGGCACCAACACTCGATCCATTAAAGGATCCGAAGGAACCACTAAAAGTGGAACCAACCGAACCACCAAAGGTGGAACCAGTGGACGCCCCGAAGGGGTTGTCCCAAACCCAAGGGACGGTGGATGAAGCGGCTGGGAAGCCAGGAGTTGGCATCATCGAGGGAATCGATGAAGTGTTGACCGGTCCAGTGGTCGCCATGGTGGAGGGAATGGCGGCGGTGGCGTTGGCAGCAGCAGTGTTGGATTCCGTCGACATCTCCAGCAAAAGGTGTTAATGTTTCGGAAGTTTTAGTTCAGTTTAGAAGTTCAAATTCCTTCAAAGGCAAGCTATCTCGTCTTGCGATTGTTGGTTTCTGGGATTACAAGATAACAAAACCGGGCGTAATACAACCCAAAAGAAGGAATACAAAAAAGAACTGAAGTTACAACGAAAATGAAACGACTAAACCAGTATGCTATGACAGCCGAGTCGAGGAGGCCTCTTCCCGCAAGACGAGATACGCCCCGGTAGTGCTCTCGGTTTGGCGTGTCGTCCCCAAAGGTAAAACGGCTACGTCTCTTCTGATGCAGCACCGCAATCAGCAGAGCTCCGTCGAACGGGATGGAGGAGAGGGCAGAGCTTCGACAGAAAGACAATGCAGGGAGAGGGAGAGAGCTTATGCAGAGAATGCTTGTAGGTGTGTGTCCTAATGCAGTGGTATGGCTAGCCTATTTATAGGCCAACCACCATGCAGGGTCAACCAGCCATTGAAGGCTCATCATGGCAAAAACGTAACCGACGTCGGTTACAGGCGTGTGGCTGTAATGTGCCACCCGTGTGTGGAGCGTGTGGATTTCTCACGTGGCAACCGTGACTGTGCCTCGCTTGACGACGTGTCAAGCCACTTGGATTGCTGACTCGGCGGTGGTCCAAAAAGAATAGTTTGGGCCAAGCACCAAGCCCAAAGACCACCCAAAGACCAATTGCCAAGATCCAAGTCCAAGTCCAAGTCCAAACCCAAGATCAAGATCGAGATCGAGATCGAGATCGGGATCGGGATCGGGCTCGGGCCCGAGGCCCGAGGCCCGCGGCCCGCGCCCGCGAGCACGAGCACGTGCACGGGCACGGGCACGGGCACGGGCTCGGGCGGGCGGGCGGCGGCGGCGCGCGCGTGTGCGCGCGTGTGGGCTCTTTCACCCATCTTGGTCCACTATAATTATTAAGTAACATAAAGTCACTTAATTTATACACATTAAAGATGTGTTAATCCTCCAATGTGGGATAATTAACACTAGTTAATTATTCCCTAAGCTCCATCTCCAAGCTTTAATTAAAAGCTAATTATGCCCAACTTTAATTCACTATTTCTCACTCACCGGAAATCGGATTTGAGAAAGTGAATATACTACATTTACCTACGTAAAATGTAGATCGACGCTATGTCATTTAATTTCACAAAATTAAATGTCTCGTCACATTTATTATTTGGTCAAAATCCATTGACCGGGCATATTTAATCCATGATTTTTTACACCGAGTTGGAGAAGAGAGTTTTCTGCCGCCTAAGAAGGTAATCACCGATCAATTCCCAGCCTTGATTTCCTTGCATTCATTTAGGATAACTCGAATTTTGGAGCATGAAATCTGTAGTATTCGGACAGTAGATTCCGACGCATGTTTGACTGAACAAACGAACTCCTTTTTATACGATTCTTTTTTCTGAGTAAACCTTAAGGTGTCTTCTATGTGGTGTGTGAATTTCAACCTATTTGGACGAAAGATGTATTTTTGATGAATTTTTTAAGTTGACTGCGCAGTTCTGCTAGAAATTGTTTTTCTCGACCAGGGAGTTACGTTTTCGATTTGACCGACCTAAAAAGATTATTTTGATGTGAAATTTTAATTAAATGATATTTTATGTGTCTACTGTATTGTGGAAAAGTTTCAGCCCCAACGGAGACCGGATGAATTTTAAATGATTTTTACAAACCAACCGCGCAATTCTGCCAGTTATGTTATTAGGTGAAAATATCACTTGTTGCTAAGTTTTAATGAATTATATGATGCATGTATGATGTAAGAAGGTATCCTATGGCATGATTATGTGTAACACGTTGAGAAGTATTATGGCATGTTTTTCCTTATGTTGATGAACGTTCGGGAATGGGCAATCTAAGAAAACGATGAAAGGAACGATAGGACATGCATGATAATTGTAATAATGGAAAACCTGATTGTGTGGTGATATTGACAAGGATTGTTGCACGTACGAGGGTACCAAGAGTAAAAGGTTGCGTAAAGTCGTGATTGTGTGGTATAAGCAAGCGAGGTGGGCTTTCTTTTTAAATATGGGCAATGCCCTAAGTATATTTATGTGAAAATGATATGAATATTTGTCATGCCGTGTTTTGTTTTATTCTATGGAACCTATCTGATGTGGCTTTTGCCATCAATGGATAATCGAATTCGGGTCTGTCTAGGGAGTGAGTCCCTATTCAGGCTAGTGTACACCTATGGAGATCGTGAGCCGTCTTTTGGGTCGGCCGGTCTAGTGACTTGGAATGTGGCCACATTCTTTGTCATCAATGGATCAGATATGGTAGATAGCTATGGGAAAATGGTTGATCAACCGAATTTTACAATGGAAATGATTTTAGTGTCTTGAGCGATTTCTAAAGTTAAAACCACAAGGTCACTCAATGGTGGCATGATAAATACTTTTTATAAAATGTTTTCGGCATGAGTCCACTGAGTGCATCAAGTACTCAGCCCTGCATTTCTTTTTAAAAATTTGCAGGTTGAGCGTGACTGGTGCAGTGGGTGTTGAGCAAGACCATTGAAGAAATTTAAGTGTCTAGAATGTGTCATGTCTTCACACGTGGCATATTCCTTCTCTCAAATGCTTCCGCTAAGTAGTTGTCTTTCTTTTGAGTTCGTGTATCGTTGAGATATTTTCATTTGGAGTTGTTGATTGTTGAAATGATACTCTGATTTTATTCGAGCTATTCCCATTTGTTTCGAGCTATGGTCGAGTTGTGTTGATTTCCCCCTTTCTTCCCTGCTTCTCTAATCCTCCCCTAGTCACGATCAACCGTGTTTTCTATCCTTAGAAAATGCGGGCGTGACAATGTTCTTCCACAAGAGCACAACACTCGCATTCATGCTCTTCGCATGCTTAAGGGTCCCACCATTCAATTATTCAATTTAAATACTTCAATTACTAAAAACATTTCCACAATATTAAAATGCATTAAAAATACCCGAAATATTATTACAAATTACTAAAAAATTAAAAATTACATAATTAAAATCCTAAAAATTGAGGTTGAGAGCATCCGCAGCGGTACACCACGCTGTCCGTACGTCCATGCCAACGGCGCGGTGCACCGCTGCTCGCCGCTGCGCTCTTGCCGCTGGCGCGGCGCTGCTCGATGCATCGAGCACGTCCGTGCCAGCGAGCAGTACACGTGTCAACGCCTGATTGGCCAACGACAATGCCGTTGGAATTTCTTTTTTTTTAAATAGGATTTTAATTAAAAAATCTGATTAAAAATAAAAAAAAATTCCCACTTCCCAAAAAATTATATCCGTTTTCTCCCAACTTTTAATTTATTTTTCAATTTTTTCCCCAAAAATTCACATTTTCATCTATAAATACCCTCACTTCCACACAAAAAAAATTCACACCACACTACACAATTCTCATCTAAATTCTCTCATTTCCATACTTACAATTCTCAATCTTTCTTTCACTCTTACAACAAAAAAATGTCTGGCTCCGACGATCATCCCTCCGACTCCCGCGGTTGGAACCACGAATGGTTCTGCTCGCAACCATTTCCTAGTCCGAAAACGGAATTTTCGGCCCCTCCTCAAACCCAAAGTTCGCAAGCTCCGGGTGGCTATCGGCCTTACCCGGTGGACGACCAAGATGCCCCTGATGGGCAATACGGGTGGGCACCCGAACCACCTGTACCTAGAGCGGGAGGGAGCGGTAGCTCTCAAACTCCTCATCTTCCTACTCGTGGTGTCCACACCCCGTACACTTCGGGGGAGATGGATCAATTATTCAAAGCGTATTTGTCTATCTCCGAAGATCCGGAGATTGGCACGAACCAATCCGGGGACCATTTTTGGTAGCGCATCTGTCGCCGGTACAATAAAAAACGGACGGCTGGAACAATCGAGCGCAACGAGAGTATGGTGCGCAATGCCATATACAGAGCCAACGAAGAAATACAAAAGTTCCAGGGGTATTACCTCCAGAAAGAGCGGTCGGCGGGGAGCGGCAGAATCGAGGTCGACATCATCAGTGCCGCGTTGGTGACCTACCATTCCCAACACTACAAACCGTTCAAGTACCTCAATGTTTGGCAGGAGGTGCATGTGCATCCAAAGTATAGGGGAGGCATATCATCCTCCTCTAGCTCCTCCAGCAAACGGTCGAGGTCGGTATCCCTATCCGTCCCCGGCTCCGATGAGGTGTCCACCCAGCTCGCCGGCCGCAAGGAAGGAAGAAGTCGACGGCCAACCGCCGTCGCGCCGCGACTCCATCCGCCCCCGATCCCGCTCCCTTTGTGCCACCTCAACCCTCCACCAATTCGTTGTTGGGGGGTTTTGGCCCAACTCAATTTGGCTGATAGGTCAACTATGACCTCCGAGCAACTTCGATCGCATGTGGCAATTATACGGGGTCTCCAAAGAACATTGGGGGTAGAGCCAGATTAATAGTCTTCCACAGGGGTATTTTTAGCCTTTAATTATGTAATTTTTATTTTTTAGGAGTTTAATTGTGTAATTTTTATTTTTAGGAGTTTAATTATGTAATTTTTAATTTTTAGGATTTTAATTATGTACTTTTTAATTTTTAGGATTTTAATTATGTAATTTTTAATTTTTTTATAATTTGTAATAGTATTCTGGATATTTTTAATGCATTTTAATTTTGTGAAAATATTTTTATTCAAATTTAATAATAGAATGGTGGGACCCTTGAGCTTGTCCTTGCGGAAGAGCACGGATGTGTGTATTGTGCTCTTGCCTAAGAGCAAGGAGTAAAAGTGGATCCGGGCCCACATCCGTGCTCGTTGGCAAGAGCACGGATGGGAATGCTCTAAAGGATATAATGAAACAAAATTTAAATGTATAAGTACTTTCGATTTTTTTACCCTATAAATTATACACCAATTTCATTCTATTCGAATGAAAAAAAAAATCGTAAGGTAACCATATATCATTCTATTCAATATGGCAAAGAAGTAGCTATATAAGGAAAATTTACACTGAATAGCTATATAATTAACAGGTTAGCAGCTAAGCTTCAAGTAACTAATAATAGTAGTATGAGTTTATACTTTATAAACAAAATCCTTACATATATTTGCAACGAAATGCATATATACGTACTGATCTACCTGTATGTTAATAACCTAAATATATTTCATCCGTCCTGCATGAGCGACTCATATCTTTATGGGACGTCCCAACTTAAAGTGAATCATTTCATTTTTTTTTAGTAAAATATAACACAATTACTCTTTTTACGCTCATCTACTTTAAATACTCTCCTAATTTATTCACTCGCCACTTAATTCTGTAAACATCATTTTCTTAAATCTAATGTCCAAAAGAAATGTCGCTCTTATAATTGGACATAGGAAGTAGAAAATTAGAGAAGCCATTGACATATAATCTATTAAAATTATATGCGAGCAAGTTTCGAACAATGCTAGGAACTAGGAGTGCGCAAAAATACCCGAAATCCAAACATTCAAGTTGAACTAAACCGAAAATTAAAATTTAATTCATTTGCTTTCGAATTTTGGTTACTTTTGGATAACTTTTGGTGAATTACCGTTTCATTTTGAAACTCAAATTCATGGACGCCGCCATGTCATGTGTTGGTTGATTTTAATGAATTATGTGATATTTAGATATTTGATAAGTACTGTAAGTTCTAAAATAATGAATTTGCGATTTTGGATTTTTATTTTAATTTTTGGATATTTTTGCAAGAGTAAAGGCCAAACTGGTCATGAACATATGCCCATTTTACGATTTTGATCATATACTTTATCTTTTAAATTTTTGCATCCGAACATTTCAATTCGGATCACAATTGGTCCTACACTAATAATTCCGTCAATTTTTAAACAGTTTAAACTTGATTTTGACAGATTTTGATGGTTTTAACAGTCCTATTCGAGTTAAAACCGTTTAAAAATCGGTCAAAATCGGGTTAAAAATTGAAGGAATTGTTAGTGTAGGACCAATTGTGATCCGGGTTGAAATGTTCAGGATGCAAAAATTCAAAAGATAAAGTATATGACCAGAATCATAAAATGGACATATGTTAAAGACCAGTTTTGGCCTTTAGAGCATCCACAGCGGAAAGCACACCGCTGTCCGTCCGTCCGTGCCAGCGGCACAGCACCGCTGTCCGCCACTGGCACGGCGCTGCTCTTAGCTAAGAGTACGTCCGTGCCAGCGAGCAGGGCGACGTGGCACGTTTCTATTGGCCGTTGGCGTTTTCTTTCTTTTTTTTTAATCGAAAATAATACCAAAAACTAAAAAAAAATATTTTTGGATTCCCAAAAATAAAAAGATTTTATTACCATTTTTTAAAATTTTTTTTAAAAAATTAATCCCAAAATCATCTATAAATACACACATTCATTATCCATTTGGGCGAAATTCGGCCACGAGTAGTGGGTTTTTTTAATTTTATGAATTTAATTATGTAATTTTTAATTTTTAGGATTTATAAATTATGTAATTTTAATTTTTAAGACTTTAATGAAGAAATTTTTAATTTTTAGGATTTTAATTATGTAATTTTTAATTTTTTTGTAATTTGTAATATTATTTCGGTTATTTTTAATGAATTTTAATATTGTGAAAATATTTTTATTTAAATTGAATAATAGAATGGTGGGACCCTTGAGCATGTCCTTGCGGAAGAGCACGGATGCGGGTGTTGTGCTCTTGCCTAAGAGCAGAGAGTAAAAGTGGGCCCGCTCCCACATCCGTGCTTGTTGGCAATAGCACGGATGTGGATGCTCTTAGTCTTGGAGTAGTTTGATTTGAAATAAAAACGAATCGAAATCTTTATGCTTAACTTACTAGAAACCACCTATGCACATTCCATGGGAATTATACCATATATACTTATAAAATGTTTCATCATTTAATGTTTTAAATTGGTACAAATTTTTTTAATTTTACATAAATCATTGTACAAAAAGTTTTAATAGTGTTTCATGTTAATACATTCATATACAAATATTCCCCATGTCCCAGCTCAAGTGATTGGTTTCATTTTTACCGTTATTTTGAGAACATGATAATAAATAGTTAAAATTGAGAGAAATTAAAGTAAAAAATGGAATAATGTAGAAGAGAGCTTTATGTACATTATTCTCTCTCTTATTTTATTTTCTTTTCATTTTAACTACTTACTATTTATTATCACTTGAGACGAGACAGAGAGAGTAGTACACAAGAAGGAATGACTAATTTGAAATAAAAATTAAATTTTTTGTATAATATATATACATTTAAAACTTTTTATTTCAATTAAAAACATTGATGAAATATTTTATATGTGTGGTATTATTACGCCACGCACTCCAGTGGATGTACAGTACACCCGATTGAATTAAACCAAAATCATGTAAAATAAGCAAAGCCAAACTATTCAAATCACCATTGTTATTTATGTAAACTCTTTACATTTTCGATTTTGACAGCAATGGAGACAGTTGGGGGAGATGAGTAAAGTTTAATTTAGAACTAATGTTACTATAAGTTATCAAAGTGTTTAGAGAATTAGGCATATAAATTAGATAATTATAAGTAGAGAGAAATAAAGGGAATATGACAGAAATAACAAAGCATTAAAAAGGATAGATTGATGAAGTGTGTGTGTATGAATAATGGAAAATAGCGCCCCCCTCGTCCGCGGTAGTGAAAGAGAGAGGTCAAAAAACATAAAGTATTTGTGAGGAAATAATTGCAACAATAACGCCCCACCTCCCCACATGTACTGTTTTTTGATGCTTCCTTCTTCTCCACCCAAATGCCCTAGCCAGCTACTTTCATTTTCTCAGCTGCTTGCTAAAACCTTGTTTCTTTTCAATTTCCAAATTCCTCTTTAAATATATCTGCACCTGCTGCTCATCTATGCATAACTCACTTGATTAATTAGCTATCCTCTAGAGAAAGAGAAAGAGAAAGAGAAAATGGAGATGGTGGGCGATCAAATGTGTTACATCCCTTGCAACTTCTGCAGTATTATTCTTGCGGTAGAAATACCAAAAAACATTCTCTACTTTTAAGATCTGCTTTTCATATGTGATTGATTGATTGTGTGCTCATCGATATCCGAGTTCTTTTTTCATCAGTTTTGACATATTTCACTTGTTTTTTTCTTTAAAGAAAGAACGACTAAAGCTGCCTCCCTTGATTCAGAAATCAGGGTTTTTTTGGTGCAATACAATCTCTCACGTCTACATCCTCAATTAAAGCTTCACTTTTTCCTTCTTTTTACACTCCAAATATTTTATTCAAAAAAAATTCAGCCTAGGATCATTGCCTCTTCTATTTGATAGTATTCATTTTTATTGAATTATTTTAGCAAAAAAGTTGTTCTAAGCTGATGAAGGCATCTCCTTATCAGTGGATTTCCTATCTCCATCTTTTTCAAACCCTTGCTGCTGCTTTCTCATCATTAAATATATTCTAGGTTTTTCTTTACAAACACACTTTTGCTTTCTTCTTCCTGTTTAATTAGGGATCTGATGTGTTTTTAAAAAAATGGAATTAATTAAAATGTGCAGGTGAGTGTTCCATGCAAGAGCCTGTTTGATGTAGTGACCGTACGGTGCGGCCACTGCTCCAATCTTTTAGCTGTAAACATGGCTGCTTCCTTCCACAGTCTTCATCAGCCCTCCTCCAATGATGCTCAGGTTTCTCTCTCTCTCTCTAAACAACATTCTCAGCTAAATTTGTGGGAGATCTGTCGAGGATCCAAATTTCTAAAATTAGGGTTTTCTGATTTTGCTTCTTTTGAGGGCTCTAGCTAGCTAGTTTCCTAACAGCTGCCACCATCCATGTACCAAATCAATGCCTTTTTTACTGAATTGATGTATTTTTTTAAACATTATCTACATATGTGGGTGTAATAAAAGAAACAAAGGGGAGAGAGACCTTGAGGTATTTGGGTGCTCAGGAAACTGTCTCCTGCAATGGAAACACACATTTTTTTCATTTAATTTTTTTAATCGAATACGGCTGCCATTTCACTTTTTCTTTTCTAATTAAATCAGTCACCTCAATGTCATAAGTTTATTCCTTTTCCCTTTTTTCTGAGTTCGTTATAAAATTAATTGATAGGTCAAATTTGTTTCTTAAGTATTTCTCGAGGTTTAGGTGATAATTAAATTTATTTATAAAATCAGGGTTCATCTGAGTACAGAGTGGATCCAGGATCCTCTTCCAAATGGAACCATAGGATTCCAATCAAGCCTTCGAGCTTTATCACCAAACCAAATCACAAGACCGCTAACCGTCGTAAGTCTTTTTTATTTTCCACTCTTAATTTTAATTATTTATTCTAATTTTCCCTATATATGCAATTCCAAAAAATTATTGATTCATTTATCGTTACAGCCCCAGAGAAGCGGCAGCGCGTTCCGTCTGCATATAATCAGTTCATTAAGTAATGATCCGATATTTAATTCTTGTCTTCCTCCATTAATTTCATTTAATTAAGTGGTTTTATTGTTGTGTATGTCCCTAAATTTTCAGAGAGGAGATTCAAAGAATCAAGGCGAATAACCCTGATATCAGCCACAGGGAAGCTTTCAGCACTGCTGCCAAAAATGTAAGAATAATAGTAATAATTTAATCCTCTATTTCCTGTATTTTTAATTTATTTTATTTTACAGTGGGCACACTTTCCTCACATCCATTGTGGACTCATGCTGGAAACCAATAACCAAGACAAACTTGATGAGGTAGTATATCAATTATTAACCCTTTATAATGTCTTTCATCTAAGTATTAGTAATGGAAGTTAATATTTTATTATTACAATACTAATGTCAATATTTTTAGACCTAATCGGACATGTTTTGTGTCTCGTTG
This sequence comes from Salvia splendens, assembly GCF_004379255.2. Classification (NCBI taxonomy): domain Eukaryota; kingdom Viridiplantae; phylum Streptophyta; class Magnoliopsida; order Lamiales; family Lamiaceae; genus Salvia; species Salvia splendens. The sequence goes on along the minus strand of NC_056036.1, from coordinate 15,244,140 downwards.
GATCTTGTCTCACATAGTAAATTTATTACTTCACCAACAAATATGTGTACATTTATGGAGGGCTTTAGAAGTGTGGAGTTTGATATTCATAAATGTGGATATATAAATGCATAAATGTGTAACAATTTTGGATGTTTCACGTTGGACAGAACTCTGACAAGCATGAAATGAGAAGGTCTGCTGTTCTGAACAAATGATCGTTAGCTGGCGTCAAGTGATCATCCGATCCATATATATGTCCTCATGATCATGCATATTATTTTTATTTCTTGAATTATTTACTTTGAATTTATGCTTGTGGCTACCTACTTCTGTTGATGTTTTTCAATGAAGCTTGTGGTTTATTTGCATTAGGAGTATATAATTTTGCTTGGATATATTTGCTTGGAGGGTACTTAATATTTCAAAATACTTCTTTAATCACGTCGAATATAAGCAGCTACATATAATTTGTAGTACTCTCCCTGTCCCAGTACAAGTGAGACATATTTCTTTTTAGAACGTCCCATTATATATGAAGCATTTCTTTTTATGGCAAAAAACAACATCCTATCTCTCTTACTTTATTCCCTCTTTTACTTTTTCTATGTATTTTTTTCTCACTCCTACTTTATTCTCTCTTCATTTAACCATTAAACACCACTACCTAAAAATATGTGCTTAAAAGAAATGTGTCACATGTAATAGTATGGAGGAAGTACTAGATATAAAGATATTGATGATACATGATGTGATTTTTATATAGATAGATAAGTGTTACAGATGCACGGTAGATTGTTGGAGGAAAGTTTTGGAGTTCATATCCCCAAAATACGTACTCCCTCATTCCGTTTCAAGTGAGACACTTCTTTGGATACAAAATTTAAGAAAATTGATGTTTAGTATGTTATGTGGAGAAAGAATATAGTAAGAGTTTATTACGGAGATTTTGCTAAAAATGAAATATATCACTTTAGTTGGGACGACTCAAAATAGAATGTGAATCACTTATGATGAGATGATGGCATGACCACAACTCCCTAGTCAAAGAAAGTGTTGTTATTTCACGACTAAAACTTACTAAATGGTCTCAACTCATCATAAATGGATAATCAAAACAAGAGAAACATTGTCTGAATGTGAAAGAGAGTACAACCATACTGAATCAGAGTAATTTCTGGGGCATTGTCTTTACTAAAACAAAGTCTAGATTCTCGCAACGGAAAAGTACCAAGACGGTGTAATATGTATGAATACATACTACATCAGCTATCTCCCTTCTTGCCTAACTTAATTTACTTTCTTTCCCAACACCTCCTCCGCTGCGACAACGATCAACCTGCACATTAAGTAAACAATATGCAGGGCTGAGTATTTGGTATACTCAGTGGGCTCATGCCGAAAACATTTCTCTTTTTGTTGTCAGCCAAACTTGAGTGAACACGTGGTTTTTTTGAAAGCAATTCTCGGTTACTAAAACTGTTATTTCTTTATGAAAATAGACTGCAGTCATAAAACTTCTCATGAAATACTATATCTGATCTGTGTGAACCGGGAATGTGGCCACATTCCACGACGGTCACTGGACCGGCCAACGCTAGCGCTAGCACACGGTCCCTATGTGTACACTAGTCCGAGTAGGGTTTGCGGCCCTACTGGGACCCGAATTCGATTTAATTGATTTGGCATAGCCAACAGATAGGCAATCATAAATAAAAACTAGGCATGATAACTCATCTCAAAATATTCATGTTTTCACATAAAACACATTTCTTATTGGAAAAGACTCAACTTCAAGTCTGCTTCGTCTGCCTCATTGTCACCGTTCCCTTCGTATGAAGATATCATTGAATGTAGCCAACACATTGTACTTCTCAAGCAAGTCCAACTTGTATGCATTATCACTTATTCGTTTGAGAACACAGAAAGGACCATCTGCATGCGGCCGTAATTTTCCCCAACACCCGTTCCTTAAATAATTCTAGACTAAATCTCCTTCTTGAAACACCACCATCTTCCATCACTTATCAGCTTGCAACTTATACTTATCATTCTATTGGATAATGCGACGTCTCACTTGCTCATGCATTTCCCGAATCTTCCTAGCTTGCTCCTCCGCATCAGTGCTAACCGGTATGTAATAGGAATATGTGCCGAATCAGATTGCACCCACAAACAATCTGGAAATGATTCCTTCCAGTTGTTCTATTGATTATAAACAAATTCTTCTTGCGACAACACTAAATCTCACTGCCTTGGACTATCACCAACCAAACTGCATAGTAAATTTCTCAAACTTCGATTGACAACTTATATTTGCATATCTCTGTGTGTGGGGGATATATAGGTACCACTGAACTAAAGGTGAGATCTCATCATCCCCAACAAAGTATGCCAAAAATGTCACAAATTTGAAATATCACATCATGTTCAGAAGTAATAGATTTATAAATACCATGGAGTTTACAATCTCTCTAAAGTACAACTGCACTACTTGACTTGCATTAAACATCTTTTTGCAAGGAGCAAAATGATTCATCGATCCACAACAACCATGATCGAATCTTTCTATTCGCTGTGTATGTGGTAATCCGAAAACAAAATCCAAATATGTCTTTCCACGAAACAGTAGGAAATGGCGAGAGCGTACTCGTATAAACCCGTATTGATATGACAGGTTTTTGCTACAATGCATATTTGACACATGCCACAAACCTAGCCTGATACGAACCTCTATTATTATTATTTAGTTTAGATATTATAGGGATTTAGCATATCTTTTTCTATATCTTTGTTTTCTTGTTCATTAAGTCAGTAGCATTATAAATAGGATAGACTGTTATCTTTTTTATTCATTCAATCAATATATGAAATTATCATTCTTTTGGCTCAATTGAGTAGCAAACAAGAAACATCTCCTAAGGTTGCCGACGAGGCTGATCTCGCGCTCAACGGCCCCTTTTTTGCCGTCCAAGTCACGACCCAACGTTGGGCGCTCGACAACGATGACATCTCGTTTCTTGATTTTGTGTGGAAATTGACGTTAAGGATTTAGGTCCTTAACAACTGGTACTTTCATCCAGAGCTCACCATGACTGGATCGGATGAACGTATACTGCCGACGGGGCTCCTCATCGGAGGCAACACGCATGTCCTGATCAAAGACTCTTCGCGCCGCGCGTCCACAAGCGCACGCGGCGACGATCGGCCGCGATATCCGCGGCGCGATTTCCAAGCGGCCGCCTAGGCACCGCACGATGTGGCAGGAACAGCCGCGATTTCCTCCACCGGGTTGGAGAAGATCTTGGCTCGATTTGACAGAATGGAACTCAGGCTGGAGAAGTTGGAAGCGCCGTGCGTTCCCGAACCTAATTCCCCTGATTTCTCGGACGAACTTGATGACGAGGTGTATCACTCCCAGGGCGACGCTTGGGCGGCAGACGACGGTGTCCACCGGCCTTTCATCCACGGTCGTCGACGAGGCGCTGCCCATGCATTACATAGGTGCGACGACTGTTTTCCGCAGCGGACCGTTCATCGGGCGCCGTACCTCGATCACCCCGAGCCTCGGCACCGCACATGCTGGGACAGGCCGCGGGACCGATATCTGGGGGATGTCGACATGAGTTTTCGGGGGTATCGCCACCCGACGTCTTGGGACTCACCCCTTCCTCGGCAAGATCACGGTACCCACAGGACGGAGAGACCGAAAGAGCTTTCCATGAAGGCTCCTCACTTCGACGGATCGGATGCGACGAATTGGATTTCGATGGTCGATTATAATTTCGACCACCTGGGGATGGCCGAGTCCGAACGCCTGCACTATGTGGTCATGTTGTTTCGACCACCGGCTGCAGAATGGATATTCAATTACCGTGAGAATAACCCAGTGGTGACATGGAGGGAATTTTTAGAGGACGTGCGCCACAGATTTGATCCGCCAAAAAAGTGCATTCAGTTGCGAGTGTCAGATTACAAGCCACGGCCCCCGACCGGATGGCCTCTGCGACGACAACGGCCGCCCTTGCATCAGCCCACCTGTTGGGACCCACCGAAACGACGGGAATACTCGTCACATGAGCCACCAACACATGTGGATCCCCTTGACCGTGGGTTTGTAAAATTCGAACCTTTGCCGCAGCCACCACTGCCAGATCGCTTTCGGAGTGAGGTAGATGAGGGCAGATGTTATGGAGAGGTCATTACTCACAAGCATTGGCCAACACGAGACGGCGACGGGGAGCTGTGTGATTCAGAGGACTCCATATTAGATGCAGAGCTTTGTGATTCAGAGAACTCAATATTAGAGGCAGTAGCAAAGAAACTCATGGATCGTGGCTTGCCTAGTGAGAATTGGGGATCTAGGGAAGGTAGAGATGACAGACTCGAAGACCAACAAGTTCCATCTTTTGATGAAATCGACCCACCATGCTGCCCCGATATGAGTAAAGAGACGGAGGAAGAGGCATTATTAGACGATGTAGAGGAGATTGATTCCATTGAGGAAGTGAAGAAGGTTGTCGTTGCTCGAGTGACATCCCAAGATGTTATTGAGAATTGTTTGGGTGAAAAGGGAGAGTTGCATGATAGTGATGTTGCAAGAATGTTTCAGCGACCGACATTGCTTACCATCGATGAACGGATGGTCCCGCCGCGAAATTACACGGCGTGTTTGGGAGTTCGTGGACGTGTTAACAAGCTTCACGTTTTAGCGCTGAATTTTGACGACTGTTTTGATCCTACCTTGATGATTTTTTATGGAGAAGGTGAAGTGACACGTCCAACTGTTCGGTATGCGTTTGATCCAGGAGAAGACGCCTCGCCAAGCTTTTGCCTTCAACTCTCGTCTTTGGTTCGTGGTTCCCACCTTGAGGACAAGGTGGATTTTAACCGTGGGGGAGTTGATAGGAACCTCTATTATTATTATTTAGTTTAGATATTATAGGGATTTAGCATATCTTTTTCTATATCTTTGTTTTCTTATTCATTAAGTCAGCAGCATTATAAATAGGATAGACTGTTATCTTTTTTATTCATTCAATCAATATATGAAATTATCATTCTTTTGGCTCAATTGAGTAGCAAACAAGAAACATCTCCTAAGGTTGCCGACAAGGCTGATCTCGCGCTCAACCGCCCCTTTTTTGCTGTCCAAGTCACGACCCAACGTTGGGCGCTCGACAACGACGACATCTCGTTTCTTGATTTTATGTGGAAATCGACGTTAAGGATTTAGGTCCTTAACATAGCCACATCATGCATGCCACTGACATTGTGTTTTAACAATGGTTATCCTTCCTATGAAATCGTATCACTTATGATTTTACTACATTTTATGTTTGTTTGATTTCTTTTCTCTTGAAACCATTGCTTTCTCTTGCATTTCATGATTGGCCTCCCTCTTGCACATGACAGCCTGTACTAGCATATTAAAAAAATAAAAAAGTGGAAATTGAACGGCTCAAAGATCAGAGGTAAGTTTCAAGACAAATGGCGGTTGCGTTTTGAGGAGTTGGGATTATATTTTAGGGCATCCACAATGGGACGCCCGATGCGTGCCATCGTCCGCGGGAGCCATCGTCCGCCCCATTGTGGGTGCCCGCCATCGTCCGCGCCCTACGCCCACGCCTGATGCATCGTCCGCGCCATTCTGGGCTCGGCGGACGATGGGCGCGGACGATAGGTCATCGTCCGCGCTATCGTGCACCCCATTGCGGGATCGGGGGACGATGGTCGCGGACGATGCCACGCGTTTTTTATTTTTTTTTCTATTTAAACCTCGTTTCTCATTCACTTGTTCATACGAACATCTCGCCTCTCTCATTTCGCTCCCCTCTCACATTTCTACCTATCTCACATACCAAAATGAACCACGACGATGACACCACTAGTTCTAGGGAGCATCGACTATATGCACTGGGAGTGGAAGAATTGTCCGACGGCGTGGAGAGGCCAATTCACTAGTGGATACAAGGGCAGCCACCCGACTTTGATCCTCGAAGCCGTCGCTGACCATCGGCTCTGGATCTGGCATGCGTACTTCGGCATAGCCGGGTCGAACAACGACATCAACGTCCTCAACTCCTCTACCCTCTTCACCGAGCAATGCAACGGCAACGGCCCAGCCATCGAGTTCACTGCCAACAGGCGCCGATACCACATGGGGTACTACTTGGCCGATAGCATATACCCACGGTGGCCTGTTTTTCTGAAGACGATCAGCTGCCCAATGGGTGAAAAGAGGGTTTATTTGCGCAAAAGCAGGAGTCGACGCGGAAGGATGTCGAGCGGGCATTTGGTGTGCTCCGATCACGGTGGGCCGTTGTGAGAGGGTCGTCTCGTCTTTGGTTCAAGGAAATCATCGCCGACGTCATGTATGCGTGCATTATCATGCACAACATGATAGTCAAGCATGAAGGTGGGAGCATCACCGAGTGAAACGATGATGACGGTGCATCTAGCTCGTCTAGCACGGCGACCGAGCCCCCCACTAGAGGATTGCCGTCGGGCTTCGACGAGGTTCTAGCTAGACAGGCCTCAATGCGCAACCAACAAGACCATGCGCAACTCATGAACGACATGATTGAAGAAGTGTGGTCCCGTAACCGCCGTCGTTGAGTTTGCGTATTTTTTTTAATTCGTATTGTAATGTATTAATTTTTATATATGAAATGAAAATTTTCCTCAATTTTTTGTTATTTAAATATTCAAATAAAATAAAATGCATAAGGCGCGCCATAGGGCACGCCTTAGGGCGCCCCATTGCAGGTGGGGGTAGGAGGATAAAACTGCTGACGTGGCGCGCCATAAGGCGCGCCTTAGGGAGATAATAAATAGTTAAAGTGGAGAAAGTAAAGTAAGAGATAAAATAATATAGGAGAGAGTCGTATATACATTATTCTATTAATTATTTTACTCTCTCTCCACTTTAACTATTTATTATCATTTTTCTCAAACACGTGCGGAAAAACAGTCAATCATTTGATATGAGACATAGGGAGAGATATATGGAGTATATGATAATCTTAAGTATTCTTTAAATTATTAGTACTTAACAAACATTGTACTACATTTCTATATAGACTTCACCGAAATTATATTTAGCACACACACAAATGATATTAATTGTAATGTAAACCAAACACACTCTCTCTCATCCTAAAAATGCAAGTGGATGCCATAATCCAAACCAAATGATATTCATTGTAACTAAAATTTAATAGGAGTATGCTGTAATTAATAAATCTTGATTATAAATCAACAAATTCAAACTAAAATATACACATATTTCATTAAAAGAAAACGTAGAATACACAGCACAAATGATGTCAGAAACAAATAATTCGACAAAAACAAGCAGAATACACAGCACAAATGATGTACTATGTCATTAGCAGAGCGTATCTGCTTATTACAGTTTTGCAAATTGCCCGTTATATTATCAAACTTAATGCATCTAATAGAAATAGAGAGAGAGACTCGTTGGATGATACTTGAACCAAAAAGAGAGGGAAAACTAGATCAATTATACCTATCCAAAATATAGAAAGGTCAAATCTTATATCTGAATATAAATGCCTGCAAATTAATAACAAATGGAATCTTCTTTAAAAGAGCTAAAACACAACCTACCCTTGTCTGATCCAAAAGTAAATATAAGATCAGAATCATCGTGGTTTGATGCACTACCTGCTGTCAATGGAAACGAGAAAACTACACTTCGTGCTGACTTGTTAGACCCAAAACTGTAAGATGGAATACTAGGAGTATCGCTTGGTTGGGATGTTAAATTTGCTAAAGAAGATGGCATGATTGAAGGAGTTGGCGGTTCTGAGAGTACACCTGCAGAAGCAGAAACAGGGAAAGTGAACCCCAGTCCATTGTCCGAGGAAGCTGCACGAAGTATAGTCCTCTGGGTAAAAATTGACGGCAATGAAGGTTTCATCCTGTGACTTTTCAAAGCTTCTGCTTCAGTTGGTGCCTTTGCATCCTGTCCATTACTTATAGGAGGAAGAGAAAACTTCGAACCTGTCTCGGTCTCTCTATCATTAGTCGTGGCAAGAGCATTCTGCAACAAGGACTTAAGGCAGGAGAACAGATTTAAATACCATTACCAGGAAAGATGAAACAAGAACTTCTAGTGCATAGAGAAGCAACATAGGAACAGAAGTACATACCTTATTCCAATTTTGGGGCTGAGGACCAGAAGTTCTTTTATGACCGAAAAGAGGAATTGTATCTGCACCTGGAGTGCTGTTCGAAGAGCCACCAAAAATTGAGCTAGAACCTTTAGTGATTCCAGTGGCTTCATCTCTTGCTTCATTCATTCCTTTGGCATGAGAATTTCCTAAAAAGTTAAACTTACTGCTACTTTTATTGAATTCCACAGAGAAATTTGGGCCAGAAATATCAGTATTCTTGTGGGAAGCAGGGTCTTCAACATGTGCTGAGCTTCTATTTTCTACGTTACTGACATCAGTTGCATCAGGAGAAGATCCCCATCGAGTTGCCAACTTCAATTCAGCCTCCTTCTGCTTAGGGGTTGGCTTGTTTCTATCGAGAAATTCCAGTGCTTTCCTAGCTGCCTGACTAGCAGATAAGTTTGTGCTAGACATACCTACATCAGAGGGTTGTGAAATATTCTCCCCAGACAAGTATTTAGGTACACCGCTAGTTTCACCTGGTACAATATTCTTTTCTGCACTAGTTAAGAAACCTCTGAATTCTTGGGTTGTTGGGGCTTTAAGAGGAATTTCTTTAGGCGAATTCAGGAAAATGGATCCCTGTGGACGGATTTCAGAAGCAAATTTATTCCTCATACGACGAATAGGTCCCACTGAACCATAAGCATCAAAGGTCTCACCCCTTGATTTCACCTGAAAGACATTTAAATTCATTATATGCTAAAACCACAAGTCTAAAATATTTTGTGCGCCACCTCAATAAATCTGACCATGCAAACTGATCATAGGAAACAAGTACTCCTTTGGAACTACGGAATCATTGATGGTAAGAGCATAACTATGGAGCATGGAATTATTACAAAAGCGAATAATACCTGCTCATAGGGGGATTCCCGAGATAGTCGAAAAGGAGTTGATGTGTTTGCATACTCACTAGCAGCTTGTAACTGAATCACAAAAAATACACAGTTAAAATGAGTAACCCTGGTAATAGCATATTCTGCCAGTGTAATGATGTCTACCTTGGTTTTGGACTTTGACAGTATGGTTCTTGAATAGGGGGTTCTAGGAAAATCTTGAAGCCTGCTCCTCCCCCTCTGACCCAGTGGTGTAGTAAGAGCATGACGTGTGTGCACCACAGAGCCAGGCCAACATATGGATGGCTTAGGTGAAGGTGATGGAAAAGATAGTGGCTTTCTTGTAAACTCATTTGTTGGTTGTGCTCGTTCACTGTTAGATATGGAATTATGAAGATCTTGGCCTTCTTCAGTGGTACGACGAGACATGTATGCACGAGCAAGATCAATTGGAGAAGCACTTACACCAACAGGAACCTGTGCCATTTTTCGACAAAGCGGTATTTGTACTCATAAGAATAACTACATGAATACATACAATACATAAAAAAAAAGTTGTATCAAATGTATTTGGACTCTACTGCATAATTTTAAATAAAACTAATAAACATTATTCCCTAAAAGGTTTAAAAAGTTTCACCACATTTCAGGCCTGGCAGGTTGTAAATTGTACTGAAAGAAAGAAATTTCTGAATGATAAACAGGAAATATGCACTCACATCTGACTTTTCACGAGAATAGCCAATCACAGTTCTCTCAGTATATCTCTGTCTCCCTTCAGAAGGTGTTATGAGTATTTCCGGCCTCCATGGAACAAGTTGACCATCTTCTTCAGCATTAATGTTCGAGTTTTGCTCCTCCTCCTTGTCCACCCTTGAATTTAATATCTCCATCAAATGAGTGATTTCCTCCCTGCAGTGTACCAGACGAATCAGATGCAATTTCTGAGTTACTGAGAGGAAACTAACAAATATATTTCAAAATATAACTAGCAGTGACTACATACACTATAGTACATTTCAAGAAATTTAAACGGACACTGAGGGGAACTTGTTTATGAGAAGACATCCATGCTAGGCATCTAAGTTCCACCACCCACCAATCACAATTGTAAGTAAACTATAAAACTCACAGCCAGGCAGCAGAAACTCAGAACTGATCAAGATAAGCAAGATTGGGGAATAAGCTTCAGTCATGACCACTACATCACTAGCATTTCCTATAATTACTAATATGTCTGCTTTTGATGAATACCCAACGATTTATGTGATCAGACATGCATATTTCAGAAAATAGATTGGTGACTGTGCTTCGATGAGAGAGAAACAAGATCAACTACATGAAACTAGAGTAATAGAGAGAAGTGTATAAAATGGGAAAAACACAATGGATAGACTTGTAATACACCATTATCTGAAGGATTGCTTAGATTAATCTATATTGAGTTAATCAAATAGTTCAATGCACATTAGAATGCTGGAAACCCTTCATTCTTAAAATAACACAAAATACACCATCAATGTGAAATAAAAACAAATACTAACATATACTACTATCTCGACACTAAAACTTAGAAATCAAAAGGACTTTTTATATAACAAAGATCAACAAGCAAGCGGAAACCTTATAAAAGACTTCGTTAACTCTCTATCTCGGTAAGCCCTAAAATCTTGCAGTTTGGTATAGTTCAGAAATTTCCTCACAGAAATATTGCATTCAAAATAATCAGTTGCTACGCATTCAGAGTCCATCAATACAACATGTTCGCTTATAAATCAGTGGCTAAGTTAATCACCAAAAATCGAACTTTCAACACTAAAATTAGGGCAAAGCTCCGATATACGAAAAAGTACCTAGTGAAAGTGTTGCCTTTAATCAGCTGCTCGATTCTGGCAAAATCGGAATCATACCGAATTCCATCCTTTTCTTGGGTAGATCTTAGCACCATAGACTGGTGCAAAATCATATAACATCACAAACAAATTCAAATTCATTCCAAAAAGAATACATACTCATATAAACAAGCACTTGCAGAGTAGAAAAACAGAGAAAAACGAGGAGAATAATAAGGTGAATGCATCATCCAGAATCGGAACCTGAGTAGTGTCGTGCACATTAGCGCCGGAAATATTCATGATTTTACAACTCAAATTTGAGAAGAAAATAGTGAGGGATCAATTCTTTTTTTGGTAAAGGATTTTAATGGAATTCCATTTTAATGAAGAGCATTAGTCGTATTCCGCTTGAGGGAGTGACGCATAACTCTTATGCGTCACTAACAAAAAGACGCATAATCCTTATGCGTCGCTATTAAACGACGCATAATCATTGTGCGTCGTTAGTTAATGACGCATAACACTTATGCGTCGTTTATTAGAGACGCATAATACTTATGCGTCGTTTAATAGCGACGCATAACTCTTATGCGTCTTTAGTTAGCGACGCATAATACTTATGCGTCGTTAGTTGAGTTTTAAAACGGGCAGAAGGCAGAATCAGGCAGAAACGCGACGAAAGAGGCGAAGCAGGCGAGGCAGGCGATTTCCGACGAATCCGAGCAAAATCCGGCGAATTACCACCATTTTGCAACCATTTTCCGGTAATTGTTCTTCAATTTGGCTAAATACATCCTTTAATGTTTAATTTGGGCAGGTTTTCCGTTATTTAGTAAAAGTAGGGTTTTTGATTAAATTGATGGATTTTTGGTATTTTTGTGTTGTTTTGTTGCATATAAGTAGCGATTATGATGAAATTATGGGTTATGATGAAATTGATGGAATTTTTGGACGACTTTCCGTAATTTGTGTATTTCATCTGGATTTAATTTAGCAAAATTAGCGTTTATGATGAAATTGTTGGATTTGTTGGTCGATTTTCCGTAATTTGGGTATTTCATATGCATATAATTGAATGGGTAGTAGCAATTGATTAAGTTTTTGTAATTGTGCCCCTTTTGGTGGGCGATTTTATGCATATATTGTGCCCCTAAGTTGCAATTTAGTTAGCTTGTTGATTGTTGAGTTGTTATGAAAAAAATTTGAAGCATGGGTGAATGTTTTGAAGTAGATGGCATCTGCAAGTTCCGAACAACAGTTATGCTATGGACCTGAGGGAGGGGAAGAAGAGGGTCAGGAAGAAGAGGGAGGGGAAGAAGAGGGTCAGGAAGAAGAGGGTCCGGAAGAAGAGGGCGGGGAGGAACATGACGAAGTAATATTCCGACCACCGACCGCGGGATCCTCACGATCATCAAGTACGATTGGCCGGGCTATGCAGAATGTATTCAGGGGCTTCTCAACAAGGAAGAACAAAGGGAAGGCTCCGACAAAGTTCACGCCTCCATCTAGATAGATTTCGGGCATATGTCAGTATTTGTGTCTATTGAAACAGGTTGTGGTTGATTATTTTTTATGTGATGAAAAATAGGATCAACAAATATTATTTTGCTATGGTTGAATGAACAGTATTATGATTTTGATAAACAAATATAAACGAATATCAACATATGACCGAGCGAAGTATTATGATTTTGATAAATCAGTATTATGATTTTGATATAAAATTCGGTTACAAATATAAACGAATACCAAATATAAACCGTATTATGAAACAAATAACAAATTTTGAATCATAAAATCGCCCGATCGGGCATTTTAGGCACGTAAATCGCCCGACCGGGCGAAGTTTCTGGACTAAACAGTGCTGAACGAAATTGCTTTTGTGACGCATAACTATTATGCGTCTCTATTTGGTGACGCATAACTCTTATGCGTCGTTACTTGGTAACGCATAAGTGTTATGCGTCGTTTATTGGTGACGCATAATGCTTATGCGTCACCAAGTGAATTTCGTTTCTACACTGAATTCACATTTTTGAACATTTTTTCCGGGTTGTGTGTGGCTTTTTGAAACACATAATGTTACAAAATTTTTAGTCTAGACATAATAAAACACATCATAAATGTCGACAACATCTCACAAATGTTGATACATACATAACATCTCAAATACACAAGTTCAGATGCAAATGGCTACCATGACTTTACTGAACGGCACCGGCTGAGCAATTTCTTCGGTCATGCCCCTCTATCCCGCAATTTCTGCAACGACGGGGAGCTCTCGGTTCATCCTCCTCCTGGACATCCATTTGATTAAGTATCCTCCTTCTTCTAACTCGGCCACGCGTTCTAGGAATCAACTGCTGAGGGGTGATGCACAATTTCCATGAAGGTGCAACCCAATACTCTTCATGTCTTGGTGCATCAAATGAAACTTCACTATAGTACTGTGATCTCCATGTACCTAGGTAGTACTTCTCATCTATCAGGTCAATCATAACATGACCTCTGTCTCTAGCAACCGCACAAGCATGCGAACAAGGGATTCTCCACATCTGCCACTTACCACAACTGCAACTCGATTCCAAATACCTGACTATTTGAACATTGTTGCCCTTTGACACTCCTTGTACGATTCTTCCTCGAGTTCGGACATGGTACTTCCCTAGATCTCGGTCAATGACAGTGATGTAATGTTTTCGCCCCTTTGAGTCATTCTTAGCAAGTCTGTCCCTCGCCCATGGGGTTAATTCACCTTCGGTGTGTTCTATTGTTGTCTTCTTCTCCGCCCACCATTTTACCGTCCTCCAAAATGTCAAATCAACCAACGCTCTAATCGGCAACTCTCTCACACCCCTCAAGACGTTATTGTAGCACTCCGACATGTTTGTGGTGGCCACCCCCCACCTAAGTCCACCATCGTAGCACAGTGACCAACATTCTTTTGTAATCCTATTCAGCATTCGAACCGCACCACTGTTGACATCATATAGTGCTCGACGTCTTCTGGCAAATTTACGTTCCTGAGAACTGACCCCCAACTTCCATATAATGGCCTTCACATTGGGGCCCTTGTGCTTCTTCAACACATTTGCCCTCACATGAAGCAAACAAAATTTGTGGTGTATCTGCGGGGCCCTAGTCATGATTTCAGACTCCATTGCATTCAAGAGTCCTTTATGCCTATCTGATATAATGCACACCTCCCTCTCGTATTTCACTACATGAGTTCTGACATGATCCAAAAACCACGACCAACTGTCATTGGTTTCTTCATCCACCACAGCATATGCAATAGGCAAGCATGTCTTGTTAGCATCAAAACCACAAGCAACAAGCAACTTACCTTTAAATCTTCCTCGAAGGTGAGTCCCGTCCACTGTTAACACCGGTGCGGCCTTCTGGAACGCATGTATTGCAGGCCCAAATGCCCAGAAAACATAGTTGAACACCATTGTACGCCTCTGACTCAACAGATCGTTATGCTTCCACTCAACAATTGTGCCCATATTCTGTGACTGGAGTTCAAACATGTAGCTTGGCAACTGCCTAAACGACTCCTCCCATCCACCGTATACAAACTCTATAGCCTTTCTCTTTGCATACCACGCCTTCTTATAACTGATTAACACACCAAATCTGTCTTGAATATCAGCTATTATTGAGAAGACCTTGAAATCGGCACATTGTCGCACATGATGTCGAATCAACAGAGCTATCATTGGGGCTGAAAAGTTAGCATGATCTCTATTAGCACGATGGCCTATACAGGTATGTCGATTCTTCCACTTCCTAACTTCCCACATATCGTCATGCGACCTTTGTGTAACTGAAACCTCCCACTTACATTCCCTCGCCTTTTCAGCATCGGTGGTGCTGATGATGCCTGCCCCTGTGACTGTCGTTCCTGCTGGAAATTTGCATACAGCATGCCACCTTCTTAATTTGCTCTCGACAACCTTAAACTGTTTTTCATTCCATAAACTCCACATAGTTATAGCAGTTTTCACGTGTAGCTTGGAATCAAATTTTGTTCCCAACACAATCCGATGCGGCTCATTCTCATTCCAATACAAAAGGCTGTGTTCATTACCTCCCACATCATCCGATACTCCAGAAGGACGACTTGGTAATTCACGAAAGAATCTAAACCCATTAGGATTGTATTCCGGAAGTGGTTGTTCACCTTGCATAACAGGTTTACATGGTACTATCTCATCATCAGAACTAGCACCGACATCATCAGCACCATCACCATCACTGAGATCGGGGTCTGGCTCTGTCTCGGATAGTGGCCTTGGCTCATCAAGATCATCTGCATCATCTACCTCATCATTCAATCCAACACCAACATCAGCAACATCTACAACATCTACAACATCTACAACATCTCTCTGCTCATTCATTTGGTCCACCCTCGCAGATGATCCAATACCACACTCAAAACTCATTTGTTCAAACCTCGCAGATGCTCCAATACCATAATCAACAACTGGTGGGATTTCTTCACTCCTCACAGGTGAATACTCAACAAATAATTCAATACACCCACTTGAATTTTGAGCATTGTTGAACATAAACATTACACTATCATCATTGCGAATCACAGAACATGTATAACTCATACCGGAACCATAGACTATACATTGTCTCCATAATAATTCAATTGTGTGTTGGTTCATATCTATTCCCATCGCATCACAAATCATTGCTACCAACTCATAATAGGAAACACATGAATTTAATATAATGGAGCTCCTCGCACGAGGTGGGTCATAACCAATACCCATATGTGGTAGTTGAACTACTCTACCACCCCAATACAAACTCACAAATACTTGCATGATTTCTGCATCAAAAACATATAAACCAACGACAATTATGGACATTTTCCTACAAGCCCTAATTTGTATAAATTGGGTAAAACTAACAAATGAAAGCACAATAAACATGAATAATGATGAATGTAGCTAAATTGATGAACAAATTACCGGATCTTATGGAGAAATCGCCGGAAATTGCCAGAAAACGCCGGAAATCGCCGAGATAGAGGAATTGAAAGTGTATGAAGGTGCGTTCTGTGATCTGCGTGTGACTGGAGGCAGATAAAAGCCGCCTTAACGACGCATAACCAATGTGCGTCGTTCATGAGCGACGCACAATCCTTATGCGTCGTTAAGCGACGCATAATCCTTATGCGTCATTACTTAACGACGCATAATGGTTATGCGTTTCATTAAGAACGACGCACAATCATTATGCGTCACTCCCTCAATTAGAATGAATCTATTCTCCTTCATTAAATTGGAATTCCATTACTCTCTTAGCACAAAAGAAGAAAGACCTCAAATAGTGAGATGTATTATTTGTTATGGCGGCCGAATTGCAATTGGCACACGTTCTTTTTATTTACTGCCGATTTGAGTAATTACGTAATTTGGTTGCGAATTGAATCTTGGCCAACTTATTTTTCACATTTTATCAAATTACACTAAAATACAATAAAATATTAAAGATGCAAATTGTAATTTAAAAAAATAACTAAGTTTGTCCTACAAGGAAAGCATAATTAACGAGTGATATAGTATAAACTTTTCGACCTTGCAAAAGCATTCATATCATGTACTCCTACTACTCTTTTGAAATTGACTTAGAAAGTTGGAATTAGTGCTTCATTAAAGTCAAAAAGTAAGTACACAAATAAAAGAGACTTTATTTTACATTATTATCTCTTATTTAATTTTATTTTCAGTTTAATTATTTGTTATCATTTTCCCTAAAATAAGTCAAAAAATGAAATATCTCACTTAAATTGAGTCCGAGGGAGTACATCATATAGAGTACATTCTTTAAAATACGCTTAAAGTATATTATACAAACTCAAAACATTATAAAAATACACAAATAATAGAGTATATTAACAATTATGTGTTTGACATATCGAATATGGAGTACATTAACAATTATGAGTTGGAGAAAAAGTAAAATAAAAATTAGATTTACGTATGTTAAATTCATTGTATAGAATATCAAATATAAAATCAATAAGAGCATCTACAACCGTGCTCTTGCCAACGAGCACGGTTGTGGGCTCGGCTCCACTTTTTCTGTCTGCTCTTAGGCAAGAGCACGACACCCACAGACGTGCTCTTCCGCAAGGACGAGCACAAGGGCCCCACCATTCTATTATTCAATTTGAATAAAAATATTTCCACAAAATTAAAATGCATTAAAAATATCCGGAATAATATTACAAATTACAAATAAAATAAAAATTACATAATTAAAATCCTAAAATTTAAAAAGTACGTAATTAAAATCCTAAAAATTAAAAATTACATAATTAAATTCATAAGTGACCGAATTTCGTCCAAATGGATGATGAATGTGTGTATTTATAGATGGTTTTTGGATTAAATTTTTTTAAAATAATTTCAAAAAAATTTCAAAAAACGGTAATAAACGGCTATATTTTTTGGAATCCGAAAATATATATATTTTTTTAATTTTTGGTATTATTTTCAATTTTTTAAAAAAAAAGAAAAAAAGAAAATGTCAACGGCCAATAGAAACACGCCACGTCACCCTGCTCGCTGGCACAGACGTGCTCTTAGCTAAGAGCACGTCCGTGCCAGCGGCAAGAGCGCAGCGGCGGACAAGCGTGTCCTTGCCAGCGGCAAGGACGGACGGAGAGCTTGTGCTCACCGTTGCCGATGCTCTAATGTGTCACCAATCAAGCATAAATGCAACCACCATTCATTTCGAGCGTGAATTACTCTGACTCTGTGACTGTACGCAATGTTCATTTGAGCGATCTCTTCAATAGTGACTATTACTAAATAAATAAATAAAAACAAGAGAGCATTCTATATAATATGCAAATATGAAAATGAAACGTTTATACTAGAGATGCCCAAGGTTTTCGGTTCCGGTGGTTGCAGTTCAAAATATGGCGGTTTCGGTTCAAGCAAAATGTCACGGTTACGGTTCCAGATTTTACGAACCGAACCGCCAGTTAACCGGCGGTTTCACTGTTCCGGCGAGGTGTTCGAGGCGTTAAGCATTTGGCTGCCATGGGTCAGCTTTTTCAGGCGGTTTTTGACCGAAACCGCCGGTTAACCGTGAAAATCAGCGATTAACCGCTAAACCGGTGGTTTCACGGTTTTGGTGCGGAACACAAGGCTAACACGTTGCAGCGCCGATTGGATGGTTCATGCAGGTGGTCAGGCGGTTTTGCAGGCGGTTTGTTGACCAAAATCGGCGGTTTTGGGTGTAAAACCTGAGGTTCCGACGGTTTTTGACCTTTTTTCATTTTTTTTAATTCGAATTTTGAATTCAAATTGATCCATTTTCCCCCAATTTTTATCTATAAATACCCCCATCTATCCTCACTTACATTTGCCCCACTCTTGTGTTAATAAGAGTTTATCTCTTCAATCTCCTAATTATCTCTCTTTGTCTCTCATTTCTCATTTGTGCTACTTGTGCTTACATTTGAATTATTCAAGTGCTACTCCTATATTACGCATTGTTATACTTGTTCTATACTTCTATAAGTTGTCTTTCCCAATTGCTAAAATAAAAAAATTATAATTCCATAAACTATCAAGATGTCTTCATCCCGAGAAGTTCATGTTGATATTTCTCAAAGGAAAAGGAAAAGGAAAAGGAAAGTCCAAGAAAAGGAAAGGAAAAAGAAAAGGAAAGTCCAAGATGCCAAGTCGAAAATCCGTTATTGATGAGATTTCTCAAAGGAACATGGATATGTGGCAGGTTAATATTTATTATCAACTAATATTATTAATTATGAATTACATTACATTATTGTTCATAATTCTATTTGATATTTACACTACACATATTATTTTGTAGAATCGAGAAGAGTAAGATATGGCCAATGCTATTGCTCTCTCCTGCTCTCAATCCCAAGGCGGACGTGGATATGGTGGTGGCGATGCTTATGTTGGTAATGGTAGTGTCGGTGCCTATTCTCAACAAATTCCAACCCCGGTGAATCTTGACGACGACGATGATGATGACGAGGAGGAAGGGGAGAAAGAAGAGGCGGGAGAGGAACAACAACAAGAAATGCCACCCCCACCACCACCAAGGAGTCGCCGTGGTCATGGTCGTGGAAACCCTCCTCAACCTCCTAAACCAATTGAAAGGTCTTTACCGTGGTCATGGTCGTGGAAACCCTACTCAACCTCCTAAACCAATTGAAAGGTCTTTAACCTCAAACATCATGGTCAAACATTTCAAGAAGGAACGAGATAGTACCGATCCGAACATTCTTAATGTGTATTGCAACTATTGCGAAAACGTATACACACTAAGAAAGGGTGGAGGATATGACACATTTACCTGTCACATGGAGAAAGCACATCCGGTCGACTGAGAGTGGGACCGGGACAGGGAGTGGGACGGGTTCATCCCAAACATCAGGTATGTGTAGCACTACTCTTTTAAAATATGATCACAAAAATGCTCTAAATGTGATGTCTAGATTTACTGTGATGAAACATTTTTCATTCAATGCTTTTGATAACGATGCGTATGAGTTGAGTATGCGACAAGTTTATAATGCTGCTGCAAGAAAATTGAGTCGAACTTCTATTACTCGAGTTGTTGTTCAACAATGCTTGGAAAAGAAGGCGCAATTAGGTACGTTTATTGTTAACTTGGGTCATAAAGTTTTGATTTGCTCGGATGTGTGGAGTGATTGTTTTTGCAAAAAATCATATATGGGCATCACTGTGCATTTCGTTGATCATAGTTAGACATTGAACAAACGTTTGATTGCATTTCGAGAATTTCCTGCACCACACACCGCACAAGCAATTGCTCAATTGATCATTCAAGTTTTGAATGAATTTCAATTGATCAATAAAATTTTTTCTGTTGGTTTTGATAATGCAAGCGCTAACACTGCTAGTATAGATGAACTCATCAGTGCATGCTCTCTCCTGTTATCAATGACAAATTTTTTCATGTGCGATGTATTGCTCATATTTTGAATTTGCGTGTTCAAGATGCGATTGATTTGTGGCAAAAGTATGTTGATCCCATTAGAACTGTTGTTAAGTTAATTCATAACAAAGCTCCTATTGGTAGAGCTTGGAAGAAATATTGTCATAGCAAGCAGTGCGGGTACACCAATTTTCGTTTGGATGTTTCAACTCGTTGGAACTCGACGTACGATATGTTGGAGTCGACCTTGAACCATATTGAATATTTATGAGATTTTTTAGAAGTTGCCGCATGTTCCTTCAGATTTTCTTTTGATACCCTCTTGTTGGGACCACAACATTGATTTATTTCGATTATTCCAAGCTTTCAAAAATGCCACTATTGAGTTATCCGGTGTTTATTATCCTATTTCTGTGCGCGTTTTGGAGCATTGCATGTATGTGACAATTGGTTTTAAGAAATGTGTGAAAAATACTCAATTCATAAAGTTGAAGGCTATTTTGTTTTATATGGTTGAAAAATGGTTGAAATATTTTGCGCGTATTCCAAATGTGTTTTTGATTGCAAAATGCTTGGATCTAAAGTGGAAGTTGCATGGTGTTCATAAAATTTTAGACATGTACTATGGTTGTTTGCACGATTTGGATTTTTCTCAACTTAAAGAAATGAGTTTGACAAGAGGAGAAGGCTTTGAACTAAGTCTTCCGAATGTTGAAGAAATTAAACTAAGGTTAGATAGTGCACTTCGTGCTCTCTACGCGGAATATGAAATGCAGTATGACACCACTCACCAGGTACGTGCTCCTTCTAGTCCTTCTACATTCGATTTTGGTGGGGGGAACTATAGCAACGTCATGATTGATCCAGATGTAGTATCATAATTGTAAGATCTATACGGTGCTACAACCAATAGGACTAGAGCTACTAGTGAGTTAGATATATATTAGGAATCGCGCTCTATTTTTCAAGTTGAATGTCCTCCTACTCAACAAATTGACGTCCTCGATTGGTGGGGAACACATGACAAAGAGTTTCTGATACTCTCGGTAATGGCTAAGAAGATTTTCGCCGTTCCCGCTTCCACCGTCGCCTTTGAGCAAGCTTTTAGTGTCGGTGGTTGTGTCCTAGACGACAAAATGAGCAATCTCTCCGCTAAAAACATGGAAGCCACTATGTTACTTGATGATTGGGCAAAGGCGGACATGAGAGCACAAGAGCCGGATTTCGACTTCCGTGTAGAAAGTGATGATGAAGACTTTTCTACCGATGACGAGGTCGGAAGCGAGGACGTTCCAATTTATTATGTAAGTTCAAATTACATAGAAAAAAAATGAAAAACCAAAACCGAACCGAAACCGCGAGAACCGTTTGAAAATCGGTAGTTCGGAACCGGAACCGCCGGTTTTCGAACAGAAACCGTAACCGTGAAATAGCCTTACGGTTCGGTTCTGGTTCCACATTTCCTAAAACCGGAACCGTCGGTTCATGAACCGTGGGCAACACTAGTTTATACTCCCTCTGTCCCCCATTAATTGTCCACTTTGATTTCGGCACGAGTTTTAAGAAATGTAAAGGAAAGTGGATTAAAGAGTTAGTGAAATATGAGTCCCATTTTTATTTATTGGTTTTATAATAAAATGTGTGTGGAATAAGTTAGTAGAATGTGGGGTCTACTTATCATTTATGATAAAAGTAAAAGTAGACAATTAATGAGGGACAGACGAAAATGACAAAAGTGGACAATTAATGAGGGACGGAGGGAGTACTAAACACTTTGAAATTCTTCATTTTCAACATCTTCCTCATCTTAACTGAATTAGACATCTTCAACCGATTCTTGATACATATCAAATCATCTAATTTCTCGCAAGTCAATAAATTTCTATATGAAGTCAGAACACAACCACATATGCTAGATGCAGACTCGGAAGTAGGGACGTCAATCGGGCCAGCCCACCGGGTTTCGGGCCAACCCTATTCGGGTTGCGGGTCAATCGGGTGCAGGCTAATTGAGTTGTGATTTTTTCCGGGTTATAAAGGTTCAACCCTAACCCTAAAAGCTCGGGTTTCGGGCTAGTCCATCGGGTTAATCGGGTTGCTACCGATAAAAATAACATGCGATCAATCCAATAAATAATGGTGAAAATTAGTTATATTTATAAAATGTAAAATATTTACTTATGATAAATTTGAGATATATGCTTAAACTCAAACATAAACATGATCAAATACTAATATTTGAGATTTATGCAAAATAAAACATAAACATCAAGAAATTTTAAAGCATGTTTAGAAATTTAAATATATTTTTTAGTGAATTTGAAGTTTCTAATTCATGTATCTATTATTATATTAATAAAAATATAATATATAATTTATATATTTAATATATAAAATGAAAAGTTATTTTTAGTAATCTATATTATAAAATAATCAATTAAGTGTCGAATTAGAGTCAAACAAATAGAATAATAGAAATTTTATCGGGTTTTTGGGTCAACCCATCGGATTTTCGGGTCTGGCCCTAACGGGTTGCGGGTTAATCGAGTGCGAGCTAATTGGGCTGGAAATTTTCAGCAATAACCCTATAAATTTGGCAGGCTATTCGGGCCAGCCCACGGGTTGCGGGCTAAATTGACATCCCTACTCGGAAGTAACACTCAAAATAAGGAGGCATTAATTTTTTTTTTAAAAGAGTACTCATATGTCAAATTTATACCGATCGGTTGGACTTTCTTTGTACAATAAGAGACTTTAAATTGAGTAATTAGAGCACCCACAATGGGGTGCCCGATGGCACGCCCGATGCGTGCCATCGTCCTTGGGCACGCTCGATGGCTTCATTGTGGGTGTCCGCCCGATGACACACCCTAAGCTTCGGGCGCGGAAGAAGCGCGGACGAGGGCCTATCGTCCGTGCCATAGTTCGAGCCATCGGGCACCATTGTGGGCTCCGCGGACGATGACACACGTTTTTTTTATATATTTTTTTAAAATGCTAAATTCGAAAAATTTGTATAAATATCCCCTACTCCCAACTTGAATCGTGTAACTTTTGTTAATCAATGCAGTCTTCTCCGGTTTTTAGCTACTCATTGTGTTTTTTAATTAGTTTGCATTATATATTTGAAAATATTTAAATTAATTAACTAAATAATAGTAAAACATATAGGAAACATATAGGACGTCCCTTAGGGCGCCCCACTGCAGGTGGAAGGGTAGGAGGATAAAAATGATAACGTGACGGTGCATAGGGCGCGGCTTATGGTGCCCCATTGGTAATGCTCTTATATAATTAGAGCAGCCTTGAGAGGTCAAAGTATTCTCTCAGCTTAGCTTTTGTTAGTACTCCAGCTCCAGCTCCGGCTCCGGCTACCCGATCTGTTTCCGGCGGCTTTTCTCCCCGATTGACGGTATTAGCTCATCTCACACACCGTAAATGCTATTGCAGCGCCTCATTCTGTCTCGTCTCTCCTAATTCTCTTGCTTTTTGCTCATCTTTGTGGGGAGGATTACAAGCTTCTCCCTAGTGCATTATATACATATATCTATTTGAAAACATGATTTTTCGCTCCTTTGGTGTGTTTTCAATCTCCAATTTTATTCCTTTTCCATGCGTTGCGATCAATTCAGTTGGATTCTTACGACTTCTGCGATTAGTTGGAGGAAGAATCCTATCTGATTACTGTAAATTAGCGCCTTAATGAATCATGATCATTAATTTGTGCAATTATTTTCTAGTACCTTTTTTTATGGCTGCTTCATAAAGTTGACTTTTGTATGCAATAAAACTGGATATTTTTGGAACTTTTGCATTTCCAAACAGAAAATGATGGGAGCGAAGAGAAAAGTTGGAAAATATGAGCTTGGAAGAACCATTGGAGAGGGAACTTTTGCAAAAGTTAAGTTTGCGCATAACACAGAGACGGGTGACAATGTGGCCATCAAAATCTTGGCCAAGACTACTATTCTCAAGCACAAGATGGTTGATCAGGTATACACTTTATTTGTAGATGTTGCTATTGTTACAAATTTTACTTTTTTGTTAAGTGTTTTATTTTAAGCTATTATCTGCTACTCCAATCCATCAGTTAGATTTCAGCAATGCAATAAAATAATTATCTGTACATAGACATTCAGTAATGCCTTTTCTTTTTCTTGAAAAAAGAAACAAAACTATGGTGCAACTTGATATATAAAGCTTCTTTAGTCTATTCCTTTTGTGAAGAATCATCACTCTTCCAGAAAGTATAGGGAGATTTTTTCAAGCAAGTGGAAGAATCTTATATTTCTGGAAATTCTAGTTGGGGTATTGTTTAAATGAACTTGAAGCGGCATTATGCTATTCCTGATCTGCGTATTTGGAGCTATATGTTTTTTTTTTCACTTCTTTTTCTTTATTAAATCATATTAGTGACACATTTGTTGGTTCACAGATAAAACGAGAGATCTCAATAATGAAGATTGTCAGACATCCTTGTATAGTCAGGCTGCATGAGGTATACTTAGTAATTGTCCATTTGGATTTTTTTATTAGAACCCCATTAGAACATCAGGATCCATTGATTTGCTTGCTGACTTTCTCTTATATTTATCTGCCTACTAGGTTTTAGCCAGTCAATCAAAGATATACATAGTTCTGGAGTTTGTGACTGGCGGAGAGCTTTTTGATAAAATTGTAAGTACTTCTGTAATTTTTGAAAAATGATGTTATATTTCCCATTTGACTATGTTATGGTTAAATGAGCACTGAAGCCGTCTATCTTACATGCAAACTGAAAGTATTGTTTTTGCTGGATATTACATTAAGCAAATATGCATATCTAGACTTGTATCTTTAATCATGTCATAAACGATTTGGGAAGGTCTAACGTGGATACATTTGGGTCACATATTTCTATGCATTTGTGCATATCTATTTTCAGAGCCTTCTGATCGAGTAGAACCAATGATTGAAGTCATTATGTTGGGGCCATACCTTTAATAAACTTTATGATGTGGAATTTATTTTCTTTTCCGATTATATGCATGATTAACTGGCCTACATGTATTTCTTAATGCCCAGGTTCACCATGGTAGGCTTTCTGAGAATGAATCAAGAAGATACTTTCAACAACTCATTGATGTAGTTTCACATTGCCATAGTAAGGGTGTGTACCACCGTGATTTAAAGGTGAGCGGAAGTTTTTAATGATGATTGAATTGGTATCCATTACTAGTATTGTATTTTTAATGTTAAAATTTATGTGTATAGCCTGAAAACCTGCTCCTTGATTCCCAAGGAAAGTTGAAGGTTTCTGATTTTGGACTGAGTGCATTACCTCAAAAGGTAAGCACTATAACCATTTTAAATTAGATGATTCTTTAGTGTGGTACTGCTAATTGTGTTAATATTGGGGTGATAAATGTTATTTTCTGTTTTCTCCTATTTTCTGTAACCATGTCCAGGGAGTTGATATTCTTCATACA
Organism: Salvia splendens; assembly: GCF_004379255.2. Taxonomy (NCBI): domain Eukaryota; kingdom Viridiplantae; phylum Streptophyta; class Magnoliopsida; order Lamiales; family Lamiaceae; genus Salvia; species Salvia splendens. The sequence continues at coordinate 15,218,848 of NC_056036.1, read as the reverse complement.
ACCTGTGGGACTCCAAATTACGTTGCACCCGAGGTATGATTTTCATATGATGCTATACTCTGTTGGATAGATATCTTGAAGCAACACGTAGAGTCTTGAGTATTTTGTGATGCACTTTCATGAATAACATACTGGTTAGTTGGATTTCTTATTTTTTGGAATAACATACTTTTGGAAAAGTTTCCTCTACCATTTTATTGCTATCTATTCCTATGCTTGTATTGCAGATCGATCATTAGAGTGCTAGAATTTAATCTGTCCTTTTCTTCTTGTTTTACCACTAAATCTACTTTTTCTATTTATACAGTCATCACATCGACTAGTCTGAAAAGACTATCCATGAGTTTGTGTTGTGTCACTTGTGTTGTGTGAGAGAGAAACAGAAAGGGAACAAATATTAATACGGATCTGCACCGCAAACCTGCCACATATTCAGCATCATTTGGATTGGAACCATCTCTGAAAGGGCTATATTTAAGTCTAAAAGACTATCCATGAGTTTGTGTTGTGTGAAAGAGAAAGAGAAAGGGAACAAAGATTAATACGGATCTGCACTAACCTGCCACATTTTTAGCATCATTTGGATTGGAACCATCTCTGAAGGGCTATATTTAAGTCTAAAAGAAACCTTCTGAACTACAGAACAGCAAGGGCTATTTAAGTCTTAAAGAAACCATTTGAACTGCAGAATAGCTAGATTGGCTTCAAGCCTTTGTGACTGAGGCAAATATACGACAAATGTGTGGTTATTGTGGACTTAGTTGATATGGAAAGGGTGTATCACCTTGCCTTCTATTTCTTGTATATGATTGCGTAGCATCTGCCATCTTCTAACTTTATCTAGATGAAAATATCATGAAGTTGCTTTAAAAAGACTTAACAATAAGCTTTAGGTAATGTATAATGGTGATGAAGGCCATACCAAAACTATAAATAGGTAGGGATTTCTAATCTGGTGAACTGCCACCCTGATAGCTCATGTCAATTTACACCTCTGTGTTGCTACTCTGTGCTGCTATGGAAGTAAACAATGTAAATTTAAGAGTAAATTTAGGTATATGTCTTAGATGCATGGGTTTATAGATCTTGAAAATTAATGAAGATGGCCATATAACATGTCTAGTTGTGCAAGAATCTCTCTCTCTCTCCTTTCGTACTCGGGCGATGGGAGTTATGATTTCTTAACAAGACTGATCCATTGTAGTTGCTAATTTTTTGCTTGGCTACATTTTCCCACATGTTGCAACCTTTTCTTTTCATATATGTATCTGAGAAGGTATGCTGTTGAACGTCCATTAATTTAATAGAAGCAATTATATAGTTGTTCTCCTGTCCGCTTAATCACAACTTTCTGAAATCTGCACGCTTGTGGGGCCTTAGGTATTTCGATAAGTTGTAAGTTTTCTTAATTCATTACCTGAGAAATCCTGATTTTTATCTGCTGTCCTTAATCATGTTTGCCATTTATGGACCTTTGTTATTATTTCTAATGCTTTAGGTACTAAGCAACCGAGGTTATGATGGTGCAGCTGCTGATATTTGGTCATGCGGCGTGATCCTTTATGTTTTAATGGCTGGATATTTGCCATTTGAGGAGATAGACCTTCCTTCCTTGTATAACAAGGTTAATAAATTCATTATACTTTTTAATGTTACAAATATTGTAGTACTTACATTCTTAGTACGGATATGTATTATGGTATGGACAATGATTTATTAACATGTGAAAAAATTATATTTTTCAAAGCTTCATGAATTTCTTATCCAATTGGTTTAGGTTTTCTATCAAAACGATCATGCTAGGTGATTCAGTAAGATGTTAAACCTATCATCAGTAGTTTATAATAGACACAAAAACTTTTCAGTGGCTTCCTTGGACACTTATTATAGTGGTTATATAGTGGATTGTATGATTTACTCCCATGAATAAGAGTGACATGTTTTGACTACAAACAGGAAAAAAGGTGATATCTGCCATTAAATTGTTTTCGAACAAGAATCTCTAACTATGATTTGTCTAAGCATTCCTTGATTTTCTTTTAGTTTCATATAATATCAATAGCATTATATTATCCTTTCCATAGAAGCTCTGTTGTAATTTGTGAGGAATCATTTAAACTGTGTTTCGTCATTTTCCTGTTTTGCAGATTAATTCTGCTCAGTTCTCATGCCCATATTGGTTTTCTGTGGGTGCAATTGCATTGATACATAAGATCCTTGACCTAAATCCTGAAACAGTAACTACAGAAACCATGTTTATATCCAATTGTTCACTGTTCCTGGCATCTCTTAACTCTACGTTTGATTTTTCAAGCATTGCACACACTCTTTTACTCATTCTAAAATTCAACTGCTGTATCCTCAAATCTCCACTTTTTCCTCCTTATCATTCTATTGTAATAAGAAATCACGAGTAGCATAAATACCAGAGGTGTGAGTTTTACAGTGGTCGAACATTGGAGCTCTAGAATAGCAGATCAGACACAACCATTGAACCTTATAGATCATAAGCTACCGTAGATGCAACTTTTTTTTAAAATCTGGGACCTTAGCCTTCGTAAGAATATTTTAGATAATCCTCGTAATCTGAGGTAAGATATCAACTGGATCCATTTGGAATGAGTGTGATTCCAAAGCTGGTTAAAAATTAACTAAAAAAACTCTATTTATAGTTAGATATATAGCAAGTTGAATTTTACACATTTGAACATTTGGTACGGGTTATAAAATTTGCACTTAGGAGTAACTTGATAATAATATTGGATCAACTGAGTTATAAACTCAAACTGAATAATGTTTCTCACCACTTTTTTCCTGCAGAAATGCAATTAGCAAGTGTAAATTTGATTTCTACAGAAATGTGGTACTATTATTTAAATTATCTCGTATTAAGGGCACTCACAATTGGATGGTATTAGACCCTTTCGGAAGCCAATTGGGTCTCATATTTTTTCTAATCCATTTGGACTTCTATCCAACTTTGGAATTGTTAATATTATCATGAAGCTTTTGAAACATCTTGCAACTTCTCATTGACAATGAAGTGTTTCCATTAGTTCTTAGTGTTGTTGGATCACTTCTCTCTTTCCCCTCTCCTGTTTCTTCCCCTGGTTGCTGCACTCCATTTTGACCCACAAGAAAGGGCTTGGCCCTTCTAAGTAACCACTATTTGCAGCGAATCAAAATTGAAGGAATAAAACGAGACTCATGGTTCCAAAAAAGTTATGTCCCTGTCAGACCCAGAGATGATGAAGTGGTGAATCTGGATGATGTTCGTGCTGTTTTTGATGACATTGAGGTTAGTTTGTTCTCTTCTTTTTATATAATTTCTGTGCTGAGTTGATTATTTATGGGCTGAATCAGTTTTTTCCATAAGCTGTTACTTTATCTGTAAGTATTAACAATTCAATTAGAAATATTATGTCATTTTTTCTATAATACCAATTTTATCAACAGTTTTTATTTCAAAATTCAGGACAAATATGTGAATGAGGAATCTCGGAATGATGATGGTGGTCCTTTGATAATGAATGCGTTTGAAATGATTACACTTTCCCAAGGCTTGAATTTATCGGCCTTGTTTGACAGGCGTCAGGTATAAAAATTCAACTATGACATGACATCTGCAATATTATTATATTTCAAGGACGAAGGCTCTCAAATTGTTGTTACTCTACACACCTTTGTTGTGTTTGGCTCGACTTGACTTAAATTTGGTCTATGCATATGTAAATGGTTAATTGCTTAGCTGCAATAACTAGAGCTCATTTCAGCTGAACAGCTCAGGGACCATTGGATGCTCTGATTAGTGAAGATTAAATCCTAGCCAGAGGATTGATTGTTAGTTACATTTGTTAGCTTGATGATGTATTAGTTAGCTTAATGATGCTTCAGCGTATAAAAGGGATTAGGGCTCCTGAGATTGAATTGTAATTGTAACTTCCCCCAAATTAATTCAATACACAATTCTCTCTCCCAAAAACTCTCTCGCAATTCTCATTTTTTTCTTCATATGTTCATTGTCATCTCCGATCAATAATCCAACAAGTGGCGCCGTCTGTGGGAACGGCGGAGGTGGCGAACCGTTCTTGAAATCGATTGAGCTCCACATCGAGTGCGATGGCTTCAAGGTTTGAAGCGGAGAAATTTACCGGCAAGAATGATTTCGGTTTATGGAGGATGAAGATCCGGGCGTTGTTGATTCAACAAGGATTAACAGACGCGCTGAATAAGGAAGATCCAGACGTGGTGCTCGATGAAAAAGCCAAGGCTAAGTGGGCGGAGGTTCTTGCTAAAGCGCATAGCGTGGTGGTGTTAAGCCTTGGTGATACGGTTCTACGAGAGGTGTCTAAGGAGACCACCGCGATGGGGATTCTTGAAAAATGCGAGGGATTGTACATGACTAAGTCGCTTGCGAATCGGCTTTTCATGAAGCAGCGGCTGTATTCTTATCGGTTCACGAAGGAGAGGAATATCTTGGAGTAATTGGAGGATTTTAATAAAGCAATTGACGACTTTGAGAATATTGATGTCAAGCTCGAGGAAGAAGATAAGGCGATACTACTCTTGAACTCTCTACCAAAGGTGCATGATCAAATGAGGGACGCAATCTTATTTGGAAGGGAAGGGACTGTCACTTTGTTACAGGTTCAGTCTGCTCTAAGATCCAAAGAAATTCAGAGACATGGTGAGAAGGTGAATGAGGCGACCCCAGAAAGTTTGAACAACATAAAGAAGTATAAGGGCAATTGACGTTCAAGAAAGAGAAATAAGCCCCCAGAGCCAGCGGCATTGATCAAAAGGAAACGCGTTCTTGCCATTGGTGCAAGAAGCCGGGTCATTTGAAGGACTACTTTGCGTGGAAAAGAAAGCAGGCGCAAGAAACTGGTCCACCTAAGCCGAGCTCTGATTGTGTGCAGGAGCAGGAGTCTCCACACGCTCTGAACATTATGGAGAGATTGTGTGAGGAGTTTTGGATTCTAGACTCCGGGTACAGCTTTCATATGGGTCCGGGGCTTGACTTGTTTGAGGAGATTTCTGAGGCTGATGGCTCTGTGGTGTTAGGAAACAACCAAGTGAGCAAGACCCAAGGAGTTGGGAAGATTTGTTTCAGATTGGATAATAATTCAACTGCCATCCTAAGTGAAGTTAGGTACATTCCGGAGGTGAAGAGAAACCTGATTTCACTAGGACTATTGGAGAGAAAAGGGTGTTCTTTTCATTCTATTGATGGAAGCATAGAAGTCATGAGAAAGGGAGTTTTGATGCTAAAGGGAAAGAGGAATGACAACTGTATTATCTGTGTGGGTTAGCCATCAAGGCTGACAATCAAGCAAATGCTGTCAACTCAGAGTCAATGGAGGTTTGGCACACAAGATTGGGGCACCCAGCTGATGGGAGCATCAAGGAGCTTATGAAGAGGGAAGTTATTCAGGGCCAAATGAAAGAACTGGCCGACCATGTGAGGAGTGCTTTCTGGGAAAGGCCAAAAAGCTTCCATATCAGAGGGGTAAGCATTCTTCTAAGGCTCCTTTAGACTATGAGCATAGTGACCTATAGGGACCTTCCCCAGTTTTATCTGTTGGGGGAGGAAAGTACTACATGACCATAATTGATGACTACTCTAGGAAGTTTTGGGTGTATATACTCAAAGAAAAATCTGAGGCCTTCTCTAGATTTATGGATTGGTGTGCTGTTGTAGAGAAAGAGAAAGGTTGTGTAGTAAAATGCCTAAGAACTGACAATGGTCTAAAATTCTTATCAAAGGAGTTTGAGTCTTTCTGTCAAAGTAAGGGTATAAAGAGGCACAGAACCGTTGAATTAAATCCCCAACAGAATGGAGTTGCAGAGACGGCTAATAGAACTATTATGGAGAGGGTCAGGTGCATGTTGTTTACTTCTGGTATGGAGAAAAAATTTTGGGCAAAAGTTGTAGCTACTGCAGTTAAACTGATTAATAAGTGTCCATCTTCTAGCATTGATGGGGACACTCCAGATTTGAAATGGTATTGCAGCTATGTGGGGACTATTCTCGTCTCAGAACTTTTGGATGCAAGGCCTTTGCATATGTGAAGCAGACCAAGTTGGATGCAAGTGCTCTGAGGTGTGTGATGTTGGGCTATCAGCAGGGTGTGAAAGAATATAGGCTTTGGTGTATAGAGCCAGGAAATCACAAGATATTGGTAAGCAGAGATGTGACATTTGCAGAAACTGAAATGCCTTTTAAGAAACAAGAAAAGTCTGATCAGGATTCTCAGCAGATCGCTCATTTTGAGGTGGAGAGCCTGAGGCAGACTGATGATGAAAGTGTGGAATTTTGAGAATGAAGAGGTTGAAACTGAAGTTGTGCAACCACCAGATCTCAGAAATTACCAGTTAACTAGAGACAAAGGCAGAAGGAAGAATGTGAGACCTTCATCTAGAGATAGACAAATGGCTGAAAGCTATGATTGATGAAATTGATTCACTCATCAAGAATGGCACTTGGATTTTGGTGGACAAGGTGGAGGGTAGGAAGTTAGTGACCTGCAAGTGGCTGTATAAAAAGAAAATTGAATCTGCAGACAATGAACAAATCAGATTCAAGGTAAGACTGATAGCTCGGGGGTTTACACAAGAGCATGGTATTGACTAGTGATAGAAATCCATGGGTTCCATCCTAAAACCAATTAGTGATAGGAGGAGAGGCCCATGAGACTTATATAGTGGATTAAGCTCTTTGTATACACCGATGTGAGATATTTTTATATTCATTTTATGTTTCAATTGCCAACACCCTCCCTCAAACCCTTCAAGGTGAATCTTGAAGGGGTTGGACTTTTTTTATGATCGATTGGACAATCGGCCCAATTTTTTTTCGATCGGTTGGACCACTGACCCAAATTTTCAGCCAGTTATACTTATACTGCTAGATCAGTCATTTTTTTTCGGTTTCAGCCCAGATATACTGCTGGGCCAGTTAAATATGACCCACAGTCGGCGACCCGCTCTGATACCATGATAGAAATCCATGGGTTCCAACCTAAAACCAATTGGTGATAGGAGGAGAGGCCCATGAGACTTATATAGTGTATTAAGCTCTTTGTGTACACCGATGTGGGATATTTTTATATTCATTTTATGTTTCAATTGCCAACAACTACAACGAGGTATTCTCACCTGTAGTCAAACATACTTCTATTAGAATCTTGTTGGTTGTTGTTGCAAAGTTAGATTGGGAACTTGAGCAGTTGGATGTGAAAACTGCATTCTTGCATGGAAACCTAGATGAAACTATATATATGTGTCAGCCAGAGGGATCTATTAAGCCTGGGATGGAAAATAAAGTTTGTTTGCTCAAGAAAAGTATATATGGACTGAAACAAGCTAGCAGGCAGTGGCACAAGAAATTTGATGATTTTGTGCTGAGCAATGGTTTTGTGAGGTCCAGTTATGATGAATGTGTGTATATCAAGAAGAGGTTGGGAGTTGTTGCATATCTACTTCTATATGTTGATGATATGCTTGTAGCAGGTGCATCGAAGGTTGAGGTTCAGGAAGTTAAAGATGACTTGAACTTGGCTTTTGATATGAACGATTTAGGTGGAGCTAAATGGATTCTTGGTATGAATATTGTGAGGAACAGGGAAAGAAGAGAAATCTGGCTGAATCAGAATGATTATATCACAAGGGTTTTGAAAAGGTTCAGAATGGATAACTCTAACACTACCACCACCCCCCTACCCCTTGGCTCAGCACTTAAGCTGTCTATGGAACAAGCACCAAAGAATGAAGGGGAGAGGTTAGAAATGCATGCAATCCCATATGTTAATATTGTGGGGAGTGTGATGTATACCATGATTGGGCCTAGGCCGGATGTGGCACAGGCTATCAGCTGTACAAGCAGATACATGAGCAACCATGGAAAAGAGCATTGGCAAGCTCTGTGGTAGATCCTCAGATATCTCAAGGGAGCTGGAGATGTTGGGATTTTGTTCAAAAGCAGCAACTACAGTAATGATGATGCACTGATATGACAGTGATTTTGCAGGGAGTGTTGATACTAGAAAATCACAATCTGGGTATATTTTTACCATGTTTGGTGCGGCTGTGAGTTGAAGTCAAGCTTACAGAACGTGGTGGCTTTATCTACTACCGAAGCTGAGTATATTGCTTTAACTGCAACTGTAAAAGAGAGCACTTGGTTGAAGGGTATTGCTGCAGACTTTGGGGTGGAGCAAGAAGCAGTTACCATAGGTTGTGACAATAATGGAGCTTTGAGTTTTGCGAAGCATCAAGTGTTTCATGAACGCAGCAAGCACATTGATGTGCAGCTGCATTTCGTGAGGGAAGAAGTTGAAAATGGAAGGGTGAAGCTGTTCAAGGTTGACACAGCTGTAAACCTGTCTGCTGACTAAACCACTGCCTGACTAAACCACTGCCCAGAGAGAAATTTGAATTTTGTCTGAGGCTGGTAGGTATGTGCAAACAGTGATGTCTGATGTTATCATCTAAGCAATGAAGGTGGAGATTTGTAAATGGTTAATTGCTTAGCTGCAATAACTAGAGCTCATTTCAGCTGAACAACTCAGGGACCGTTGGATGCTCTGATTAGTGAAGATTAAATCCTAGCCATAGGATTGATTGTTAGTTACATTAGTTAGCTTGATGATGTATTAGTTAGCTTAATGATGCTTCAGCGTATAAAAGGGATTAGGGCTCCTGAGATTGAATTGTAATTGTAACTTCCCCCAAATTAATTCAATACACAATTCTCTCTCCCAAAAACTCTCTCGCAATTCTCATTTTTTTCTTCATATGTTCATTGTCATCTCGGATCAATAATCCAACAGCATATATGCAGGATTATGTCAAACGAAAAACTCGTTTTGTTTCCCGACAACCTGCAAAAGTTATAATTTCAGCAATTGAGGAAGCCGCTTGCTCAATGGGACTCAATGTTCACACGAGAAGTTACAAGGTCTGTTTCCCCTCGAATTCTGTGGCTGAATGATGCAAATAAATTTTTGGTTGTTCTATGCCATCTCAAAAGAGATTTCTAGATGATAGAACATGCATCGTTTACCCTTCTCCTCGTACTCTTTTGGTATTTGACAACGGCCTTATTCAGTAATGCGGGCTCAGCTATGTCTCCATAGCAAGTCTAGGTTGCAAATATGTTGGTCTGAGGTTACCATTCTCTACTATTCCCTAATCACTTCCAAATTCTATACTTTTAACAGACGAGACTCGAGGGCGTATCTGCTAATAAAACCAGTCAATTTGCTGTGGTGCTCGAGGTAAATCATAAATGTTAAATCATGGTTGCTTTCCAAATGCTTAATATCTCAACATGTCATGTATCACATTCTTGACTTCATACTTCTTCCATAAAGGTATATGAAGTTACACCATCCCTTTTCATGGTAGATGTCTGTAAGGCCGCTGGAGACACACTTGAATACCACAAGGTCACGCTGTGCTTTACCATTCCAAACTGAATCCTGAAGTGATCCATAACTCACACCTTTGTTTCTGATCATCTGCAGTTCTACAAGAATTTGTGTGAAAAGATCCATCATGTAATCTGGAGAGCAAAGGAAGGGAGTCCTGGTCCTGCTTTGCTTAGAACCATGACTTGTTGATCCAGTTTCGAAGCAAAGCAATACAAAAACCCTTTGTAGACCGGTGGGGGGGGGGGGGGGGTCGGAAGCAAATTGCACAATCTTGAGCTATTATTACTTAGAAAGCAATAAAACCATAGCTTAGATACCATCTAAATCATTATTGTTATCTGTGATGTATGTATGTATGTATGTATGTATGTATGATAGCTTCATGTGTGGGAAAAGATAAGGTTGGTTGTAGATTTATACGTGACATAAGTTATGTTGTAAGCCGATGTACAGTCAATAAAAATAGGAAACTTTTGTTCTATATTAGACTGATGAGGAAGAAATATGTATTTACCTTTTTCTTTGCGTACATTTTCGGATAAAGTTACGAATTACTATCAAATTGTTTTTTCTAAGTTATAACACACATTCTCATCTATGCTTTTCTTGGAAAAAAAAGGAAAAAAGAAAAAGAAAAACTGAACAAATAAAACGCACGTACAGTTAGGGGTGGGTCGGTACGGTATACCGCACCGACCGTGCCATACCACATACCGTACCGGAAAGTACGGTATGACAAAATTCAATACCGATACCGTACCGAATTTTCGGTATACCGGAATTCCGGTGTACCGGAAATTCGGTATGATATTTTACCGTTACCGTTACCATACCGTTATTACGGTATACCGTACCGTGTTTCGGTATACCGTTTTAACGGTATACCGAAACACGGTACGGTATACCGTAATAACGGTATGGTAACAGTAACGGTATACCGAAAAAAAACCTATTGTGTCCAAAATATTTAAAATAACAATTCAAGTGTTCAACTATTTAAAAAAGCCCAAAATAATAAAACTTCATCACAATAAAATCTTGTTCATAGCATTCAAATTAATAAAACTTCAACATTCAAATCTAAAACAATTTATGAAGTCATGATCAACAACATTATCTTCATTTCTTGCAATCACGTTGTCTTCATTTCTCAAAATTCCACAAAAAATCGTTGAAGATGACCCTGCATTTGATAACCTTTATTAATAGTCGAGCATAATCACAATACACAAACAACCAAACCAAAAGAAATGTATGGAGTGTAACATCCATATATCAAAACACCTAATTATTGCAACGTAAACTTGCTTCTATAGTTATAACTCAACGGTTAATTCATATTTTCACAGATTTAAAATGCTTTTTAATTTTAAGTCTGATATTTAAATGTCAAGACAATTTATTAAAATGTCAACACAAATATGTGTTGAAATTTTAATGTGATCGTATTGACATTTTTAAGAAAAGGTAGCATTTAAACGCACTCTTGTGGCTATGTGAGGTTAATGTGATTGAAAAAGTATAATCCAAAGTAAGAGGATGTCGAATATTCTTTTTTTATCATTTCACAACTTTTATTTCGCATAATGAAATAAATATGAAGAAATTAAAATGACCCGTGCATCACACTGGAGTGACACTAGTTAGTAATTTAAATTGGACATTTATTTCTCTGTAAGAATTAAGAATGACTGATCAGTATCCTATTTATTCATCCTTCAATTTAAGTAGTATATAAATTAAGATAGCATACAATGAATTAAACACTAATTAAACGATTTGATTCATTTTCAGCTGCACATATTTTTAATTGACATTTTATGAAGTGGGACGAAGAATAAAACAAAAATTTTAATTACTTTGTATATTTGGAATATGACATTACACAAAGAATCATATACTAAATGGTGTGAGTTAATACAAATTCTTTCAAATGTGCTATGTTGAAACATATTCCCGATATCGTATTTCCAATCTTCTTTCGGTGTTATGTGCTATTGTGTTTATTATATTTAATAGGATGAGTTGATAAAAAAATAATTCAGGTTAGTTTTGAATTTGTTTGAATAAATTATCATTTGAATGTTTAATTTTATTGTATTAATTGATGTATTAAATTTTTTTTAATATAATATATATAAATGTAATATATATATTACAACACATTTAATATTAATATATATATAATAATCTATCGGTATACCGGTATATCACGGTATACCGAATATTCGGTATACCGCAGTATAGAAAAATTGATACCGTTACCGTACCGAAACACTGTGGTACGGTATCATACCGTACCGGAAACTGCGGTATACCGAAAAATCGGTATTTTCAGTACGGTAAGTCCGATATTACGGTATTACGGTATAATTTCCCACCCCTACGTACAGTGAATGGCAGAGAAGAACAAAAGGATTTTTTTTGAAAATGCAATATGACGAGCTACATGTAACATATGTATGATTTGATCGAACCACAATAAATTACGAGAAAAAGCAATATTTTGAAGAAATCGTCATTATATAGCTCAAAGTTTAATTTTTTTTTATCGAATATTTTATGTATATTAAAACATAATTAGATGTTTACATAAATTATGTAACGGGGTTAAGTGTTGGAAAACAATAAAGAGGTTCAGTGTTGGAAAACAATAAAGAGGTTCAGTTCTGGATATTTTCCAATCAAAAGTTTTTAATATGTTTCAACACAGATATCTCTAATATTTTCCAACACTGAACCCCTCTATTCCCTCTTAAATTAAAAAAATCAAAAAATAAACAATCCTACACAGATTTTTAATATGTTCATATCTATTTTGATAATATATTAATTAATGCTAAAAAGTTACTAATATATTAATTAATGCTCAAAAGTTTATCAAAAAATTAGTAGGAGTATATTGGTAAATAAATTGAAGCCAATACTGCAGATTTCAATTAACTCTCCTTATAAGCTAATAATAGACAGATTAACAACACAATACATAACCAACACCATACAAAATAAAAAGATTGAAAATTTGTATAAAAAATGAACTTTTGCTAATACTCCCTTCGTCCCGCTTTAATGAGTCCCAATCACTTTTCTGCACAATGAGTGCAGAAAAGTGATTAACATTCATAAAGTGAAAGTGGGGCGGAGGGAGTAGTTGCCAACCTGATAGCAAAAACCCACGGTAAAAACTACATTTGTACGTTTTATAAGAAAATCCAACCAGAGAAATAAATCATCTCTAAAAATATAAAAAATGAGGATGGAGGTGGGCCTAGCAAAGCAAGTTCATTGAATCTTAATAAGATATTAAGGAGTATATATGAATATTACTACATTCACACAACCTTCTGACACAGGGTTTCAATGCTTGCTCCAAACCCAACATTATTATATTTTCATTATTCACTATTTAATATAGTATTTTTCAATCATTCCAAATCCTTCATCAAATTATGTTTTCCACTTCAGATAGCATCATGTAATGTATATATATGTATCGAATTGTATTAAGATGCATCTTATGATCCCTACCAAAAAAAGACTAGAATAATAATCATAAAGATAAAAGAGAAGCAAGAGCAACACTAGAAGTAGTAAGACACAAAACACAATTTCATTTCCTTATTGAACATAAAAGGGAGGTAGTGAGTAAGGTAAGGTGCAGAAATAAGATTTTTCAATCCTATAAAAAAAAGGAAGACATAAAAAAAACAGCCTAGAAAGGCTGTAATGGCAACAACAGGCTGCCATGGTCAAGTCCTCCCTAACACCTCACTCTCATCGACTACCATCCATACACAACTCAAGCTTAACAAACAAACACACTACGAAACCATACTAGCTACCAACAGCTTCATCAAGACACGACTACGACTACGACTACAACCACGACTAGACGAGACATGGAAATGAAAACAAAAAGAGCAAATGCTTTATTGATACTGCATGGACCGGGCGGAGCACTGGTGGGAGCTTAGGGGGAGCGAGCACCATAACACATGACATCAAGGTCGATCGCGCACGGGGCTTAGGAAACAACGAGCACGGAGTGGTCGGACCGTATTCTCAAGAAACCAAAGGCAGTCAAAGAGGCAGACTCTCCCTCAAGAGAGGCCTAAAAAGGGGGTGCTTCAACAGGCTTGTTAAATACAAAGAAGCCTGCAAAAATAGAAAAAAACTGAATCGCCTAGGTCTCCATGGAAAACAACCCAACCACGCCCGCGCTCGCTAAAAAACCACTGATTTTCGGGTGATGCTAACTTGCTCGATCACACTTACGATAGTATATCACATCTCCACAGCTTCCCAGTGAGCATCTCCACCTGGTTGTTGCTGATGGAATTGCAGTGTTGGATATTCAAGCCCACAAGCATCTTCCCCATTCTCTCCAGAGCGGGGACGCTTTTGTTCGACACCATCGAGCACCCCGACAAGGAGAGAACTTGCAGATTGGACTGCACTCCATGCGACAAAGCAGTGACACCAGCATCCGTTACCAAGCACTTGGACACGTCGAGATCGTTGAGCAACGGGCAGCTATCAGCCAGCGCCACTAGGGTTGCATCAGTGATCTTCTGGCACCCATCAAGATTCACCAATTCAAGTGTCGTACCGTGCAACCTAGCCAAAGCCAAGACCACTTCGTCACTCAAATTCGAGCACTCGCTAAGATTAACCTTGGCGAGCCCTGCCTCGCAACACTCAAGGAGCGGGAGAAGCCCGGCGTCCGTGATCCCGCAAAGTCCACTCAGATCCAAGTTATGCAGATGGGGGCATAACTTTCCAACCATAGCCAAACTAGTGCTTCCGAATCCGGGACAACTTCGTATCGACAAAGAACGAAGAGACTCACACGGGGAGAGCGTCGAAAACTCATTTGATAGATCCTTGATTCCCATGCACTTAACCAAAGAAACAGACTTCAATTTAGAACTGATGCTGGAAAGAGCAGTCAAGATCCCTACTTGTGTAATCCTATTGCACTCCTCCAACTGCAAGCTCTCTAGAGAGCTCGTCGACTTGGCAAAAGCCACAAGCCCGTTGTCGGACACAAAGCAACACTTGCGGACACACATGTGTTTCAAGTTCGGGCAGCCTTTCCCCACTGCTTCGATGCTCAAGTCAGTTACTCCCCTGCATGAGCTAACGGTAAAAGACGACAGTGACTGAAGACCTCGTGCGTTGCCCATCACCCAGAAGCCCTTCTGGCTCACGTTTTGAAGCCCGCACAGAACAAGATTCGTAATTGCTTTTCCGTAGTGTCCTATCACAGCAACCGAGTAATCTGTGATGTTAAGTGACTGAAGTTTCACCTTCGTCAAGGCAGAAGCCGATGCCAACAGGCTGGCGATACCCTGATCCCCAACACGCGCGCAATCTTTAATAGTGATTGACTGCAACTTCGAACAGAATTTGGCAAGTGCTTGCAGGCCATCATTGCCAATGTTTGAACACGATTCAATAGTCACTGCAGTCAAACTCGGACAGCTCTTTGCAACTGCGGCCAAACCCTTGTTTGAGATTGAAGGACATTGGCAAAGGTCTAGCTTCTCCAACGAATGGCACTCTCTAGCAATCTCGAATAGCCCTTCATCACCGATGGAGGGCACGTTCCACAACGAGAGAGCCTTGAGGGAAGGGCAACCACGAGCTATTGCTGACAAACCGGAGTTAGAAACACCCCTCAAAGAGTTGCTTCCCCGGATAGAAAGCTTCCCAAGCCCTCCACGGCTAGATGTTCCAACTGCAATGGCGGAAAGTCTCACATCTGTTGCTTTCTTTCCCTCCACACATCTAGTGAGGTATCCATCGCATTCCACTTCCATATCGTCATCCGCAGAGAAGTGCTCCTTGTTGTAAAACTCAGAACTGCGAACACTGCTCAAGATTGTGAGCCACCGCTTAGAAACACATGCAGTGGAACTCCTCTCTCGACCACCAGGCAAGCGCCTAAAGATCTCGAATAGGCATTCGTCTGGGAGGACATCAATAGATGGCCTCTTGTCCTCGAAGATGTTCCCATTAACGACACAAGGGCCACTGATCCGCGAGCGCTTCCTAGGTGGGCAATAGATCTCCACGTGGGAGCCGATGGAGAGTAAGAGGCCAGAATCTCCGGAACATAATGAAGGCCCAGAATACATATCATCATCACCTGATTGGGCAAAAAATCAATGTCAGCTATATTGTATCAAGAATCAATATTATTCTCAAATGGAAGATATTTCACCCTAAATCAGTCAATCCCAAAACCAATTACATTAATGCTTCCTTCCAAAACCCTAACACAATTAGGCAAGCGAAACCATGAGGGCAATAATTACTAAGCTTGATCTAAGGTGAATATCTTGATCTCTTTAGTTCCAATCAAATTAATAAGCTTTTAATCCCAATTACCTACCTATAGCATATACTGGATTCCAAAAAACAATATTAAATCTAACGATTTGTTTATGATTGCATATTCACCACTAAAGAACTTAATTAGCTAAGCAAACCACTGGTAATCCCAAATACAGTCCACTTTCTTACCTAGGAAAGAATCTCATGAATTCAATTAAGACAATTCCCATTTCTAGCCTAGAAAAAATTCCTATAAATTAATTCAAGAATCCATTGATTAACCAAGAAAAAAAAGCCTCATATACAGCAATCAAGAAATAATTTACAATAAACTAAAAACTCCCACAATTTAAAAAATCAAATCTTGATGAATCAACTCACCTCTGTAATTGACAAGAGCAGGCATGGCGGTTTCTCACAAGAAAATCCCCAAAGGAGAGCAAAAAAGACAAAGCTTAGCAACAAAATCAACTCAACCCAGATGAAGATTAGAGCCAATTTTTGCATTCCAAGAAAATAGATCACCCAAAACCTTGATGAACAACCCAACCCAACCCAACCCAACCCTAGGTAGTTGGGCAAAAAAAAAAGGAGAGAGAAAAACAAAAGAAAGAGAAGAGGAGAAAGGGAGGTGGTTTTGAAGAGGAGTGGTGTGCTGAGAATATATATATAAGGAAGAATTGGGTGAGGTGTCAAAAGTCTCTAGATTCATGATTATGGCCGGAAAGAGCTCAAGGCTGATGAATTCTAAGTTCTAACCGCGTTCAATGAATCATGCCCGCAAACCGGTTTTTTCGGTCACACATTTTGCCATTTGCGCCCTATTTTTCTTTTAATTTTTTTAACTCCACCTTTGCAACCATTAAATTCAGCTAACATGACAAATTTTATTACCTTGCATTTCTGGAATTTTTACTAAATTAGACTAGTCTTTGTTCAATGGATATATCATGTCATGTCCCAGTTTTGGTTGGGAGTGTAAACGAATTGCTTCTATATGTAGCTGAATAATTAATTCGTTATAAATGAGTGAATCACTAAATATTTAAATTGATTTAATTTTAGTAGTAGTACAATACTACTTACAATTGATGGGGTGTTGTGTTGTCTAGAGAGGGCGAAGGAGATTAATGGGAAATTTTATTTAACTAATTAAGAAATAGAGATGGAATAGTTGAAGGTTCAGTCTTCTCTTCAATGTACTTACTAAGTTACTATGTTCAAATTTTATTGTGTATACATATTTACTTGGTTATTTGATAAAAAAACATGGAGTATAATTTTAATTATCTATATGAAAATATAAGTTCTATACATATTATGACCAAAATTATCGTAGCAAGGTACACATATTATATGGTCTTTTCATCATGCCAATTATGTATGTATTACTATATGATAGTATCATTCGTTATCATTATAGTTACGTAAGAGTTACACGTTCACCACAAGTTACATGACATGTTAGGCCATGTTTGGTAGGGTAGATAACACATCCAAAAGTATGTTACATGATCATGTTTGAAAGAGTATTTATCCCACTACCTATATAATTGTAATTATTATTATATTTCTATTACAGTTACATGTTGGATAGTACGTTGCAAGATCATATTGCATGTCAAAGTGGAATGACGTGCAAAGCACATAAATAACGACCATTGTCAACTAATTATTTGGATAATCGAGATACTTTCCACTTTTCATACGTAAGAATAGCTAAAAGAGTATTCATCCTATATAGGTCTGACATAATCATTATAGTTATGATACGGTTACACATTTGACAGTACATATGTTACAATTACACATTTGGCAATACATTATATGATTATGTTTGAAGTCAGCTATATAGTCCGTGCGTGCGTATGTTAACCTGGTCAAGAGGGACACCCTAGACCTAGTCGTGTCGTTGAGTGCTTGGCTCTAGTCTATCAAAACCTTAACCCACTAGATATTAACTAGCACAGGGAAGTAAGGATCGATCCCATAAAGACGGATGAAACGTAACGTTCATGTGTAGATATTTCGGGATGTTTTGGCCACTGTCACGCTATTTGAGTGGGTTAAGTTTAACTATTAACCCTGGCGGTTATCAGTGTTGATGATTAACTATGGAAAACATGTTCTTATACCATTGATGAGGATTTGGTCAATGAAGTCGTCAACTCTTCGAGGTAAGGAGTTTCAAAGCTCCATACCCAAGAGAGACCAAGAAAGCAGCATGATATTTTCATCATGAATGCCACTTTTATTTTCAAAATGGTGGTGGAGGTTCGCAAACAAACAAATGCAATTATGGAAAAATATTAAATCTAATCATAAAACTAAGTGTACCAAGTAGATGACCAATCATGAGAGAAGAAGAATGAATGTCATATATATGTATTAAAAATCAGATAGCCACCTCTAAGAGCTTCCACACTAGAAATGTAGATAAATGTAGGGAATGAAGCTCAAATGAGATTAGGGGTGAGCAAAAAAACCGAAAACCAAATATCCGAACCGAATCAAACCGAAATTTTGAAATTTGGTTCGATTTTTTCGGTTTTCCTGTTTGGTTCGGTTTTAAAAATACAAAAATTTCAGTTTTTCGGTTCGGTTCGGGCGAAAAAAATCGAAAAAACCGAATTATATTTAAATATAATATTATATATATTTATTCTATTAATTTAATATATTATATCATATATATAATACATATTCTTTTAATATATTTTATATAATATGTATTATATATATTCTATTAATTTTATATTATATATATTTATATTCTATTAGTATATATAAAATAAATTATATATATATATATATTAATATATACTATTTTTTTCGGTTTTTCGGTTTTTTTGAAAATTTCGGTTTAGTTCGGTTTTTGGAGTTTGGTTTTCTGTTTTTCAGTTTCGATTTTTCGGGTTCGGTTCGGTTTGGGTTTTGAACAAATTCGGTTTTTCGGGTTCAGTTCGGTTTTGGCAACAAATCGAACCGAAACCCGAATGCTCACCCCTAAATGAGATTATGACTTGACCATTGGACGTGAAAGAAAAAGTTCAATACATTTCTACAACTCGATCCACCATTCTCATTATTCACAATACATTTCTAAATCAATTTTGTCAAGGGCTATTCCTGTAAAATAGCTTTAATTTGGACCTCATAGTGATTTTTAGCCCAATTTGCAATAACTATACTTACTTTTGTCTTTCATTTTATAGCCAAAGTTTAATTCTCATCCCGCTGGCATCAAATATATACTGATGAAAATTTAAATTTGGCATTCAAATAAAATAATAATAACATCACAAAAAAAGTATACCGAAAGTCATTATGGAGGCAGGTTTGATAAATAAAGATATTTTATTAAGTTGAGTAAATTGACAAACTCTTGGTCCTTTATTTAATACTATAATAATAAATAAATAAATGTAATGAAAACAAAAATAAAAATTAAATAATTGTTTTATATAAATTAACTAAAATTGAAAATAAAACATAAATAAAAATGCATAAGATGAAACGAAATGTTTTGCCACCATTTCGGTATGAGCCGTGATTTATTCTTGCGCATAGCCAACAACATTGGTAGCGAAAAAGAGCATTTACAATAGTAATGCGAAAATACTAGTTGCCTAGGCCTGCAAATAAAGTGCACGTGGTAGTTCGACAACTTGCAACCAGTGGAGGTTCAAACATGTTCGACGAGTACTTACACGTTAAAGCACGAGGCAAGAGTGCTGAAGCGTTTCTGCAAAGCCATTCGAGACACATTCGAGCACGTGTACTTGAGATCACCAACAACCATTGACTGTCAGTACCTGATTTAAATGCATGAGATTATGCACGACTTCCTTGATATGCTTGGCAACATCATAATTGGGATGTTGTCCATCTGCCATGAGGGGCACATATACTAGCGATCATGGATCACACTGTCCATCATCTTAGGAGCATTTGCCAACCAACGACTATAGATATTATATGCGTTCTTCAGAGTCACTAGGTCGAATAACGACATCAAGTATTGAATCACTCCGACAACATCAATAATGTCATGACAGGAAGGAAACCCTCTATAAACTTCACCGAGCTATTACTTCAAAGACATGGTCGGCTCCTAAATTGCAAGCGACACTCCCATTTAAGGTGCTCCTCTATAATTATGAGCGTACGCAACTCGTCATGAGTCGATATATGTTAGAGATCAACATGATCTACTCCTACAAGTGTAGTTGAGAAAATATGGAAATACTTCGGCTACGTCGATTATGCACAAAACTTTAATTGATTAATGCATGGTTTTATTTGGTTTTTAATTATGTATTTTTTAATTTATTTTATAAATTTTTTAATTGTGCAATTTTTAGTTATTTAATAAAATTAAATACTTTATTTTTTATTCATAAATTTTAATTGTTATAATTACTAAGAAAAATGTAATAATAAATGTAAATAGTGTTAACTGCTTTTGCACGAACAAGAATATATATTGAAGATAATGACATAAATAGTTTAAATGCTTAAGATTAAATTATTTTTCCACTCAGTGAGATGTCATTGCCCTTAAGTCACAATTATCCATCTATGGATCTTTACATGCAAGTTATATTAATCATAATTATTTTGATAAGTTCTTAAGACATTACATCTTATAATTTCTTGAAGTATCTTAAATTAAATTAAATTTTTGGATATAATTTCTTGAAGTATCTTAAATTATAGTACTACTTAATTAAATTGGTGGAGCTTATAACCTCTCTTATATACCAAACACGCCTAAGTTAAGTAGAAACACACGGATGTAGTATCATAGAATCATTATGTACATACATAATTAAATAAATGAATATTATATTATATTCAAATATTCTTAAGTTGGTGTAACAATAAAACTTTGTCACGACATAAGTGTGACGAGAATAAAAGTTTACCAAAATAGATAGAATCATTGAATATGGTACAAGAGTGATCAAGTGCACATAGTATGTGTGAGGTGATATTGTTGTAGTAACGGAATTGATTTTGTGATTTTTGCCTCGATTTCTGCAAAATACCTACTTGCCTTTGTGTGCGACAGTACATCCATCGTATGCGTTCCACAAACCAAAATCCCTTCCCTTTATATTCAATCAACATTCACCAACTGGTTTTATTAGTATATGAATTTGAATATTATTAATTGATAACGCCAACATTATAGTAGTAGTAATTACTTCAAACCCCACTTAATTATAAACATATATACTTTCTCCAAATTTAGTCAACATCTTATATTTCTACGTTACAAGATAATAGAGCCATTTCTTTTCGGCATAAAATTAAGAAATACTTCTTAGATGTTCAGTATATTAAGTGGTGAGAAGATAAAATAAGAGAAAGAAGAAAATAATAAGAGAAAAGAGAATAAAATAGAAGAGGTAAAATTGAAAAAAATAAAGTAGGAGATGAAATAAGATATGATAGATCGACAAGATGTGTTAATTTTTGTCAAAAAATTGAAATGACTCTATTATTCTCCCCGTAAACTGCTAATTTGCAAAGGTACATGTTTTATTGCACAATTAGTATAATAAGAAAGCGAACGAAAAAATACGTATGAAGTAGTGTTAGTGGATAATGACGTGTATAAAATATTAAATTATTGATTCTAATGATACAAGTTGTAACTAAGATGACGTGTATGGTAATTTATTGTTCAAAACATTTCTAAATGAGAATTGCATAATTTTAAGAGAGACTAAAATGAAAACACTTGCTATTGTTAAGAGACAGAGGAAGATATTAGAACGTCCCAAATAAGAACCCGACTTCATTATTATGGAACGAAGTTATATACTCAATGAGCACTTTAAATAAAGGCTACAAATTATCCAACTCCTGTATAAATATACAAAACATAAAATAACTTTGGTGCAAAAGATAGGTTGTTAAAATTGGCACTAAATCCATTGAAGAAACTGTGGTGTCTATGTTAATCACAGACTTCTATCTAAAGTAGTAGTTGTCGAAATTAAATGGCACTAAATCCATTGAAGAAACTGTGGTGTCTATGTTAATCACAGACTTCTATCTAAAGTAGTAGTTGTCTAAATTACATGAATGGCTTATATATGTATGTACACGCAGACACAGAAAACTGTCTGAATCAACTGGATTTTGTTTATACTAGACTTTGGCTCAGTATGCAATGCCAATTGCTATGCATGCCTATAATATGGAAACAAATAAACTCTTTCCTATAAAATTCAACAAATATATATATATATATATATATATATATATATATAGGGATGTATTCATTTCCTTTTCCTATATTTCCTCCTTTTTCCTTCTTAATATCAGCCATTAGATTAGAGAAATGGACGGTCAAGATCAACATTGGGTAATTAATCCCGTGTTGCATTATTTGTCATATTTTGTGCATTATGAGGGTACAATAGTAATCTAATAATGGCTGGAAACCGCTACGAATAATGCACCACATGGTCACGAGTAATGCATATAATTGCCTATATAATGCACAATATGTGAACTGCAATGCATACGAACAAGATGTGTTGTGTTATGATGTTTGACACACGTTTCTTGTTTCCCCTAAGGGTTTAATAAGCTTAGTGCCTAGGGTATAGTACGTAGACAAGTATGTAATCTTCACATGGTAACGAGTAATGGATATATTTGTCTATATAATGCACAATTTGTGAACTGCAATGCATACGAACAAGATGTGCTGTGTTATGATGTTTGACACACGTTTCTTGTTTCCCCTAAGGGTTTAATAAGCTTAGGGGCTAGGGTATAGTACGTACGCATTAATAACAAATTATAAAACGATACGAATAATTCACCAAATTGTCACGAGTAATGGATGTTATTAACTATATAATGCACAATATGTGAACTGCAATGCATACGAATAAGATGTACCATGTTATGATGTTTGACACACGTTTCTTGTTTCCCCTAAGGGTTTAATAAGCCTAGGGGCTAGGGTATAGTACGTAGACATTACTAAATGCACGTATGTAATCTTCAATCCGTTGATTAACCCATATACACAATACCTCTAATAATGCATAATATACTGAGATAATGACAATTAACAGCTACATAATGCACTACCTAAACCAAATAATGCACATACGTATATTCCAATAACAACAATTTGTTAGTAATGTCTACGTACTATACCCTAGCCTCTAAGCTTATTAAACCCTTAGGGGAAACAAGAAACGTGTGTCAAACATCATAACATGGTACATCTTATTCGTATGCATTGCAGTTCACAAATTGTGCATTATACAGTTAATAACATCCATTACTCGTGACAATTTGGTGAATTATTCGTATCGTTTTATAATTTGTTATTAATGCGTACGTACTATACCCTAGCCCCTAAGCTTATTAAACCCTTAGGGGAAACAAGAAACGTGTGTCAAACATCATAACACAGCACATCTTGTTCGTATGCATTGCAGTTCACAAATTGTGCATTATATAGTCAATTATATCCATTACTCGTTACCATGTGAAGATTACATACGTGTCTACGTACTATACCCTAGCCCCTAAGCTTATTAAACCCGTAGGGGAAACAAGAAACGTGTGTCCAAACATCATAACATGGTACATCTTATTCGTATGCATTGCAGTTCACATATTGTGCATTATATAGTCAATTATATGCATTACTCGTGACCATGTGGTGCATTATTCGCAGATACTAAAATGTGGCAGTTACTTTTCCGTCAAATGTCAATAATAACCCTGTAATGCATACAACCACCTTCTATAATGCAACACAGTACCAGTTTTATAGAATCAATCTGATCCGTTGATGCCTTAGATCTAATGCGTAATATTAAGAAGGAAAAAGGATCTAAGATGTGAAAAGGAGATTAACGCTCCCCTATATATATATATATATATATATATATAGGGATATATTCATTTCCTTTTCCTATATTTCCTCCTTTTTCCTTCTTAATATCAGCCATTAGATTAGAGAAATGGACGGTGAAGATCAACATTGAGTAATTAATCCCGTGTTGCATTATTTGTCATATTTTGTGCATTATGAGGGTACAATAGTAATCTAATAATGGCTGGAAACCGCTACGAATAATGCACCACATGGTCACGAGTAATGCATATAATTGCCTATATAATGCACAATATGTGAACTGCAATGCATACGAACAAGATGTGCTGTGTTATGATGTTTGACAAACGTTTCTTGTTTCCCCTAAGGGTTTAATAAGCTTAGGGGCTAGGGTATAGTACGTAGACATGTATGTAATCTTCACATGGTAACGAGTAATAGATATAATTGACTATATAATGCACAATTTGTGAACTGCAATGCATACGAACAAGATGTGTTGTGTTATGATGTTTGACACACATTTCTTGTTTCCCCTAAGGGTTTAATAAGCTTAGGGGCTAGGGTATAGTACGTACGCATTAATAACAAATTATAAAACGATACGAATAATTCACCAAATTGTCACGAGTAATGGATGTTATTAACTATATAATGCACAATATGTGAACTGCAATGCATACGAATAAGATGTACCATGTTATGATGTTTGACACACGTTTCTTGTTTCCCCTAAGGGTTTAATAAGCTTAGGGGCTAGGGTATAGTACGTAGACATTACTAACAAATTGTTGTTATTGGAATATACGTATGTGCATTATTTGGTTTAGGTAGTGCATTATGTAGCTGTTAATTGTCATTATCTCAGTATATTATGCATTATTAGAGGTATTGTGTATATGGGTTAATCAACGGATTGAAGATTACATACTTGCATTTAGTAATGTCTACGTACTATACCCTAGCCCCTAAGCTTATTAAACCCTTAGGGGAAACAAGAAACGTGTGTCAAACATCATAACATGGTACATCTTATTCGTATGCATTGCAGTTCACATATTGTGCATTATATAGTTAATAACATCCATTACTCGTGACAATTTGATGAATTATTCGTATCGTTTTATAATTTGTTATTAATGCGTACGTACTATACCCTAGCCTCTAAGCTTATTAAACCCTTAGGGGAAACAAGAAACGTGTGTCAAACATCATAACACAGCACATCTTGTTCGTATGCATTGCAGTTCACAAATTGTGCATTATATAGTCAATTATATCCATTACTCGTTACCATGTGAAGATTACATACATGTCTACGTACTATACCCTAGCCCATAAGCTTATTAAACCCTTAGGGGAAACAAGAAACGTGTGTCAAACATCATAACACAGCACATCTTGTTCGTATGCATTGCAGTTCACATATTGTGCATTATATAGGCAATTATATGCATTACTCGTGACCATGTGGTGCATTATTCGCAGATACCAAAATGTGGCAGTTACTTTTCCTTCAAATGTCAATAATAACCCTGTAATGCATACAACCACCTTCTATAATGCAACACGGAACCAGTTTTATAGAATCAATCTGATCCGTTGATGCCTTATATCTAACGCGTAATATTAAGAAGGAAAAAGGATCTAAGATGTGAAAAGGAGAATAACGCTCCCCTATATATATATATATATATATATATATATATAGGGATGTATTCATTTCCTTTTTGCATTATATTTCCTCCTTTTTCCTTCTTGGTCTCAGCCCCACAATTTTGTCATCTGACGGTTAGATTGATGCCATGTGTCATTTAATAATGCAGATTTTCAGTTGAATAATGTACACCGACTAATAATGCAGATCATCTGGACCGTTGATGAATGAGATCTAACGGCCCATACTAAGAAGAATAAAGGATCTAAGGGATGAATAGGAGAATAACGCTCCCATATATTGTAACAACCCAGAATTTTATAAGGGGTTTTTACGAGATCAAATAAGAGCACGGTACAGCTGATACTGAGAATTTTCAAGGCAGCACTAAAGTTTTAAATAATCTTACGTCAAGTGAGGAGAATCTAGACAAGGCAACTTATAACTTTTGTGCGTTATTTAGCAATTATTTTCGATGAATATCCATAGAATAAATCCAAAATAAAAGTTGTTAATGCCCAGCATATCCATCGGAAGTTCGAAAAAGTCTTATGATACCAATTTATCGAATCCTAATCTAAATCAATTGGAGAGAAACGTGCGAGTGCCGAATAACCAGTTCGATGGTTGTAGTATATTCCCAAGGAAGCCCGATGTATCACCAATGTTCCCTACATAGAGAAAGAATTTAAAAAAAAAGTGATTTAAATAAATAGAAAAAGAAATTGGAAAATTGAATGAGATCTTTATCCATTTCTCTCCCATTTACGGGAACCATCTACACACTTTCAACTCCCACTTCTACACCGCCACACACATACACACACTAAATATCTCTCCCTCTGAACATTTCCCCACTCTCTTTCTAAACATACAAATACACGTAATGTTGGGAAGGAGGTGGACTCCCCCAAGACAGCCATCTACTGCTCCTCCGGCGACGAGCTCTTTCCCTACTAACTTCTTTTCCACCGATTCTCAATTCGAAGAATTCAGAGGCGGCGTCCTTTCTCCTCTGGCGGATTCGCCACCATCTCGTCGGAAATCTGGGGTCCCAGTGA
Organism: Salvia splendens; assembly: GCF_004379255.2. Lineage (NCBI taxonomy): Eukaryota > Viridiplantae > Streptophyta > Magnoliopsida > Lamiales > Lamiaceae > Salvia > Salvia splendens. The sequence goes on along the minus strand of NC_056036.1, from coordinate 15,192,478 downwards.
GAGTGGTATCAGAGCATCCTTTCTCGCTCTGAACCCGAGAGTCTTCTTTGAAAGTCTTTGGTCTAGCCTTGTTCCACTAGACTGTCTAATCGATGAAAATTCTCTTAGCACTCCCACCAATCGCGCTCAATGAGGAAAAAGGTAACTTGTTCTTTTTCAAAAGAAAGTCGAGATGTTTGAAAGTTTGAAATGGAGGAATAACTCATGCAGTTAATTTGAGTGAACAAATGAAAATGCCAAGTTTAAAGAAAGAGTTGATGTTTCTTGATTTGGTAGTGTGCTTAAAGAAAGAGTTAGTATGTCTTTTCTTGGCTAAAGATTGAATGTATGAATAAAAGAAATAACTTTCCTAAATGGAAAAATGTACTGAAATGTGAAAGTATAAAGTGTACGAGTCTGGTACCAATTGGTGAAATGACACATCTTTTTGAGTTAGTCATTTAATCATGTTGCCAGTATGGGGAAATCGAAATTTTCAAGAACTTAGAATACTTAGTTATGCGTTCCTTCTAGAACACAATATGAACTCGAACTTAGAAGTACAGTATGAACATTTCTCGCTTTCCCGAGCGACGAAAAGAAAAGGACGCGATAAGAAAGAAACTTCGTCACGAGAAAAGCAATCTAACATAGAACAAAACAATGTTTCTAGAAAGATGGTAGGGGTTAGATGCTTTTTTTTACATCCCAATGACATGAATAATCTGGGTTAGCCATTGTCTTTCTTGACAATTCAATCACTCCAAAGGATCATACCTTTGATCAAACTAAGCGATGTACACATACATAGCAAGAAAATATGATTACAATGTAAAGATAGAACCTAGCTCTACAATATAAGTAAAAAGAAACGACGTGTTACGAGGATGAGCTTTATGAAGAACCGAGAGTACCAGAGAGTCGTAATCGCCACATATGGTCATCTGACGTGATCGTATGGTGAAAGTAGCTTGTGACCAAAGTTTCCCATAACTCGTTTACCATCCTCTCTAAAGAGTTAAACAAGGGAATACCACCATTGTAGTTAACCAGGAAAATTCATCAGCAACGCTTACTTGGGTTCCCATGAATTCCAATTTCTCGAATTCCCCTGATCAAAATACTTTTGTTGAATTAAGATCTTAAATGACTTTCTTTGCAAGGTAATGTGCCATTATTTTCCCTCTTATATGTCTAGGTTGTGAATCACTTTCAGTTTTGAGCTTGCTCCCTCATGTTTTCTGATAACCTCCAGTGACTACGGTCCTTCTTTACTCATTCTGTATAAAAGCAATATTTTGACTCTCTGAATTCTTGCCACCAAACTCTTATACTCGGAGCTGCTTTATTTATAGCCTTCAGAATGAACATGTTTCCCTAAACTATTGTCTCTTCAATGATAATATATTCTTCAAAGATCGTTGGTAGACCTTTTGTGATTTCAAATGTACTTATTGACAAGCTCATTAATAGTCACCTCTTCTTAATTCCACTATAATTATTCCATCATGTTTTGAGCTCTTCAGCAACTCCAGGTCTAAAGCAAATTGCTCTCTCCCTGAACTAGGTTGTTTTGATTGTCTTCTCTACTAGTTAATTTCCGTGAATTGATTATAAACGTTGTGAATTCATTAACGTGATATAGTATCACGATGTTGTTGACCCAAAAGGGTAGTTCCTTGTTATTCTTCTTTCTCAAATCCACTTGAGACCAATCATTTTCAGTCTTACTATTTTGGAGCAGCCATATGGTGAGACTTTAAACCTTTTAATTTGACTCTTTGTGTTTTCAGACATACTTATTGACAAGCTCTTTGTTTTACATGAGTACTCTCATCTTCTGAATTCAAATATGACTGTTGTCTCTTGATTTGAGCTTTTCTGCAAGCTCCATGTTAAAGCTGACACATTGCTTCTCCCTTGGCTAGTTTTCTCTTGTTGCCCTCTTTATTAGTTAGTTTCCTTGAACTGCTTATAAACTCTAAAAATTTCGTTGATATGATCTTCTATCACAGTGTTGTTGGGCAAATTGCAACTGTTTGTTTTTCCTATTCTTTTCAAATCCATTTGTAACCAACCATCTCAGGTCTTCCTGTTATCATCTAGGAATACTTGAAACTTTTCTACTTGACCGTTCATTTTGAATATAATATTGGCAACATATTATTGACATCTACATTTTATTCATCATACCCACACTTTCGCAATTTATTCCATCTAGCAAGCTCTTCCCACAATAAAATTTCCAAGCTCTATGGGTATAGGTCAAGCCCTTTAAAGTTGTATCTTTTCTTTTCTGGGAGTGAGCATAATGAGCCCAATTGAGCATAGTCTTTGCACTTCATGAAAATTTTATTGCGAGCTATCGGTGAGAGTTTGTGATGAACCAAATTACTCACGTAATCGAACTAATTAAGTCGTTTATTTCCATGGTGACCTTGGAGCCTCCCAGAGTAAAAACCATTCGAATGATTCTCTTTGAATCCCAAATTCGATTCCTATCAAAGTTAAAACTGTTAGACCACCTCAAAATTTACTCGCGCGAGACCCTCAAGGAATGCAAGACATTGACCGCTGAAAAAAAAAAACCCACGGACCGGAAGAGGCAACGTGGGAGCTAGAAGAGAAAATGAAGGAGCAATATCCCAAGCTTTTTGTCTAAATACTTTCTAAATTTCGGGATGAAATTTCTTTTAAGGAGGGTAGAATGTAACAACCCAGAATTTTATAAGGGGTTTTTACGAGATCAAATAAGAGCACGGTACAGCTGATACTGAGATTTTTCAAGGCAGCACTAAAGTTTTAAATAATCTTACGTCAAGTGAGGAGAATCTAGACAAGGCAACTTATAACTTTTGTGCGTTATTTAGCAATTATTTTCGATGAATATCCATAGAATAAATCCAAAATAAAAGTTGTTAATGCCCAGCATATCCATCGGAAGTTCGAAAAAGTCTTATGATACCAATTTATCGAATCCTAATCTAAATCAATTGGAGAGAAACGTGCGAGAGCCGAATAACCAGTTCGATGGTTGTAGTATATTCCCAAGGAAGCCCGATGTATCACCAATGTTCCCTACATAGAGAAAGAATTTTAAAAAAAAAGTGATTTAAATAAATAGAAAAAGAAATTGGAAAATTGAATGAGATCTTTATCCATTTCTCTCCCATTTACGGGAACCATCTACACACTTTCAACTCCCACTTCTACACCGCCACACACATACACACACTAAATATCTCTCCCTCTGAACATCTCCCCACTCTCTTTCTAAACATACAAATACACGTAATGTTGGGAAGGAGGTGGACTCCCCCAAGACAGCCATCTACTGCTCCTCCGGCGACGAGCTCTTTCCCTACTAACTTCTTTTCCACCGATTCTCAATTCGAAGAATTCAGAGGCGGCGTCCTTTCTCCTCTGGCGGATTCGCCACCATCTCGTCGGAAATCTGGGGTCCCGTCGGTGCGTGTTTCTCATCTCCAAAGGTACCTCAATTCCTCTACAATAGCCTCAATTTTGTGCATCTCATAGCTATGTAACCAATCCAATAATCTAGTAACCAAAACAAAACCGAATCAAAGAATCGAACTTTAATTTCACGAAATCAACGTAAGAACTTTACTTGCAGGATGGTTCGGGTTGGTTTCGGGGCTGCGCGGTGTCGTTTCGGAGCTGTTCGGGGACCATCGAGCAGCCACCGGACAACAACAACGGGCAGCGATAGCAGGCGCTGAACTTGGCGCTGCTGTACGTCAGCGGTGACCCCATGTGGCATGCGACGGAGGGGTGAGTAGTAGCTGACCGACGAGCAAAGGCTGCCGGCGTGGGGGTTGGCGCGATGGTGGAGGGTCTGGACGCGCGGCAGCAGCGTCTCACGGCGCCGAGCGACGGCGATTTCACAGCAGCGACCGTCGGCGAACAGCAGCGACGGCGATGCACGGCGAGGTCCGTTGCTATCTAAATCGGAGGCGACGAACAGGCTGACCGCCGGCGAGCCACGACGAATTCTGGAATTGGGCGTTTGGAAATCGAATGGATTGTTGTAATCTGAGATAGAGTCGAAGGAATATTAGAGACGACGTGCAACGGAGGAACGATCGACGGCGTCGTGGGGTGAATTGGAGAAAGCCGACGGAAATTGGGAGAGAGTAGTACCGGTTTGGTCGATTAGAGAGAGAGAAGCGTGGAGATGGTGGGAGTTAATATTGGGCCTTTGTGTGTTTTTTTTAAAAAAAAGAAGAAGAGAGAAATGGGGCCTTATAAATCAAATTGGATTTTATTTAGTTTGGGCTCCATTTAATTATTTTGGGGCTTTTAAGTAAATCTTTGGGCCGATAATTAATCGTGACGAAATTATGTAATTAATCCCGGAATATTTTGGAGGATGAATAATTTTATCCTAAGTCCGAAATAAATATATTTTCGAAGGGAAATGGTCGCGATAATTTAATTATGTACTTTTCTAATTTTGGATTTTTAATTCGACATCGTGGTTGAAAATACGAGGAGCCAACGGATGAATTATGGGCGTAAGCGGCCGACTGGCATTACCCCGCGACGCCTCGGGCGGCCGCTAAGGAAATGGAAAGAAAGAGGGAGACGACGTTCTCAAGTCACAGAAATAATTAAATTTAATAAAGAAGTGCTATTAATTAAATTTCCCAATTTAATTAATATGCAAGCTTCTAAAATTTTCTAACGGTGAACAAATGATAAAAGAAATAAAGTAGGGGCATGCATTTCTATAAGTATGTGAATTTCTATTAAGTACGTTGTTTGTTTTCAAAGGCTATCTCCGTGAGTTAAGGGTGGAGTCGGAACGAAAGATTCAAGTTAAGGGAACTAAACGATCAAGGTGAGCTTTCTTATACTAAAATACAAATCGTATTTTATGAAAAAAAGAACACATGTTCGTGATCTTTAAAGATGTTGTCATGCCATAAATGTTTTGTGTATGATGCCTATCTGTTTGGCTAAGGCCAAGTGAATTATGAACGATGATATAAGTCGAATTCGGGTCCCAGTGAGGGTGGTGTCCCGCTCGGACTAGTGTACACAAGCTACCTCTGACATGTTGGGCAGAGCAGGTGACCGTGGAAGGTGGCCACCTTCCCGGCACAAGAATACCTCTGACATGATGGGCAGAGAAGGTGACCGTGCGAGAACACCATCTCGACGGCACAATGTGATCAGATATGGCTAAGTACCGAAAAAAGGGTTGCAACCCAATGTGATATTTTTAGTAAGCTCGGGTCTTTTCAACAACACCCCGAGTGTTACTGTGATGATGGCTTGACAATATTTTCAAATGTATATGTGTAATTTTTGGCAATGGGTTCACTGAGTACTTTTGTACTCAACCCTGCATATAATTCTAAATGTGCAGGTTGAGCAGCGAAGTGGTGGAGGAAGTGCTATTGAGACAAGACATTTAATTCAGTCAGATTTTGACTCTCGGAGGTTCATGTCTTCACACATGGAACCGCGTTCATTTGCTTCCGTTGTGCATCTTAAAAGACTCAAGTCTATTTTGTTCAAAACTCTGATTTTATTTCGAGTTATTCCCATTTGTTTTGAGCTATGGTCGAATTGTGTTTTCCCCTTTCTTCTCCGCTTCTTTAATCCTCCCCTAGTCGCGATCAACCGTGTTTTCTATCCTTAGAAAATGCGGTCGTGACATATATACTATTCATCCCTTAGATCCTTTATTCTTCTTAATATGGGCCGTTAGATCTCATTCATCAACGGTCCAGATGATCTGCATTATTACACTATAATGGTGCATTATTAGTCGGTGTGCATTATTCAACTGAAAATCTGCATTATTAAATGACACGTGACACCAATCTAACCGTTGGATGACAAAATCGTGGGACTGAGATTAAAAAGAACAAAGAACAAAAGATACAAAAAGGAAATGAATACATCCATATATATATATATGTAGGGATATATATATATATAGGATTGTATTCAAATCCTTTTTCCACTATTAATCCAATCTCCTTTTTAATCTCAGCCGTGGATTTGTTGTGATCGGATGGTTAAAACATTGACAGATAATTAGTTAATTTCTTAAATTTTAACCGTTTAAAGGCATAATAGAGATTAACATTTGTAGTTAGTTATGGAATGCTCCATAATTTTAGCCGTATTATTTTATGCAGATTTCCCACTAAATATTTGTGCAGATTTTCATATTATTTTATGCAGATTTCGTTTAATTTTTAATCTCAGCCATATTTAGCTTCGAAGGAGGCATGTTGACATATAAAAACAGAAATGAACATAATGCAGGCACATAGGCAAATAATGTAAGCACATCAACTAATAATGAAGAGCTTATACCGAGTAATGAACTAACAAATATTCGATCAACTCCTTGACAATATAAAAAAACTTTGACATGATGCATGATACATGACATATAATGAATACAAATATACACATTAATGAACATAATCATTTACTTAATGAGCATAAGCTATTTCAACAATGACCAACGGCAATTCATGCATATATGAAAATAATTCATTAACATATGAACGTAATGCAGAGATTATATGAGGTAATGAATAAACAAATATTCCATTTGGCTGTTGACAATTAAAAACAGAAATGAACATAATGCATGCACATAGGCAAATAATGTAATCACATCACCTAATAATGAACAGCTTATGCCAAGTAATGAACAAACAAATATTCGATCAACTCCTTGACAATATTATAATTTAAGTTGTGCCGTGTGTCGTTGTTTGGCGAACGTTTCTTGTTCGCCCTAAGGGTTTGACAAGCCTAGGGGCTAGGGTGTAGTATGTTCTAAGTCTAAAAAATGTTGTCCAAATACACAAGCTGGAGTAATTCGTCTGGGGTTGCACATGCATAACGCGTGGGTATATTTTAAAACAGATATACGTAATGTACATATTGTGTAGTATAATGCGTAGTTTAGTTTCTGTAACGCATTGTTTGTGATATGTAATAAACATTTATCCTTACCCGTTTAGTTTAGGTTCTATAATGAACATTGTTTGTGGTATGTAATGAACACTTATCCTAGCCCCTAGTTTAGGTTGTGCCGTAATTCGATGTTTTACCCACGTTTCTTGTTTTCCCTAACGGTTTAACAAGCCTAGGGGCTAGGGTGTAGTATGTTCTAAGTCTAAAAAACGTTGTCCAAATACACGAGCTGCAGTAATTCCTCGGGGTTGCACATGCATAGCGCGTAGGCATTTTTTAAAACAGATATACATAATGTACATATTATGTAGTGTAATGCGTGACTTTAGTTTCTGTAATGCATTATTTGTGATATGTAATGAACATTTATCCAGCCCCGTTTCATTTAAGGTGTGCCGTGTTTCGATGTTTGGTGCACGTTCCTTGTTTTCCCTAAGGGTTTAACAAGCCTAGGGGCTAGGGTCTAGTACGTACAACAGCAACCACGTGATGCATAAAACAAGATAAATAATGCATTCAAATAGCCAAATAATGTTCAGAATCAATCAAGTAATGAACATACAAATAATGCTCTGAATGTTAACGAACAATGTATATTATTGGCTATATAATGGACCATATGTGAACTGCAATGAACACGAATAAGATGTGCCGTGTTTCGATGTTTGGCACACGTTTCTTGTTTCCCCTTAGGGTTTAATAAGTCTAGGGGCTAGGGTATAGTACGTACACATAAATAACAACGTTTAAACTGATACTAATAATGCATCGAATGGTTACGAATAATGGATATTATTGATTATATAATGCACCATATATGAACTGCAATGTATACAATTAAGATGTGTCGTGTTTCGATGATTGACACACGTTTTTTGTTTCCCCTAAGGGTTTAATAAGCCTAGGGGCTAGGGTATAGTACGTACTCATTAATAACAATGTTTAAACATAAACGTATAATGCACCGAATGGTAACGAGTAATGGATATTGTGGACTATATAATGCACCATTTGTGAACTGCAATGTATACGTATAAGATGTGTCGTGTTTCGATATTTGGCACACGTTTCTTGTTTCCCCTTAGGGTTTAATAAGCCTAGGGGCTAGGGTATAGTACGTACTCATTAATAACAACGTTTAAACCGATACGAATAATGCACCGAATGGAAACGAACTGATACAAATAATGCACCGAATGTTAACGAGTAATGGATTTTATTGACTATATAATGCACCATATTTGAACTGCAATGTATACGAATAAGATGTGACGTGTTTCGATGTTTGCCACACGTTTCTTGTTACCCCTAAGTGTTTAATAAGTGTAGGGGTTAGGGTGTAGTACGCACTCAATAATAACAACGTTTAAACTGATACATGCACCGAATTTTTGTTCGTTATTGGATTCTATAACACTGAATTACTCTAATAACTATGCGGTTAACTCATTGAAGTACTCATCAGCCCGTTGATAGTTCGTATTTCCTACAACAATCAAAATAATGACAACTACTATCTGGTGCCTTCAGCTTCTCCATGTTATTCAAGTAAGAGCACCAAGTGTCTATAATGACCGGGCTGACAGCTTTGAACGGTTCCAACGAAAGGAACTCACTCTGCACCGTTTGTTTTTAGTTGTCCTCATACACAATTGCATCTCTGCATATCAAAATCAAACGTAATGTAAACAAACAGGCTACATAATGCACTATCAAATCCAAATAATGAAATAATATACCATAATGCATTCACATATTCAAATAATGTAGTCATATTGGCAAATAATGAAGAAATTTTAACAAGTAATGAACAAGCAGATTTTCAATGTACTCGTTCACAATCTATAACCACACCAACAACTTTAATAATGTAATCATATAGGAAAATAATGCATTGATATACAGTTTTAATACACAGAATCTAACACTAAATACCCTTCCGCTTTTACGGTATAACACAGAATTACACATAATTCAAGAATATATGAAAATAATGCATTCACATATGAACATAATGCAGAGATTATATGAATTAATGAATATATTAATTTTAGATTTGTTATTTGACAATATAAAACAGAAATGACCATAATTCATTCACATTTTAAAATAATGTAGACACATTGGCAAATAATGAAGAGATTTTAAAAATTAATGAACAAGCAGATTTTCAATTTACTCTTCCGCAATCTATAACTGATGCGAAGCATATTTCTTATACTTTTCCCCCTAAACTACACACTTTTATGTTAATTATAACTCATCAAGTTGTATTTGTATTGAAGTTCAGGAGGGTTGGAAGCTGGAAGTTCGCCGGGTGAAATTGGCAAAGCAAGTAGAGATCAGAAACTTCGCCCGGTCGGGCGATTATGAGCTTCAAAACGCCCGGTCGGGCGAAACGCGTAAAAGCATGAGGAGAGTCCAGAAAGTTCGCCCGGTCGGGCGATTCTTCAAGACACTAAACGCCCGGTCGGGCGTTTCCTGCGAAACCATGCAGCAGACTTTCGCCCGGTCGGGCGATTCCCTCTTCTAATATCGCCCGGTCGGGCGTTCGGAATGTCAAGCAGTTTTCAGCAGTTTCAATCGACGGTTGAGTATAAAAAATAAGCGAAAAAGGAATCAGAGAAGGGGGGAATATACATAGAAAAAGACAGAGGGAGAGAAAGGAGGAGAGGAAGAAGAGAAGGAAGACATTCCGACCATTATTCCAACCATCAATTCCCGAATCCCGACTCCACTCGAAGAGAGCCACACACCTATGGTTTTGTTTCTACATTCTACTATGTGTATAGGCTAGACTCTCTTTGTTGCTCCAAGTTGTAATCTAGGCTTGTGCATTTGTTTTAACACCTTGAATCGTATGTTCGATACCAACAATGTGTTTGATAATTAAAATGCTACGTTTTTGGCTAATGATGTAGTGTTGTTAAATCTTAACTATCGTCTCTTTAACATAGCTTAGGATTGATCGTTTGTTGGTATGCTATCGATTTAGAACTGTTCAGGGGATAAATTGATAGTGGATTAGGTAAGTAATTATAGTAGACGACGTTTGTTCCCGCGCGTCTGCAGGAATTAAATGTCGTTGAAAGCTGGTTCATGGAACAAGTGTTCAGCTGACTGTGAACTATACGTCGTAGACATGTTCAGTGCACGCGATTAGGTTGATAATTCTAATCCCGTCATATGGTTCGTTGTAATGGTGTGTAACAACGCAAGCTCAGAGAGCAACTTGGAGTGACTTGTCTTTCACGTGTTAAAAACCTCACTTTAGTAGCTTAAGTTAGTTAACCTTCTCAAAATCAAAACAAAATCTTTACATGCTTTGTGTAGTCCTATTAAGTGTAAGCAATCTCGCCTCCCTGTGGATCGACACTTGAAATACTACTACGATACTGTATTCTTGCAGTAGTGTAGTATTATTAGAGTTTAAATAATTGAACTTGATAATCTTTATACATTGTTTGAGAACTCTAAAATATCGCATCAAGTTTTGGCGCCGTTGCCGGGGAGGCAATAGCTTGTTTATGCTTAATTGTTTTAGTTTTTATTTTGTTTTGTTTGATTTTTCTTTTTGAGTTTTATAGGTACATTGTTCGTGTTCTACGGTGTGATAGCCATCTACCACGTCCGGACTTGAAGACGAAGGAGTGTATTATTTTAGGTAATATTTAGCTTACTCTTAGTTTAGTTTTAGGTAATTTTGTTTGCACACTAGCACACACGATTTATAGGACTTACCCCGAAGTTGTCGAGAGGTCTCGCTTTCGGTAATAGGAATATTTTGTGCTTGTGCTTGGTGTATTTTCTGTTGTGTAGGTAAAAAAAAATAAAAAAAAGGAAAAGTGAATGCACACGCGATCACAGGGTACACCACCGTTTGGACTACTCTGTTATCAAAGAAGAAGGGTTAGAGGTTCAGAGTTTGAGATCTTCCCGGACTATTCGAGTCCATTCAGAAATAACCGAGAAGAAAGGGATCAGGATTCAGACGGTGAATCAATGGCTGAGAATAATGAGATTCCACCACCCGTGGTACGGTTTGGCGACACTCTTAGGTCGGGAATTGAGCACCCGGGGGAGTTCGCTTATGCAAACGACAACGTCAACATTCCACCTCACTACATTAGTTTGGTGAATGGAGGAAATCTTTTCCACGGACGGGATGAAGAAGATCCGGTGAGCCACCTCAATGCCTTTTATGAGCTGACAAACTCGCATAGACCTCCAAATGTGGAGCATCATCGGATTAAGAGGGCCCTATTTCCGTTCTCGTTGAGGGAGAACGCAAGAGCGTGGTATGACTCACTCCCGGGCTACAACATAGCAACGTTCCAAGAGTTGAAGACGCTGTTCCTCTTGGAATACAACTCTCCAATGAAGATTGAGAAATTGAGAGAGGAAATCACTTCATTCCGCCAGAAGTATGACGAGTCCTTCGCGGAAGCATGGAAGAGATTCACAGAGTTGATAAGGAAATGTCCAAGTCACGGACTAGCTCCGGGGCATGACCTTTTGAAATTCTACAAGGGACTCAACAGTGAAGGCACGGGATTGGTGACTGCAGGTTCGAATGGGAACCTAGATGATCTAACTCACGATGAGGTGAGGGCTTTGTTTCAACGGCTGGCCAACAATCAACGGAATTGGCACAATCCAAGGCGAGGGGCTGATAGAGCAGGAGATACATTTGGTGCTACAAAGGATGCGGAAAGAGTGACCGCAATTGAGGCTCAACTGGCGGACATTAGCACTCAAATGTCGTCGATGACAAAGGCAGTTAAATCCCTTCAACTGACTCCTCAACCCCAAGCTGTGACGGTGATGAGATGTGGGTTGTGCCAAGGCGGGCATCATACTGATCAGTGCCCAAGTCTTCAAGGACCACCTGTGGAAGATGTGAACTATATTGGCAACAATCGCCAAGGGTTCAATCAGGGCAACCAATACAACAATCAGCAAAATTGGAGGCCTCAACAAACGGGATGGAATCAGGCTGGTCCTAGCAACAACTCGGGAAATCAATGGAGGAACAACACTCAACCGCCGGGTTATGAGAAGAAGCCAACCGTCGAGGATCAGTTGGGGCAGATTCTCTCTTTCATGACTAAGAGTCAAAAGGAGAACGAAAATTTCAAGGAAAGGACGGTGGAAAAGTTTGGGCAGATGGAGGCGACAATGAGGAATCTTGAGACGCAGATAGGGCAGCTTGCCACGGCATCACACACGAGGATTCCTAACACCATCCCGAGCAATACCGTACCTAATCCGAGAGGCAATGAACAGTGTAAGGCAGTGGTCTTGAGAAGTGGTCGTGAGTTGGATTCGACACCATCAATGGACGGCCAAGGTACTTCCAGCATCTCACACGCAGGGGCGGATGAGATGTTAGGCTTGCATTCCTCGCACGCAAGGGCGGACGAAGCATGTAAGGGAAGTCCCGCGTTGGTGCAGGGTGCCCAACATGGTCAAGAACAGGCTGCATCCGGCAGCAAGGAAAATGGTGTGGAATCCAAGTTAAGCGAGAAGTTTTTGGCAGAGAAGAAGGGAAAGCAGAAAGTAGAGATGGGATCAAAGGAACAGCTGATGACAAGTCCGGCATTAGACCCGAAAAGCAAGTTCAACTTCCCTGATCACATTCCTCCTCCACCATATCCACCGAAGAGGAAGAAGAGAGCTCCAAAGGAGAAAAGCTTCGAGTGGATGATGAACGTGATTCGAAAAGTGAATGTGGATGTATCGTTGGTGGACCTCTTCACTAATTTCCCCAAGTTCTCCAAGTTCTTCAAGGACATGATGGCAAACAAGGAGAAACTTCAAGACGAGGGAATAGTGGCATTGAGCATGAATTGCTCACAACTGATTTCGGGAATGATGCCCATGAAGAAGAGGGATCCGGGAAGTTGTGTGATTCCTTGTGAGATAGGCAACACAATTTTCACCAAATGTCTATTGGATCAAGGATCGGGGATCTCACTGATGGCGTTGAAAACAGCACGTGCCATTGGACTGGAGAACAGAATGGAGCCCATCGACATTGCTCTACAATTGGCTGATCACTCCATTGTGAAGCCCACAGGAATAGTAGAGGATGTCTTGGTCAAGGTAGATAAGTTCGTCATCCCCGTTGATTTCATAGTATTGGATATGCCTGAGGACAAAGAGGTGCCAATTCTGTTTGGCAGACCGTTTCTTGCCACAGGGGACGTGTTGCTAGGAGCAAAGGACAACTCAGTCACGTTTAGAATTAATGGTGAGCAAGTGACCATTAATGTGGAGAAAGCGATGAAGCATCCTAGTGATGCAAAAGCGTGCTTTAGAGTTGATGTCCTCGACAAGTGTATCTTTGACAAGATGCGTTGCTCGGCAAGTATAGAAGGAAGCGTTTATGATAAGGGGAGCTTGGAAAGAGACTTTGGTTCGACAATTAAAGTTGATTTTGATTTTGATGAAAGTGAGGATGCTCAAATTGATCAACCAAGTCTCGAGAATGAATGTATGGTGGATACTTTCGTGGCGGATGTGCAGCCTTCAATTGAAGTACCACCAAAGCTAGAATTGAAGCCACTCCCGACAAATCTGAAATACGCATTCCTTGGTGAGAATGAATCTTTACCGGTTGTGATATCGGCGATGTTGAATGATGAAGAAGAATTGAAGTTGATAGAGCTACTGAAGTCACACAAGAAAGCTCTAGGTTGGTCCATTGCCGACATCAAAGGAATTAGCCCCGCAATATGCATGCATAAAATCTTGATGGAAGATGGAGCTAAGCCGGTAAGAGAGAGACAAAGGAGGTTGAACCCACTTATGCAAGAAGTGGTTGAAAAAGAAGTGAAGAAATTGTTGAAATATGGGATGATCTATCCCATTTCCGATAGTGAGTGGGTTAGCCCGGTGCAATGTGTACCAAAGAAAGGGGGAATAACCGTGACTGTCAATGAGAAGAATGAAGTTTTGGCAACTCGATTGGTGAACTCATGGAGAGTGTGCATGGATTATAGAAAGTTGAACACGGCGACGAGAAAAGATCACTTCCCGTTGCCATTTCTGGATCAGTTGCTCGATAGGATCGCGGGTTATTCCCATTATTGTTTTCTAGATGGATATTCGGGGTACAATCAGATTGCAATTGCCCCGGAAGATCAGGAAAAGACGACATTCACATGTCCTATTGGAACTTATGCCTTCCGCCGGATGCCTTTTGGTTTGTGTAATGCACCGGCTACATTCCAACGTTGCATGATGGCAATTTTTTCCGATATGAATGAAGATATCATGGAGATCTTCATGGATGATTTCTCCGTCTTTGGATCCTCATTTGACTTTTGCTTAGAAAACTTGAGACGGGTCCTACAAAGATGTGAGGAGTCAAATCTCGTGCTAAATTGGGAAAAGTGTCAATTTATGGTCAAGGAGGGCATAGTGTTGGGACACAAGGTGTCGGAGTTGGGGTTGGAGATGGATAAGGCGAAGATTGATGTGATCTCGAAGTTACCTCCCCCAACGAATGTGAAGGGCATCCGTAGTTTCCTTGGTCATGCGGGATTCTACCGACGGTTTATAAAAGATTTTTCAAAGATTGCAAAGCCACTTTACAACTTGCTTGAAAAGGATGCCAAGTTCGTCTTTGATGGGAAATGCCTTGAGGCATTTGAATTGTTGAAGAAAAAGCTAGTCAAAGCTCCTATTATTATCACACCCGATTGGTCAAAGCCGTTTGAGTTGATGTGTGATGCTTCGGACTATGCTGTGGGGGCCGTTCTAGGCCAAAGGAGAGACAAGGTCCTACACGCCGTCTACTATGCTAGCAAAGTACTCAATGAAGCTCAACTGAATTACACCACGACAGAGAAGGAAATGTTAGCAGTTGTGTATGCTTTCGAGAAGTTTCGTGCTTACTTACTTGGCACGAAAGTGGTAGTGTTCACGGACCATTCAGCTATCAAATATTTGATGAATAAGAAAGATGCAAAGCCTCGGTTGGTGAGGTGGATCCTCTTACTACAAGAGTTTGATGTGGAGATTAAAGACAAAAAGGGGACCGAGAACTTGGTAGCTGATCATCTCTCTAGACTAGAGGGATTGGAAGAGACGGAGGATGAAAGAAAGAAAAGGATAAATGAGAAATTTCCCGACGAGCAAGTGTTGCAAGTGGAGGCTCGGGAAACATATGTGCCGTGGTTTGCCAATTTGGCGAACTACCTTGTCACGGGCATTATACCAGAAGGGTTGTCTTCTAACCAAAAGAAGAAATTTTTGAGTGACACCCGCACGTATGTTTGGGAAGATCCGTTTCTCTTCCGCATTTGTAGTGATGGAGTTATTCGAAGGTGCGTTGGAGAGCATGAGCACCTTCAGATTTTGTCTGCATGCCATGATTCGTTGTATGGCGGCCACTTTGGAGCACGACGAACGGCTTTTAAAGTGCTTCAGTCCGGATTCTTTTGGCCATCGATCTTCAAGGATGCAAAAGCCTATGTAGAGAGATGTGACAGTTGCCAAAGAACCGGCAATATCTCGTGGAGAAATGAAATGCCGATGAATAATATTCACGAGGTAAAACTTTTTGATGTTTGGGGAATAGACTTCATGGGACCGTTTCCCAAGTCTAATGGGCAGCAATACATTCTCGTTGCTGTTGACTACGTTTCTAAGTGGGTAGAGGCAGTGGCCTCGGCGACCAATGATGCTAAAGTGGTGCTGAAGTTTATCAAGAGTCACATCTTTAACCGCTTTGGGATACCACGAGCCATTATCAGTGATGGAGGAACTCATTTTTGCAATAAGTTATTTGAGAACCTCCTAGGTAAGTATGGTGTCCAACACAAGGTTGCTACCCCTTATCATCCCCAAACGAGTGGTCAAGTTGAAGTATCCAATCGTGAGATAAAGCGGGTGCTTGAGAAAGTTGTAAGGCCGTCTCGGAAGGATTGGGCTCAAAAGTTAGATGATGCTTTGTGGGCATATCGAACGGCGTATAAGACTCCGATTGGAACTTCACCATACAAGTTGGTCTTTGGAAAGGCTTGCCATTTGCCGGTAGAGCTTGAGCATAAAGCTTTTTGGGCTTTGCAAAAGCTTAATTTGGATTATGATGCTGCAGCCGAGAAAAGGGTGTGTGATATGAATGAAATGGACGAGTTTAGGCTTCATGCATACGAGAGTGTTGATCTCTACAAAGAGCGTGCTAAGAGGGTACATGATGCAGCCATTAAGCCTCGTCAATTTCATGAGGGACAACGGGTCCTTTTGTACAACTCTCGGCTTAAACTGTTTCCGGGCAAGCTCAAGTCAAGATGGTGGGGGCCTTATGTGGTGCACAAGGTATACCCCTATGGTGCTGTGGATGTTCAGGATGAGAAGAATGGGAGCATTTGGAAGGTGAATGGCCAACGCTTGAAGGCCTATGTTGGAATTGAAGGTGGCATGGAGACAGAAGAGGTGGTCACACTAGAGAATCCGAAAGTGTAGACCAAGGATGAAGAAGGTCGAGCCAACGACTATAAACAAAGGCGCTGATTGGGAGGCAACCCAAGTTTTTTTTTTGTTTTTATTTTTGATTTCATTTGTTGGAGGTTTTGTTTGCTCAATTCTTTCCTCTAACGTTTTTTTGAATTGAGTGTTTCTTTTTGTAGTTTTTGTTCTTTTTGTAGGAGCAACTGGGAGTTAGGATTGGAGCTTAGGAGGAAGCACACCTGCAAAGGATTTTTACACCCACCCTCCCACCCGAATGCACTATGGACGTCATGCCAAGTTTGGGGGAGTTTCCTTTCCCTTTACTTTATTTATCTTTTTTGCATGCATTGAGGACAATGACGCATTCAAGTTTGGGGGGGTTATGAATGATTTGTGATGTATGTTTTTGGGTGTTTTGCGTGATAAAGATGTTTTGAATCTATGTAGTTGACGGGTGCATGCTTTATCTTCGGCTTTCTGGTTAGGAAATCTTACTTAATTTTACTTGAACTTTGAAGCTTAGGATGAATGGAATGGGTGCATGAATTTATTTGAAAGAGCATGTTGTGATTACATCCGATTTCTTGAGTTGAGGAGAGTGTGAAAATCGCATGACTTGTGGAAATTATGTTGGATTGATTTGCTTTATCGAGTGAAGTGCTTGCGTTCGTTTGTGTTAACGATATGGGAGGATAAGGCACTAGGATGAACTCCATGGCCAAATGATCACATGCCTAGTCCATCAAATGATCCCCTAGAAGCCACCTTGAGCTTAATTTCTTATTCTTTGTGTAAACACTTAGCCAAACACTTAGCCACTGAAATAAGCCTAATTTTAGCCTCATCGATAGACCTTGCTACTATTTGGGTGCTAAATACAAGTTGAGCTTTGTGGTTTGAGTTTGAGTGTGGGTGGTGAATTGTAAAGAGTAGACATTTCTAGACTTGATAGAAGGTGAAAAGAATGAAGTTCTAAGAAGAAAAAAAAACAAGAAAAAGAAAAAGACGACCTCCAAATTCACAAAAGTCGAGGTCTTTACAAAAACAAAAAAAAAGAATAAGTTGATGAAATAAAGATAGAGCTTCTATGTTTGTTTGTGTAATCTCGTCTGGAATAGATCTCAAGTTTGGGGGAGTGTGGGTTTGGTTGTAATTTTTCGTTGGTTAATCTTTGGAAGGAAGTTGTAGGAGGGAAGATTTTGGCACTCAAATGTGTAGCCTTTGAGCTCACTATCCATATTGATCCTACCTCGTCCCTAGCCCCATTACAACCTTGAAACAAGACCTTTGACCTTATCGTTGATGTGTGGATGTTGTGTAAATAACTTGGTAGAGTTAAAGAAGTTCGGTTTGAAATCCGTGTGTCTATGTGATTAGTAGTGCTTGATGAGTCGATGATGATGGTTTGAGTTGTTTGATCGCATGCTTGGACTTATTTTGAAGTGCACCTTAACTTGACGTTCTAGGAGGATGAGTGATTGTTCTTGAGAGTGGGAAATCTCGATTGGAAATGTTGGGGGTTTGGATTTTGTCACTCACGTCCCTACATGATTCTTTTTGATGAAAATCTCTTTGCGGGTGAAGTTTGGGTGAGTTGTCGTGCTTAAAATGTACCTTGCTCGGGGCGAGCAAGAGATCAAGTTTGGGGGTATTTGATGCGAAGCATATTTCTTATACTTTTCCCCCTAAACTACACACTTTTATGTTAATTATAACTCATCAAGTTGTATTTGTATTGAAGTTCAGGAGGGTTGGAAGCTGGAAGTTCGCCGGGTGAAATTGGCAAAGCAAGTAGAGATCAGAAACTTCGCCCGGTCGGGCGATTATGAGCTTCAAAACGCCCGGTCGGGCGAAACGCGTAAAAGCATGAGGAGAGTCCAGAAAGTTCGCCCGGTCGGGCGATTCTTCAAGACACTAAACGCCCGGTCGGGCGTTTCCTGCGAAACCATGTAGCAGACTTTCGCCCGGTCGGGCGATTCCCTCTTCTAATATCGCCCGGTCGGGCGTTCAGAATGTCAAGCAGTTTTCAGCAGTTTCAATCGACGGTTGAGTATAAAAAATAAGCGAAAAAGGAATCAGAGAAGGGGGGAATATACATAGAAAAAGACAGAGGGAGAGAAAGGAGGAGAGGAAGAAGAGAAGGAAGGCATTCCGACCATTATTCCAACCATCAATTCCCGAATCCCGACTCCACTCGAAGAGAGCCACACACCTATGGTTTTGTTTCTACATTCTACTATGTGTATAGGCTAGACTCTCTTTGTTGCTCCAAGTTGTAATCTAGGCTTGTGCATTTGTTTTAACACCTTGAATCGTATGTTCGATACCAACAATGTGTTTGATAATTAAAATGCTACGTTTTTGGCTAATGATGTAGTGTTGTTAAATCTTAACTATCGTCTCTTTAACATAGCTTAGGATTGATCGTTTGTTGGTATGCTATCGATTTAGAACTGTTCAGGGGATAAATTGATAGTGGATTAGGTAAGTAATTATAGTAGACGACGTTTGTTCCCGCGCGTCTGCAGGAATTAAATGTCGTTGAAAGCTGGTTCATGGAACAAGTGTTCAGCTGACTGTGAACTATACGTCGTAGACATGTTCAGTGCACGCGATTAGGTTGATAATTCTAATCCCGTCATATGGTTCGTTGTAATGGTGTGTAACAACGCAAGCTCAGAGAGCAACTTGGAGTGACTTGTCTTTCACGTGTTAAAAACCTCACTTTAGTAGCTTAAGTTAGTTAACCTTCTCAAAATCAAAACAAAATCTTTACATGCTTTGTGTAGTCCTATTAAGTGTAAGCAATCTAACCTCCCTGTGGATCGACACTTGAAATACTACTACGATACTGTATTCTTGCATTAGTGTAGTATTATTAGAGTTTAAATAATTGAACTTGATAATCTTTATACATTGTTTGAGAACTCTAAAATATCGCATCAATAACCACACCAACAACATTCATAATGTAATCATATAGGTAAATAATGCATTGATATACAGTTTTAATACACAGAATGTAACACTAAATACCTTTCCTCTTTTACTGTATAAAACAGCATTACACATAATTCAAGGATATAGTAAAATAATGCAATCACATTTGAACATAATGCAGAGATTATATGAATTAATGAGTATACTAATATTACATTTGTTATTTGACAATTTAAAACAGAAATGACCATAATGCATTCACATATTCAAATAATGTAGTAACATTGGCAAATAATGAAGAGATTTTAACAAGTACAGAACAAGCAGATATTTTGCAAATAAAATATCAATTCGAATTGCAAAATTATGTTAAACCATGTCAGAGTAAAATCCAAAAATAAACATCAATTCGAATTGCAAATGAAAAACAAAGGCTCACCCTCTTGCTGGGATTGTTGTGAATTTGTTGGTCGTCCTCTTTTTGTCATTTTAAGAACTGCGAAGGAATCCAACAAAACAAAGGGGAATTAGACTGTATTAACAAATACGGCCGGTCGGTGGTATGCAGTTGAATTGTGGTGTGTTACAGGCGAAACTTGGAGAAAGGGTTGTTGCAACTCGAAAATTAAACTAGTACATACACATTCGAAAACCCTACCTCTTCTTATTGGTGAAAACGGTGATGGTGGCGGTGGAGTATTGTTCAGAACAGAACGGATGACTGAAAATCGAAGGTAACAGCAGATGAATTTAAGCTTGTATCGGCGAAAACGGTGGTGGAGGCGGCTAGGGTTTGGCTGGAATTTGAGAAGTCAAAAATGGAGAGAGAAGCTGGAGTAATTAAGGATGATGATGAATGAGGCGTGGAGTACATGGAAAGTAGTGGGTGTATCCCGCTAAAATCTCGGCTCCTCGGTTTCTCCAGATTTGAGCACATATAATTACTAATTCACCCTCATAATGCACGAAATAAACTAAATAATGAACTACAGAATGCTACTATAAGAATTAAATCTAGATCGTTCATCCTCAAGATCCAACGATCCCAATAAAAACAGAACTTAAATCTAAGTGGTATATAGGATTTTAACACTACCCTATATTTATATATAGAGTTGTGATCAATGTCGAACCAATTTTAAAGACCGAACTAGAGACCAAATCTGAGCCATTAGATCTAGTTTTTTTGATGAGATGTGTTGCTGTGTAAATTTTTCGGTCTTCATTACAAGCCCATTTTACTTCATTGTATAGGTTTATTACTTCATTCCGTTCGTAATACCTTGAAACTACAACATGTTTTTACTTTCTTCCAGTAGGTTTTGAAATGATTCAACATATGTTTCATTTGAATTCATTGACCTGGGTTTTTACTTTATTTACATTAAAAAATGCACTTTATTCAAGGGCGTTTATTACTTCATTCAGAAACGTTATTACTTCATTGGATAAGGTTTTTACTTCATTCCAGTAGGACTTCAAATGCTTCTACACATACTTCATTCCAATAATTTATTACATCATTCTATGTGTTTATTACACCATATCAGCGTTGTGGCGGTGGTGACAGATATTGTAGAGAGAAAGAACGGCACGCGACGATGAAACCGCATTTACGTACTGGAATGAAGTAATAATCCTACTGGAATGAAGTAAAAACCAACTAGAATGAAGAAAAAACCTACTGGAATGAAGTTAAATCTTCGTAACATGTTAGTGTGACTTATTTACCTTCAGATGAATTAAAATAGGCTCGTGATGTAGGTGAAAATAATTGATAAATTTGTGTCTCTCATCCATAAAAAACTAGATCTAAAAACCCTAATTTGGTATGGTTCGGTGGTTCGGTCTTTAAGAGTGGATTTGTGAATAATGGGACTCTATATATATATATATATAGGGAGATGATCAAAATAAAAATGCATTTAAATCCAGAAATGCAGCCCAAATCTTGGCCCTAGGATTAGATGATCTAATGGTCATCCATTTTCTTAATATTGTGGTTAGGATTAATTTATAATTAATTTAATATTTTATTCAATAAAAACTTTTTTTTTATTTTTTAAAATTTTTATTTTTTTTTAATTTTAAAAAAAAAATTAATTTTTTTATTCAATAAAAACTTACCGGGGTAAATAATGAACTATATTAACTAAATAAGGAACTAAATGAAGTATGTTATGAAGTAATTTTGACATGTTATTGAAATACATTAATGATACAACAAATTTTAGTGTTAAACGTTAAGCGGTAGTAATGAACTATATCCAATAAATAATGAACCAAATGAACGCTAGTAATGAAGTACATATGACATTTTATTGAAATACAATGTTAACTGCGTTAAATGTCAAGCAGTAGTAATGAACTTATTATTTCATTCAGTCATATGCTATTATTTCATTCCATTAGTTTATTACTTCATTCCGTTAGTTTATTACTTCATTCAGTCATGCTATTATTTCTTTCCATTAGTTTATTACTTTATTCCATTAGTTTATTACTTCATAATGTGTTATGACATAATTATCTTTCAGTTGAAGTAAATTCGGTATGTAATGAATGCGAAAAATTACTTCATAACATACGTTCATTTAGTTCATTATGTAGTGAATATAGTTCATTATTTACTCCGATAAGTTTTGATTGAATAAAAAAAAGTTAAAATCATTTATTATTTTGATATATAGTCATTTATTATTGCATATTTATAATGTTATTTACATAATTATATGTTATATATATATATATATATATATATATATAGGGATATATATATAGGAAAATGATCAATACAAAACTTGACCTCAATACAAAATCCAGACCAAATCCTGACCATGAGATTTGACAATCCAATGGTCAATAATTAAACAAAAACACGGAGGGTCATTGTAAAGCAGTTTTAGGTCATATTATAAACTTTGGGTTTGAGGTCATGTTAAGATCATTTCATGTCATCCTTACTATAATGACGTAAAAATAAGCTTACAATGACCTAAAAATGACTTTTGTATGCTTGGTTCTGCATTTTTGTATTAAGAATGGTTTTGCATGGATCAAAACCCTATATAGGAAAATGTATATATATATATAAAAGTGTGCATGGGTATGTGACCTTGAATAGCTAATTTAAGTACAAATGCATGTGTAATAATACGTATGTGTGTGCATGGGAGTGTGTAGTGCATGGAAAATATATATATTTTGATAGTGATCCTAAATGAGATATAAATAATAGTAGTAGCATAGTTTAAAAAAATATATGTGTATGTGTTAGCATGTACGTTGCCACTAGTTAATAGTGCCACTAATCTTATTGGACAAATGTCAAAGAATGGACTATATAGTATGCATGCTGTTTTTTATTTTAATATTTATAATTGATATCAGTATCTTTAAGTTAATTTTTTTAATAACTGCCTTTGCATGTTTATATATATATACGCAGAGTTAGTGAGTTTGGAAGAAGATAAAAAGGGAGAAAAGGAAAAATGTAAAAGAAAGAAACATAGAATAGTAGTTGGAGACGGGAGCAGAAATTAGAAGAAGAAATAAGGGTAGTAGATCGCAAAGCAGAATTGAGATTTTAGTTAAATTGCTTATTTGTATGTATAAATTATACTTTTAATTTTATATGTATCATGTGGCTGATTGCTATGTGTTGAATTTGAATGAGAAATTGAATTATATGATGTGAAACTAATATGATACTCCCTCCTTCCCGCACTACTTGCACTTATTTCCTTTCTGGGCGTCCCAAGTTATTTGCACTCTTTCCATTTTTAGTAACAATTTATACCTACAGCCGTAATTGTTGACTTTGTATATCACTCATTCCTTAATCTCCGTGCCCAAAAGGAAAGGTGCGAGTAGTGCGGGACGGAAGAAGTATGTTTTATATATTGTGTTGGAATTATTTGGTGGAGTATGATATGGATATGTGATTGATTCAATGAATAAGTTTTGTATCATGACATTAGAAGTATTTGCATCATTGGATTAAAGAGGATATGTGATAGTCTTGCCCTAGGTCTGGTATCAAGAGTAATGGAAATACACATACGGGTCGTATACAATGATAATGAACCTACGAGTCAAAGAAAATATGCAAAGAGGGATCTTCGTGGAAAGGTCAAATCAAAGATGGGCCTGTAGAAAGGTCAAAATGCAAAGAGGGGCCTTCGTGGAAAGGTCAAATCAAAGATGGGCCTTCGTAGAAAGGTCAAAATGCAAAGAGGGGCCTTCGTGGAAAGGTCAAATCAAAGAGGGACCTTCGTGGAAAGGTCAAATAATTAAAAGGGACCTTCAGGTCGTATACAATGGAAATCCCAGGCAGATACCAGGCTTGATCCGTCACAGAATAATAAAAAGAATATAGAGGCATATGCATATGAATATTAAATTGTTTATGATATTTATTACTTCTGGTGATATATTTTGGCGAAAGAATGTGTTTGATCTTTGGGCTGTAGAATTAAAGGTAAAGTTTATATACACTGAGTTGTGACTCATCTAAACCACTATTATTTTTCAGGAATACGATATAAGTGAAGTTTTTGGTTGACGTGAGTCGTAGGAATTGCACGTATTATCAGGTTCGACGGCTGACACATTTTGGCAACTTTCTCCTACTCGTCATTTTTGCATGTAGATAAATGTATAGTATATAGAGTGGTGAGAGGGTCCCACTATTGTTCAGAATGTTTTGAAATATGCACCTGATAAATGTTGGATTTTGAACTTATATGGAGTATGTGTGTTTCATTTACTTGCATGTTGAATTATTTGTGATAAATGTTGGATTTATTTATTATAAGTCTATACCTTAGAAAGGATTGGGGTGTGACAGTTTAGGTGGTATCAGAGCGGGGATAGAGTTCCGCTAGGACATGGCATTTATAATTATCGTATGCTACATTTCGGTTAGAAGTTTAATTTGCATTTCAATTATCATGAACATGTGTCACCAAGGAGAGAAGGGTCGGCCGCCTGCATCATCAGTTAACTGTAAAAAACATCTCATTTACATGTTGCATCATATGAGAATTACCAGCAAATACATAGGCTTTTGGTGAAGGGGTTGACAGCGGAAGCGTGCGTTCTAACGGATCACATAAAACTGATCTATTTAGCAGATTATTTAGATAAATTCTATTCGCGCAATTATCATATGTATCATGCTCATAACTTGAATTCTAAACACGTTTTAGTACAAATAATCCCTAAAACATGCGTACTACGGAGTTAGCCAATTTACCTCGTTGATTAACTTAAGAATCGAAGATGGCTTGCGCCTTCTCCACATGAAGATCTTGAGAACTCGATCTCGGATCTTCTAACTGGTGTCCCTGACTGTAGACTGATATTTGTGTGGGCAAATCTCACCAGTGTACTAGGACTTAAATAATGAAGACAGAAATCTGCTCACGGAAGGAGAGCAATTTTCGATCCTTTCTCAACGATAGGGGGACGAAAATTATGATGTGGAAAAAGTGTTTATTTTGTCTCCTTTATTCTCCTATTTATATTAAGTCACATAGTGGACCCAGTCAGGGATCTAAGGAAGAATTTAGACATGGCCTCACCCAATTAGCTTTTCACTAATTAAATTGAACCCACAATTTAATACAAGCTTATATTGGAATATTACAAGCAGCCACTACAAAAGTAATATTGCACTGCCTTTCCAAATCCGAAATTACAAGTATTCCGGGTTTCCTTTTAGTGTGTTACATTCATTTCCCGCGCTTAAGATAGAAACATCCATTAATTAATCAATGTATGCTATGGACTTAATTAATTAACATATTTTAATCTTCAAGAGTGGACTTAGCAAGAAACTCTTATTTATTATTCATAGAGTAATCAAACTCTAACTAGCTAGGTTCCGAATAATAAAACCCTGTTTCGAGCTCCACTTGTGGATGTTATCAAACGAGACTCTCCTCGCGCACGATTCAACATAATAACAATCCTAGCACCGCTAGATAATGATCACCACTACCCAATATACCTGGATCGTTGGGTGACGAAAAACCCGCACCTTTGGTAAGTCAAAGTAGTAGATACTCAATATCGTATGCTCAATGCTAACGTACATTGATTAAGAAATTAATTATCAAGACCTCGTCTTTCAGTACATAGCATAAAGACTCGTCTTGCCGTTTAGATCCAATTCAGTGCTATACCACACCAACGTCATCTTATTTCAATAAGGCTTAGAAATAATCGGACTGACATTGCAACCTTTCACGATAGGTAGTCTAGGCCTATCTAGGTTGTGAAATTCTTATTTTTCTTTGTTCAGAACTGACCGTGTTACCTTAAATTGGACGCGGTCCACAACCGGTCTACTAAAACAAAGAATTAGACTTTGTTACGTTCGCTTATACATTTAAATATGCAATAAACATCCATTAAATGTAAAACATAACAACATTATGACAAAAATAATCTGTTGCATTTATTGGAAAATAATAAATAGAGTTTTACAGTATTCAGTCACTCGAAAGGTGATTTCTAGTATACAAACCCTAACATTTGGATCAAAAAGTACACAGACCAATGATGAGTCAAAGAGGTAGAAACATTAAATAACACCGAAAAATGGAATTGTTGATTTTATGAGACTACTGATCTGGCCGAGGCTGAGATATGGTTGAAAAGGATAGAACATGTGTTCAGTCAGATGAGTTGTATGTAAGAGAACGTTTTGATTACACAGTGTCTCTTCTTTGAACCAATACTTACTATTGGTGAAAAACAGGCCCACAAGCTATGATACAACCTCTAGTGCTCAGTTGGGATAACATTCTC
This sequence comes from Salvia splendens, assembly GCF_004379255.2. Lineage (NCBI taxonomy): Eukaryota > Viridiplantae > Streptophyta > Magnoliopsida > Lamiales > Lamiaceae > Salvia > Salvia splendens. Next base: position 15,166,315 of record NC_056036.1, on the reverse strand, counting down.
AGAGACTTCAGTGATAATTATATACCAGCAATGTATTGCTATGAGATGTAAAGAGAGTTTTTTGTCTTTAAAGAATGAACTATGCTTGTTGTTGATTATGAGCAGTCGTTGCTTCTATAAACCCAGTTTATCGTGATTGCGTATTGTGAGTTAATTCAATAGAGCCATTTGCAGATTTGATTCTCTTATTCATACATGAGTTTGATATCATCATGATTATAGATTGGTTGTTACTTCACCAAACTAAGGTAGATTGTTTTTGTAAAAGAAATGGTAACAGAATCATCGAGAGGAGATCGAGTGATATTTTATGGTAACCGAAAAATTGTTCTAACTTGTTATATCAGCTACATCACCTTTTCGATTGATTTGAAGTGGGGATTCACCGGGATTTTTGCTTTAGACAAAATTCACTATTGAGTTACTACCAGGTATTACATCTATATATGTTCATCCTTATCAAATGTCTTCATTAAAGTTTCAAGAGTTGGGAAAACAATTACAAGAGTTGTTAGATAAGAGATTTGTATGATCTAATGTTTACCTTGGAGAGTACCAATATTATTTGCGAAGCAGAAAGAAGGCACATTGTGACTTTGTATACACTATTGAAAGTTGAATCAAGTGACAGTGAAGAATAAATATCCATCACCGAGAATTGAAGACCTATTTGATCAATTTCAAGGTACGCAAGTGTTTTCGAATATAAATCTTTGATCAAGGTACTATCAGTTGAAGATAGCTAAAGAGAACATTGACACAAATTTTCGAACTCAATACAACCATTATGAGTTTTGCTTATCCCTTTCGAATTGACAAATGTCCTACAATTTTTATGGCATTGATGAACAGTCTCTCAACCATTCAGGGATCAGTTAGTGGTTATTTTTATCGGTGACTTACTAGTATACGCAAAAACTACGTATGAGCATGTTAATCACTTGTAGTCAGTATTATATGTTCTGCGAGATGAATACCTCTATGCTAAGTTGAGTAAATGTTAGTTTTAACTAGATCATGTGGTATTATTGGGACACGTTGTGTCAGATCGAGGAATAGAAGTGGACCTATATAAGAAGATTCAAGTAGTTGGCAACTGGAAAAGATTCTCAATTATTGTTGAATTGATGACAAAGTTATTACAGAAGAGTTTTTCTTTTATGCGGAGTGAAACATGTCAAAAGTGCTTTGACGAGTCGAAGTATTGATTGACGTTCTTCTGCATTGATTATTTCCATAGGTAGATGATATTATGTTATTTATAGTGATGCATTGCAATATGGACTTGTTATCTTTTGATGAGAAATGGATATTTTATTACTTATGCGCTGGGACAATCACGAGTACATGAAGCTTCTTATTCTATTTCTGATCTAGATTTAGCAGTGTTGTTTTCCTTCGAAGATTTGGCATCATTATCTGTATGGAGAGACTTTGTCGAATTCTGATTGATCATGAGAGTTTGAAATATTTGAAGAGTGAAAAGGAGTTGAATATGAGACAAAGACGTTGGATAGATTTTCTAAAAGATTATGATTACCCCATGGAAATACCATCTTAAGAAGGAGAATGTTGTTACGGATGCTTTGAGTTACAAGTTTGAGCGACAGATGAGCGCTTCCATTCCACGTCAGAAGATTCCTTTTTTATCTATGAATTTCTCTCTCATCAACCTCTCTCCCTACTTGAACACCGCTCTCCAATCTCCATTTCTCTTTACAAAATGAAGCTCCAGGTCTCGTTCTTTTCTTCATCTTCTCTCTAATATTATTTTCACATATAGAACTTGGAAATTGCAACATCGTTTTTTCACTGTGAAATATGAATTCCCAGCACCTGTATTCCTTTCCTTCAATAATGTATCTATTCCCTCCCCGGCTTCACGATATTTGCTACCCCAATTTAATAATTTCATTGAAAATTTTAATCATCTCAACTAATTTCAATACGGAATATAACTTTATTTTAGATCTCTTTCAAGTAGTTATTCGACCACCCATTTTTCACTCTCCAATAACGTTTTAATTTTCTTCATCATTGTGCAAATTTTAAGCTTTTCTACTTTAACCCTTTACTACCCTTCTTCCATCTCCCCACAATCTGATCCTTTTTTGTTTTGACGACATACTTCTACCTCTTTCCTTTCTCTTAAAAAACCGTTAACATCATAGTTTCTATGTTCATAGATTCGGATATTTGGGGATAAGTCCAGTGGTCGGCGGTGGAATTCCAAATTTGGGAGAGTTGGAATTGTGGAAGCATCGTTGAGTCTTGTGAAGAAATAAGAGTAGTGGTTGGTGATGATGTTGTGTTTAGGGAAGGAAAATTTCTAAGTAGTTTATGACCTTTTAGAAAGAATGATGAATTGTGGTTTAAGAATTGATAAGAAAGGTTGGAATTCCGTAAGAATGAAGAGCAGTTTTTGCAGCTCATTTAGGGGAAGTTAAATTCAACGAAACTTTGTCTATTTGCCATTTTTGAGATAAAATTTCAATTGAAATAGTAGCCTCAACTTCGAAAATTGGTGAGCTTTGTTAGATACCTATCTTCTCTACTTGACTTGTATGCCAAAATTCTTGAAAATGTAGTCAAAACAATGGAAGGATAAAATTACGCAGAGTTCAATTTTATAAAAGAATGGTGGAGAGAGATTATTTGATGAGTTTATTTCTCAATTGGAAAAAAACAGAAGGAAGTGGAGCGGTGTTGACGAAGCAAAGAGGTGAGATCATTTAATATTGATAATACACGCAAAAGAAGTAAACATTTGTCTGACGTGGAATGGCGCTCATCTACCGCATAACATTTATATATATATATATATAGATGATCAAAATAAAAATGCATTTAAATCCAGAAATGCAGTCCAAATCTTGACCCTAAGATTAAATGATCTAATGGTCAATAATTAGCCAAAAACACGGAAGGTCATAATTAAACAATTTTAGGTAGGGGTGAGCAAAAAAACCGGAAACCGAATATCCGAACCGAACCAAACCGAAATTTTGAAATTCGGTTCGGTTTTTTCGGTTTTTCGGTTCAATTCGGTTTTAAAAATAAAAAAATTTCAGTTTTTCGGTTCGGTTCGGGTGAAGAAAAAAACCGAAAAGCCAAAAAACCGAATTATATATATATTCTATTAATTTAATATATTATATTATATATAATATATATATATTCTTTTAATATATTCTACTATATAATATATATTATATGTATTGTTAATTTTATATTATATATAAATATTCTATTAGTATATATAAAATAAAATAAAATACACATATATAAATATATATTTATATTATATTTATTTTTTAGGTTTTTCGGGTTTTTTCGGGTTTTTCGGTTTTTTTCGGGTTTTTCGGTTTTTTAAGTTCGGTTTTCAGTTTTTCGGTTTTTCGGTTTTTCGGGTTCGGTTCGGTTTGGATTTTGAACTAAATTCAGTTTTTCGGTTTTGGCAAAAAACCGAACTGAAACCCGAATGCACACCCCTAATTTTAGGTCATATTATAATATTTGGGTTTAATGTCATGCTAAGATCATTTTAGGCCATGCTTTGTTAGCATGACCTAAAAATTAACTAACTATGACCTAAAAGTGCCCTACGTATGATATTGTTCAGCGTTTCTGTATTTAAATCTAGTTTTCCATTGATCATATATATATATATATATATGGGAGTGACCAATTGCTAAGTCATCATTTAATTGCTAACTACAACTAATTTAAGACCATAAGATTTTACAAATCTTGTGGTCTACAATCTGCCATGTGTAATTTCATTTTTCATTATTTAATATTAAAAAGATAATAGCAACTATCAAATTTCGGGTTTAGAAACATAATGTCAATACAGTGTATGAAATACATCAACATAAAGACATGGCAATGTCAATACAATTTCATATTGACATTGTACAAGCATTGTATTAACATATTATATGTCGTGTATTGATATTAAGATGTTAACGAAATTTATGAAAATTTTTTATTTTTATTTCAAATTTTGACATCGGAACATATGCAAGTGAGATCTCGTTAGAATCCTTATGAAATTATCTTTAATTTATATATGTTGTGTGAAAAAATATTTTAAATCGAGAAAGTTATATGCGTTTTAAAGTTATGTGATATTTTTCAAAAGTTAGTTACAACTAATTTATTGTAAATTGACCTTAATACCCTTATTGACGTTTTTTGTTGATCATATTGACATTCCGAGGCTGATGATCTTGGCCCTTGATTTGAATATCTAATGGCTATTATTTAATTGTAGTTAGCAATTAAGTATAGAGTTAACAAGCGCATTTAGGTCCTAATGCCCTACAAGCCTTAAACATAGCACTAAATCAATCCGTCGGGTGTAGTAATCTAATGGCCCTGATTTAATGACATTCGGTACATTATATTAGTTTTTCGGTACATTAAGGGCAATTTGGTAGGCGTGTCATTTGTTGAAACCACTAATGCTAAAAATCCGGAATTTAATTTCATTGACGATTCATTTTCTCTCCCACTCTCTCTCTCTCCCACCCCCCATTACGCCTCTTTTCTCTTCTCCCTCATCAGATGATTTTGGTCCCAAAACCCTAACCTCCGTCGCGCCTCTACAATCCTATCATTTCTGACGGTGAAGTCGACGAAGAAGAAGTTGATTTGCTACCACCACCAAGTTGCTGTCACTTGACGACGAGGTATTGACAAAAATGAAACCCTTTCGACATCTTCGAATCGATTCGGGACCTGACAACCGGTTTTCAACTATTTTCGTACATGATTTCTTACCAATCGGTTTGCCTGGTGTAATTTATTTTTATGTAGGGTTTTTGGGTGAATCGTAGTCAGATTCGTCAAATTTGTGGATTGATTTTAATCATGTTGCTCTAAAATTCCATTTTGGATTTCGTACATTCGTTGTCTTTTGTTTACCTTTTATCATTATGGGTTCGATTATAAGATGATGGTTTTTGGTTTTATGTTGTGGTAGATTGTTGTTGCTGTACATTTTTGGGGAAGTTTCTAATGCTCTTTTTCCCCTCTCTTTTCTGTAAACTACAATGATACAGTGACTGACCGAAGAAGACGAATTTCAAGTAGAAAATGGTGAACAAACGAGGCAGGTCGAAGAGTCAGCCTACTCAAACGACATGTAATATTTGTTTTTGGGTTAACATTACATTAGTCATCACCTCTTATACATCATTGTAGAGTAAATCGTACATTACATAATGAATAGGTGTACATGATTTTAGAACAGATTTCTATGTAGTATGACGTTCTGGGCATTATACATCACACTATTTATATTATACATCATATTGCACATTACATTATGTGCATTACACATTACATTATGTACATTAGTATACCATAACTGATACATTATACATCAAACCTTGTACAAGAAGGGAAAATATTCTGCTGTTGTACAGCCTATACATTTAGTTTGAACTTGTCAACATTGTATGCTACATTATTTAATCTCTGAAGTACATTGTCTAACCTTTTTATCTTGGTACATTATTGTGACATTATGCATCACAATGCATACAATAATATAGGGTACACAGTAGTACATTATACATGATTGCTTGTACATTACTTCAAGTCATTCTAGTTTTGTACATCATTTAGTTCGAAGTACTACATTAACCAGATGCGACTTCATGTAGGTAAAACTTTGCTTCGTGTGCTTATACTTTATGTAATGGCTGATGTACATTCTTAAATATGTTTTTTACATTACCTACTGTAGACAGTCGACAAGATTAGTTTTCCTCATTTTTTTTATCAAAATGTCTTTGAATAGGGTCGAAGCGCCGAAGAAATCTTGAGGATGAGGATGAGCCTGAGGTTGCGGCGCGTAAATCTAGAAACAAGAAGGATAATAATCTGTATTTCAGGAGATCTCCAAATGAGTTTGTTAAGTATATAAAGAGACTCAATCCATGACAGAGAGAGGCAGTAAACGAATTAGGTTTTGGACCAATACTACACTACAACATACCCTACCTTCTCGTTATGTTGGCACACTGGATACTGTTGGTGTTCAACCCAGACCGATGCAGGATTGAGTTTTCCTCTGAAGAAAGCCTACCTATTTTTGAGGAAGACGTTCATCTGACGTTTGGTTTCCCAAAAGGAGCTACGCTGATTGAATGCCCTGATAAGGCTCACACCAATTTCGCGTTCCTTGATGATGTAGCTGGATGTTTAGGTAAAGACCGATATATGTGCACAGCGTCGGAGATAGGGGATCTAATGCTTCTGGACGTTGACGGTGGTCCTGAATTCAAGAAGCTCTTCATGTTCTTGCTGGAGAACGCACTAATTGAGATGCCTGGAGATGGAATGATGAAGCCAAAGGTTTTGCATTTCATCGAAGATGTTGATGAGATAAAGAACATGAACTGATGTGGCTACCTGCTATCTGTCCTCGAGTATACGTATGGGAGATGGAAATCAAAAAATAGTGTGTCATTTACCGGCCCAGTTAGCTTTCTTATGGTGAGTGATGTACTGAATATGTTGTTAGGGTTTTGTATACTAGAAATCACCTTTCGAGTGATTGGATACTGTAAAACTCTAATGGTTATTTTCCAATAAATGCAACAGATTATTTTTGTCATAATGTTGTTATGTTTTACATTTAATGGTTGTTTATTGCATATTTAAATGTATGAGCAAACGTAACAAAGTCTAAGTCTTTGTTTTAGTAGACCGGTTGTGGGCGTCGTCCAATTTAAGGTAACACGGTCAGTTCTAAACAAAGAAAAAAAAGAATTTCACAACCTAGATAGGCCTAGACTACCTATCGCGAAAGGTTGCAATGTCAGTCCGATTATTTCTAAACCTTATTGAAATAAGATGACGTTGGTGTGGTATAGCACTGAATGGATCTAACAGCAAGACGAGTCTTTATACTATCTACTGAAAGACGAGGTCTTGAGAATTAATTTCTTAATCAATGTACGTTAGCATTGAGCATACGATATTGAGTATCCACTACTTTGACTTACCAAAGGTGCGGGTTTTTTCGTAACCCAACGATCCAGGTATATTGGGTAGTGGTGATCATTATCTAGAGGTGCTAGGATTGCTATTATGTTGAAACGTGCGCGAGGAGAGTCTCGTTTGATAACATCCACAAGAGGAGCTCGAAACGAGGTTTTATTATTTGGAACCTAGCTAGTTGGAGTTTGATTACTCTATGAATAATAAATAAGAGTTTCTTGCTAAGTCCACTCTTGGAATTCGAAATATGTTAATTAATTAAGTCTATAGCGCGGGAAATAAATCAAATACAATTAAAGGAAACCCGGAATACTTGTAATTTCGGATTTGGAAGGCAGTGCAATATTACTTCTGTAGTGGCTGCTCGTAATATTCCAATATAAGCTTATATTAAATTGTGGGTTCAATTTAATTAGTAAAAAGCTAATTGGGTGAGGCCTGTTCCAGATTCTTCCTTAGATCCCTGACTGGGCCCAATATGTGACTTATATAAATAGGAGAATAAAGGAGACAGAAAAAAACAACAATTTATTCATAAAATTTTCATCCCCCTCCTTTAAGAGAATTTTCAAAAATTGTGCTCTCCTCTGTGAGCTGAGTTCTGTCTTCCATTATTCGAGTCCTAGTACGTTGGTGAGATTTGCCCACACAAATATCAGCGTGTAGTCCGGGACACCAGTCAGAAGATCCGAGGTCTTGTATTGAAGATCTTCACGTGGAGACGGAGCAAGCCATCATCGATTCTTGATTGAATCAACGAGGTAAATTGGCTAATTCCGTAGTAATCATGTTTTAGGAATATAATGTGCTAAAGCATGTTTTAATTCAAGTTATGAGCATGATACATGTGATAATCACGCGAATAGATTTTGTCTAAATAATCTGCTAAATAGATCAAATTCATGTGATCCGTTTTGTCTCGCACGCTTCCGCTGCCAGCCCCTTCAGTGGGTATCAGAGCCAGTCTTTGGCTCTGATTATTTGGATTTAAATTTCGCGAAATTCATGTATGCATGTATTATTTGATTGCGAAGCATGTTCTTGGTGTTTTGTTTAATTTATTATGCATGGTGAACTCAAGAACTAACGAATCAAGAACTTGAATTACTCGATTGTACGAGACGTGCGATCGAGATAGGGATGTCGAGACAGTGGGAGCCGGGGAGCCGGGATCACGGGGCGACGCGCAGGCGAGCAGGGGCTCGCGCGCGCTGCCGGCCAAGACCGCTGGCCCTAGACTCACCTGCGTCGAGAGAAACATGGTGGCTGGCGTGGTGTGGTGGCTCGTAATTGAACCACCGAGACACTGGGCGCCGGGAGCCGCAACCCTAGGCGGAAGGCCGAGAGCGGGCGCACCTCTGTGTGCGCCGCTGGCCGAGAAGCTCGCGCCGCCGGATGGCTTGGTTGTCCGAGACGGGCGCCGAGACACTGGCCGAGAGCGGGCGCGCCACCGTGCGCGCCGCTGGCCGAGAGATGTCGGTACCCGACGAGCCGAGAAGCCGCGACGGATGCGCGCCGCTGGCCGAGAGATGTCGGCACCCGACGGGCCGAGAAGCCGCGACAGATGCTCGCCGCTGGCCGAGAGGAGCTGCGCCTCCGCGCACGTCCTGGCCGAGACGCTGGCGAACCGCGACTACCCGCTGGCCGAGACGATGGCGCGCCACCTGCGCGCCTGTGGCCAAGACGCCATGTGCGTCGTGATCCAAAGACGAACTCGTCGGATTTTCGTCGTTCATCGTTCGTGCGAACCTCGTACAATGAGATAACGATGAAGAATTATTTTAATGATTATTTAATTATCTTATTAAAAGATATCATTAAAATATTATTATTTAATGGAAATAAAATCTTTTTGGAAGATTTATCTAGATTTTAGGAATATTTTGATTATTATCTATATCTATGGAATTAAATAATATTATTTTATTCTTAGAAGATATGGATGAGAATAATTTAATAGTTTCCTAATATTTTATCTAGATTTAAGGAATATCTTATTATTTTCTATATCTATGGAAATAAATAATATTATTTTGATTCCTAGATGATATAGATAAGAATAATATAATAGTTTCCTAATGTTTACATATCTAAGATCCTAATAAGGATAGATATGTATCAATACGTTAAATATCTCTTCCTAATCTTGAACATGGAAATAATTTGAATTTAATTTTTCATGTCTTATTAAGAATTAAGTAATTTAATTATTTTAGATATATCTTATAGTAGACATGAATAAGAATTAAATTCTAGAACAATAATTCCTAATGGAGGATACCAATTAATAAAAGATTTAATTATCCGGTAGATTAAATACCAACAGAATTTAATTAAGCCTTCAACTGCCTCAAGGCTAAGGATAATTAAAGAAAAACCATAACCCAAATATCTAAGCTATAATTATGAACTCAACATTTGTATATGGTCTCCAACAATTGGTCTGCAATTCATGAAGCCTTTTTCTAATATTATCGCCACATGCTCTGTGGGGACAATAATCCTAAGAAAATAGCAAGTTCATGAGGGCGGACTTCTCAAATATAAATAGTATGAACTGGAATGTAGTTTCGAATATTATCGCCACCTGCTCTGTGGGGACAATAATCCTAAGAAACTGCGAGATTCAGAAGTTCACACAGAATTTATGAGATAGCTTGATCTTGTTAGCAACACATAAGCATTATTATGGGAGTGTGTTGTAGAAATGAGACTCTGTAATGCTAAAGAGATGGTCTTGCTAAGGCAACATTAGGCGGCCATGCCACTCTGTGGTCTCTGGACTATTCGTCGGTGTTGTGACCAGTAAAATTGTAAGATTTTAATGCGTATTGACTTCCTCTAGAGGGTACAAAATTTTAATTTTACAGTTGTAAGATTTTGAAAAGTCTTATGGTTAATCTAATCAAACTTCTTACATAAGTTTATGACAATAGTAAAATACTCTATTTTGCAGTGCAAATCAAATCGTCAATATGTCATTCAATCCTCTTTCCGCAATTCTCAAAGAAAATAAATTCGAGGGCCAAAATTACATAGAATGGAAACAAAATTTGGGCATCGTTCTCACAGCAGATGAATACATCTTTGTGCTCACCACCCCGCGACCTCCAGTGCCGGTGGCTACCGCTGCGGCAGGAGTCAGAGATGCACACAGACGGTGGAATAAGGCGAATGAGATGGCTAAGTGCTACATGTTGGCTTCTATATCTTCAGTACTCAAGCATCAGCATTCAGCCATGGAAACAGCCGCCGAGATTATGCAGAATCTCAAAAATCTTTTTGGTACTCAGAATCGAACGGCGAAGTCTCAAGCCTTTCGGAGTATCATGTCGAAGACAATGAAGGAAGGCTCATCTGTGAGGGACCACGTCCTCAAGATGATGGGCAACCTCAACCAAATTGAGGTCTTGGGAGGGACGATCGATCCCGAGTCCCAGGTGACTATCATCCTTCAAAGTCTTCCCCCTAGCTTCCAACAGTTCAAGCTCAACTTCGAGATGAACAAAAGGAATTATACCTTGGCAGAGCTGTTGACTGAACTCCAGTCGGCCCTTATGGTCCAGGCTAAGGCGGCCATGATGATTTCGGCACCTCGTTCCTCTGGCTTAAAGCCTAGCAAAGGAAAAAGGCAGGCACCGAACTCAGGACCGGCCAAGATAGCTAAGGGAAAGAAGAAAAAGAGGGCTAACAAGAAGCCCACGGGGAAGTGTTTCAAGTGTGGAGGAAAGGGGCATTGGCAGCCAGACTGTCCTAAACGGGGCAAGGCTACAAGTATGCACCAGGATCTAGTTGTCGAGTCTTGTTTGACTTCGACATCAATTTGCACTTGGGTTATTGACACAGGAGCCACTGATCATATTTGTTTTGATCCTGACTTATTGCAGGTGACAAGACGGCTACATGATCGTGAGATCGAAGTCCAGCTGGGCGACGCTACCAAAGTGGCGGCCGTTGCAGTGGGAGACATTTATTTGCATTTTAGTAGTGATAGATTTTTTATTTTGAAGAATGTTTTGTTGATACCTTCTTTTAGAAGAAATTTAATTTCAGTTTCTAAATTGGTTTATGATGGATATTCGATTTCTTTTAATGACAACTGCGTTATTAAGAAAGATGGTTCTTATATCTGTAGTGGTATCATGGAAAACAATCTGTACACAATCACTTCTACACAGTTTAATAATCGCAAATCAGAACTCAATACAACATCAAAAATTTCAAAGAAACGAAAAGAACCTTCAAGTTCAATGAACGAAACGTACTTGTGGCACCTTAGACTTGGTCATGCCAATGAAAGGAGGATCCATTCTCTTGTTCAACAAGATCTTATCAAAGGTCTAGAGGAGGAACCTTTTCATAGGTGTGAGTCATGCTTAGAAGGCAAGATGACCAAGAGGCCTTTTTAGGCTAAGAGCAATAGGTCCAAGGAAGTACTTGAGCTCGTTCATTCCGATGTATGTGGACCAATGTCAACTGAGGCAAGAGGTGGTTTTCGATACTTCATCACATTTATTGATGACTTCTCGAAAATTGGATATGTCTACTTGATGCGTCACAAGTCAGAGTCTTTTGACAAGTTTAAAGACTTTAAGACTCTTGTGGAGAAGTATCATGGGAAGAATATCAAATGCCTACGATCTGATCGTGGAGGCGAATACATCAGTGCCGAATTCTTGGACTACTTATTGGAAGTGGGAATTCAATCCCAACTGACTGCACCGGGCACGCCCCAGCAGAACGGCGTGGCTGAAAGAAGGAACAGGACCTTATTAAACATGGTTCGATCGATGATGAGTTATGCACGTCTGCCTATTTCGTTTTGGGGACATGCCTTGCTTTCCGCAAGTCACATTTTAGACAATTTACCATCAAAATCCGTACCTAAAACTCCATATGAGTTGTGGACTGGGCGTAAGCCCAATCTAGCACATCTCAAGGTTTGGGGTTTCCCGGCTCATGTATTGGAAAAGGATCCAACTAAGCTAGGATCTAGGACGGAGGTATGTTTGTTTATAGGATACCCCAAAGGAACGAAAGGTTATGAATTCTTTAGTCTCCGAGATAAGAAAGTCATTATGAGCACTCACGCGACATTCTTAGAGGAAGACTATGTAATGAATCATAAACCCAGCAGTGAAGTGGCTCTTGATGAGCTAACTTCAGTCACAAGTTCCATTAACCAAGAACAAGTACCAAGTGTACAAACAATTCCCGAAACTTAAACTTCTACTCAAAATATTGTAGTGCCGCGCCGCAGTGGGAGGGTCTCACATGAGCCCGACAGATACATTGGTTTGGGAGAATCTATGGATCACTCCTCGGACAGCAATGTATTAGATCCCTGGAACTTTGCGGAGACGCAGGCAGATATCGATCATTGCGAATGGGTAAAAGCAATGGATTCGGAACTAAAATCTATGATAGACAAAGACGTCTACGATTTGTCCGTCCTACCCGAAGGTTGTACTGCCATTGGGAGCAAGTGGATATATAAACGTAAACGTGGACCCGATGGACGAGTTAAAGTCTTCAAAGCAAGACTAGTGGCCAAGGGGTATACCTAAAAGGAAGGCATCGATTATGATGAGACCTTCTCCCCAGTGGCCATGCTCAAATCGATCCGGATACTGTTGTCTATTGCAGCTTATATGGATTGGGATGTATGGCAGATGGACGTTAAGACTGCATTTCTAAACGGCAGTCTTGAGGAGACCATCTACATGGAACAACCCGAAGGATATGCCATAAAGGGCAAAGAACACATGGTTTGGAAGCTTAAGAAGGCCATTTATGGCCTCAAGCAAGCATCTAGATCGTGGAACCAATGTTTCGATCAAACTGTTTGCAAGTTTGGATTCGAAAAGTACCCAAGTGAAAGCTGTGTGTATAAGAAAGTTGATAAGAGGAATGTGGTGTTCTTAGTTTTATATGTAGATGACATTCTTCTAATTGGAAACAATAAAAAGATGTTGTCATCAGTTCAAACATGGTTATCAAACCAGTTCAAGATATCAGTCGAATCCAGGCCAAGGACATTGGACTGCCGTAAAGAACATACTCAAGTACCTTAAACGGACTAAGGACTATGCTCTAGTTAACAATACAGCGGAGCTCTGTCCTTTGGGATATACTGACTCAGACTTTCAAGCTGATCAGGACTCGAGAAAATCTACTTCAGGATATGTGTTCACCTTAGGAGGTGGAGCCGTAATTTGGAAGAGTGTGAAGCAGAAATCCATCGCGGACTCGACCATGGAAGCCGAGTATGTGGCCGCTTCAAAGGCTGCAAAAGAGGCTGTATAGTTCAAGAACTTCCTTATGGATTTAGGTGTGGTTTCGAATCTGCCCAAGAGCATCAACATTTATTGTGACAATTCTGGTGCTGTGGCAAACTCGAAAGAACCAAGAGCTCACAAAGCGAGCAAACACATAGAGCGGAAGTATCATATCATTAGAGATATAGTGCAGAGAGAAGACATAAAAGTGGTCAAGATTGCGTCAGAGAACAACCTGACAGATCCTTTTACAAAGGCTTTGGCGGTAAAACCGTTCGATTGCCACGTTGAAGGGATCGGAGTTCGACTCATTCAAGACCTCAACTCGCTTTCAGTATAAGTGGGAGAAATTTAGACGTGTGCACTACTATTTTGTATACTCGAAAGCTGTTTTGAGTATAAGTGGGAGATATGTTAGGGTTTTGTATACTAGAAATCACCTTTCGAGTGATTGGATACTGTAAAACTCTAATGGTTATTTTCCAATAAATGCAACAGATTATTTTTGTCATAATGTTGTTATGTTTTACATTTAATGGTTGTTTATTGCATATTTAAATGTATGAGCAAACGTAACAAAGTCTAAGTCTTTGTTTTAGTAGACCGGTTGTGGGCGTCGTCCAATTTAAGGTAACACGGTCAGTTCTAAACAAAGAAAAAAAAAGAATTTCACAACCTAGATAGGCCTAGACTACCTATCGCGAAAGGTTGCAATGTCAGTCCGATTATTTCTAAACCTTATTGAAATAAGATGACGTTGGTGTGGTATAGCACTGAATGGATCTAACAGCAAGACGAGTCTTTATGCTATCTACTGAAAGACGAGGTCTTGAGAATTAATTTCTTAATCAATGTACGTTAGCATTGAGCATACGATATTGAGTATCCACTACTTTGACTTACCAAAGGTGCGGGTTTTTTCGTAACCCAACGATCCAGGTATATTGGGTAGTGGTGATCATTATCTAGAGGTGCTAGGATTGCTATTATGTTGAAACGTGCGCGAGGAGAGTCTCGTTTGATAACATCCACAAGAGGAGCTCGAAACGAGGTTTTATTATTCGGAACCTAGCTAGTTGGAATTTGATTACTCTATGAATAATAAATAAGAGTTTCTTGCTAAGTCCACTCTTGGAATTCGAAATATGTTAATTAATTAAGTCTATAGCAGACATTAATTAATTAATGGATGTTTCTATCTTAAGCGCGAGAAATAAATCAAATACAATTAAAGGAAACCCGGAATACTTGTAATTTCGGATTTGGAAGGCAGTGCAATATTACTTCTGTAGTGGCTGCTCGTAATATTCCAATATAAGCTTATATTAAATTGTGGGTTCAATTTAATTAGTAAAAAGCTAATTGGGTGAGGCCTGTTCCAGATTCTTCCTTAGATCCCTGACTGGACCCAATATGTGACTTATATAAATAGGAGAATAAAGGAGACAGAAAATACAACAATTTATTCATAAAATTTTCGTCCCCCTCCTTTAAGAGAATTTTTGAAAATTGTGCTCTCCTCCGTGAGCTGAGTTTTGTCTTCCATTATTCGAGTCCTAGTACGTTGGTGAGATTTGCCCACACAAATATCAGTGTGTAGTCCGGGACACCAGTCAGAAGATCCGAGGTCTTGTATTGAAGATCTTCACGTAGAGACGAAGCAAGCCATCATCGATTCTTGATTGAATCAACGAGGTAAATTGGCTAATTCCGTAGTAAGCATGTTTTAGGAATTTAATGTGCTAAAGCATGTTTTAATTCAAGTTATGAGCATGATACATGTGATAATTACGCGAATAGATTTTGTCTAAATAATCTGCTAAATAGATCAAATTCATGTGATCCGTTTTGTCTCGCACGCTTCCGCTGCCAGCCCCTTCATATGTGTCATTATTCATATGAAATACAGTTACAATAACTCTAACATGATTCTGTGGTTTGTTGTCAGTGCGCGTATGTCAATAGAGTTGTTCACCGCCGGCGTACAGTCATTCGTGCATGGCCAATCGTAAAAGGGTGGACAACCAATGCACTTAAAGTACGACAGGAGAAAGAGTTGGAGGTTAAGAAATTAGGATCAGGAAGCTTGGAAGGCATAATCAACAAAGAGCAATACTTAATTGAGGAAGAAACGAGGAGGGTACAGGGCATGACCACATAGGAAAGGGAAGAGGGCACCCGACATAGAGCTAAACAAATAAAGGATGAATTCATCGCATCTAGTGGACACATGGCCAAATCAATCACGGAGTGGGTTGATCAATTTAAGCGTATACCGGTTCAGTTAATGAAAGAAGAATATTTCAGACTTGGATGCCTAATTGCCAAGAAGCTGCTTAGAATGGAGGTTGATGAAGGCCAACCAGATGAAGACATTGTTGCTACCCTAACTCAAAAAAATGAAGCAACGGAAGATGACGAGGAATTCAGTCTAGAGTGGATTGCCGAGATGGAGGTCATGATACAAGTGTATGACAAAACGAAGTCCATAAACTTGGACTTTGAAAGGCCGTTGTTCATACTACCAGGATTCCCAGATGGCTTTTTTGATTCCCAGCCTACTGATATGCCAGAGTCAAGTAGACGTGCGGAGGCAGCATGAACAAGCCAGCAAGGCAATCAATGTGCACCAGACCCCTTCTCAACAGCCTTTGGTAATGACGAATGTTGCATATTCTAATGAAGAAGATCATTCTATTGAGCATCATGTGCTGGACATGTTCTATGGTGCTTGTCCACAACAGGACCCACCTCCTTCTGACAAAGTTATGGCCACCGTTCTCCGCATATCAACAGATGGTGAAAGATCAAGATCCGATCAGCGTAGATCGAAAGGCGGGGCGGATGGTGACACCCACATTCTGGAACACAATCAGAAGGTATATTGTTACATTCAAATTATACATTAAATAATAAAACATTCTTAAATGTTGCTGACATACAGTGATGTTGTTTAGAAGAAATCTGATGGTGGTGTAAAGGAAAAAGATGTTGCTGTGGCAGATAAACAACCCCCCAAAATGCAAAAAAGAACCTGCATCTCGTCAACCAAAAGGGGTTCAAAAGACTACTAAAGTTGTCGGGGAGGCTGCACAAGGAAAGGGAAAAACTGTGGCAGCAATATTGGGGGATGCATCTGCATCAAAGAAGAAGACCTTTGTCGATTGTGTTGACCATAACAAGGTTCAGTACTGTATTAGTATTCTACATTTAATATATGTGATGACCCTTGTTGTAATAGTAAAGTACAGTATCTGTTTAATTTGTGGTTTACATTACAGGCAAGTGGAAAAGCTACTCTGGATGGTATGGTTAAAGGCAAGACTGTTGTTGTGCCCGTGAAACAGCCGGCGAAGAAGCAAATAGTTGCTGCATCGAGTAAGGAAAAATGGGTTCCGTTGACTGGTGAAACGCAGTTGATTGGCGGAAAAGTGGATGCAGCTTGTACACTTAAGGGCAAAGCCGTGGAAAGCACAGTCAAGGGAAAAGGTGTAGAAATCCCAACTGAGCGTGTGGATGATAAGGTTTTGCACCGTATACCTATTTTTGTTACATATTGTCCTTATTGTAATCTCACATTAAGCAATACATTGTGCATTAATGCATGGGGGGTCATGAATGCTGCTGGAACGCATTTTAAGAAGGAATGTTTTGCGCTGCGATCTCCTTTCTATGATAGAGAGGTCAGAATAACAATGAAGCCCAACCAACAGGACATGGAGCTGTTTTACTGGATACTAAACACGATTGACAAGGAACTGTAAGTTTCAAAACAATGTTGTTAAGTGTTGAAGTTTGTACGGTGTACATAACCTCATATTATTTATAGCAAAGTCGTTGTTTACCAAGACAACGTGGTGACGACTCCAAAGATTGAGTTTCTGTCTCTTGGCCCCTACAAGTTGGTGTCCATTGGAATCATAGATGCGTGGGCCGCATACCTAAACAACATGGAGAATTTGAAAGCGCCCGAAACATTGTCCATATTCTTCTTCTCAACACAGACATTCGTGAGTCAAAATTTTTGAGCCATGGTTTTTTTTTTATAGTTTTTGTGTGTTAACACTTGATATCGTTGTAAATCAGGAGCACCCCCTCGTGGGCAAAGGGGCTGGAGGTGTTGGACCAAGCTTGTCTGACTTCTTCTAGAAAAACCTTCTGAGTGACACTTTTAAAGCACCGCAATTCGAATCGGAAAGCTACGATCTGGTACCAATACATGGTTAACTTGTACATTAAGTGTCACTGATGTTACATTAAACTACTCATATATAGGGTTGAATACATCATACATCACATTATGTACATTAGTATATTTTAAGTGATACATTATACATTATACATTTTGTAGTACATCAGATAGAAATTGATGCTTCATCATGTACATCATCTAATCTCATTCGTACATGACCAAAATCAGATAAGTGTAACCATACATTTTATAGTCTATGTTGTACATCATTTGTCGTAGCTATGACACCTTATCTGTTCTTCTTCTGATGTAGTTTTTCTTCCCGGTTTACACCAACAATTCTTACTACCTCATTTGTTTTGATCTCGTTCACAACTTTATGAAAGTCATAGACCATACACCTGCCGAAACTCATATGCGTTTCAGTACAAAGTATGGGACAACACCTTCTATGCTGGTACGATGTTTTTGTTATGTTTTTAATGTTTTTACTTTTTATTTCTTTGTCGTATGTTATTCTGATTTTGTCGTATTATGTAATAGCAAAAATTCTTTGTTGAGGCCCTAGAGAAGTTAAGGCTTCCTAAACTAGCTGATCAAGTGCACAAATGTGCAGTCCATCTCTTGACATTGCCGTGGAGAAACAGACACAACCACACCGATGGTGGTGTATATTTGATGCGGCATATGGAGACATATTTTGGAGCATCAGACAAGGAATGCGATTGCGGTCTCACAAGTAAGGGGTTGAAGAGCTTGACGATGTTGAGGATTAAGTACGTTCATACCATGCTGACTTGTACTCACAATACGATGGTTGCCGTTAACCAGGAAAATGCATCGAGTCATTGGAAAGAACGTCCGGCTAAATTTGTCTTCGTAAAGTGGTTCGAAGCGTATGGTTTATGAGTAGGGAATCTTCATGGATTACATTAGGGTTTAGTAATAGATATTTGGTTTGGTAATATTTTGTTTTGGTAATGGATTACATTAGTCTATGTGGATATCTGTTTTGTTTGTGGGAAGGACCTGGATAATGTTTTGCAAAACAATGTGGTTGGTAGTGCGTTGGTTTTTGTGTATGGGTTAATTGAAAGTCGATGGTTTGGTCATATCTTGATGTTGTTTAGTAACCTGGTCTTGATGTATGTCAATATGTAACTAATGTATATTGATGTACTTAGTAATGTATGTTGATGTATGTGAATCTTTAACTAATGTACCGTAACGTACTTAGTAATGTACTATTTTCATAAACAATGTTATATTACACTACAAGCAACTATGAAAACAGTATGCACGTCACTAAGGTTGTTAAAGGCAAGCATAATCGAATTTGTAATGTACTTGAACCATACACTAATAACTTTGGCATAAGCATAGCTTATGTATAGTAACGTAGTGGTGAAATAGCAGTATAATGTACGCGATACAAAAAAGAATGTATATTCCAACATAATGTAGCATTTCGTAGGCATAATGTAGCATTGTTTTAGTTCCGTAAAGGCCTGAAAGTAAAACTATTTCCATTTGGGTTCAATAGTGCATTGGGCTTGGGTGTAGTATACACACATTCACACGTTATAGACAATGTACGTACATAAAATTATTATGTACATTATTTTTTTTACAATTGGATGTGAAAGCCAAACATAATCGATAATGTACGTCTACAAACTAACTAATGTACTTGAAATTACACAATGAATAACTTCTGCAAAATTACTCCTTTACATTACCAATGTAGATATAAGGTCGCATAATGTACGTCTGGAAAAAGGTACAATGACAGAATACATGGTGAATCAAATTAAACGTGTGCAAAAGTCAATTGATGGAAAACAAACAGTAAGACATCAAAGTTTCTCCTTGCCCTTGCCCTTTTCCTTCTCCAACTCCTTCTCCTTCACACGGTTGCAATTCCGGGAATCATGATGACCTAACTCTTGGAATTTACCGCATCTTCTAACAGGGCAGTTGAACTCATTTTTAGCCTTCTTTCTCTTCGAAATGATACGCTTATCTTTCGTACTACATGATCCTTTTGTCTGGACAACATCTAGAGCGTGAACTTCAACAACTTGGGTTTCACCATTCCATAGAATTCTTCTACCATCCTCCTATTTTCAGGTGCAGATATAGGAGGGGTCTCTGAATCTAGACTAACAGCAAGCTCGCTCACACCACTAACAAACGCCCGCAATGTATCAACATTGGCCTGGTACCGACCAAGGCAACTGTAAAACAGAGTGGTGGCTTCATTAGATAATTCATCTTCTCATCAACCACGTATGTGTTTTCCAAAGAGTCAGCCATGTGTCCATGTACAACTTTTGCTAACGGCGTCTTCATCCATCTGCTTTCAGCATACTTATCTGGGATGACACGCACTTCATTGTTCTTGAACAAGTAAATTATGTGGCAGCATAAAAATCCGTGCCTACCAAACAACTTGCATTCGCAGGCATATGAGTCATGATTCTTGTCGTGCGTTACAACAAATGTGTTGCGGTAGCTGTCACCAAATTTGTAAAAATGAATCATGCCTTCTGACGTCAAACCAACAATGCGACATCTGTTACAACCCTCCACAATTTCTACTTGCACTTTTCTGAACATGCTGTCGTTAAATAATGTGGATGCATGTTTTTCAAATGGTTGGTCAGTAGCCAATATTGGGACAAGAGTAGAATCAGCATAGTCCAACTTTGCAGAAGAATGTCGTTGAGATTCCAATGCATTATTAAAACTCAAGTAGAATTCTGCATGATTTAACCGAGGCTTCAAAAAGTTCTTGTAAAAACTATTTTCTGACTCAGAAACAGATGTAGTCCTTATCATTGAGCCCAGGGGGAAATCCCTAAAGTACGCAATATCCAATACTTCCGGTGGCGATACATGGTGTTGAACCACTCCACATCTTGAAGACCATATTCTTCAATGATTCCATTCCATATTACTTCAAACTCCGCCGGTTCATGTAAGTCGGACCACACGCAAGCGTTGAACTCCTTCTTGAAATGGTCATCTGTGAGGAGCTTCTTCGGCGCCTTGACAGCTAGCTTGTACGTTACATGCCACATACACCAACGATGTTTTGTGCCAACAAGAATTTCCTCAATAGCAGACCGCATAGCCATATCCTAGTCAGTTACGATCATTTTGGGAGCGACACCCATGCACTAGATGAAATGTTTAAACAACCATGCAAATGCACCTGTTTTCTCGTTCGAAACCAGCCCAGCTGCGAAAGTAACATGTTTCCCATGATTATCCTTCCCAGTGAATGGGGTAAATATCATACAGTACCTAGTGGTTGCAAAACGGAACATCATGTAAGCTGCAACACTATATGATGTACAAACTTATACTTTGTAGGGGGTGCAATTGTAATGTAGTTTCTATCATATTATAATGAGATTTGCTAAAAGTAAGTAATCAATACTTGTTTGTATTATATGTGGAGTCGAAAGCAACAATGTCACCAAACATGTGGTAATTCCTCTTCGACACACCATCGCACCAAAAAAGGGCTTGCAACTGGTTCTCACTGTTCACTTCGTAGTGATAAGTAAATGCATCAGATAGTTCATTCTTCCTACGCATGTTGTCCAACACCATTTGAACATCTCACCCATGTGTGTATGCTTTGATGTCTCGAGACGCATTACGTATATCACCAACGATGCACCCCATCATTTCATAGCCTCCCAATACCTCTTTCAAGAATCTGAAAGTCAGCATAGGCCCAATGTTAGCCTTGGAACAGTCGAGAATAAAATTTTCATGAACGTCACTCAATTTTTGATTTATACTCATGTATGGCTGATGTTGCACCTCTACCATGGTATGGTTATGTGTCTCCACAATCTCATGAAACTTGTAACCGGGAACTCCATCTTCACAGAAATACCGAAAGGATATCCTGGCTGGACAACCACAACTGTTTGTCAGGCGTCTGCGTTTTATTGAGAACCCCTTACTGGCATACAACCTGTCCTCCTCCTCTGTCTTCTACTTACCTTGTCGACTAAAAACCACATACTACCAAATAGTAATTAAAACTGCCTAAGGAAACAGTGTGTGCTTTTGTGCTAGGTCAAGCTCTCAGATCCAGAGAATCCGCTAGATCACAAGGTCTAGGAACTCAGAGGATTCTGGAAGTCTCAGTCGCCAGACACACTAATTCCGCGTTCAAAACCCTCAACCCGCTATATTATGAATTAGTACAGGGAAGTAGGGATCGATCCCACGAAGATGGACGCGAAAGAATGCATTCAAAAGACTCTGGAAAGGTGAATGGCTGCTGCCACACAAATTTGGGTTGAGGCAACTATTACTAAACCTAGGGATAAAATCTAACACTAGACGTAGGAAATTAAAAACATCATGCAGACACGGATTATCATTTAAACAGCAATAAGTCAAACGAACTTCCTTGACCTAGTAAACGGATACCTGATTTAGCTAAACAGAAAGCAACGTGCAGTTGGGACCATCGATAAGGCTAATTTCATGCATAAGTCTAGGGGATAAATTCATATAATTACGGGGTCTAACACACGTTTTAAGCCAGGTATGTAGAAGAATTTCGCCAGATGCAGGAAAGAGAGAGGACAATCACGTGGTCCGAGGAAACTGGCGAATGAGTGAGCATTGTGGAGCAAATTGCAAGACGGAGGAAATCTCGGAGCTGAATGGTAGAAGGGAGATTTCTACGAAGGCTTCTAGAAGATTATGTCCGCACCTATATAAGGAAGGAAGCATGCATTCTGGAGGGATCTTCTCGGTGGAGGCCTCATTAACAGTCTGTGGCTCGTAGCTCACTTTTACACACTTGGGTTCTTTAGAGGGAAATTCTAGGGGTTTGCATTTTGGGTTCACTTTTCGCTTTCTCACATTTCAGTTGGGTTGTAACACCGTCCTGTCGAGGGCGAAGAAACAAGTTCCATTTTAGTTTCTCGTATTTTGTGGATTTCACCGAGCTTCGCTGTTCGGAGCTCGGCCCTCTGTTTTTTTTACCGAATATTTCTGTGTTTAATGCAAGTTTAATTTTCTGTCATCTCGTTGATGTTGATTTCTGATTTCCTTTCTGTGATGATCTGGAGTTTGAGTTAGTTTACTTGTGTTGGATGCGTTTCGCAATTGTTCACTGAATCTGTGCAGAGTAATGGCTGGATCGGGTTGATCAGAGTTGTTGTTGGTTGAATCGGAGGTTTGAATTTGGTGTTGTAGCTGAGTTGAGGGGAATCGTTTGAATTCGGTGTTGATCGGTTTAGATTTGTTAGATCGGAAGTTATGGAGTTGATTGAGGTTGTTGTTTGGTTCGGATCGCTTGGATCCGGAGTGGATTAAGCATCCGACGTGAATCCGAGCAGAGTTGGTTTAAATTTATGCCTAGCCTTTGTGTTTTCATTTCATTCCGTCGAGTATATGTAGATCATTGTTATTTTCGGTTTGTTGCAAGTTTCCGACGACCCAACTTTTATATTCTGTTCGAATCTAGGTACATGCTCTGTTTTATTCATCTTCGTTTTTGATTCAGTTAAAAAATGCATGTCGTTGTTAGTTAGAGTTTCAGTTTGTTATTTGCAGCCTTTCTGCCGTACTTGCTAATTCTGGAATTATGGTTCCCACTGTTATATGCTTCATGTCTGGTACTATTAGGTAGCCGTTTACACGGTTTAGGAAGGGAATTTAATATCCCGTAGTCTTGATGATGTTTGATCTCAGCATGTTTACAGTTTCCTAGGTCTAGTGTTTACATTTCTTACCTAGGTCTAGTAGTAGTTATACCTCAACCCAGTTTGCGTGGCAGCAGCCGCCTTTGTCAAGAGTCTCTAAACGCTTTCTTACGTGTCCATCTTCGTGGGATCGACCCCTGCTTCTCTATACTAATCTATAGTATTCGAGTTGAGGGATCATTGAAGGGGAGTTTTGTGTGTACAACGACAGAGTATTCCGTGTTCCATTGAGTTCCTAGACCAAGTGATCTAGTGGATTCATAGGACTTGGTATCTCGACCTAGCATAGCACATCGCATTTTCACAACACGAACACACTTCTTTCTCTCTCTCCCTTCAACCATCTTCCAGAAACTTCAAGTACGGAAATAAAGCTGCAGATAACAAACTAAGAATTTAATTAACAACGACGTACATCTCATTACCTGATTTAAACGCGAACATGAAGCAACCATAGTAAATATTCAGATTCAAACAGAATGTAAAAGTTCGGACGTCGGAAACTTGCGATTAGCCGGAAATAAAATAGATCTACGTATACTAGACGAAGGGAAACAAAAATATGGAAACGAGACATCAACTATGATCAACTTTGGTTCAGATCCACCTGTCGGATGCTTAATCCACTCCGGATCCAAGCAATCCGAACCCAACCACAAACAAAATCAACTCCATAAACTCCGATTTGACTAATCTGTTCCGATCACAACAACTAACCACTACTCTACTCCGACTCTACAGATCAGCGCGAAAAGCATCCAGATCAGTAAACAACGACAAACTCAAAACAAATACCATCCATGCCACGAAATCAACAGCATCAAAGCAGAAAATAGGAATTGCATAGATCACGATAATTCGACGGAAAAACAGAGCCGAGCTTCAAACAGCGAAGCTCGCTGAAATTCACAGCAGCAAAATGAAATTAAAACAATAAATTGTATCTTCGCCCCACGTGAGGACGATGTTACGCAACAACTAACGGAAGTAAAACCCGAAACCCCTGCCTATTCCCGGAATTCTCAAGTGTGTAGAAGTGTATATGTGAGCTCCTCCCCGAAAGCAAAAGTTTTCCCCAGTTTTTATAGGTGTGGAGGTGATCTTCTAGAAGCCTTCGCAGAAATCTCAATTCTGCCCTTCAGCTTTGCGATCTCCTCCGTCAGGTCATTTTTCCTTCATACTGCTCACTTTATCGCCAATTTCCTTTCGCCGTGCAATTGTCTTCTTTTCTTCCTGGACCTGGCGAAACCTTCTACACACCTGGCTTAAAAAATGCGTTAGACCCCGTAAATGCATGAATTCCACCCTTTAACTAATGTATGAAATTAGCCTTATCAGTAATACCATCCACTTTTTTAATACCTTATTTGCGCGTGTCAAAACCAACGGCGCAGGCATACACGTCATAAAATGCAGTGGCATAATCTACTGATTTGAAACACTGACCAACGAAGGGCTTCAGTTCTTCAGAGCAATGAGGTACAACAACAACTGTTTCAATAAATGAGAGATCAGTTGGCCTTCACAGAAACACATATCGACAAAAACACATCAAACAAAAAACAAACAATATATATTATACGAGAATAGTAATATCCATTATCATTCGAATATCGTACATTACTAACAGCAAGTGAATGTGTGGATACTACCACCCAGCCCACATGGAATAATAAACCCTAGGGATGTGGTGTTATCTTCAGGCGTTGACGGAACTCAAATAATGCTACATTACGGCTTAAAAATGCTACACTATGCCTATGAAATGCTACATTACAGAGTAATATACATTATCAATAGATTATCGTACATTACTTACAGCATGTGAATGTGTGGATACTATACCCTAGCCCACATGGACTACTAAACCCTAGGGATGTGGTGTTATCTTCAGGCATTGACGAAACTCAAATAATGATACATCACGGCTTAAAAATGCTACATTATGCCTATGAAATGTCCACCTTTGCCCAATCATCAAGTAACATAGTGACTTCCATGTTTTTGGTGGAGAGATTGCTCATTTTGTCGTCTAGGACACAATCGCCGACACTAAAAGCTTGCTTAACAGCGACGGTGGAAGCAGGAACGACGAAAATCTCCTTAGCCATTATCGAGAGTATCGGAAACTCTTTGTCATGTGTTCTCCACCAATCAAGGACGTCAATTTATTGAGTAGGAGGACCTGCATCTTGAATAATAGAGCGCTATTCTAAATATATATCTAACTCACTAGTAGCTCTAGTCCTATTGGTTGTAGCACCGTATAGATCTTGCAATTGTGATACTACGTCTGGATCAATCATGACATTCCTATAGTTCCCGCCACCAAAATCAAATGTAGAAGGACTAGGAGGAGCACGTACCTGGTGAGTGGTGTTATACCGCATTTCATATTCCGCGTAGAGAGCACGAAGTGCACTATCTAACCTTAGTTTGATTTCATCAACATTCGGAAGATTTAGTTCGAAGCCTTCTCCTCTTGTCAAGCCCATTTCACGAAGTTGAGAAAAATCTAAATCGTGCAAACAACCATAGTATATGTCTAAAATTTTATGAACACCATGCAACTTCCACTTTGGATCCAAGCATTTTGCAATCAAAAACACATTTGGAATACGCGCAAAATATTTCAATCATTTTTCAACCATATAAAGCAAAATAGCCTTAAACTCTATGAATTGAGTATTTTTCACACATGTCTTAAAACCAATTGCCACATACATGCAATGCTCCAAAATCGCGCACAGAAGTAGGATAATATACACCGGATAACTCAACAGTGGCATTTTTGAAAGCTTGTAATAATCAAAACAAATCCATGCTGTGATCCCAACAAGAGGGTATCAAAAGCAAATCAGAAGGAACATGCGGGTAACTTCTAAACAATCACATAAATATTCAATGTGGTTCAAGGTCGACTCCAACATATCGTACGTCGAGTTCCAACGAGTTGAAACATCCAAACGAAAATTGGTGTACCTGCACTGCTTGCTATGACAATATTTCTTCCAAGCTCTACCAATAGGAGCTTTGCTATGAATCAACTTAACAACATTTCTAATATGATCAACATACTTTTGCCACAAATCGATCGCATCTTGAACACACAAATTCAAAATATGAGCAATACATCGCACATGAAAAAATTTGCCATCAATAACAGGAGAACATGCACTGATGAGTTCATCTATACTAGCAGTGTTAGCGCTTGCATTATCAAAACCAACAGAAAAATTTTTATTGATCAATTGAGCAATTGCTTGTGCAGTGTGTGGTGCGGGAAATTCCCAAAATGCAATCAAATGTTTGTTTAAAGTCCAACTGTGATCAACGAAATGCACAGTGATGCCCATATATGAATTTTTGCAAAAACAATCAGTCCACACATCAGAGCAAATAGAAACTTTATGACCCAAGTTAACAATAAACGTACCTAATTGCGCCTTCTTTTCCAAGCATTGTCTAACAATAGCTCGAGTCATAGAAGTTCGACTCAATTTTCTTGCAGCGGCATTTTAAACTTGTCGCATACTCGACTCAAACGCATCGTTATCAAAAGCATTGAACGGAAAATGTTTCATCACAGCAAATCTAGACATCACATTCAGAACATTTTTGTGATCATATTTTAAAAGAGTATTGCTACACATACCTGATGTTTGGGATGAACCCGTCCCACTCTCGGTCCCGACTCCATGTTGAAAGTTGAGTTGAGTTTGGGTTGGAGAGATACCAAACTCGACCGGATGTGCTTTCTCCATGTGACGGGAAAATGTACCATATCCTCCACCCTTTCGTACACATACCTGATGTTTGGGATGAACCCGTCCCACTCTCGGTCCCGACTCCATGATGAATGTTGAGTTGAGTTTGGGTTGGAGCGATACCAAACTCGACCGGATGCGCTTTCTCCATGTGACGGGAAAATGTACCATATCCTCCACCCTTTCGTAATGTGTATACGTTTTCGCAATAGTTGCAATACACATTATAAATGTCCGGATCGGTACTATCTCGTACCTTCTTGAAATGTTTCACCATGATGTTTGAGGTTAAAGACCTTTCAATTGGTTTAGGAGGTTGAGAAGGGTGTCCACGACCACGACGACTCCTTGTCCTTGGTGGTGGTGGGGGTGGCATTTCTTGTTGTTGTTCCTCTTCCACCTCTTCCTCCTCGTCGTCATCATCATCATCATCATCATCGTCGTCAAGATTCCCCGGGGTTGGAATTTGTTGAGAATAGGCATCGGGACCGGAAGCACCACTACCCGTACCAACATAAGCATCCCCACCACCATATCCACGTCCGCCTTGGAATTGAGAGCGAGTGAGAGCAATAGCATTGACCATATCTTGCTTTTCCTGAATCTACAAAATAATATTTGTATTGTAAATATCAAATAGAATTATGAATAATAATGTACTGTAATTCATAATTAATAATATTAGTAGATAATAATTATTAACCTGCCACATATCCATATTCCTTTGAGAAATCTCATCAATAACGGATTTTCGACTTGGCCTCTTGGACTTTCTCTTTCCCTTATCAACACGACCTTCTCGGAATGAAGACATCTTGATAGTAACAAATTATATAGTAGAAATATGGAATTATAGAAATTTTTTGTTTTAGCAATTGAGAAAGACAACTTATAGAACTACGGAACAAGTATAACAATGCGTAATATAAGAGTAGCACTTGAATAATTCAAATGTAAGAACAATAGCACAAATGAGAAATGAGAGACAAAGAGAGAGAATTGGGAGATTGAAGAGAGAAACTCTTGTTAACACAAGAATGAGGTGAATGTAAGTGAGGATAGAAGGGTATTTATAGATAAAAATGGGGGAAATGGATCAATTTGAATTCAAAATCAGAATTTTTAAAAAAAAATTAAAAATCGGACGAATGGTCAACAAACCGCCTGCAAAACCGCCTGCTGACCTGCATGAAACATCCCATCGGCTCTGCAACGTGTCAGCCTTGTGTTCCGCACCGGAACCGGAAAACCGCCGGTTTCACAGTTAACCGTCGGTTCCGGTAAAAAAAAAACGCCTGAAAAAGCCGCCAACGGCTGACGCCTCGGATACCTCGCCGGAACCGTGAAACCGCCGGTTAACCGGCGTTTCATAAAATCTTGAAACGGAACCGGCCCGCGGTTCTGGTTCGTAAAAATTGTCACGGTTCCGGTTCGGAGGTTAACCGCTGGAACCGGAAACCGTAGGCATGTCTAGTTTAGCCCGTAACCCGAGTAGGGTTGGCCCGATTGAAATCCATCCCTACTTCAAATAACCCTAATTTTGAACTGAATATCCTTTTATTTGCAGAAGCAGGTTTATAATAGAGCTGCAATATCTTTTCTCTAAGAATTAATAGATTCGGTTTTTGTAATTTATTCACTACCTAATCGTTTTGAAAAAAAATAAGTTCAGCAAAATATGCATCAACAGTACTCAATTATTACAATGAACTGGGGTCCACATGAGATTGGATGAAAACATGATTTTCCTGGGATATACGATGAACTTAGAAATTGAGTAAATCAAATGATTAAATACAGTATGCATAGAATAAAAGAAATGAAATTGCCTTCATTCAATTATTTCTATATTTGATATCTAGAATTAAGTTTCGAATGAAATAATAGTATCATTTTATATTGTATAAAATTTACAGTATTAGTAGTACTATTTAGCATCTCTATTCAACTTGGATTGTTGGATTACGTTAAAATTCGACATTATTTTGTAAATATTATGAAATTAATGAAAGAGGGAACATATTTTTTAGTCTACGAACTTTGCTAAGGTATTATTTTTTGTGCATAATGTTTTAAAATAGCATTTGACATTCATATATTTCGATTTAATATCATATGGACTTCTTTTTTCCCGTTTTAAAATATTTTAGACAACAATACAATCAAAATCATGAAGGGTAATATTTACTTTTTCCTTTTTTTATTAGACAGAATTGCCCTTTATGATGTTGAGGTATCTTTTAAAAAGAGTAGTGCATTGTGTACTAAAAAAAGTTATTGGTGATTGCATATATTGGGTTGGTGGATTGTATGGGTTGCCAAGTTTGGGCCTTCTGCTCAAGGCCCATTTTCTTCTCTTATTTGCTTCTTCATGTTCGAAATCACTCCAAACAAAAAAAGTTACATACAATTGTAAGATTTCTCTGGATCACCTATTTGAAAGATTTCTACAAAGACAACGATTAGTTGAAAGCAGGCAGCTAAACATTGCGATGATAAATAAAACGTTCAACATCTCATTTTCAATCAATACTATATATGAACAAATTATATTACTCATTTACTGATTTCTTTTCGTACTAGAAAAAAAAAACAAATCCAGAGTATGCTTGATTTAATTTGTGAAAGGAAAATCTAAATTGCAGGAGCAATTTTATACAATAAAGTACAATTTCTTATAACAAGTAGCAGTATAATTGAACATAACTTACATAGTGTGTGAGACGTTTTGAGGCTAAAAAAGAAACAAATGTAAAATAATCGAATCAGTTATTCTGCATTTACAGAACTTCGCTATTGTTGGAAAAAACATTTAAACCAAGGAAAAAGAGGGGAAATGGAAAAGGCAAAAAAAAAAGACGACAGAGAGAACAGAGAAGAGACACACATACATCGACATGTTTAAGTATTAATTATTTGCAATGTGGAAAAATTTAAGGCAACTAGTAATATTTCGTGCAGAAGTTTAGATCACTCACTATTAATTGTCAAAATTAATGAAAAATGTGAGTGCAAGTTGCAGTTTTGGCGAGTTTTAAAACTCAAATGGTGTATTTCATGCCAATTATGAGATATTTTTTAGTTTAACGAATTTGTTGACAACGTGCAAGAAAATTGGTGAATACGTGCCAAAAAGAAATATTATCACTCAAGACAAAGTGGACAAATGAATGAAGTTAGAATGTTAATAGTAATTGGGGCTACCAAGATGATCTCCAAATGCTATTTCAAGACTAGTGTCCTCTTCTATTTTAAAAGAGCTTCGCGTGGATACCTAGCATGCCTAAATCGGGGTCCGACAGAGGAAGTTATGACTGTTTTACGAATCCTGCGTTGCTCTAGAAACTTCTTCCAGGCCACTTTGGACACAAGTGACCCGGGCGGACCAATTTCGCAAGCCTTGGAGATTTTAGAAAGTTTGACCCAGATGGGTCAATCTGGACCCTTATTTTGAACCAACCGGGTCAACACGGTGGATTTTCAGCTGTGCACAGTCGATTTTGAAAAGGAAAAGAGAATTAAAAAAGAAAAGACACGCATAAAATTCATTTGAGTTCTTATCCCTCAAGGATGCTCTGGGACACGAAATTGAAGATTGAAGACTTTGAATTGAATATTGAAGCTTCCACTTCGATTATTCGTTCCTTGGGAGTGTCTATTTTGCTGTCACTTGTGTTTCTGATTGAATTCTTGTTTTCAAACTTTGCTTTCATAATGAGCATGAGTAGGGGTGGTTCGGTACGGTATACCGTACTGTGAATGTCATACCTTATACCGTACCAAAATTTACAGTATGACAAAATACCATACCGATACCGTACCGAATTTTTCGGTATACCGGAGTTCGGTATAACGGAAATTCGGTAAGGTAGTTTTTGATACAGTTACCATACCGTATTTTCGGTATATCGTACTTTTGCATTATACCGAACTGCGGTACGACATACCATTACACTTGTTATACCGGAAAAAAATCTATTATACCCAAAATATTCAAAAAAATAATTCTAGTGTTTAACTAATTCAAAAAGTCCAAAATAATTAAACTTCATCACAATCAAATCATGTTCATACAGTCATTCTTTTTAAATTTTAGTATAAA
This sequence comes from Salvia splendens, assembly GCF_004379255.2. Classification (NCBI taxonomy): domain Eukaryota; kingdom Viridiplantae; phylum Streptophyta; class Magnoliopsida; order Lamiales; family Lamiaceae; genus Salvia; species Salvia splendens. The sequence continues at coordinate 15,135,218 of NC_056036.1, read as the reverse complement.
TATAACATATATATGTATGTTTATATATATAATAATCAATCAGTATACCGGTATACCATGGTATACCGAAGCGTCGGTATGTCGGTATATACCGGTATACCGCGGTATAAGAAATCTAATACCGTTACCGTACCGAATCTTTCGGTACGATATGATACCGTACCAAAAACTACGGTATACCGAAAATAGTTATTATCGGTATTTTTTCGATACGGTAAGTCCGATATTCCGGTATTTTGGTATAATTCCCCACCCCTAAGCATGAGTAGCTAACCATTTTTGTAGTATTCTTGGTGAAGATGTATTAATTTCGTATAGTTTTTATCCCGATTGATTCTTTGTTACTTTGCTCTTGTAGTTGTTTGGATATTTCTTGTACTTTCTCCGTTGAATTGACTAGCTACCTCTTGAATGTGTTAGAGTTAATTAAATTAATAGGGAGATGAAATAATTAACTTGGAATTAAGAATAATTCACTCTTTTAGCAATAGAACGTGAGAGAGTTGAGGTTTTATATGAGATCTTTTGGTTTTAGTGTTTTTGGAAGTTAGATTGTTAGGGATATAAAGATAACTTTGTTCACGACCTAACCTACAGATTTCTCAACTTGGAAGTGGTTTTCTTAATTAAGTGACCGACCTAACAACTCTAGAGATACAAAAAGGCAAGCGGGATTGATTGGATACTGGCTTGAAATTGTGAATTAGATCTTAGGATTACACATTCTTTCATATTATCTTTTTCACATCATATTTAATGTGCTTAAGTTTTACTTATTTTTAATTTGAATTTGTTTAAGTACTGTACTTGTTTTAGAATAAAAAATCAATTTGATTGTTTATATTCTAGTTAAGATTAGTTCACATTAATTTCTATGGAATATGATACTTTGCTGCAATAGTCCCATGCATTAGAAATAATTTTAATAGTAAAATAAAAGTCAGTTAATAAAGTATGATATTAATAATGTTTATATTAAAATAATAATTATCATATAGCACTTTGAATCCAATAATATATGGTTAAAGGCAGTTATCATACGAGTCTTCATTTTCATTTGATTAAAACTGTGTCATATTATTACTATAACATTATACTACTACCGAATAAAGAACACTTGCGTAAGTGCATTCTTTGAGTAGCAATAGCAACAAACATACTCTTACCAATGATGACAAAGTTAGAATTAAAAATTAAAAATTATATCGACAAATCGAATTGATGACCGTCACCAGCACTAATCAACTACCAAGTCGTCTTAGGAAATTGGGTAATTATTGTGAATATGCCATCATCCTTATCTTAATCGCTTTCTCTTTCTACTTTCTCAAATATAAAACGACAAACCCTACCATTTTTTCAATCCCTCCAATAAATTCATCTTAAATTGCTAATCAAATGGTAATGATAAGTTATTCTATCTCGAGTTTGCGAAGTGAAAAGTAAAAGGTTTGTATAATTTGTTTGATTTTTGTGGTCGGGGTGAGAAATAAAGTAAATCGATGCTTTTGAATCACATATTCAGAATAATATAAATTATTTAAATTGTAAGATGTGCAATGCTATATATGAAATGATTATTTTAGTTTAGCACTTTATCAATAAAATTGATGTTGCAACTGTGAGCACATATATGATCACTAATAAAAAAATAATTAAAAAATATCTGGTCATGATAAAAGTAACATTAGCTTTAAAAAAAGGCACATAATCAAGAATATAAATATGTGTGCCTCTTGCCTTTATAACTGCTTTATGAAAAGCGACATTACATGAACCAAGTACAATATGAAAACGGTTTCATATCTTTTAAAATATTTGATGAGGTTGTGAGGTCACGGACATGGGTTTCTCAAACATTGGATTCGCATATGTCATATTGCTTTAAATATTTCATGAATGTGTCATGTTCCACTGTAAAAAGCCTTTCATGTGGAGTAGTACCTTTCATCCCTTTCTAGTCAGATTATGAAACGATGTTACAATAATTCCTATGTTGTTGTACTTGAGTTGTTTGTATTAATTTAACTTCAGATTGAAGGATTTTAATTACAAAACTTATGCAAGGATTTCATATTAATTCAAAGATTGTTTGTATTAATTTAACTTCAGATTGAAGGATTTTAATTACAAAACTTATGCAAGGATTTCATATTAATTCAAAGATTTCAAAAATAGTAGTAAAAATTCTATGATCCCTCCATAACCATGTTGGCATAGTGATGTGGTGTATCATACTAGTAACTTTTTGACAAATAGAATAAATAGGGTCCACATGTCACATTAAATGGAGAAATACATTTGATAAACTAACGATGCAATAAGAAACATCCATTTGCTATTTTATAGAAACTCTGCTTGAATATGCAAATTTTCATATGAAATTGACGTTTCTATATACTATTCCAATATATATATATAGATGTACATTGATCTCATAATATAGTATTATATTATATAGTATTTATAAAACAGTATTCATATCTCATTACTTTCACGTAAGGAAAAAAAGTCATACTACAACTCTTTGATAATAGTGCCATTTAAAATTTTATGGGTAAAACCTTCTTTTTCTTGTTTTATATATATACGAAAAATTTAAACAAATAAAACTTATGACTATAACTTATAGCATAATAAATTACCCCCTATATATTTTTTTAATCTTTTTAGTAGCATATAAAATTTCAAGATTTTAAAACAATAAAAATAGAAAATCAAAGATGAAATATTTGTATATTATTTCATAGTATAGAGTAGCATGATTTCTTCTCTGTATTCATGTGAAGAACAAATCTTAAATGTGATTATACATACAAGGAGTATTATTTTATAAGTGAGATATGTTGTATATGGCAAATATAATGGAAGAGATATGTTGTATAAAGCAGGCCAATATGAATATTGTTTTATAAGTACTATAATATAATATTATATTATGAGATCAATGTACATCTATATATATATTGGAATAGTATATAGAAACGTCAATTTCATATGAAAATTTCCATATTCAAGCAGAGTTTCTATAAAATAGCAAATGGACGTTTCTTATTGCACCGTTAGTTTATCAAATATGTGTTCAATTGATAAGTCCTATTTCATGCATCAGTTTAGGGGGTAAAATGTATTATACTCGGTCAGTTATCGCGCAAAACAAGTGTTAAATGTGCAGGAATACGGCTTGACCAAAGCAACAAGGACAAGTTGATCAAGTTGGTACAAAATGCGAAAAAGGCCAAAAATCGGGTGAACTGATCAAAGGGGGTGATCAAGCAGTTGGGCGGGGACCACTGGATTCTAGAAGGAGGACACGTGAGGATAATGAGCTGGATGGTGGGTATCATTCTGTTAGCAAGGACGACGTTCTAGAAGAGGGACACGTGCTGGTACATGAGACTCAAGGACGGAGCTGAGTCATGAATCTGTTATCGAAAAGCGACGTCATTCTAGAAGGAAGACACGTAGCAATTGATGAGTCGCTCGCTCACAGCGTGAGCGAATATCCTCTGCCAAGATCGTTATCCAGCTGGCGATTGTGTGAATTGCCTATAAATAGAAGATGTGCCACCATAATCAGAGGATCTCCTTTACGTTTAGTTTACGTTTTAGTTTAGTTTCCCAGTTATAAAGATAGTGAGAGAAATGGTTAGCTAGAGAGAGGGAGCGCGGCAGAGTATTCGATATCTGTTCGGCGTTTTCTCGAATTTCCATCCGAGAGTTTTCTCGATTCTACTTGCTTTCTTATTTCCCGAAGTTGTTAGCTTAGTTTGATTTCGAGTTGTTCTGTAGTTAAGGAATCAATCTTTCTGTATTTCGTATGCTTGCAACACTGTTCTGAGTTTTGAGTATAAAAGTGGAGTTGTTTAGTTTTCGCCTTCGTATTCACTGTTCTAGTTTAATTTTGCCTTAGACTTTGATCCAATGTTTAATCATGTCGAATAGCAAAGTGTTTGTGTTTTCGCCGCATGCCTAGGTAGTCATTATTCCAGCATGTCACTTACTTGATCCAGTAGTTAGCAGTACCTTGATCCAGTAGATAGTTTACTTTCTGCCTAGGGTAAAATCAGAATTTAAAAACTCCCAAAATTAAAGTGTGGCAGCAGCCGACCCCCTGTTCACTACTCACACATTTGATACACTGGTTTCTCTGTGGGATTGACCCCAAACTTGCCGCTTTACTGTTAAAGTAGTGCAAAATTGGGAGTTATAAATTACATTGGTGGCTAGCGAGATCGTGAACGCCTTGATCAAGTGGCAACGACATTTGCTAACTGATCCATCCGGTTCAGTTATCTTCCATATAACTTGATCCACTCGAATGCGAAAACGCTCCCCACCATCAATTAATGTGGCATGTGGACCCTATTTATTCTATTTGTCAAAAAGCTAGTGGTATGATACACCACATCACTATGCCAACATGGTATGGAAGGATCGTGGAATTTTTACTCCAAAAATAGAGAGTACTACTTGATATAGCTAATTTAAGATTGAGTTAGAGACTATTTTTTTTTTCCAAAGTTGAAGTCATAGATAGTGAATTATGATTAAAATTGAACTACATGACATTTTTAGTTTATTTTAGAAAATTCGAATTTGAAAATTGTGAAGCCCATTTTTATCATCTTAGATCATTCTTTCTAAAATAAACTAAAATTAAGCGCTGGTTTTTAGTTTTATAATAAGATTGAGTTCTGTGTACATAATGATCCCATGAATGATTATACTCCTTTCTAAAATAAACTAAAATTAAGCGCTGTTTTTTAGTTTTATAATAAGATCGAGTTCTGTGTACATAATGATCCCATGAATGATTATACTTTGTATAGTACTACTCCACTATATATTTATCTGTCGTATAAATTAGTGCACACATGGTATAAATTAGTGCACTAAAACAGCGCTGTTTTTTTTTGCCTTTGTTTTGCGAAGATGATAATAAATAGTTAGGGCTCGTTTGATACGTTGGTTGGGTTATACACAGATTAGATATATATGTTATTGGGCCTATTTCCCTACTCTAAAAGTTAAAGAAATAAACAAATAAACTATTACTCCTATTCCCTACTCTTCCTACACGTACACAGCCATTCCACTCCTATTTTCTCTCTCTTTGTGTCATCTTCTACAATTCACAAAACAGAAACAATCCCAACCCCCATCTCTTTTTCCTAAACTTTTGTATTATCATTCTCAAAACTCTCTCTCTATGTGACAAAGACTTCCACCTCTCTCTCTCTAGTTCTCAAATTGGGAAAACAAAGCCAGGCAGCTCCATCTCTCTCATTCTGCTGTCTCCCTCCATCTCTCTCATTCTGCTGTCTCCGTTCACACACCGCATTTGTCACTCTCACGCCGGGCGTCCGTTTGGAGTCCCGAGAAGAAGGTGCGGAAGAAGGAGGAGATCGGGTGGCGCGACTTGTCGGCGGCGGAGGAGGCGGAGGACGAGGAGGATGAGGTGGAGGAAGGATCGTCGTCGGAGATCACGCAGTCGACGCGGACAACGACGTTGTCGACCTGGGGAACAAGCGAGTGGAACCGCCTCGAAACGACGCAGCATCGCCCCAAGTGCTTGACGTCTCCGATTATATTGAAGATCAATAGGATGAGCGAGTCCGGCAACCGATCGAAGTCGTCCACCGCTCGAGGGTGGATTTTCCGGCTCAGATCTGCTCCAATCGAACCCATGGTTATCGGAAACAATCAGAGATCCTCCGCAGCCGTAATACCCCCAAAAATTTGGCGGAAAATACACGAGAATCGGAAGGTAATGGCGATGGGGGAATTAGGGTGGGAAATTTGGCGGAAAATACACGAGGGGGGTTAGTCGGAGGAATTAGGGTGGGAGATTAAGCAGGTGGGTGGAATTTGGGGGAAGTGAGAGAAAGAGGAGGAGGAAGAAGAGAATGGCGATGGCGAGCTGTTTTGGTGTGTGTTGTGCGTGTTGGGCTTTTGAAAAAAACAAGGCCCATTATAGTTTTATATCAAACACATGAAATATTCAGATATATATCCATATTTGGGCTTATCTTAACATAACCATAGTATCAAACAAGCCCTTAAAGTGTAGAGAAAGTAAAGTAAGAGATAGAATACTATAGAAGAGAGTCGTATATACTTTATTCTATGAATTATTTTACTTTCTCTTCATTTTAACTATTTATTATTATTTTCCTCAAACACGTGTCGAAAAGCAGTCAATCACTTGAGATTGGACTAATGAAGTAGAAATTTGGATCGAAGTAGCAACACCCTTTCATATATATGAGAATAAGATAAGTACTACTACTATACAATACTAGCGGTCAATATCATACACGATGTCAAGGAGCTTAAGTCTCTACCATGTTTATTTAAAAAAATTGTACTACAAATTTTTTTAATTAATTTATCCAAATTTTATATAAGTTGTTTTATAAAATCACATTCAATGATTTGAATTATCTACTTTTTAAAAAAAATTAACAAATTAAACCCTTAATTTTTTTAACATCTACCACTGATAGTCACACACCGTTCATTCTCTAGCATTACACAATGTGTCTATTTAAACATGTTATCTCTATTCACATACGATATTCCTTGGTCAATATAAACGTCTTCCTAATATTCTAAACAAGGGAAAGGGAATTAGAAGTTAGGACAAAGATGATGCCACATGCATCAATTAAGTACATTATCCTCTCATAGAGTTTGTAGAATTTCAATTTTTTTTAGAGAGTAAATATAGTCTTTGCCAATTGGTCTGTCCACTAATCTTGTGACACTTAACAGTAGCACATTGGTGGAAGTTGTAAAAGAATGAGTCAATCACAAAACTAAGTTGATTGGTATATATAGACCCAATTATTTGGCCTCTATGCAGTTGTTAAAGGGTGAGAGAAATTGGCACATAGCACCTACTCTTTATTTCGTACCACATTCATGTAGTTAATTAATTCTTTTAAGGGGTTTTTTTGTGGTCATGAGAAGTAGGAGTAAAAATGTACCAATGAATTTTGGAAAGATGACAAAGCTAATAAGAAGATCATGTGCAATATTATCCTATCCCCTTCGTTTTTTTACATGCAAACTCTCTTACAAGTAGAGTTGATGTGTGCAAATCTTTCAAATTGTAGTGACAAATTGAGAAAGAAACCTTTGTACATGATCTCAACCTACGTAACTAATTCCTAAGAGAGATAGACTTCCAACTCATATCAAATCCCCAACTATATTAACAAACCAATTCTTGTTACAAGAAGAAAAAGGGAAATCTCAATCTCCAAAGATGATCATCAACATGAATATGCAACCTTTTGGTGGACTCTATCTCTCAAAATGCCATTGTAAAGGGCCACTCTGTTGGCTGGCATTTCTTGAATTCTCCTACCTTTGTTTAAAGTGGTTGAATTTGAATATTTATTGAAATTAGCTTTCTGTGATTTCCTGTATTCTTCGCTGTTTCCTCTTGGGTCCACCACATCTTCTGCAAAGTGCACCTTCTTCTTCATCTTTCTTTTCTTCCCTTCATCTGTCCACATGCACTACATTAATTCATTTTTATAATAATTTTATTGGATTTCTTTTTATAAATAATATTTCTTTCTCAGCATCAAATACCACATATTCCAATGAAACATTACACAACTAGAGTCCAACTAAAATACAATATATATTACTATATATATATATATATAATTAAATCATTGCATATACACAAAAACACACACATAAATTTATATTTATATCCATGATTCTTGGACAAATAAATTGAATATTCGAGATCAGTTTTCCCTACTCCAAAAATGTTGTCTTTTCATGATTAACCGTTTTGAGCATGCAAAACTATATATTTTTAAATATTTGTAGAAGCATAAAATAAATCGAAAATTGAAATTAAAGTTGATACAAATACATACCTGAAGAAGAGATGATGCAAGATGGTGGCCGTGGAAAATTGACACTCGACGGCGGCGGCTTCTGGTGGCGGCGAGCGGCGAGCAGAATTACTGTGCCGGAAACCGCCATGGCGGTGGCCAAAACCACGCTCTGTGATGACAGGATCGAAGACATATATGATTGCTGATAGATAGAGAGAGAGAGAGTTGGAATTGGAATGAGAGATGGAGAAGAGAGGGACAATGGTTGTTGATTTAATGTGGCAGTTTTGGCTGATGGAGTTTTTTAATTGCTTTTAACATTTGTTGGTCATTTTTTATTAAGTGTTGTCTAAGGATGTTGAAGGATTCATTAGTCCTATTTGTTTAACTTTAAATGCCGTTTGGTCGTTTTATAATCATATTGGTGTGCCTTCGAATTAAAAAGTCAAGAAGTCATTTTATTTGGTTGTTACAATAAATGTTTCAATTAAGTAACTATTCACTAGTTGATTTTTAAAATATCAAAGGATGAGATAACTGATCTAAGAATTCAAATTTACTCTATAACCAAATATTAATCTTTTTTATCATTAAGGATGGACGTGAATATAATGTCACTCGATTATACTATTTAGTGCTACTACTATTAATATATAAGAAAACTAAAAATTAATGTGAAAAGCAGAACCATAGGTGACATACATGTTGAATAGTTATAAAAACCAATCAAATACTGGTGTTCTAGAAACGCCGGCTGATAGTGCCACTTTCCACTTCTGATGGGCTACATTTGGGAATCAGTCATTATTTGATTCACAAAATATATGTAAAATTTAAATAAAATAAGATTAAAAAAACAACCAAAGGTTCAAATTATCTTCTTGCCTATTTTATTTATATTTGATAAAAAGTTGAAACTTCTTCTAAAAGAAGCACGCATACACGTAATGCCATTAAAAAAAGATATATATTTTCATAAAATTAAATGAAAAGTAGCTACGGATCGGAATGGTGGTTGTGTGTGTAAGCATATAGGGAAATTTAGTTACACTAGTGATACATTAAAGTGAAATGTCGCCTATCTCATCCCTTACGTAAGTCCAATTCACACCAACTTTCCTTTTACTTATTATGAAAAAATATTTCCACAAGAATAATCTTATTTTCCATTTTAAGCAGTATGATATTTATTTATTTATTATAAATTTAGAGTCCCATTATTCACAAATCCACTCTTAAAGACCGAACCACCGAACCATACCAAATTAGGGTTTTTGGATCTAGTTTTTTATGGATGAGAGACACAAATTTATCAATTATTTTCGCCTTCATCACGAGCCTATTTTAATTCATCCGAATGTAAATAAGTCATACTAACATGTTACGAAGATTTAACTTCATTCCAGTAGGTTTTTAATTCATTCCAGTAGGATTATTACTTCATTCCAGTACGTAAATGCGGTTTCGCCGTCGCGTGCCGTTCTTTCTCTCTACAATATCTATCACCACCGCCACAACGCTGATATGGTGTAATAAACACATGGAATGATGTAATAAATTATTGGAATGAAGTATGTGTAGAAGCATTTGAAGTCCTACTGGAATGAAGTAAAAACCTTATCCAATGAAGTAATAACGTTTCTGAATGAAGTAATAAATGCACTTGACTAAATTGCATTTTTTAATGTAAATAAAGTAAAAACTCAGGTCAATGAATTCAAATGAAACATATGTTGAATCATTTCAAAACCTACTGGAAGAAAGTAAAAACATGTTGTAGTTTCAAGGTATTACGTACGGAATGAAGTAATAAACCTATACAATGACGTAAAATGTGCTTGTAATGAAGACCGAAAAATTTACACAACAACACATCTCATAAAAAAATTAGATCTAATGGCCCAGATTTGGTCTCTAGTTCGATCTTTAAAATTGGTTCGACATTGATCACAACTCTATAAAGATTTATATTGTATTTATAATGGACGAGTTTCATTTTTCACTATCATGAATAAAATTTGGTTGACCGTGTTTTTTCACAGCCCGGCCCGATTAAAGTCTGCATGTACACACCATAAATTTAAAACCTTATGACGTTGTGTCCTTTCCTAGTTTTTTGGATAAATCTAAGAATTTTGGCTGACAAAAATCAAAGTTTGGAGCTTTCTAAGTTAGAGTACTTCGAATCGGGAAAATGTAAATGGTCTACTTATTTGGAAAAATGTTCAGTGTATTTAAGGAAATATCTGATTAACAAATTAAAAATGCCACGCAATTCAGTTGGATCCGCCTTTTGATTCGTCGGGAGGAAAAACCAACTAAAGCCAAAATTTGGGATTTTTCATACCACTTTTATAATTCAATAAAAATAATAAATTTTTAGAAAAGTTAATGATGTTAAGGAACAAAATTCCAGTTTAAAATTACCATTTATTTTATAAATGATCAATGAGAAGACTACCAACTAGAGTATTAGAGATTTAGAGGCGACTTGAATAGTTTGATTCATCGGAGAAATAATCGAATTCGTAAATTTTCAACCCGTGGTAAGTTGGGCCTTCGGATAGTGGGCCGACACAATCCAACAAATTCACACTAGTTTTAATAATCTGATAACGCGTGGTAGTAAGTTGGGCCTTTGAATAGTGGGCCGATACAACCCATGTAATTCCCACTAGTTTTAATAAATCTGATAACGCGTGGTAAGTTGGGCCTTTGAGTAGTGGGCCGTCATCCAACGCATCTACCAATTCAATACAAACAAATATATATACATTCTATTCATCTCATAAAAATAGAATCTTTTAGAATGACACAAGTTTTAATCAGGATTGATAAGTACGGTATACTTTACCGAAACCACCATACCTTATACCTTGTCGAATTCAGTATGTGAAAAATTCATACTTTAATTTACCAAAATTTTTGGTATACCGTACTTTCGATATGGCAAATTTCCATACCGATACCGTACCTCATTTACGGTATACTGTACTTTTGCGGTATTCCCGACTTTCAACATCAATGAAAATAGAATATTTGAGTTTAAAATATTAATTATATTTTATAATTTAAAAATATATTAAAAATATTTTATATATAATTATATTTATATTTTATAATAGATTTTATAATTTAAAACTATATAAAAGATATTTTATAATATAATTATATTTATATTTTGCGGTATATATCGAATTTCAGCATGTCGCGATATACCACATTACATGAAAATTCATACCGTTATACCAAAATCTTTCGGTAAGGTATCATATCGTACCGAAAATCACGGTGTCCCAAAAATTTGATATTTTTTATATTTTCGATACGATAAGACAGGTATTTCGATAGTTCGGTATTTTTTCCCAGTCCTAGTTTTAATACAAAATTAATAAAATAAGAGAGTGATAGAAAAAAAAGTGATTGAGTATTATAAGTGGATGATGGGGTTCCCTTTGGTATAAAAAAATTATCAAAAATATAAATGAACTATTTTTATAAGACGAACTATAATAGAAATAGTGTTTATTTTTATGGGACGAGAAGAGTATAAGATCGCGAGAGTTAAACCAAGCACTTATATAGGATTCAAATTCAGTGAGAATTGCATTTTTCATGAAAAATGAAAATCTTGAACAAACACATAAAATCTTAAACAAGAAAGAACGAATAAATATAAAATTTTACTCGAGTACTTTAGCATTCATTCAATAAGAAGGTGCGTAGTTTGTTGTTATAAAAAATTGTAAATGAATCTGAGTTCTCATTCATATTTATCAATTTCAATAAATTATAAATATGGATGGAATTCAAATTCACTCTACCATTTTTTTTATAAACCAAACATCTCACACCATAAAACTAGGGAAAGAAAAGTACAAGAAAATAACAATTCAATAAAAAAAACACAAATATAAATGACATCACAACAATCAAAGAGCTAACAAAAAAGAAGACAACAAGAGTAAAAGCCAGCTAAGGGATAACAAGCCAAACACTAACCGATAAAACCAAACACAGCTAGCACCCAAGAACCGCTCGATATTAAAGCAGACACCAAACAAGAGAAGAAACAACCCTTCTCCAACAAGTCATCTTCTACGTGGGCTCGTTCCCCTTGCCCACCTTTTGATATCCTCAAAATTTTCCATAACATGTCAAGGTGAGAATGGAAATTCAAAGAACCATCCTCTCATCCAAGATTCAAGGCACCAAAAAATAAATTTCTTCTCAAAATTCCAGTTAAGCTTTGAACTTTTGGAAAATGATCTTATTACAGATATCCCAGATTGAACAAGAAATTACATAGAACAAGGCGACCCATATTTGTTTTTCAACCTTGATAAGAGGAAGACCAAGCCAGGACATGAGGCAAGCTCCTGGCTAATTAGGAAGACAGAGGGAGATATTCCACCGATCGTTGCAATAGTACCAGAAGTTGATTGAGATTCTGCAGTTGAAGAAGAGATGTTTAATAGTTTTGGTCCTCTTTACAGAATGTACATTGATCGTCTTCCACTCCAGTCACACTGAATTTGAATAATCAAGCTTTGGTGTTTAATCTTCCTTGAGAATAAACCACACCTATAATTGAAATTTAGGCAGGGTAAGCTTCCTCCAAGCCCATTTCATCCTTCCCCATGAGTTTTATGACCTATAAAACAAAGTTAAAACACGAGAAAGATTTCGAAGGAAGCCAAGACCAAAATCGGACATCCATCGTGTTTTTAAACCACGTGATAATTAATCTACAACTTAATTTACTAGAGTTCGCAAATGTCATGTAACTAATTTTCCAATGATTATGTGAAATTTATATGATGAGATGTCACATACGTGGCACTGATGTCGATTAAAGCACAACCATATTTGATTTTATTTTGCTGTATTTTATTAAAAAAAAATTTGGCTTGCACGTCACCATCAATTTAATCGGAAATTAGTCTCGTGTGATATTATTTTGCTGGATTTGATTTAAGTACCATTTTCCCAAAATAAGTGAATAGTTGGGGTTTGGAGTGAACAGGCTAATTAGCATCAATAAAACTTAAAGGAGTGCACTGCACCATATATATTTTCGGCAAATTAATGCCACTGAAACTAACCAATAAGACAAATAAATACTCTCTCGACTAGTTGAAATGGCCAGACAATCCAACTTACATTATCCAGTACATCATTTTTTTTATGTTCAATCTTATTATTAATTTGGGAAACAATTGACAACTGTATAAAAAATTTGAACCAATGAAAATTCGCATATAATGTAAATTGATCTTGTAATTTTTGTGCAAAGTTAAACATTTGTGAAATTTTGTCCTAGGCACAGTTCTCTATATAATATAATTTATACCATTAAATAAGCCTCCGATTTTTTCGACAAATAAATTACTCTAGGTTTTCAGTTTTTTACGTACATTCCAATTATTATTTAATAATATATATATGTAATATGACTCACAATCACGGAGACCAATTTTTGTTCCTACGTTTTGTTAATTTAAATATAAACAAAACATTCCAATTCTTCTTATGATGCCTGTAAACCTGGAGAAAATATTCCATAGTCTTGACATAGCAAGTTAGCAATATGATTTGGTGTGACCAACTAATAATTTTTTGACAAGTGTTATCAATAACCATGTGTATTATGGAAACTAAATACACCTAATATATGGAAGATTTCATCAATTTATTGGCCTTTATTTCTTTTATTTGAAATTTTTTATGCATATAAATTTTATTTCTTATTTTAAATTTTTTTATATTATACTATTAAATATTGAAATTAATTAATTTGAACTTTATTAGCATATTAATTAATTAATTAATTAATTACAATTTTTAATATATTTTATAACATGTAAAAATAACTAAAAAAATTTAAGAAAGAAAATAAAATATTAATAGTGAGACAACACTTACATTTGTTATGCAACGGTACAAATTAATTTATATGCATCAAAAATTCAATAACATATACAGTAAAATGTTAAAGATGGAAGAAAACTTATTTTTTGATGAATATCAATTAATTAATATGCCAACAAAATTAAATTGTAGTCGTAATAAATTAATATACTAAAACGATACTTTATTTTTTGGATGCATTTAGTTTCAATATTATATATAATTATACTTGTTAGCATATTTAGTTTCAATATTATATATAATTGCATTTAGTAGAAGAAATAAAAGCATAAAAATGCGAAAAGTACTTTAGATGCATTTAGTTTCAATATTATATATAATTACACTTGTTAGCATATTTATAAATTCATTCCAATATTTAATACTTAAATAGTACTATACTATAAAAAAATTAAAAATAAGAAAATAAAATTTATGTGCATCAAAAATTTCAATAAAAGAAATAAATGTCAATAAATTGATGAAATGTTCCATATATTAGGTGTATTTAGTTTCCATATTATACATAATTATTGATTACACTTGTCAAAAAACTATTAGTTGGTGATACGGTCCCCACTCCGCCAGAAGACACCGCGCCGGCAGAGACACGGACGGAGGCCACGGGGGTCAGGCAGGAAGGTCAGGGAGCATTGGGTCAAGAATCGATTGCAACCGCGAAGCCGAAGAGAACGCGGAAGCAGCCGGAGAGGCTAGGCGACTACGTCGCAAAGTAGACGGAGATAGCAGGAGTCTTTTATCTTTTATTTGTTTTTGCTTCTTTTTATTCTTTTTAATTATTATTTTAATGTTTTATTTCCGTTTGAGTCGAACGTAATTATAAGCTCCGTTTCGGGTTTTCTTTGTTGATTCTTTCCCGAGATGCTTAGGAGGTCGAATCAACCCTAGGGTCCTTATATTATAAATAGGGCTTGTTCATTCATATCAGAACATAATAAGAATATTGATTTTGCCCAACAACTCGTTGCTAAACTTACAAAACCTAGCATTCGCGCTGCCCGACGGGAGATCCCTGCGCACAGCCGAATCTTGGCTCCGCCGACCCGAGTCAGGGCGCCGGAGAGTTCATTGATCGTGGAGAGAAGCCTTTGATCGCGGTAAGGGGGAAACGCCCTTAACAGTTGGTTACACCAAGTCATGTTGCCAACTTGGTATGCCATGACCATGGAATATTTTCTTGTAAAGCTGGTGCTAAACTATCTTTCTTCTCATTGCTACAATTAGTAAGTTGGATGTAATCAAATAAACTCACTTAATATTTATGATTTTTGAGACAATTAATCAGAAAATATCTCCAAGGAAAAGCACCTTTAACTAAATCATGGTACAGATAAAGAGAGCAGTTTTAATATAACACCAAAATACATTTATTTTTATTGAGTGTAGCGACTCTTTACAGGGAAAAGGGAAGTGGAGTTGGAATTTTATCATTATTGTAATTATCTCAAATTATATTTCCCTTTGTGTAAACTCAACCTTTATAGACTTGCTAGTAACAAATTTAAATACTGTAATTTCTACATTTAAGTCTCAAACAAAATTAACGTCTGCACAAATCTCATGAAATCATAAGTCAATAACGAAAGCAATATCCCTAACTTTAACAGACCTCGAAGAAATTAATTTATACATATAACACCTGGATTCACCCCATTAATGGAGACAACAGTGACGACAAAAACGGCAAAAGTGCTCTCATCATTTTCTACTCATAAAAACAAAATTTTCAAAAAAGGTTTCTCCCTTATTCAGAACTCAGTAGTCAGACTTGGCCAACTCATGGTGTTAGTTAGAGATTTTTTATTTTTTTATTTTAAAACTTATTTTGGCGCACTCCTTTCCATTATGAAGGAATCGCGTGGATGGTAGAAATTTTTACATGGAAAAAAATTAGAATTTTAAATATTTTTTGCAGTTGCTTTCGTTATTACGTAGAAGTGACAGATATCTGTCTATGTGTCTACCAGATATATATCAATCGACCCTTCAAACAAAGTTCAATTGTAGTGAAATTTTTGAATGAATTAGCTTAGCTAGTATCAATATGAATAGTTTAAGTGACTGTATGATATTCAAGAATTAATTATGTGGAGTATACAATATATGAAGAAAAAGTGGTTATAATACTAGCATTGAGTAAAGATTCTTATTTAGAGCCAAAAATATAAAATATTAAGAACTCAAATGTCGGGTGATTTATTATAATGCTCAATTTGGGGAGTAGAAGTTGGTGTGGATAGAATATTGTGTACCAAGCAAAACTATCGAAAACGATAAATTTGCAATCATTAAGTATATATGTTGGATAATCAATCTAGATAGAATGGCATAATAATTTAATAAATCATCTATTGAAACACCCACCCTTTAATTGCCTCCAAATTAAATTCAATCTTTAATTAATGTTGAAATTATTATTTCAGTTAATTTTAAGTAAAATCAGAGGGATAATTGTCAATTGAAGGTATGCCACTTTTCTTAAATATATACATAAGCAATTTTCCAAGAGTAGCAAGTAAAATTCAAATTCAGATACAATGATTTATTTATTGAAACAGTCTTTATTTGAATTACTCTCTCTCTCTCTCTCTATATATATAGATATGCATGTACATTAATCAGTCACCATTTCCCCCCTCACCACCACCACCAATATGGCGGAGAATAGCCTGAAAATCCGGATCCGGCGCATGCTCCGATCATGCAAATCCAAAGACCAAATCTCCGACGTGGTTGCGCCGCCTCATTTCTCCCCACGATTCAGCTATGCACTCCTCTCCCCCGACGTCGTCAATGGTCGAAAATGCCCCCCGGCCTCCCCCATCATCAACAACTTCTACGATTTCCCGAGGGGCAAAAAAGGCAAGAGAAAAGGGCGTTACAAAAAGCGGGGTTTCGAAAAGCGATTTCCCGATTGCAAGTATGTCACCGGGGTGTTTAGCAGCGACGGTGAGTACGAAGACGACACGTGGCCAATGGCATCCTCGGTGGAGGACAGCTTGGCGGTGGTGAAGCGCTCCAGCGATCCGTACACTGATTTCAGGAATTCAATGGTGGAGATGATTGTAGAGAAGCATATCTTCGCTGCTACGGATTTGGAGAATTTGCTGCGCTGCTTTCTCTCTCTAAATTCATACCATCATCATAATCTTATTGTTCAGGTCTTTGCTGAGATTTGGGAAGCCTTCTTCTCCTCTAATCATCAATAATTCAATTATCATGTTTTATTCCACCATTAGTTTGAACTTTGAAATTGAATCATGGAGTTATAATAGAAAAATTTGTTTGTACATCTTTCATGTTGCACTTTTTTCTTCTGCTATCAATTTGAATTTCATCGTACCAAATTCTGAAATGTCGCTTTTGGTTGGATGTCAATTTTTAATTACTCCATAATGTATAATCAACTAAATGTTTTTATGTTGACAGATAATTATTTAATGGTTATTCTTCGAGCTTTGAAATCATATTGGTAGAGTAACTTTATTTGGGAATCTGGAAACATGAGTGGTGGACTCAAACAAGCCAGAATATAGGGCCACCATAATTCAAGAATGTCAAAAGGTGACAAAAAGTAATTTTCAATAATGGTCATTTGACAAAGAAATACTTTCAGAAAGTGGGGGCTACATGTTATATGCTTTTTCTTATCATAATAGTAAATAGTATTGCATTTTTTTGAATAATAAATTATTTTAGGTTATACGAAATAAATGTTACTCTTATATGTGCTTAATAATACTTATATATTTATAGGTGAAGTTCAATTCCTTAGATAAAATAGTAATGAGATATAATATGAGATAAGTAATTGGATTTATCTAATATTAAATTAGTTATACAAATAAAATAGAGATGGTTAATCACAAAATGCAATTATTCTTTACCTTAGGAAGGAGACAAGATACATTGTCACCAGCCAATTCTTTTAAGAAAACATAACCGACAAAAGATAAGATTAGTCATGACTTTTAATCAGAAATTTGAACAATCCCATAATATAGTATTAGTATCGTGTATATATTGAGGTCTAATTATTTCAAGTTTGTATCAATTCAAGAGTCTTACTATTATTTATCACGACAAACTCTTGATGATTTTTTATGATTAAACTATAACTATATCCAAAATTCTTTGTGAAGTCAAAGAAAATGTATGCCCTTATTTATTTATTTATTTATTTATTAATACTTGTGTATTTAATCAAAAAACACCATGTGAATAATGATAAATTATTGATATTCGCTACATGCATCGATGAAGTTAAACTAATACGCTGTATTGTAAATTATCTAGCTCATACCTACAAAATTAAGAAAAGGATTGGGAAGTACTTAGTATATTTTTCTAAAGAAGATTGGGCATTGCCCATGTGGATGAGTGATAATAGTCAAAGACAAATGCTCTGAGAAAACTATAGAATCCCCATATACATTTAACAATAAAATGTTAGGTTTCTGTTTTACCTGTCATTATAATTAGCACCATTATTCCGTTTGGACATGGTTTGTTTATGTCTATGTCTTTTTGTTGGATTAGTTTGTGGCTAAGCTATGTTTTGATAAAATTTTGTATTATTCGTTCATTTGCATCTTGCAGTTTCAATCGTTATAATTGTGAGTTGTGAACAAAACTTGAACGAAACCAAAAGCAGAAAGAAACAGAACACGGGCGATTACGTGATTCGGCTCTAGGCCTACGTCCACGGGCAGAAAACTAGTGTATGTTGTATTGATCACTCAAAGAAAAGATTACAAGAAGATTACATACTCTCACTGTTTACAAGATGAAGAACTATCTATCTCTCAACTCGCTCGAAGAAGTGCTACTTCGAGAGCTTCACACACAGTTGGAGAAAACCTCTTGCCTCACTCTCGATTTCTCACTTGGCTGAATAATAATCTTCCCAGCTGATTAACCAGTATTTATGTATGGTTAAAACCATCAAGAACCAACCCACACAAACTCAACTTCCGTCCCTCAGCTCCGCTCAAAAAGTTAGTTACTCCAACGGCTACTTCACTGTACCAGCGGTCATATTGAGTTTTGGCTAGCTCAATTACTAACAAATCCTCCACCTTGAGCGAATCCAAAACCTCACACATCTATCTCCGCCTTCCTCTCTTGCTTACAGCCTTCGAACCACCCTAACCAAATCCAAGCAGTGTCTAAACTTGGATCTTGGCAAAGCTTTCGTGAGCATATCTGCTGCATTGTGCTCAGTGCTCACTTTCTCAATTCTAACTCCACCCTTGTCAACCTCATCCCGAATAAAATGTAGCCTTACATCGATGTGTAGTCGCTCATGAAAAGTTTGATGCTTCGCAAGGCAAATAGCGCTATTACTATCGCATATGATAGCAACACTCTCCTGCTTCAACCCGAAGTCACCAACCATTCCCCTGAGCTAAAAACTTTCTTTTACAGCCTCTGTTAAGGCTATATACTCCGCCTCTGTTGTTGACAAAGCTACCACAGATTAGAGATTAGATTTCCAGCTCATTGCAGCTCCGAACATAGTAAATATGTATCCGGACTGTGAGCGTTTGTTATCTACATTGGCTGCGTAATCTGAATCACAGAAGCCAGTAATGACATCTCCATTGTCCTCATTCTCTGCTCCGAATATAATTCCCAAGTCACTACTCCCTCGCAAATACTTGAGAATTCCCTTCAAAGCCAACCAATGCTATCTTCCCGGACATGACATATATCGACTAACCACACTTATTGCGTGAGAGATGTCTGGCCTTGTACATATCATCATGTACATCACACTCCCAACTATATTAGAGTAAGGTATTTGGTTCATCTCCATTTTTTCTTGCTGGTTCCTGGGACATTGATCCTTAGATAGCTTGATCTGTTGAGATAATGGGACTGTTGTTGTCTTGCTCATTTCTATCTGATACTTCTGTATAACCTTCTTGATGTAATCCTCTTGAGCTAAACACAAAATCCCTTTATCTCTGTCTCTGGATATATCCATGCCCAATATTTTCTCAGTACTTCCCAGATCCTTAACCTCAAAGCCCTCCTTGAGCAAAAGTTTAACTCTGTCCAACTCTTTCCTATCAGGCCCAGCAAGTAGTATGTCTTCTACATATAGAAGTAGATACACCAATGGTCTCTTACTATCAGATTTGAAGTATACACAGTTATCATACTTGGAATTTGTGAATCCCATTTTCTACACATGCTCATCAAATTTGATATGTGATAAGGCTCGTTTCATGCATTTGTTTTGGATCTAAATTTTGTGTTTTCTATGGTGCTAACGTGCAATTGTAAGTCCAGGTGCGTGAATAATCTACCATACCTAGGAACGAAGATCAATCACCAGGGCAGAGAAAAAGTGAAGAAAATGAGCGAAATCCTCAAGGGCACAAATGTCAAATCAAGAAGATTGTTACCCTAGGGAATGGAGCCACAACTATAAATAGGAGAAGAAGAGAAGAAAGAAAAGGGAGGCAAATTAGATAGAAAAATCCTTAGTTAGTGGCAAGCTCTCTTTTAGTTAGAAAATTCCTTAGCCGTTCCGGCTCTCTCTTCATCTTCGCTCACTTAGCTCACGCATTTGGTTTCATATGGGGAATGCTGGGTAGTGTAGCATGGTGTATTTGCTCAGTTGGAAGTGTAACACCGTCCTAATAAGGGCGAAGAAACAATTTTAATTTTCTGCACGTACTTATTCTCGCCGACTTCCTTGCCGGAAGTTCGGCAACTGTTTTGAGGCTACATCTGCAGTTTGATGCTTAATCTAGTTTCTATTTTCTGTTTCCGCTCTGATTCTTATGCTTTACTGTTTATTTACTGATCTGGATGCTTTTCACAACTGTTGGATGTTTGAAGTTGAGATCGAAGAGATCTGAGTGGATTTGTTGGTTGTTGGCTTGATTCGGAGTTGAATCGGGAGTTGAAGGTTATGGATCTGAGTTTTGTTGGTGTTGAATCTGATGGAACTAGTGTAGATTTTCTTTTTAATGTTTAAATCTGAGTACGTACTTTTGGATCTGCATGGAATTATCTATTATTGTTGATTTGCTTGACCTGGTAGATTAGATCTGGTGATATTTAGCTTAATCGTTTTGTTTAACATTTGATTTGAAGTATGCTCTATTTCGTTCTAGTTCATGTTTGTTTGATGAAGAAGATGATGATAATCGGTAGTTAGAATCAGATCCGCTTTGGTTTGTTAGTTGCAGCTTTCTTGTCAGTAGCTATTTAGGGAAATCTGTTCTGTTACTTTTTCTTATGCTGCCAAGGGTACATGTTGTAGTACCCGGCCATCGGACCCCATCCACCTCCCACGGGTACCGTGGGAGTTTGAGACCCGCTCGTCACTGGAGTAGACTTGTTGTTGTTCTCCATTTTGCTTTATTGCTCTTGTACAGAAATTAAGTGAGAGAGAAAACTCGTTAAAACAAGCGGTGTGCTGTGCGAATGAAAATGACGAGTAAATCGTGTATATATAGTGTTTCGAAAATTAAAAAAAAAGTGTTGGCCGATCGCTCGCCGATCGCCCGCCTACAATGGCGGCCAGCCGATCAGCGAGCGCATCAGCCAGCGCTCAAAAATCGGCTTGCGCTCACCGAAATTCTCGCCGTTTTTCTACTCGCCGCCTACAATGGTTCGGCTAGCAGACCGGCCAGCGCCGGGAATCGGTTAGCCGGTCCGCTAGCCTCCATTGGAGATGCTCTAAGAGATAACATCTGCATCCCTCCATCTCTTAACCATCTCATCCCTTATCTATTCATTCAATTTCATTTTTTATTTTTATTTCCAACAAATTCAATTAATAAAAACACACTTCATTAAATAAAAGAAAGTTACAATTTAAAATCCTAAAAAAATAAAAAAAACACATAATTCAAATCTAAAAATAAAAAAATAAAAAAGACATAATTTAAAATACTAGAAATTAAAAATTACACACTTAAAAACTACTCCGATAGCGAATCATCCCCCGAAGGCGGTGGCGGTGCACCTAATGGAGGCGGAATACCAAGTTGTCCCGCCATATACGCAATGCCGGCATGATGGGCTTGATATTGGGCAGACGTCATGTGAGAAGTGTTCGCCATCGTGGCGGTGAAGTACATGGACATTAGGGAGGACGGCAGCCCTTGGGAGCCCGCCTGGCTTGATTCGCCTCGACCCCTCCCCCTCCCTCTAGCCGTCTTCGCCGCCTTGCGGCCGACGTTGTGTACCAGAGGAGCCCCCTGCATCGGATGTCGGGAACTCTACCTCTTGTGAGGCGTTGCCTTTCCCCCCATCAATAGACGAGTATTGGCCATCCGCCGTGTGTTTTGTGCGTTTCAAGCTCGAGCCCGTGCTGGACTGGACACCACCAGCCCACCTTTCAATGTCTTTGATCGACTCCCAAACATCGACATGTTTGAATTCTTTTTGGTGTCGGATTTAAAGACTCGCAAAGCCGCTCTCAGAATGTCGGCTCTGCTTTGGTAATTCGCCGCTTCATTCTTGTAGATCCCACAAAAGTTTTTGACATCTCTGTCGATTCGGTCAAAATGACTGCGAAGCATCTTCAAGTTCTGGCGGGCCCCCTTCGGCTTTTTATTGTTGTATGCGTCGGTGACCTTTTCCCAAAAATACTTGCCGGTTTTTTGATTCCCGACGATGGGATCGTACGAGATGTGGACCCAAGCGTTGAACAGAGCCATCATCTCCTTGGAGTTGTATGGATGATGGCCTAGGTCTTCCTCCTCCTCGTCCTCCTCGTCATCGAATCCGCGACTGTCGGAGCTTCCACCGCCTCGTCCTCCTCCGTCTTCTCCTCTTCTAGCTCTGGTTGAAAGGTTTTCCGGAGTGTGTTCCGCCGAAAAATTCTCCATAATCTGGGATAATCCCTGGGTTTGCCCCGCCCTCGGGGCGGAGGGACGATAGTATGCCTCAACTGGAAAAGATGGTGTTTGGTATGCCGGCGTCGACGAGCCTTGGGTGCCCGGCGACGAACCGAAACCGGAAGCACCCAAAACATTGTACATGCCCCCCAGTCGACAAACGCGTTCAAGTTGAAGCCGCCCTCTCCGCCGGAGTTTCCGTCACCGGACATTTTTGTAGAAATTGGAGAGGAAAGAGAGATGATATGATAGTGATGAGAAGTAAAAACGATGAGAGATGTATGTTTGTTTGTAAAATGAAAGAGGTAATTAGAGTATTTATATAATAAAAAAATTACCGTTATAAACGGTAATATTACCATTAAAATTTTTTTTTTCAGAAAATTGAATTTTTTAAAAAAAAATTATTTATTGAGTCAGCATGACGGCGCCCACTCGCGGGCCGGCAAGTGAGCGTCACGCGACGGGCCACGCGACGCGACGGGAAGGGAGTGTTGCATCGCCGTCTCGATGCGGTCTTGTCTCGCCGAGACGAGATCGAGCCCGCATCGAAACACAATGCGGATGCTCTTATGCACTAACAACTATGCTTAGTTTTTCTAATATTTTAGTAGTGTTCAGTATCATTATACCCTTGCGTGGATGACCATAAACCATATTATGGCTGTACAACATTAGTGTTATCAATGTTATCTACATAAATTCAGAAGCAATAGCGTTTGAAACCTCATTCTTCAACAAATTTCATTTCACTACAACAAATACACCATTATCATTTGTTACCCAATAAAAGAAAATGGATTTGTTTTTCAATGTGGAGTAATAATTTAAATGAGATAAGAGTATCAGTTCATTTCTGTACTCGTCTGGGGATGTTTATCCTGAAATAGCTTCCCTATCTCCTCTAGAGTCTTCCCTCTTGTCTCAGGCAACATAAAGTAGAAGAAAATGGAAGCCAACACCATTATCCCACTCAACACCAAAAACGTCCCCCCAAAACTAATCTTCTCCGACACACTCAGAAACGACATCGACACCGCCCCACTAACCAGCCGGTTCACGGATACGCCAGACTCGACCCCTGAGCCCTCAACCGAGTCGGAAATATCTCAGACGAGTACACCCACGTGATGGGCCCCAGCCCAATCGAGAAAAATGACACGTCAGCGCACACCGCAATAACACACACCACGATGGCCCACACTGGTTTCTGGGCCCTATGCTCGAGAAATTTGGACCCCAGGCCCAGCCCACACAGCGATAGAGCTTGGCCCATCGCGCCCAATAACAACAACGGCCTTCTCCCGTAGTGATCCAAGAATAACGCCGATATCAAAACAAAAGAGGTTTTAACCACCCCCATAATCACCGTAACTCCGACCACCCCTTTCCGGCTGTGAATTCCGGCGGCATCAAAAACCGCCGACGTGTAGTACACCACGGCGTCGTTTCCCGACGCCTGCATGAAGAAGTTGATCCCCACCGCCGCTATCAGAACTCGCCTTAGCGGCGGCGGGGGCCGGAGGAGCTCCCTCCAAACGCTTTGGCTTTGCTCCAACGTAGCCGCCGACTTGGTTATCTCATCGAGTCGGTTCTCGGCCTCCTCGTCGCTCGCGGAGGTGCGGCGCAGCACGGCCCGGGCCTCGTCGGCGCGGCCCCTCATGGCCAGCCACCGCGGCGACTCCGGCATGGCCATGACGCCGGCGGCGATTCCGACGGCTGGGACGGCGGCGAGGCCGAGCATGAGGCGCCAGTTGTAGCTCGGTGGGAGGCCGGAGAGGGCGTAGTTGACGACGTAGCCGACGAGGATGCCGACGTTGATGAAGACCTCGGGCAGCGAGGTGAGGAAGCCGCGGGTGGTGGCGGGGGAGACCTCTGCCGTGTAGAGCGGCGCGATCATGAGGGAGTACCCGACCCCGATCCCCGCCACCGCCCTTCCGGCTATGAGGAAAGGGTAGGACGGCGCCAACCCCATCAGCAGCGCTCCGGCTAAAAAAGCGGCGGCGGCTAAGACGATCGTATAGCGGCGGCCGATGCAATCGGAGGTCTTGCCGGAGGCTAGAGAGCCGATCAAGGAGAATAAATTGAGAGAGCCGACGAGAATCTCATGCTGAATTGATGAGATTTTGAGGTCTTGTTTGATGAAGAGAGCTGCGCCGCTCATTACTCCGATGTCTGCAATCGGAGAAATTACTGAATGCTACATGTGATGATGAAGAATTGGGGAAAAAAATTTGGTTACCGACTTACCGTAGCCTAAGAGGATGGAGTTGGTGGAGGCCAAGAGGGCGCTGGCGAGGGCGTAAGTGTTGAGGCGAGGTCTTCGCCATTGTTGAGATTGAGATGCGGAGTCCATTGGAATGCAAGGATGTGACAATGGATTTTTGGATTGGAGATTTTCAGTTGAGAAATTTTTGTGTAGTAAAAGGGGATAATGCTGAAACTTGGAAGTATTGTTATGAAGAGTGCCACGTGGAATGAGAGAGTTGAAAAAGTGTACAAATGTGGCGGCGAGATTTTTTGAGATGTGAGCGTCAGTCATTCGCATTTACTCTAACATTTACTATGTACAGTAATTAGTTATTCACCTTGGTAAAGGACATTTTCAAGGAAGGAGATTAATAAATTGAACTACATTTTACTTCTTTTCATAAAAACTCATTTGGAGGGATTATATATTTTTCCATTTTAAAGAGGTATTTTTAACTCTTTACCCAAAAGATAAATATGATAGCAATTATTTGTGTATACCCAAAAGATAAATATGATAGCAATTATTTGTGTATATCTTTATATTTACTTTTTTGAAGTGGTAATTGAGAAATATACCTTCTCAATGACTAATGAAATCAAACGCTCCACTCTAATCTCCCTTCTCTTCTTTCTGTTTCTATGAACTGATCTTGAATACAAATTGTCTCTCTCACTCATATTATTAGCGAAAAACAGGAAGAAAATGACAAGGAATCACATGGTTTTCATAATTGGAATTGTGTATTAGTTAAAACAATGTTATTTTTACGTTTTCTTTGACGCAAGTTAAAAGGTTGTTAATTTTGCAGCTGGCAGTAACCAACGGCATTTGTCAAGCTTCTTATGGATACGGGGTAACCTTTCACTTTAATTTGGTGTAACAAAATTTGTCTTTTACAAAAAAAAAAAAAATTCCTCTAAAAGGATATTATACCAAAGTTGTTCACGTGCTCGCCACGTGTCGTTTTAATTTACCCATCATATTCAAATTTTAAGAATTCCAAATTACTTGATAATGTAACGATTTTAAGAATTCTGAAAGTGAAAGCTGATGTTATTGCCGGACTCGATATTTGCCAAATCGAATCACCATTTCTTGATTCGACCTTCATCCTCTCATGAGTTATCATCCATGTTTTAGTGATTGGGATTTTAATCAAGGAGAATTGAAATAGCAGTAAAGAATTGTAAGAGTAGTAGAAAAAATACAAATACAAGTAATACTAGTGCTAAAGAGCACTACTTATCATACTCGCAAACAACATTTACAATAAATAATCTCCATTGATTTACCAAATGTTACAATAATACATTCACAAGAGATACGAATATCCAAATCAGATGAATTTATTGTTATCCGAAGTCACATTCGACACCCAATTGACAGTGGTGCCAAAAAATAATAGTTCCCAAAACCAGAGATCCAAAGCAAGAACCGAAGAAAATATGAGCAATGCAAGAGTTTGGTATCGGTTTAAGGGCCATTGAAAGATTTCAGCTAATGACTTGAGGAAGGGGAGAGAGCTACTTGTGAGATTCAGTATGTTAGGATCGTCGATTGCACATTAGTTTGATATTGTCCGCTTAGGATTTGTTTTTGGGTCACTCCCAAAAGGTCTCAAACTAATTGGAGTTGGACAAGAATTATATACACCTTCCAACAACCAGGCCGCAGCCGTCGTCCCAAGTCCGGCATGTGCCCACCGCTGTATAGGCATCGATGGCTCGCTGCAGAGCCTCTGTCGCAGCTCTGTTTCTGTCGCCGATGGTGACGGATGTCTCTTCCATATCAGCTGTTACTTGTGCAAAACTATAAACAGTGGAATTTTTTAAAAAGGGGTGGAATGAATTGTGGACATCCTCATCTACATTTTAGGCAAAACCTAACTGAGATGAGTGATCAGTTGGAAGGGGAAAAATAATGCAACAAAGTGGATGAGAAGGACCAAAAAGGTGAGCTTGTACCCTATTCGTAGTTGCTCATATATGACAATTGAGTTCAAAATTTACTAGAAATTTCTAAAACTTAACTGTGGCTGTGATAAGAACACAACATTATAACAGCCTGCCAATGACTCTGCAGAAGAAGCTATGGCCGGTCCTTCGCTCTATGCTCCAATCCGTTTCCAAGACTAAGTAGGGAGTTAGTTATTTATAGTTAGTTATGTTCATTTATCTAATGTAATAGAGTAGGAAGTAGAGCGTATTTATAAGCTCTATCTCGGGTTTTCTTTGTGGTTCTTTCTCGGGAGATAGGAAGTCGAACCGCCCTAGGGTTCTTAGATATAAAAAGGGAGCTTGTCAACGTATCAATGATAAGATATTTCCCAAATTTGTTGTTCTCTCTTTATTTTCTCTCAAAAAATTGATGAACTATCCGACGGATAAGACCTCCGCGTGCAGCCTGAATTTGATCGTATCATTTGGTGCTTTATTTGGAGAAGACCGCCGCCGACCCTTGTCTCGATACGACCAATATCGTATCATTTGGTGCTTTATTGACATTCTCATGGCAACACATCCTAACAACATTCCGCTACCCAGTCAGAAGCAACAGGGATCTACACCACCAGGTGACGTCCGGCGCAACCAAGACATGTCAACTGTGGTCGTCTCAGCCCCGACAGATTCAGCCCCGACGGTGATTCCATCTGCTCATTTGGAGTGGATCATGTCCACCATTAACAGATTGGAATCTCGTTTAGCCGCAACTGATCGCTGACCGACGAACCACCGTTTTTACCCACGCACGAGCACAGAACCGCCATATGCTCTACCCCTGTCAGCAACGGTTCGAGAAACTCAGGTGCACCAGCAACCGCTTCACACAGCAGTTAATGAGTTTCAACTCCCTTCTCAACCGTTTGTATGTACTACCCACAACCGCATACCCCAATTTTATAACTGCACATAACCGCCAACCACAATTCAGTTCCTACCCATCACAACCGTTTCCTCAAGGTTTTCAACTACCATTCTATGGCTCAGACAATCTGGAACAATCAAGACCTTATCCGAACCATACTACAACCGGTCCTCAAATTTTGCCACCACCAACTGGATTCAGCTCACAGTTCGATCGACCGTTCTACACCAATCTACCGGGTCCTCGGCCGACATCTTGTTGGTATCCGTCTGCTGATCGGTCACCCCGTAATTCTCAATTCCAGGATCAGCATGGTAGCGTTTGGATGGACCCTCCCCGTTTCGACGGCTCCGACGCAGCAAATTAGATTTTCAAAATCCAATATTATTTTGATCATATGATGATGCCGGATTCCAACAGGTTGCATTATGTCGTTCCTTTATTTGACCCACCTGCTTCGGAATGGATTAAACACTATTGCTCCAACAACGACTATGTCACGTGGTAAGAATTTTTGAATGAGGTTCGATACAGATTCGATCCAGATTGTTATGAAAGATACATCGGGTTGATAGCTAAGTTATGTCAAACCGGTACTGTCTCGGAGTATCAACTGGAGTTTGAGAAATTACAGAATAAATTATCCGGAGTTCCTGACTATGTACTTCTTCCGATCTATATTGTCAGTCTCAAACAACCGCTTCAACGTGAAGTCAAACTTCATCGACCTACAACCTTAGCGGCAGCTTTTGCATTGGCCAAGGAATTGTCGGCGTGTCATCCGGAGAATCAACCGTCAACCTCCAATTATCAGCATCAGTTGTGGATCCCTCATGAATCGAGGGCTCCATACAGTATTTCCCTGTACCAAACTCAAACGCAACGTCTTCTTCCCAAGGTCCACGTCCTTCAGGTGACCGATTCTGAGAGCTAGGCAAATTGCCTGTGGTGCGCCTTTCTGCGTCGGAGAAGGCAGATCGCTCTCTTCGGGGATTATGCTAGTATTGTAAGGACAAGTGGGCCTCAGGTCATGTGTGTAACCATAATTTTTTGGCTTACATGGGCATCGATGCTGAAGAAGATGATGTGATTGCATTAGAGAGTGATTTGCCGGATGATAATGGTATCACAGCGGATCTATCTCACTTGAATGTCGTCGAAGGCCGACAACACATGAAGTCCTTTAATATAGTAGGAACAATCCATAAATCCGCGGTGAAAATTCTGGTTGACAACGGAATCTCCCACGATTTTATACATCCGCGCATCGCCGAAAAACTAAGTCTTTCTTTGACTAAGATTAAACCTTTTCGTGTTTATGTCGGTAATGGTGAATCCTTAGTTTGCTCTAATGTCAGCAAGAAGACGATGGTCGATCTTCAAGGCCATTTGTTTCGAGTTGATCTATATATTTTGGACTTCCACGGTCCGGACATCATTCTAGGCATGGAGTGGTTGGAATCACTTGGTCATGTCACACAGGATTATATGGAACGCACTATGGAATTTTTTCGAGATGACTCCTTGGTTGTGCTACGGGGCTGTTCATCTATACCGCACAAGAACTCTGTTCACGCCTTGGCCGTTCTACTGTCACATACAGGTCAACATGACCTGTTAGAAATGGTAGTTGTGCCACTGAGTTCGGCCCCGGCACAATCCGACCAGCCGTCGGTATTTTACGCTGATCTGTCGCCGCCCACCTGGGATCCGATCACTTCCCTATTCAGGCGATTTCCTTTTCTTCTCTATGGGGACAAGGATGATCCTATCAAGGGGGGGAGTTGATAAGAACACAACATCATAACAGCCTGCCGATGACTCTGCAGAAGAAGCTATGGTCGGTCCTTCGCTCTATGCTCCAATCGTTTTGGCAGGATTGTCGGCGTCGGCATATTAGTTTGATATTGTCCGCTTTGAGTCAAACCCGCACGGATTTGTTTTTGGGTCACTCCCCAAAAGGCCTTAAACTAATTGGGGTTGGACAGGAATTATATACACCTTCCAACTTCCCTCAGATTTCCGATGTGAGATAGGTTTGTACTCAACACGTTTCCAATACTAAGTAGAAAGTTAGTTATTTATAGTTAGTAATGTTCGTTTATCTAATGTAATAGAGTAGGAAGTCGAGCGTATTTATACGCTCTATCTCGGATTTTCTCTATGGTTCTTTCCTGAGAGATAGGAAGTCGAACCGCCCTAGGGTCCTTAGATATAAAAAGGGAACTTGTCAACATATCAACAATGAATGATAAGATATTTCCCAAATTTGTTGTTTTCTCTTTATTTTTCTCTCAAAAAATTGACGAACTGTCCGACGGAGGAGACCTCCGCGTGCAACCTGAATTTGATCGCCGAGCTCCCTCGCCGTCAGTCCTTGTCTCGATACTACCAATATCGTATCAGGCTGCTTTGAAATCGGTATCATAGTGTTTTCTTTTTACTTTGGATGACTAGATATGACAAGTCAAGATAGGGTTAGGTTTTATAACTGTGTTTGGAGCATATACAATTTCTTGATAGGTTGTTTGGTTTGCAGTTTTATTATTACATGACAAATTTTCGAGAGTGTTACGGCACCCCCGTCAGCTAGGCTCAATGAGCGCGGGGCGTCGCAAGATGTGGAATTGGACGCCGACACCAACGTGCCGGCGGAGCAGCGAGGGACGGAAACAACGCGAAGGGATCGAGCGGAGAGAAGGCAGACGAGAAGGCCTTCGCGCTATGGCGACTTTGTCGCACGTTGAGTGCATGTCGCCAGATTAGTTTTTTTAATTAGTTAGGCGTCTTTTATTTTAGGTAATTAGTTAAGCTAGGGTATTTATTTTACGTTAATTATTTTATATCTTTTATTTTAGGTAATTAGGTATTTTAGTTGATCCTTTCCGGGATCGAAGTCGAATAACTCTAGGATCCTTAGCTTATAAATAGGCGTCTACTTCATTCTTTTCCTCAAGAAATAAAAATACCTTTTTTACGCAATTTATCATTTTTTTCTCTCGTGCACAACGCACGGATCCTAGAATTCGACGCCGGATTGATCGACGGGCAAAGCTTCCGCGACGTTTGACGCGATTTCATATCGTTTCGGGATTTCAATCATAACAAGTGGTGCTTTCATCCTGAACTCACGGAAGTATGTCGGAACGCACCGAACCGATGACTATCCGCGGTCTGGAGCCGCTGCCTCAGCCCACGCAGTTGGACGCGGGGTCTCTCGCGATGGACCACGTGCTCGCGTCGCTGGCAAGAATGGAGGCAGAGTTGAAAGAGTTGAAACTCAAGGACCAGCGTGACCGCGGTCCAGTCGCGACGAGCGCGCCGCAGCGCCCTGATCCGGAGCCGCCGTCGAGCAGATTCGCGCAGCCTATCAACACTACTGCGATCGGCAGGTCTCAGGCAGATCCCTCGCGACCCCTGCTGGGCAACTCAAACGCTGGAGGCTTTCTAGGGTTTCCATCGAACCCTAATCAGAATCTTGGAGTTCAGCCGCCTCTGACCGGAGCTCCTCCTGGGTTCCAGCAGAATAATAGCGTCAATCTTGGGCAGCAGGCTACTGCATCAGGAGCGTACCCAGCGTGCCAGCTGCGGCCTACTCCGAACCTGGGGTGGACTTCATGGACGGTTCCACAAACTACGTCGTGGGACCTTCCGAGGCCGAGCCCGGAGGTGCCTTTCCAACAACAACCGACGAGTTGGGATAATCCTGCGTTGCGACACACTTATGGTCAACATCTCGAGTTCACGAAACAATTTAAGATGCAACAACCACGCTTTGATGGCTCGGATGCAGCGAATTGGATTTCAAGAGTGCAGTACTATTTCGAGCATTTATTGATGCCCGAGGATCAGCGATTACACTATGTGGTGATGTTATTCGACCCCCCAGCCTCGGAATGGGTTTTCAACTATCGCGCGAACAACCCTCAGGTACGGTGGCTGGATTTTTTGGAGGATGTGCGTCACCGCTTCGATCCCCAGTACTTTTAGAACTTCATTGGGTTGATTGCCAAGCTATGTCAAACGGGGACCATGGCGGAGTACCACACGGCTTTTGAGACGATGCTTAACAGGGTTCGCGGGGTACCGGAGTATATACTGCTCCCGATTTACATCGAAGGTCTTCAGCAACCGGTTAAAAATCAGGCTAAACACCAGAATCCAGCTTCGGTGGCAGCGGCAATGGCTTTGGCGACGGAGTACGATAGTTGTTTGGAACGCCCTGCCCCGGCAACAGGCGGACATCGTCGTGTATGGCAGAACCGCGACCCGCGACCGCAGCGGCGCCCCCCGTTCAGCGTAATCGGCCCCCTCTGGCAAAGGCCTCGGAGTATGGCAAGTTCCCTGTGGTACGATTAACAGCGGCGGAATGAGCAGAACGGTCTAAGCTCGGTCTATGCTGGTATTGCCCAGAGAAGTGGGTTGCGGGACACGCCTGCAGGGGCCGCTTCTTGGTATACATGGGGGCGGATATGGATTCCGACGAGGAGACAGAGGGCTTCCAGGGGGAACATGATGAGCCACCAGTTATAACGGCAGATTTATCCCACATCTACGCCCTGGATGGCCGGCAGAGAGAGGACGACATTGAGTTACGGGGGTTGATTGGCGACCGCACCGTGAGGGTATTGGTGGACACATGAAGCTCCCACAATTTTTTACACCCTGATGTAGCGGAGAAATTGGCCCTTCCCCTGAGGCAGATACGACCCTTCCGGGTGTATGTAGGAAACGAGGAGTCCTTACTGTGCTCTTTCGCCAGGGTCCAGACCAGATTAGTGATTCAGAAACATGTGTTCTTGGTCGACTTACACATCCTGCCCGTGCACGGTCCTGATGTAATTTTGGGGAGGATTTGGCTCAAACAGATGCGCAGGGTGACAAGTGACTATGTCGACGGCACACTGGAGTTTACCAGAAATGGGAAGAGGATTTGTCTTAAAATTGTGCCCCCGTCAGCGAAGGAGGTCTCCTTGAGGACATTCTCTTCCCTTTTGACGCTGCAAGGTGGAGTGGAGTTGTATGAGTTAGTACGGCCCCCCTCAGAGAGTGATGATTCGGCGGCGGCTGATGGAGCTCTGTCGTTTCCCTGGGACATCCCGGATGAGATTCGGAGCGTGCTCGAATCGCACGGTGAGGTATTTGGTCTACCGACGGGCATGCCCTCTAGACGCCGCTTCGATCACAAGATACACCTATTACCGAACTCTAAACCGGTGAATGTGAGGCCATACCGTTATCCCTACTTCCAGAAGAATAAAATAGAGAAGCAAGTGCGGGAAATGTTAGAGTCCGGTTTGATTCGCGCGAGCCAGAGCCCGTTCTCGTCGTCGGTTCTGTTGATCAGGAAGAAAGATGGGTCGTTCAGGTTTTGCATCGACTACAGGGCCCTGAATGCGGCAACTGTCCCTGATCACTTTCCCATCCCCACGACGGACGAGCTGTTTGACGAATTGGGGGCAGCAAGGTTCTTTACGAAGTTGGACTTGCGTTCAGGCTACCAACAGATTCGTATGAGCGACGAGGATATCTTCAAGACGGCGTTTCGTACTCATGACGGCCATTTTGAGTTTTTAGTGATGCCATTTGGGCTGACGAACGCTCCCTCCATATTCCAGGCTGTGATGAATGAAATTTTCAGGCCACTTTTGCGATATTCGGTGATAGTGTTTTTTGACGATATACTCATCTATAGCCCATCGCTGCTTGCCCATGCCCGTCATATTCATGAGGTTCTGTCTATCCTCAGGACTCATCACTTTTTTGTGAAGATGTCAAAGTGCACATTCGCTTGTTCCACGGTGGAATATCTAGGACACCTTCTGTCGGACGGTAATCTGAAAGAAGACCCGGCTAAGATTGAGGCTATGGTGGCGTGGCTGAAACCCAAGACTGTGAAGCAGTTACGTGGCTTTCTCGAATTGACAGGGTATTACCGCCGCTTTATTGAACATTATGCGTCCATCGCAGGCCCCTTGACAGAGCTTTTAAAAAAGGACAGCTTCGAGTGGACCCCTGCGGCTGCAGACAGCTTCGCGGCACTGAAACACGCAATGTCTTCCGCCCCCGTCCTTCGGCTCCCGAATTTTGAGCGGACCTTTTACTTGGAAACTGATGCATCAGACTTCGGAATCGGGGCAGTTTTGCTTTAGGACGGGCATCCTTTGGCATTCTTTAGTAAGAAGTTGGGACCAAGGCGACGAGTCTCATCGACCTATCATAAGGAGTTATATGCCATCGTTGAGGCGGTACAGAAATGGCGGCAATATTTGTTGGGCAGAGAGTTCGTCATTCGCAGCGATCAGAAGAGCCTAAAAGAATTATTGCAGCAAATAATTCAAACGCCGGATCAACAATTTTACGCTCGGAAATTGATGGGGTACAAATTCCGCATTGAGTACAAGACCGGCGCGTCCAACAAAGTGGCGGATGCACTGTCCAGGCGGGATGTCGACGTCAATGACTGTGAAACGACGACCTCGGCAGATGAGGGCTCGACGGTGGAGGCCGCAGATGACCCCACTTTCGCAACTGCAGCGGATGATATCGGCCAGGCGCTTATGGCAATCGCACACCCGATTCCGGACATTTGGGATCTGCTGCGACGAGAGACCCAAAACACACCGGACTTGATTGAGTTACAGGCAGCACTGCAGCATGGAAAGACGGACCCAACAATTTCCCTACTGGACGGATTATTGTACTTTAACCGTCGCGTATATGTGAGCCGTGACTCCGAAGCTAAAACACCCCTATTACATGAACATCACTCGTCTCCGGCTGCGGTCATCCGGGGGTGGATAGGACGTTTAAGCATTTTGCGGCCTTGTTCTACTGGAAAGGGATGCATAAGGAAGTTAAGAGGTTTGTCAACTCTTGTTACATTTGCCAGACCACGAAATACTCTACCCAGAAGCCGGCAGGACTGTTGCAACCATTGCCGATTCCTTCGCAAGTGTGGGAGGATGTCTCGATGGACTTCATCACAGGGCTTCCGCCGTCTCGCGGTTACACAAGCATCATGGTCGCAGTGGATCGCCTTTCGAAGTATGCTCACTTCGCTTTACTGCCCATGCGCTACAATGCTTTGAAGATCGCAAACTTGTTCATCGAGACGGTAGTCTAACACCATGGGTTTCCTAAGACCTTGGTATCGGATCGGGACCCTGTTTTCTTGAATGAAGTTTGGGAGGAGATGTTGAGGCTGAGCGGCACTAAACTTCATTTTTCCATAGCATATCATCCACAAACGGACGGCCAGACGGAGGTTAGGAATCGAGGACTAGAGCAATATCTCCGGGCGTTCACCGCTGATAGCCCGACTAAGTGGGCAAATTTTTTACCATGGGCCGAGCTCGCCTTGAACTGTTTCCATCATGAGGGCTTGGGAACGTCGCCTTTTGAGGCTCTGTACGGACGCGAGCCCCCTTCCTTAGTTGTCGCGCAACACTCGGCACGGACTCCTCCCGATGTGGTGGCGCAGATCCTGAAACGGCGGGAGATTATCGGGTTGCTACGGCAGAATTTAGAGAGGGCGCAGCAACGAATGCGAAAGGCAGCAAATAAGCATTGTCGCGAGGTGGAGTTTAACGTGGGGGATAAGGTTTTGCTCAAGCTTCAGCAATACATGCAGCATTCTGTAGCAAAGCCGTTGTCTTCCAAGTTATCTCGACGTTATTATGGCCCTTTCGAGGTGCTGGAACGTATTGGTCAAGTGGCCTACCGGTTGGCACTACGCGAGGGAAGCCGTGTGCATAATGTGTTCCATGTAGGGCTATTGAAGCCGTTTGTGGAGAAGGCCAACGGGGTGTCTTCAGAACTACCACCCGTATTCGCCATGAGTAGGCCAGTGGCACGGCCTGTGCGAGTCATAGATAGAAGAACGGTTTGGCATGATGGCGCGGCGGTAGAGGAGGTTCGGCTCGAGTGGTCGGATGACTCGGGGGATAGCCCCACTTGGGAGCCAGTGGACTTGGTGCGCAGAAAGTTTCCGTCTCTCCTTGAGGACAAGGAGCATTCCGAGGGTGGGGGGAGTTGTTACGGCACCCCCGTCAGCTAGGCTCAATGAGCGCGGGGCGTCGCAAGATGTGGAATTGGACGCCGACACCAACGTGCCGGTGGAGCAGCGAGGGACGGAAACAACGCGAAGGGATCGAGCGGAGAGAAGGCAGACGAGAAGGCCTTCGCGCTATGGCGACTTTGTCGCACGTTTGAGTGCATGTCGCAAGATTAGTTTTTTTAATTAGTTAGGCGTCTTTTATTTTAGGTAATTAGTTAAGCTAGGGTATTTATTTTACGTCAATTATTTTATATCTTTTATTTTAGGTAATTAGGTATTTTAGTTGATCCTTTCCGGGATCGAAGTCGAATAACTCTAGGATCCTTAGCTTATAAATAGGCGTCTACTTCATTCTTTTCCTCAAGAAATAAAAATACCTTTTTTACGCAATTTATCGTTTTTTTCTCTCGTGCACAACGCACGGATCCTAGAATTCGACGCCGGATTGATCGACGGGCAAAGCTTCCGCGACGTTCGACGCGATTTCATATCGTTTCGGGATTTCAATCATAACAGAGAGCCAATCAGAAATTGTAATTTGAAAACTTGTACCGTGACTGCTTTAAAATTTATCAGATCATTAGTGATGGGGAAAATTGCACTAGTGTGGTGAGTAAGAAGTTGGTAGCAAAATTGGGAAGAAGGTGCTTAAACACCTTAATCAATACAAGTTCCAATTGTTTGGGGAAAATGAGAGATGTAAAGGCAAAAGCTAAGGTAAACGTCTAATACTACTTGCCATATAAAATGTAATCGAAAGGCTTTTAAAAATGAGTAAGGAAATGAAAATTTGATATGTACTCCTCAATTTTAATTAATCATTCATAAGGTAGCTATATATAGTACATTATGAATAAGTAGTGATGATGAATTTTAGTTAGTCATTCATAAGTTGTAGTGAAATTAATACGTTAACATAAGGTAGCTAAATTATATATACGTATTGTCAATAATGGCAAATGCGTCTTATTTCATGTTATTTATGTTACAATCATGAAGATTATCTTGGAGTAATATAAAATATTTATCTTGTTCACAATATTGAATTTGGCTCGTGTTTTCTTATCATGAGTTAAATATTTTGTTATTATTTGGTCTACCATATTCTCATGTTTTATAATCCTATATAGTATGACCTACCATTTTTCCTCTTTTCAAATTTCAACTAATAAATGACTAGTATTTAAAAAAAATTAACAAATTTTAATAATTTTACTTTATAATTAGTTTCGTTAGGCAGCTCGCCTATGTTGGCAGTCTCCTGTCTCCCTTATTATTTAAAGCAGACAGCTTAGGTCCATTAACCTTTAATCTACATCTTGAGAGAGACAGAGAGAAGCAATGGCGCTACCAAAAATCAAGTTTACACAGCTTTTCATCGACGGCCAATTCGTCGACGCCGTTTCAGGTTACATTCTTCATATATATATATATATATATATATATATATATATATATATATATATATATATATATATATATCTGCGCGTATATCTATACATCCACTCTCTCTCTATATATATAAGAGGATCAAATGGAAATCACTTTATCTTGATTGGTGAATGATATGGAGTACTACTTTTTTAAGCATAAGATTTGTTTTTAATATTGTAGTAATCACCGGATTCAGTCCTCTCTAGTTTCAGGTGCTTAAATTAATTTGTGTATTTCCGTTTGATTGACCTTTTGGATAATTCATTGTGTGGAGAAGAAGAAGAAGAAGAAGTAGAAAGGAGATTCCAATTGATTAGGCTAAAACTAATGTAATATACACGAGCACCGACAGTCATACTTTTATAAATCACATGCTTCCGTTTTTAGACGTTGTGTTCATAAATAATTTAAGAGTTTATAAAACTTCTAATTTGAGATTAACAATATCGACTAAATACAAGATTATTATATATATGTACTCCCTCTCTTCTTTTCAGTTTCTAGTTGTTCAACAAGTCTTTCATTTTAATTTAAGAGTAAATTATGATATTATTTTCATATCTGTAATATTTCTTGTAATTTTATACTTAGTTTATGCACCCATTGTG
The DNA here is from genome assembly GCF_004379255.2 of Salvia splendens. Taxonomy (NCBI): domain Eukaryota; kingdom Viridiplantae; phylum Streptophyta; class Magnoliopsida; order Lamiales; family Lamiaceae; genus Salvia; species Salvia splendens. The sequence continues at coordinate 15,097,338 of NC_056036.1, read as the reverse complement.
ATAATAATGTTATACTCCTAAAATTATCTATGCAGGATTGTGTTTGGATGATAAATAGCTTAATGTGATAACTTTGATAACTAATCAACACAATATATTAACAATGTCAACAAAGTGATATTAGTATGTCAACACACATTTATATAGATATCCTTATGCTTGTCTTAGATATTTATTTTCTATTGTGAATCTAAATTTATGTTGACATACTAATATCGTTCCATTGATATTTTTAAATTTATTGAGTTGATTAGTTATCAAAGTTATCACATTAAGCTAGTTATCATTTTGATTACACCTCTCAATTTTATCATAAACGAAGCAATACATGACGAACTGCGATACAGAGTATTAAAAATTGCAAGGAGCACTCACATAAATTGGGATGTATAGAAAACATTTCAATTTAGAACCTCGAATGATCCGCATGAGTTGGAAATTGCTTCGTGGACAGTTAATTTCATTTAATTTTAAATTTTGGTGTATACTTAAATTGAGGTTAATGAGGATAGAGGGCTATATTAACATAGGCAATAAAAGTAAGGTTCTAGACTTACCAAACTGATGGTTGATTTATGTCTTGATCGTATGGTAATTTATATTTTTTAGACTGACACCTCAGCAACTTTAATTGTAGTAGATATTAAATGAAGGTAAACCATTGCTTAGTTGGTAATAATGCTATTTTAAAGCTAGCTAATTTGCTTGATTATGTTAGTTGGATAGTGTAGTCCGGACATATATGTAGATTAGAAAAATCTTACTCCCTCTCCCTCTGTCTCACTTAAGATGTTCATTTTGTTTTTAGTTTGTCTCATTCAAATTATGAATATTCTATATTTGAAAACAAATCCATCTCTCTTTTCTCCTTATTAAAATATTCAACTATTTTTTTCTCTCTACTTACTCAATCTAACAACCACTTCTAAGATCCGTATCACTTAAAAATGTGAACATCTTAAATGAGAGATGGAGGAAGTACTATTTTCCAAGAGATTGTTTTGGGTAAAATATTTTAATATGACTGAATCTCAAACAAAAAATGCTAATTTTGTCGTTTTACCATTGGATAAAAATAGTCTACTTATATTTTTTTATATAAATTATACTCCCTCCGTTCCTGAAAATTTGTCACTTATTTCCTTTTTCGTCGGTCCCTAAAAATTTATCACCTTTCACTTTTACTATTTTTGGTAGTAGACCTCACATTCTACTAACTCATTCCCACTAATATTTTATTTAAAAACTAATAAATAAAAGTAGGATCTACATGTCACTAATTTTTTCAACTCACTTTCTATTACATTTCTTAAAATCTGTGTCGGGTCAAATGGTGCCAAATTTTAGGGGAGTAATATTTCTTAATTCATGATCAATTCCATATTTTTTTAAATTAGAACATAATAATAACTTTTCCAATTTTTTACAATGATCTTATTTTGGTCAATAAAATTACATTGTTTCAGATAAATCGGTATTGTTTGAATTAACTATAAAAATTGAATGATGTTGTTTTATCCAAATCAATATTATTGTGATGTTGTCACGTCATATTTGAAAGGAGACAATTGCAAAAAATACATGAAAGTTATGATTTACTCCATATAGGTATTTTAGTTCAAAAGGTTTGAAATTGATTAGTAACGAACGAAAAATTATGATTTGAATGACATTTATCTCAATAGTGTGTGTGACCATTTTCAATACTAGTTAGTTTAGTTGAGAAACAATATGAAAAATACCCTGTTCAATATTTTTGTAGTGGTAATTTGTGTAAAATACTGAATTGATGGTAAAATTGTGAACGAAAAACAGGGAAAACATTTGAGACAATAGATCCAAGAAATGGAGAAGTAATAGCAAAAATAGCAGAAGGGGATAAAGATGATATTGATTTGGCTGTGAAAGCTGCTCGCCATGCTTTTGACAATGGCCCATGGCCTCGTTTCCCTCCTTCCGTAACTTCATTTACCATTTTTTATTTTTTTACAACTTTATAGCTTCATTAATTAGTTTAATCGTCGAAAAAACAAAACTTTTTCCAAATAAACTTACAGGAAAGAAGAAGAATGATGCTCAAGTTTGCCGACTTGATCGACCAAAACATGGAAGAATTGGCAGCACTTGATAGTCTCGACGCCGGGAAGCTATACAGCTTGGGGAAGCTCGTCGAGATCCCTAACGCGGCCGAGAAGCTCCGGTACTACGCGGGCGCAGCCGACAAGATTCACGGATCGACATTGAAGATGTCCGGGCAGCTACACGGCTACACGCTTCGGGAACCCATAGGGGTGGTGGGGCTTATCATACCCTGGAACTTCCCCTCCCAAATGTTCACTATGAAGGTGGGCCCCGCATTGGCCGCAGGCTGCACCATGGTCGTCAAGCCCGCCGAGCAGACCCCTCTCTCCGCCCTCTTCCTCGCCCATTTGGCCAAGCTGGTTAGACTTTTTTTTATTGCTTACACATTTGTCACATTCGTTGATTTTCCATGCGTGCGTGCAGGCTAGCCTCCCTGATGGAGTGTTGAATGTGGTGACGGGGTATGGCCACTCTGCTGGCGCTGCAGTAAGCTCCCACATGGACATAGACAAGGTCATCATCCATTCATGCATTTCTTGGTAAAATTAAAGAAACAAAAATTATGTATAACAATATTTCACATCAGTGTAATGAAAGAACTGAAACTACTTATATAAGTATCATGAGTCACTCCTATCACGGTATCACCAATTGGTTTTAGAATCGAACTTATGGATTTCTGTCAGCAGTATTGATGCGCATGTTGTGTGTCAGGTTTTTTTTTGTATATTTTTTTAATGTGTAGACTACACACCAAAAATCATGTTGTGTGTCAGGTTAGTTTCACAGGGTCGACGGAAGTAGGGCGTCTGGTGATGCAGGCGGCCGCTGCCACTAACCTAAAACCTGTGACGCTAGAACTTGGAGGGAAATCGCCTTTCATTATATTCGACGATGTTGATATCGATAAAGTTGCCGATCTTGCTTGGCGTGCGATTACATACAACAAGGCAAATCCGATACCTATATTCGTCATCTTTTTTATCATTTCATCATCCCAATTCTCACCCATTGCTTTAACCAGGGGGAAATATGTGTTGCTGGTACGCGCGTTTTTGTTCAAGAAGGGATATACGACGCGTTTGTAGTTAAGCTGTTGGAGAAGGTCGAATCGTGGGTGGTCGGAGATCCATTCGATCCAAATGTTCATCAAGGCCCCCAAGTGGATGAGAAGCAATACAACAAGATTCTTTCGTACATAGAAATTGGGAAAAAGGAAGGAGCCACTTTGTTAACAGGTGGTAAGCCTGCAGCCAACAAAGGCTACTACATTGAGCCTACAATTTTCACTGATGTAACAGTAAGTATTCCAAATTCAAATACTATACAACTAAGTATACTTGTATGGTTATAAATATATACTCCATTTGGGGATTTTAGGATGATATGACTATAGCCAAGGAAGAAATATTTGGACCTGTGATGTCACTTATGAAATTCAAGTAAGTAACTCTGTGGTATGGTGATTTAAGTAAAATTTAAGTAGAATTAGGAGATTAAAAATTGTGGTGGCGCAGGAGCGTGGAGGAAGCGATCAAGAGAGGGAACGCGACTAAGTATGGGCTGGCAGCAGGTGTGATGACCAACGATTTGAACATTGCGAACACGGTGTCTCGGTCTATTCGTGCGGGGATAGTGTGGATAAACTGCTACTTTGCATTTAGTGATACTCTTCCTTACGGAGGTTATAAGATGAGTGGTTTTGGAAGAGATATGGGAATGGAGTCTCTCGAGAGTTACCTTCAGACAAAATCTGTGGCCATGCCCATTCACAACTCTCCTTGGCTCTAATCTTATGTATCCATATATTTATGTACTAGAACCTCTACAATTCTGATAATGAATCAAACGCATCATCAGTTTCCCCCCTGTCTTCGAATAGAGAAAACTGATTTCACCTACACTCTCTTTATCTATGCTAGAGCCAATCAAAGGTGAAGAAACATTTACATAAAGATAGAGATTATATAGCATATTTCAAGAGTGTGACATACCTAAGAAAAGAAAGACCCCTTCACATAGTCGACACTTGAATTCAGTAGATGATGAAAGTGCATAATAACATACATACAGCAGCAGGAAGAATTTACGAGGCAGGCTGAGGACGTGTTCCTTCTCGTCATCAGTTCTCCTTGAGAGATCTTTTCAGCTCATGCCACAGGCAAAACAAGAAATCAAACGCATCGTCGTCAAAATCAGTTTCCTTTGTCTTCGAAATAGATAGAATTGATTTCAGCCACTCTTCATGCAACGTCGAGAAATTCTCCCTCTGCTCGCTTGACTTGAAGCTTTCTCCCACAATTTCTTTCATGACTTGTCTTGCTTTTGAGGCTGCTAGAATCACTGTGTTTGGAATTCCAGCCATAGCTGCGATTTGCATTCCATAACTCTGTGGGCACGCTCCAGAGGCCAGCCGGTAGAGGAAAATCAGCTTTTGGTCGGCTTCTGATGATGTGTCAGAAGTCCGATCAAAACAGCATGCCATATGTTGCAGTTTTACGTGAGGATGGGCTGAAAACTCCTTTGTTAGAGGGTGATAATGTGTTGCAAATAACAATCGGCAGTTGACTGACTCCACAAGATGACGAAACACCTGGACAAAATATTGGTGAGCGCACGCAAAAAACAAGTAACTGACTTCCACATAGTTTTTAAAACATTGTGTTGGCAGATATGTTAACCAAATGGAGGATGGGCAACTCACAGCATAGGCAATAGCATATCCATCAAAAGTACTAGTTCCTCGACCCAATTCGTCAAGAATAACCAGAGAATTCTTAGTAGCATTTTGCAAAACTGATGCTGTCTCCGTGCACTCGATTAGGAAGGTACCTACAGAAAGATGTTTTTATCTCTACATTAGTAGGAAGAAGCTTCATCAACATCTTTTGAATGTTATGTTTCTTGCAGAACTATATCAGAAGAATAGTTCTCCAGCAAAACCAAAATTAAATAGTAGAGAAAATTGGACTTTCAAATCTGTCTGCCATAAGCATCTAGTTCTGCATTAGTATTGTAGACTGCAAACACCTTGAGGCCAATCACATGCAGGAACTATTTCGGATTATCAATTCTAACTGGCAGAGTTTATTTCTGTGAGGACGATAGCGATCACAAGAAGTAATAGTATCAACTCAAACTCTCAAAAGCAACCTAGAATTCGTCTCTTGGGAATTCTAGAGATATAATCATGAATCATCAAGTCACTTTCTATGAATAATTTATCTGAGTGATATTAAAACTCACTACTAAAGTTTCAGTCCTATATCAAACAAATCAACTTCATATTATCATCAGGATCGTGTGATTGAGTCAGGAATGTACTAGTGACAAATAGATCCAAGATAGGCAGAACACAAATTATTTGACATATTTCTACAATAGCCTTTTTCTTCCATCGATATATGTTGTTCGTATTCATTATTCTCAGACACGTGTTGTCACAATTACCATGTAATTTTTACTACAATCACAAGTTTTAGCTTTCGGGATTCTTCATCCAAGAAAAGGTACACTACTAAATGAAGAAACTTACTCTCGCCAGTCATAATACGATCCGTTGCACCAAGCCGGGTAAATATGATGTCGACAACTGATAGAGTGCATGTTCTGCCCGGCACATAACAACCTAACTGTGGAACAGAAACACTTGTTGTTAAGCAATGATATTATGAAACTGAGATGAAGCTGCATGCTTCCACCAATTCCTGACTAACAAAACAAACCTGTGCCAGTACAACAGCCAGACAAGTTGCACGCAAGAGTGTTGACTTCCCACCCATATTTGGCCCGGTCAATAGCAATGTCACTGGAGTACAACTACTACCATCTTCTCCAAGAATAATATCATTGGGTACAGGTGCCCCCCCATTCTCATCAAGGGCATAAGGATGCCATAGCCCTTCCATATGAAGTATCTGGTTTTTCGCCATGAATGAGTTAGTAACGGTGGCGTGGGGCAAAACATTAGGTCGACACATCGATCCACAAGAAGAAATCGCAGACACAGCAAAAGATCTTAATACATCTATGCAATTTATGGCATGTATCATTTGAGACAACCGAGCTGCCTTCTCGACAAGTAACTCAATCAAAATAGTTAATGTTTCAGCCTCCGAGTCTGTAACATTATGGTCCTGTCATCACAAAAAAAGGAAAACTTACCAATATAAAGATATTACTTTCCACAAGGCTTACTCTTACGGATCAAGGCAACTAGTAAATAAAATCATGATAGAGCAAGCAAAAGAGAAAGGAAGGGAGAATAACTAGTAGCATTGAGAATGAAATTATATGAATTGCATACTAGTCATATATTTCAGCATCTATCGAAGATAAATACAAGGCAAAGAAGTTGGCAGAAACTTGGTATTACTATTATCTGGCAATGGATCAGAATTCAAAGTAGTTTTAAGGGAGAAAAGAAAAAAAGGAATAGACTTCAACAGTTCCCTATTACTGACGCAAAGATTATTCCAAGACCCAGCAGCCAGCAGAACATTATTGAGGTCATATTTCAGTCTAAAAGCAAGAAAATAAATGCTTGAGATATTTAGACATTTTGCAGATGGTGCTGGGAGAGAAAAATAAAGAGGGATCTTAATCAGCATCGTTGCTTAATGGTTGACATAACTAAGAAAACAATGAGACCAGAAAGCATTATAAGAACACCACAAAAATTCCCAGAATAGCATATATATTTGCAACTAAACACTCCAGAGGGCATTCACAGAGATTTATTGTATGTTTGTAATGTTTTGGAAACTTTCTAAATAATTTCATTCCAGTATTTCATGCTTATAATAATGTTTTGAGAATTAGATCAAGAATTAATTTCATTGACCAAATTTTTCCTGAGATTTTATTTTCCAAGACATAAGCATCGGTATACATAAAAAGTATCAAGACTGAGTAAGATCCCAAGGATAAAGAACAGTGAAAAAGCACGAAAAAATAATTTATATAACTTTAAATGCATAACTATGTCGAGAAATCAACAAAGCAGACCTGGTAGTTGGGGAATTCGCTATCAATTGCTGCTTCAAACTGAGAAAGGTATTCATCAAGCCCCCCGCTGCCACTTAGAACAGGAACAGTTATAACTTTTGACAATGATGCAGTCATGACTTCATCGTTTTGCAATAGCATTAGCATTTCCATTCCGATTCGCAGTCCTCTTACAAGAGATCCAAAAGCTTTTAGCTGTGGAAGCATGGTTCATATTTGATTATTTCAAGGCATTATGTGTTAAATATAAGTTCTGAATTTTTTATAAAATGCAACCTATGATATACAAAAGCTGGATATGCTAAGTTGAAATAGGACAAATTGAGTAGCAACACGAGAAAACTTAAAGATAGTTAGCAATGCAAAAATACAAAGACAGTTAGCTGCAAAAGGAAGTACGTGTTTGCACAATATTGTAAAGTGGTATGTTTTGTAGGTATACTTTATAGTTTATAGGTACTCCAAACATTTACTGTGATTTTTGAAGAATTACAATTTATCAGGCAACATAAATTATTGAATTAAGGAGACAATTACCTCAATACTGTTAGAAGCTGAAGTATAACCTAGAATCAAGTGTACTCATACTAGACAAAAAGAGAAGGCTGTGATCGTGTGATTCTTAGAGCTACTAGTGAAACCCACACTTTAAATAAGTCATCCATCAATATTCAATAGTGAAAAAAATGTTAAAGCCAATTAGGGGAATAAGCAATGGCCACCATTCAGAAAATACAGAAGCTAAGAACTTGTGTGGAACTTTGTCGTGTCAATTTTTCAAAGACAGGGTACAGAAAGGTGACTTTAAAAAGTGAGGGAAAAATAAATGCTCCCGTACTCTCTCCAAAGTAAGCAAAGTTAGGGAGCAAAAAGAAAGAATGAATCAGTGTCAGGAAAAAAGTGCTTACTCGCTGTTTCAGTAACTTGCTACCAAGTAAGGGCAATGAAAGTACATAAGAAGATTGAAAGCTCGACTTTACACGTCCGAGTAACCTTTCTACATCTGGAAGCTTGCGAAGTAATTGGGCAATGTGTGAGACGATTTCTGAATTTGCCATCATGTTTTCAACTACATCAAGCCTTTTGTTTATTTTGTCTACATCTTGAAGGGGATGACATATCCAATTCTTTAAGAGCCGTTTCCCAGATGAAGTTATGCAATTATCAAGATACTTGTACAGAGTGCCTGTAGATATATCAATGCATATCACATACTAGAGAGGGTGGGGAGAGAGGGAGAGGGAGAGGGAGATGGGGGGAGAGAGAGAGTCACTAGCCTGATTGGCTACCATCCGCACTATTATTAAAGACCTCCAAATTTACCAGAGTCTGACCATCCATTCTAAGGAAACCCTTATAAACTTCGTAAGAAAAAATATCTCCATTACGGATGACATTATTTAACTGGAAAAATCATAAACAAAAAGCTGTTAATAAGTAGGAAACAAATTAAATTCTAATCTTAGCACACAATTCAGACAAAAAAACATCTCTTTACCATCAATCTTGATAGATGACTAATAAGTCCCCCCAAGGCACACAACGCAAGATCACAGTGCACAACTCCATCAAGAACTTGCTTCCATGAATCAGAAGACCCAGCGAAGTACTTGTTTGAATCAATAATACTTCTAATTTCAAAGGCATCTCCAAAAGAGTCACTTGCATTCAATTGGAATGAAGTTGATCCTGAAGATATTAGAGAATATATAAAATTTCCACTTGCTTGTTTGGTACTTATAGTTATTTAAGTAGCGTTGTTACAACTATACAGTTATCTAACAAACAACTTTGATAAGACTATCCACGTGATGTTGACTGAGCATGTAAAGCATCTAAAACCTATAAGCAAGGAAAGAAAATCATGTGGATGAACAATTCAGAAAAAAATTGTTCAACTGGAATGATAAAAGAAAATTATTTCCTAACAGCCAAAGACAGAAAATTTGTTTATAAATTTCTTCTACAAAAAGGAAAAGAAGGATAAGATAGCATAAGAAAACAAGACAGACAAAATAACCAAGCTGTGAGAAAAGGATGGTTTCAGCATGTGAGAGTTCATGCAAAGATAATTAATTAAGCAAACTAGGATGTAGAGAATTTCACATGAGACAAGAAAAATGATGCATGTGATAACATGATAAAATGATTTATAACCTGTCAAATTTAACTTCTTGAGAGCTCTTTGAGCATCTTTAGACAGCCCTATAATAGAGAATATAGATAAAACACATCAGTAAGATGTAAAGAAAATTTCATGCCCATTAATCTTGTATATAGAACACTTTTACCTTGTCCTTCAAAAATAATTTCCTTAGGAGACACCTAAGGAGAAATTGAAAGTAATATAAGATACATTATGTTATAAAAAAATGCATATACACCAATATCTTATATAGAACACTCAACACTAGTTAGAAGGCATACCTGCATTAACAAAGCCCCCACCGCTGCATATGAAGCATCATCCCTGATAGAACCAACCCAAAATTGTAATGCAGCGCAATCAACAAATGCAAACCCAAACAGAATCGAATCATCTTCCAGCATACGACCCTGGATGCAAACAGGCAGCATAAGCAAGCAGCAAATCTTAATTTTACGTCTATAGGTAGCAATAATATGTTGCAAATAATATTCGATCTTGATGAAGAAAAAAAATATATAGGAAAAGCAAAACATCTAACCTCCTTTATAGCAAGAAGATGAACTGCATCAGGACCAATATTGCCATCAATAGTGGTTGCAGGAGTTTGCACATGAACCAACTTTCGTCGAATAACCTTTACAAACCAACTCTCATTAGTTTTACCATAAAAAGAATGGAAAATTTTGGAAATTCTATGTGGAGGAGAAAAAAAGAACAAAAAGGATGGGAGGGAGTGGGGGACAAAAAGCCTCAAGTATGTGCAGCCACATCTGCACATCCTAAGTTTTTTACCACCACCCTTCCAACCTCACAAGGTCATTTACAGAAGTGTTCGTATAATCAAATCAAGGAGACAGCAATCATTTTAAAAGCCCTGTTATCATCATCACTCCATATTAAGTGTGTATTTTTCAGTTTAAAGTTGGAAGTGGTTGCACTTCTGACATTCTCTAGCTACATGACTCAAAAATGAACTTTTCAGATGCCCTATTTCATTTCATCATATCGATGGAAATGCAGAGAGGTAAATTGCTCATAGCTAAGACAACAACAGCATGATACAATACTTGATCTCCAGCGGGTGGACAGAACATTGTATAAATAAAAGTTTTTGAGGTACTTACAGATGTAGAACCCCTGGATTTCGCCTGCTCTGAGGTCTCCAACTGTTCTATTCGACCAACCTTGTACCTTCCGGAAAGGATGCCACAGAAGCAATGGCATTATATTAGTTTCCATAGTTAGGTTGTTACCTTCTAACAATTTATAAAGTAGCTTTTTAATCTTACAATATACTGGTAAATCAGTACAAAGTGTCAGATATCCTCAACTGATGGTGCTTTATGCAAGAAATTAAAATGTTATACCAATTTACTTTTCACTATAGAAGGGTCCTGAAGAATAAGGTGTAGAATCGGTAGACAAATATCAAAGCCAAGTTATTTTCACCATCAGATATAGCACATAATTTTAAAAGGAATCAATGCATAAGTGGGGAATTGTTCATACCCACGAGCTATCAACTTCTGAACAGCATCATCAATTCCATTCTCAGATACACCAACCTAAGGAAAAAAGCAATAATTTATGGAGAGATTAGGTTTATGGATGAGAGAAATCTTTTACGGCATCAGGCTTACAGAAATATCCATATTGGCATGTAAACATAAGATGAAGGCATTGAGCTCACTTGTCGACACTTCCCCACACCACTTTGTGTTATTTTCCAATCGAGTTCCTTATGACCGATTTCAGCATCTATTTCATAGAGCTCATAGAACTTTCCCTGTACAGAGTGATGATACTACTGTTAAAGAATGCCATAACTCATAGATGAAGAGTGTTAACAAAAATTATTTGTAGAACTTTGATAGTTTTGTAAAAAGAACATCAAGGAAGTAACATTATACACTTCCTACGATGGCAATTTATGGGATAAAAACATGTAGCTCCTATGATGACTTAGTATTTCAAAATCATATATTGTAGTTAGGGATTGTGATTAAAGAACCAAACAAAAATTAATCTATTGCTAAGTATCTTCTTATACGTGCATTTTGTCTAATCCAGAAAGTTACTCAGCACATGGAGGGTTCTCAGGTATAAAAAATAATCAAGAACACCATAAAATAATAGACATGAAACATAGAGTAGGAATCACTTTCTATGCAAACTGAAAATGAAGATGGAACAAAAATGATACTGACCACTTTAAAGAAGAGAATCACGTCCATATACTGGCATTTGACATCCCAGTATTGCCTTTGAGATGCTGACATCTTTCTCAGTGCATCAGGAGGGATGTAAAGTGTCCTCTTATCATAAAGAGGGTGTGCCGGCTTTCTTCCATTGGCATCCTTGATTTGGGATTGATGCAACCATTCAAACTTGCTAATTGTATCTGAATCCACATCATAAATTTTCTTTGAAACATCAGAAGCTTGCTCAAGTTTCATTCTCTTCCTATTATCTTGCAAAGAAAAATCAGCCTTCGCCTCAAAATTACAGACATCCTCTTGCACTCGTTTTACCCTAGGAACGAGCGGTCTCATGCCTGGCGTCTCTGGGCCAGGAAGGTCATCCTCCAAATTTTTTAGGAGCAAAGAACCTTTGTCCCCTTCAGGAAACACTGTTCTGCTGGAATTTAACGCATGTTGTTCACTGGGATGCTTGGAGACTGCCAAATGTCCATTTCCTGAATCCTCTGATGCATCAAAGCTGAGGGGGAGAGACTGAATAGTAAAATTTTCACCCCATCACACCTGCATGTTGCACCAAAATAAAATTAAAATATTGTACTTGAACATGAACCCAGAGCATGCTGAAATTATTTTCACCCTTAATGTGTCCAAAAATAGATTTCATCAGACGTATAGATGACTTACAAAAATTAAAAAAAAGAGACTAGTTAACTGCAAACACGCATTCCACTTTAAAAGTGAGCTTTGCACCAGTAAAGATCATATATTACAATTGTACCCAAAGTCCTCATTGCTTTCACACCCCTGACCAAACCAGTTACCAGTATTCCATATCTGCAATTTCCTAATCACCTTTTACCGCAAAAACATTAGAGCAAAGAGAGAAAAAAATAGAAAAATACGCTGAACAAAACTCAGTAACTGTCCTCCATAACACGCATAGTAGCTATTCATGGGGGAATACATCTTTTCTTTTTTATCCGTCCACAACTGCTAGCATACACTTACATATAAATCTCCAGTCATGCTATCAGACTTCATTTTTTCACATACCACGAGCCAATACAAATCAATGTCGAAAAAGATAGGGGGAAAACAGCAGGATCATTGAATTACAGCAAAAAAAAGGCTAAAGCTGGTACGGAAGAGCATAAAGTATAACGAAGAGCGTCGCGCCAGGGCACTCACACTAAACACAGAGAATCAACATAAAATATCACAGAAATGCCAAACAGTTCCGTGAAGCATCTAATTCTAGGCACACAACAAAAAAGAAAAAATATGAGCAGGCGCACCTGGTGGAGTTGTGAGGTTTAGCGAACTTGTGCTTAATGGTGGAGAAGAGAGAAGGACGGCTGTCCGGAAATATTCGACGGGGCACTTTCTCGGGCGGAGTATCGGTTCCTGTGATTTCTGCGTCGGAAACGGCGGGTTTGGCTCCGGTGGAGGGCTCCGGTTTGTTGAGGAAGGACAGTATCGACTTCTGGCGCTGCATATTGGATTGGATTTCCGGTGAGAAGGGCTTGCTAGCTTAGGTCATAAACTGGTAATACAATCCCCTTATCACAAATGCGTAATACATAGATATACGATGGAGCCGTTTCGTTGGAACTTGTGATAATTAAACTGCCGCCAAAATACAATTCCTTGCCAATTGAATTTTAGGATTTTAGTCTTCTTTTTTTTTTTTAATTTCAATTCTTTATTTTTATTTGAAAATTTAAAGTTATTTAATAAATGTTTGAAAATTAGAAAATTAATTTAAAAAGTATAGATAGAAAAAGTTTGGTCCGATTGTGGAGTTATTGGACAAAATCTATCATGCATCACCCTCTCTCCATTTTAGTAGTTTGATTATAAGGTTATTAAGATTTTTCCCTGATAAATCTGTCACTCTAAGTGAACATTTCTTATTCAGGACGAGATTTTAATTGCAGTTTTATTTTGTAAGTTGAGTAAAGAGAGAATTAAAATAGAAGGAATAGTAAGTTAGATGCAATGACTTTCTATTTTTAAAAATGTGTCAATTAAAGTGAAACATCCATAATAAAATAATGTATAAGAGACAAATGGAGTAATATTTAAGTTGCTAAGAGTGACTCACAAAAGACTATCCCAATCTAATGTGAGTATCATAACATTATAGGCTTGTTCATTTGTGGCCTGTGCATAGTGAGTGTTCTAATAACCCTTTAAACATTTATAATAATTTTATTTAATGAAAATTATTATAATAAGTTTTGATAATTACTTTTAGTAACCCGGTGCAATTAGGTGAAATGTGTATACTGTACGAAACTCTGTATGATTAGGTTGGCTTTTTTAAATTTGACTGAGTCACCTTTTTTTCCTTGTAATTTGACGAGTTACCAAAATAACTTATCCAGCCAATACATTTGTGTAGATTAGAGAAAATTGGAACTGAATAAACTAGTCCATCACGAAAGATGTGTCTTGTGAAGGACATTATTCATTATTGGATTTTTATAAACGTCATCAGCACAAAACATCTCTCTCTCTCATGAAAAATAGTGTATATGAGATTTAGAATAAAACTCTGAAGTAAATGTAACCTGGAACCAAGTTTTTTAACCTAGAAATATTGACAACATCTTAGCATATTACAACGAGGATCCATCCTTCTAGACATAAAATATGCAGCCTGCAACAGCAAAACTGCCTCGAGTTTACTATTTAAACGTACATGGAGATATTGGCTACACCTAAAACCAATGGCCGGATTCAATTGTCCAACCCCATCTAAGAGTCTAGTACTGCCGGAATAAACTTACCTGCATATGCACCATTATACTGCGCATGGAGTAATCACATGGCTTCTTCACCAGGGTTCGACTTGTCACCTTCACCGACCAGGAAAACTGCAACAAGTAAGACAAACTTTACTTCTCTGTAAGATGGCATGACAACCATATTATCAGCAAACCCCACAGATCAACAAGCTACTTATAAGCCATAGTTGGACTAGGATGAAAAGGCCCAGCCAAGTGTGGAACAACTTTTTGCAGAAATTTACCAACCCCTAATACGGAATAAATGATCTATTTATGAATTGGTGTGACTGTGAGTAGTGAAAACTCCGCGACAGCCAAGCACTGTAAATCTGTAAAATTACAGCCATTTTAACACTTCATGGATCAAAGAAGAAAAACTTATCATAGTGGTTCTAACACACTCAATCTATTGAGCTGGAACAGCTGATCCATTGAAATCTACTAAAGACTCTCCGTGGTTGCATGCTCACTCTCACTGTCATACGGAAAGTTGGGCACAGGGTGTATTCAATGTTTATAAATTTACAAATGTCAGGATGTTGGCAGCGAATGTAGAAAAACTCTATTGTGGCAACTCAAGCACTTGACAATTAGTATCATTTAAATCACATAATGAGCGATATAAGGATCATACAAATCTAGCCTGATGCTATACATGGTAATGTCATAGTTGTAAGAACAGCTACTACCGGGGTATGTAGGCCCAACTAGTGACATCACTATGACACTATTTAAGCAACTACCAACAGCTTGTAAATTGTAATACGGCAGGGCGGCTTCACATTCTTAACCAGTCATAGTTCTCCCACCATACAAAACTGGATAACGAAAACCATCTCTCTTATTGATTGTATTAGTTAACGAAACATTAGTGGTTGTTGGAATTCAAACACTTGCACACTTCCAATCCAATGGCTGAAGTACTGCAGTTGTTGAATGTCATGGATTTTTTGCAGCCCAGTCACACCTCGGCAGAGCTTAGAGTCCACATTTACAGGATAAAATGAAAGTTTTATCAAATCTAAGGAAAAGGGAGAGTGATATTTGTAAAAGGAAATAAAATAACAACAGGTTACAAATAACTGGGTAAAAAAAGTAAAAGGAAAGCTAAAGGCGCTATGCTGCACAGTACTAGAAGGAAAGTGCTGTGAACACACTGCTTAACTTCTGAAAACAGATAAAATTACTGAATCAGAAAACTAAAATGTTTGTTGATTTAACACTTCATCAGACGCATTACCCTGCTAATGCATTCCTCCATTTCTTAAGGGAAGTAAAGGAAGTTACAAAATTAAAAAGGAACTATAATACTTTGCGAAGCATTATTTTCATATTTTATTTTTGCTCTGGCAACACACTGATTACCATAGAGAGAGTCACTGATGCAAAGTAATTGGAATTGTGAAAGAGCACTTTCATTGACTCATTCTATAAGATCTTTTTATCAATTCTTTATGAAGAGAACTAGTTGCTGTAAGTATAACCATTCATATAAAACCAGCTATGAAGCAGCCTAATGCATTCTCTCAGCAATCTATATGTAAGGTAAACTGTATTCCTACAGCTATGAACAAAAATTGAGCATCATCTCATCCTACATAAGGGATATCTTCCTTTTCCCTTTTCTTATTTGTTTTAAATTCCATAGCACAGTATGATGATTATCCAATAAACTAAGCTAAAAGGTAAGTTGACAGACAGTCCCAGAAAATAATAAGATCAAAGTTTGAGAAATACAACATTAGGAAATACGAGAAAGATTAACAAAGACAACTCATTCCATTTAGCGTCACCAGCTTACTAATTTAAATATTTCTCTAATTTCAATTTTCAAACAATGGATAATTGCACGAACTAATATAGTGAAAATTTATAAGAAACAAAAAATGTGAACCCAGGAACAAACATCAATACAGATAATGCAATTTTCGAAGTCGAGGAAATTTAAAGAGCATTGCCATTCAATAATATTTTGGATAGTTTTCATCTCAAAATCTTCATTCATCAATAAGTAAACTATACTATAAACTCAAAGGCCACCAAAACAGACAAAATATTCACGAGTAAATTGATAGAGCATTAAGAGCATTGCCATTCAATAATATTTTGGATAGTTTTCATCTTAATACCTTCATTCATCAATAAGTAAACTATACTATAAACTCAAAGGCCACCAAAAACAGACAAATTCACGAATAAACTGAGAGAGCATTAAGCTTCCATAACCACTCATATGTTGAGCTGAAAAATTACCATATCAATCTCCAAAATTCTCAGCAGAAGTATCAGTGTTCTCATCCTCGTCATCATCCATTTCACGAATTTTAGCAATCTCCGCCTGCGCTCGCTCAACAATCTGCTTCTTCTGCAACTCCAAATCCCTCTGAAAATCCTGCTTCAGTGTCTCCAACTCCACCATCTGCATCCTCTTACTCTCCTCAATCTTCTCATACACCTCTCCAAACTTCTGAATCGAATTGGCCAACATTCTAGCAGACTCCCCATCCACCATATCGTCCCCACTCAAATCCTCCTCCCCGTCCTCACCCCCATCCTCATCGGTATCTTCATCCGACTGCCCCGGGCTATCTCTCATCTCATCCAACACATTCGACATGTCCAAATACACCCTCGGATTCATAAACACGTACTCCCCGGAATCCAAACCACACCCCAAACCGCCATACCCTCGGGCCCTGAGGCTCAGCAAAGCATCCATCTTCTTAAAAAACACCCACTTGCTGGCACTCCCGCTCTCCACCTTCACCATCTCCTTCTTGTACTTGTTCTTCAGCATATCCAACTGGCTCCTGCACTCCCCCTCCGTCCTCTCGCGCCCACTCATCTCGGTGACCTTCTCCACCACGTCGACCCAGTCCTCGGCGCGAAGGCTGCGCCTGCCGAGCTCTACGTAGCGCTCCCCCCAGACCTCGAGCAGGCCGAAGATCTCGTCTTCGGTCCAGGACTCGCTGTGTGGGGCGAATTCGTAGTTGGAGACGAAGGATTCGAGCTTTCGCTTCTTAGGGTGGCGCTTAGAGTTGTCGAAATTGTAGAAATTGCCGTTTTGGGCGAAGGACTTGTCGGGGCTGTCTTCATTGTCGTCGAAATCGTTGTCTTCGTCGTCGTCGTAATCGACGGCGGGGCTTCTGTAAGCGTAGAAATTGGTGTTTTTCATCGGCGTAGGGTTCTGATTTGAGATTCAAGGGATTTTTGGGACACTGTTTTGGTTTGCGGAAAGGGAACAAAATGGAACTCTCCAATTCTGAAATAAATTTTCGTATAAATTATAATTCTACCATTATTTCTCACACACAACTTTTGATTTTCCAAGATATTCACTATCCAATACTACTTTATAAATAGCATATGGTAAATTGTCACAAAAATCTAAAAAGTATGGTTGATCAATTTTATAATTATAAAAAATTAGTCAATTAGTATATGTCCAATTGATTTAGATTTATGGGAAAATAGTAGTAGATGTGTATTATTTGGAAGTAAAATTACTTTAGCTTTATTTTTTTATATTAAAATCAATGGCTTTTGTTACTTTAGCTTTATTTTTTTATATTAAAATCAATGACTTTTGTTAGTATATTCATTTGTAAACAATCATGGAATTCAACTTCCAAGTTGTTACATGGGGGTGCGTATCACAACATCAAAATACAGCGGATTGAGCATGCATGAGATGGGTTTAGTTGAGGGTGTACGTGAGCATTTGTGAGGGCTCATGTGCATGAGATTATTCACACCCAAGAATCAGTTGAAGGTTAAGTATATAAGCTCACAACTTCCCACACGTGAGTTAGTTCAGTTTTAACAGAATCTTCATTCATTCAATCAAGAGAGAGTGAGTAAAACAACCGTGAGAAAAAGAAGAAGCTAAGGGGATTCATTGTTCAATCCAAGTTGTGATTGATCAGCGATCTCAGTGATCAAGGAAGGAGTCTCAGCTCTTGTTCGTGGTGTTGTTGGTCTTCTCGGAGTGTGGATCTCATAGTCGAGTTTCTTGGGAGATTCAAGAGAGAAGAGCTTGTTCTTGTTGTAAGTTTCTGATTGAAAGGTAGCTTGTAATCTCGTTTCCATATTAATACAAATCGCTCGAGTTCTCCCGTGGATGTAGGCTGATTTTGGCCGAACCACGTATGCCCGTTGTTCTTTCATTTCAAGTTATATTTTCGTGCTTGTGCGTTTTCAATTCAGTGGATAAGTTTCACAAATTGGCGCCGTCTGTGGGAAATTCTTGAAGGCGCGGCGAGAGAAATGGCTGGGAATCGATTTGAGTTCGAGAAATTCACGGGGAAAAATGATTTTGGATTATGGAAAGTGAAGATGAGGGCCATGCTCGTGCAACAAGGCCTCTGGGAGGCTATGAAGTATGAGATGCCTGACAAGACAGACGATCCTGATGATAAGGATGTGTTCAAGAAGATTGATGCGATGGATAGAGCTCATAGTGCTTCTGATGCTCAGCCTTGGAGATCGAGTATTGCGAGAAGTCTGCAAGGAGAAGACTCCTTCGGATGTGTGGAAGAAATTGGAGTCCATATACATGACCAAGTCTTTGGCTAACCGGTTATTCTTGAAGCAAAGGCTGTACTCGATCAAGTTTCTTGAAGGAAAGGGTATCATGGAGAAGATGGATGACTTTGTGAAGGCAGTTGACGATCTTAAGAGTGTAGATGGTGAAATAAAAGATGAAGACAAGGCAATCATGCTCTTGAATGCTCTGCCAAGGAGCTATGATCAACTCAAGGATGCTCTCTTGTATGGGAGAAGCTCTTCACTCACATATGAAGAGGTACTAACTACTTTAAAGTCCAAGGAATTCCAAAGAGTATCTGTGAGCAAACCTATTGATTCGGCTGGGGAAGTTCTCAATGTCAAAGTGGCTGATAAAAGGGCAGGCAAGAAGAAATGGCAGAAGAAAGGAAAATTTGACAAAAAGGAAGAGAAAGAGTCAAGGTCCTGCCACTATTGCAAGAAGCCGGGTCACATTAAGAACTGTTATGCACTCAAAAGGAAGAAAGAAGAAGAGGCAGCAGGTGCTCCTATTGCTGATGTGGCTCAAGAAATAGAGAATGCTCAAGTTTTGAATGTGGCTGATGTTGAGATCTCTGAATCTTGGATTATGGACAGTGGATGCGGCTTCCACATGTGTCCTAAGATTGGATGGTTTGACAATTTGAAGAAGCCATCAGGGTCAGTGTATCTGGGGAACAATCACAAATGCAGCATCAAGGGCATTGGTGATGTGAAGCTTAGAATGAAGGATGGATCAGTCAAGATATTGTCTGAAGTCAGATTAATCCCATAAATTAAAAGAAATCTGATCTCTTTGGGGGCACTAGAGAGGAGAGGGTGTTCTTTTCTATCAGCTGATGGGATCATGAATGTGATGAAGGGCTCTCATGTGGTCATGACAGCTAAGAGGATTCACAGCTTATACTACTTGGAAGCTATTGTCATAACCAATGAAGTTAATGTTGCAGATCATCAAAGTCCAGAATCTTGGCACTTAAGGCTGGGACATGTCTCAAAGGACGGAGTGAATCGGTTGATAAAGGATGGAGTAATCAAGGCAACCTCTATGTTGAATTCGAGGGACTGTGAGGTGTGCATACTTGGCAAGAGTAAGAAATTGGTATACCCTGCTGGGAAACACACATCTTCATCAGTTTTAGACTATGCTCACAGTGACATTTGGGGGCCTTCACAGGTGGCTTCTATAGGGGGATGCAAATATTTCTTGTCTATCATAGATGATCATTCCAGGAAGTTGTGGCTATATGTGATGAAAGAAAAGTCGGATGCATTTAGCAAGTTCAGAGACTGGTGTAAAGAGGTGGAGGTGGAGAAAGCAACCACTCTCAAATGCCTCAGGACAGACAATGGGTTAGAATTTCTATCCCGTGAATTTTATGATTTCTGCAAGCTCAAAGGGATTAAACGACATAGGACAGTGCCCAATAATCCACAACAAAATAGAGTTGCGGAGAGAGCAAATAGAACCATCCTTGAAAGGGTAAGATGCATGCTTATTTCATCTGGAATGCCATCAAGATTCTGGGGAGAAGCAGCTGCTACTGCTACAGTTCTTATGAATAAGTGCCCTACAGCCTCGATTGATTTCCAGACACCAGATTACAAGTGGTATGGGAAGCATGGTGATTACAATAGGCTAAGGCCGTTCGGATGTAGAGCTTACTCACACTTAAAGCAAGGAAAGCTCCAGCCTAGAGCTCTCAAGTGTGCTATGCTTGGATATCAAAGTGGAGTTAAAGGATATCGACTGTGGTCCATGGAGGCTGGAAATCAGAAGGTTGTGATAAGTAGGGATGTAATATTCAGAGAAGAGGAAATGCCATACAAGGATCTTGAGAAGGCTGAGATATCAGAGAAGGTGAGAGTTCCAATTGAGGTGGAGCTACAACTACAACATGACACTGGTCAAGTTTCAGATGAAGCAAGTTCCTCAGAATCAGAGCAAGGACTTCATGAATCCAATGAAGAAGTTGAGAGTACTGATCAAGCTGATCAAGAGGGAGAGGATCTCACTGATTACCAATTAGCAAGAGATAGAACAAGAAGAGAAGTAATTAGAAGACCTGATACAGCAATTCAAGCTTGATGTATTATGCTCTCTGTGTAGCGGATGAGGTGGAGTCAGTGGAACCTAGCAACTATGGTGAGGCAGTTAAGGGGAAAGAAAAGACCAAGTGGATCAAGGCTATGCAAGAAGAGATTGACTCCCTGCTTAGAAATAAAACATGGAATCTAGTTACAAAGAAAAGGATGCAAAAGCTGATTGGTTGCAAGTGGATCTTCAAGAAGAAGATTGAAGCATCAGAGAGTAATAGAATCAGATATAAAGCAAGATTAGTGGCTAAGGGATACAATCAGAGGGAAAGCATTGATTTCAATGAGATATTCTCTCCGGTTGTAAAGCATAGCTCCATCAGATTACTCTTGGCAATGGTTGCTCAAAATGATTGGGAGTTGCATCAAATGGATGTGAAGACAGCCTTTCTTCATGGAGAGTTGGAAGAAAGCATCTTCATGGAGCAGCCTGAGGGGTTTGTGAAGCCCGAGGATGAGAATAAGGTGTGCTTATTGATGAAAAGCATCTACGGACTAAAGCAGTCCAGTAGACAATGGAACATTCAGTTTGAAACTCATATGAAGAAGATGGATAGCTGTGTATATGTGAAGAAGAGAGATGGCAAGCCAGTGGCATTCTTACTTTTGTATGTAGATGATATGTTGGTGACAGGATCAGACATCAATGAAATATTGAAGGTGAAGCATGACCTAAATGGCAGATTTGAGATGAAGGATTTAGGTGAAGCTAAAAGGATTCTGGGTATAGATATCATTAGAGACAGAAAGAGAAGGCTTTTATGGCTGAGTCAGCAGCATTACATCGACAAGCTACTCAATAAATTCCAAATGAATGAGTCAAGAATTGTTTCTACACCAATTGGACAGCAGTTTGTTCTGTCAGCTGCTCATTTCCCCAAGAGTAAAGAAGAAGAGGAGCAGATGAAGAGGATTCCTTATTCCAACATCATATGGAGTGTGATGTATCTCATGATCTGCACAAGGCCTGACTTGGCTCATGCAGTGAGTGTCACTAGTAGGTACATGAGCAATCCGGGGAAAGTGCATTGGCAAGCACTAAAATGGATGCTAAGATACCTTGGTGGAACTGCAGATTATGGAATCTTGTATAAAGGTAACAATGACTGCATCAAGGATAGTTTGGAGGGATTTTGTGATTCGGACTTCGCATCCAATAGAGACAACAGGAAATCACAGACCGGGTATGTTTTTACATTGTTTGGTGCGGCTGTAACTTGGAAGTCGAACTTGCAATCAGTGGTGGCTTTATCCACAACTGAAGCCGAGTATATTGCACTAACTGATGCGGTGAAAGAGAGTTTTTGGATCAAGGGAATCCTTGAAGACTTGGGTCTGATACAGAAGAAAGTGGTGATAAATTGTGATAGCAACAGCGCTATATGTTTATCGAGGCATCAGACTTTCCATGACCGAAGCAAGCACATAGATGTGCGTTTGCATTTCATCCGAGATGAGGTGAAGAAGGGAATGGTGGAAGTGAGGAAGATTGCAACTGAGCACAATCCGGCTGACGCTTTAACAAAGAGTATTCCAGCATCCAAGTTTGCATATTGCTTGGAGCTGGTGAGTGTTATTAGAAGATGAAAGTCAAAGGAGTTGGAGAATTAGGACAACGAGTTATTGATGTCGGAAACGAGGTGGAGATTTGTTACATGTGTGTGCGTATCACAACATCAAAAATACAGCGGATTGAGCATGCATGAGATGGGTTTAGTTGAGGGTGTACGTGAGCATTCGTGAGGGCTCATGTGCATGAGATTATTCACACCCAAGAATCAGTTGAAGGTTAAGTATATAAGCTCACAACTTCCCACACGTGAGTTAGTTCAGTTTTAACATAATCTTCATTCATTCATTCATTCAATCAAGAGAGAGTGAGTAAAACAACCGTGAGAAAAAGAAGAAGCTAAGGGGATTCATTGTTCAATCCAAGTTGTGATTGATCAGCGATCTCAGTGATCAAGGAAGGAGTCTCAGCTCTTGTTCGTGGTGTTGTTGGTCTTCTCGGAGTGTGGATCTCAGAGTCGAGTTTCTTGGGAGATTCAAGAGAGAAGAACTTGTTCTTGTTGTAAGTTTCTGATTGAAAGGTAGCTTGTAATCTCGTTTCCATATTAATACAAATCGCTCGAGTTCTCCCGTGGATGTAGGCTGATTTTGGCCGAACCACGTATGCCCGTTGTTCTTTCATTTCAAGTTATATTTTCGTGCTTGTGCGTTTTCAATTCGGTGGATAAGTTTCACACAAGTCATACACAATTTTCTCCAAATAGTATTAAAAACCAGACATACTCATCCAAGAACTTCTCTTTCTTCCACAATGAAGCATGACAAAATTCGGGTACAAGAGCATCCACAGCGGCGAGCAATTGCTCGTCCGTCCGTCCGTGCTAGCGGCGCTGCACCGCTGTCCGTCGCTGCGCTCTTGCCACTGGCACGGCGCTGCTCAATGCCTCGAGCACGTCCGTGCTGGCTAGCAGGCGACGTGACGCGTTCTGATTGGCCAACGGCATATCCGTTGGAATTTTTTTTTAATCGAAAATAATACAAAAATAAAATCACAACCCCAAAAAAATGGCCGTTTTTTGCCCATTTTTCTGTATTTTTTTGAATTTTTTCCCCAAAATCATCTATAAATACACACATTCATCATCTATTTTTCACATCAAATCATCTCTCATTCATCTCTCATTCACAACATGATTATAGCCGACGAAGGACCAAGAGCGGCTAGCTTTTACGACGAGGATGAAGCCGGAAGCTCAAGCGCGAGGTCTCCCCCACGCCGAGGTATGCATACGACGGAGGGTGAGAGGATCGAAACAAGGCACACAATGCGCGATACCCGAACCCACGTTGAGCTACAAGAAGACCTAATCAAACACATGTGGGCAAATTCGGCCACGAGTAGTGGGTTTTTTAATTTTATGAATTTAATTATGTAATTTTTAATTTTTAGGAGTTTAATTATGTAATTTTTAATTTTTAGGATTTTAATTGTGTAATTTTTATTTTTTAGGATTTTAATTATGCAATTTTCAATTTTTAATGTATTTTGTAATATTATTCCGGGTATTTTTAATGCATTTTAATTTTGTGAAAATATTTTTATTTAAATTGAATAATGGAATGGTGGGACCCTTGTGCTCGTCCTTGCGGAAGAGCACGGATGTGGGTGTTGTGCTCTTGCCTAAGAGCAGGCAGAAAAAGTGGGGCCGGGCCCACATCCGTGCTCGTTGGCAAGAGCGGAGGTGGATGCTCTAATTGTATAAGACAAAGGTACATGTTGAAGAATTTAGTGCTATGAGTATTTTCCTTCACAAGATCTTTAATTCTGAGCGCTATCTATATACACCTTGGAGTGGTTTTATAGCCTATGACTAAACAGATAAAAAATAAATAGAAATATGAGCTTTTACTGCTGCCCAACATGTTTCAGAGAATGGACTGAGAAGCATCTGTCCGCAGGTACAAATTTGAGGTGGATCTTCAGAGATGCTATTAGTCCAGGAGTATAGGAACATCAACTAAACGCTCCATCGTTTGAAGCTGATCGTATGGTGCAATCTGCAAGATAATGAACTAGTTTCAAGCTTTGGCTCTGGTGAATAGGGCTGGATGTCTTATATTGCATGTCACTTCAGTAAAGGTTGTATATGATTGATTGAGGATATAAAAATAGATTAAATTGCTGTATTCATATCCCTGTCATTTCTGGTAGACAAGTTACCTGGTTAAATCCATCAGGCCATGTTATGGATACTGCATAGTTCCCCATTGGCCGGATTTCTTCAGGTTCGATGTCCTCTGGTATGTCTCCATACTGCAGTTTCTGCTCACCGGTCCATTCATCCTGGTTTCACCATAAGCCAACGTTTTTCATATAATTTCAATACGAACTTTCAAATGTTGCAAGTAAAATATTTCAGAGCTACTGGTTTTTATGTACTAAGGTTATTTCAAAAAAGTGGATTTCACTGGAGCGTTATCATTTTACTTAAATGATCTAACGAGTACCTGCCGGATTTATGTTAACAACCTCAAACCTTTCTACTCAGTTACTTTATTGCTCGTTCATTATTTGTTAATCGTTATCCAAAAGTTTCATTATGAAGAACTTTTTTCCATACCACACTTTCTGCAGATCGATCATTTCGCCTCACAGTTGCCGGGTGCAAATAGAATTCATCATCTGATGTAGGTACTTTGACTCGGATTGCCTTCATAGATTTATCATAAGTGACTGCCGTTGACACTGCATTAAAACAAGCATAATAAGAAGTGCCTTCAATCCCATTATATTTTTAAGTGATTATTAGATATCTGTCATCTGACTCATGACCTGG
Organism: Salvia splendens; assembly: GCF_004379255.2. Lineage (NCBI taxonomy): Eukaryota > Viridiplantae > Streptophyta > Magnoliopsida > Lamiales > Lamiaceae > Salvia > Salvia splendens. Next base: position 15,072,119 of record NC_056036.1, on the reverse strand, counting down.
CCTCAAGAGTCAAGAGTATCAACCAATCACGAATTGATCAGAATCTACCATCACATCATTGAAGAAGAATATAAAGATACCTTGTTGGCGGATTTTGGCACACTGTTGCACTACGCAGACACCTAAATCCTGAAACGTTCCTGCTACTTCACCTTGGGGATCAGCCACGACTTCAGGTACTCCACTATCCCCAGAAACAGATAGCTGTAAAGCAAGCACCTTATTATGTCACAAATACACTTCAAATAATATGTGCTTGATATTTTTCAACAGTTGATCATATTAAATTGATGAGATAAGAAAAGCATTGCAAAATTAACCAGTTGATCGGTTGCTTAAGTGAAATCATTAACCAGTTGATATGTTGCTTAAGTGAAATCTGGAAGTTCTTACTCCCCCAGCTTGTTCTTCCAGTAAAAAATAATCCTATAACTTTTGGTTCAATTATATACAATATGAATTTGGTAATTTATGAGTTTGTATTTTTCAGATAAGATGAAACAATAGTTCATTGCAATACAGATTTAACAATCAGAATCTACAATGATATCACATGAACTGCCCATCTGAATATTTTTCCGTAAGTTAGCATCATATGCTGCCACATCTATGTTTTCTTGGTATAGATTTTTTTTCTTCAGTTCAAATGTTTAATTAACATTGATCCTATCGTAATGATATCAACATGCTAACATGACCTAAAAGGAACTCACAGTCGGTCTTATAGGAAGCTCAAACAGATTAGGGATCCCAAACTCCTGAACCACCTGCAAATAAGCATATGTAGTTAGCAACTGTAGCCCTCTGAATCTGAACAGCTGTATGAAATATAGTGAGATAATTCCAGGCATTTTACTCCCACTTTAAAAAAAAATAAGCATTTTACTACCACCCTTTCATGAGCTGTTTCAGTCTCGATAATTTCTCAAGAAGAACAGGATTAAAAAAAATTAAGAACTTTTTAAGATATTAAAACATGGGGAAAACCTGAGAACCTGAACCTCTGCCAAAAGGATAATATCGTTTTCCATCAGCGTCAAAATGGCACATATTCTCAACCACTGCGACACATGGTACCTGAAGATATAAGTCACAGTTCTCAAAGAGCACCAAAGGGGTAAATCCCAGACAATGCAAGTTCTGGAAAAATAATCTATTTTTATGATGTAATCTTCCACTGATAAGATTACAAGAAAAAAGGCAGTTAATGGTTTTAGGGGACTGAAAGTATGTGACAGTAGAGAAGGGACCAGCCTTTAGCTTAGAAAACATGCGGACTCCTTTTGCAACATCTATGAATGCTAGCTTCTGAGGTGTGGTAACAATAACGGCAGCAGTCAATGGGACAACCTAAAATTACAGTTTGACCAACCCCAGTTAGTTCACAAGGAAATTTAGCAATCAGGCAAAGCATATAACAGAAGAAGAAGAATACTTCATATTCCAAATTATAATAGCACCTGGCATAATGTAAGTTGAATGTCACCTGTTCCAGGCGGCATGTCTATGACTAGGTAGTCAAGTTCACCCCTACACATTAGGAACATGAAACTTAAGTCGAAACCTTGATAATGATGTCGATAACATGATACATATACAAATTACATGGATGAGCCAAATACATAAGAGCATGTGGTATGTACTAGACAGGTTCTCTGTACAACTGCAACATGCATTGAAGACATGGGTGCTGTTTAATTTGAATCTAGAGTAGCAACATAGTGTGAAAATTTTCTAAGTAATCAAAATTAGTATTTATTCAGCCAAAATGAAAAGTGAACAAATGAGAAAGAGACCACCCACAGCTCGCTCTGATACCATATTAGAAATGGACCACCCACCCCTTAAAAGGCCTTATAAGAGGGAGGGTTATCCATACTTATATAGATGAGCTAGGATCATCACCAAGTCGATGTGGGACAAGATTTAAGAGTTTTAACAAAAACAAACAGAGAAAATTAATCATATGAACCAGAGAAAATTTATTTAGACTGAAATCTTGGCAAGGTGGCACTGGCAGTGGCAGTACAATTAGTGAAAATTGGAAACAAACAGAGATAGATAATTTGAAGAAAAAAACAAGTTTATGCATCAAATGGTAACGGATATAATGGGCGAATACATTCTTATGAAATAAAAAGATTAGGTCATCCTCAAGGACCACAACATACCATTCAGTAGTAGTCAGTAGTTGATCAATCACACCTGAAACCATTGGGCCACGCATAATAGCTCGACCTTGTCCAGCAAATCCAAAAGAAACGAGCTTGACTCCCATGTACTCGGTTGGAATTATAGTTCTCTTCTCTGGGTTCTAAAGAGCCATTCAGTTGTCATGCAGAAATGCAGGCAGCTAAGAGCAATTGCAATGCAAGAGTTTGATGAATTACCATTTCCAGCAACCGATTTTCTGGAGATACCATTGTAGGCAAACTTGGACCATATACATCAGCATCAAATATACCAACTCTTGCACCCATACCAGCCAAAGTATATGCAAGGTTTACTGCCACAGTTGATTTTCCCACACCTCCCTGGAATTGTTGGAGTATTTATTTAGAAAATCAAACTGTTATGAAGCTTCAAGGAGATAGCCAAACATTGAATCTAACAATGCAAAATATTGGGCAATTTGTATCTAAAGGATCCTATCCGGGGGAACCTCTATATGACTAGTGTATTTTCTTACGTGAATAGCAGATGATGATTTGCAGAATAAAAACAAATCCAAAATAATGTATGTACCCTCCTCAAATCCTTTTCTACATCAGGTGGGAGAACATAATCTTTAATTTGTAATGAATGTACAAGACAGAGGCAAGTATTAATAGAAAAAACAACATCAAAAGAGCAGAATAATTACTTCAGGGAAATACTGAGACATGTAACATGTTATCAAACACCTACCTTGCAACTTGAAACAGCCACTATATTTGATATCGTCTGTAGACCAGCTGGAAGTTGTGACCCAAAAAGAGGTCTTGCTGGTTGAGCGGACATAGTCACCTCAACCTTTTCAACCCAGGGAAGAGCTGCAACCACCTCATTGGCTTTCTGCTCAAACTGCACAGTGAATTATCCTTATTTAGCAGATTTATTTATACACAACATTCACAAAGCAGAAAAAGAACATGTACAATGATTCCTGAAACTTTAGTTCTGAAGCTTCTTATGAATACCGTGTGAGAAGTTTATATCACTACTACCTCTGTCTCTAGTTATAATGTGATTTAGGAGTTCTTATTAGTATAATTACCATGTCTTTCACTGGACACGCTGGTGTTGTGAGCTCTAACCGAAATGAAACCTGAGATTAAAAGTGTTAATATTAGATAAGGTGATGTAGTATATTATGCAAATGAAGAGCTCATCAAATACAATTTCTTCAGAGACCTTGCCCGATTCTTTGTTGACATCAAGATCCTTCACAAATCCACATGAGACGATATCAGTACCAAAATCAGGATCGATGATCTGAGACAAAGCCTTTAGGACATCCGCCTCGGCTGTTTGACTTGATACTTCAGTAACGGGCGCTGCAGTTATAATTTGGTTATATGAATTGAGAAGAACTCTATCTCCATCAACCAAAAGTGTTGTGACGATGGAGCTGGATAGACTCCCAAGTTTACAAACGTGTCAAACTCATGACGTTCGATCAACTGATCAAGAGCTTATTAAAAAACAAATCAAGCAATTTACAATTTATTCATCAACCTTGAGGCATATAAACACACATACATGCATGATGTGCTATCTTATAGGTAATGGTAGACTGTAATCAAGTTGGCCGCTGCTCGTTACAGAGAGCAGAGAAGGATTTTTATAGTTAAAGGCGATCACAACATAGCAAAATTTTCAGTTACCAACAAAGATAGCAGAAGCAAACTATCAAAATTGATGCTTCGGTTACAGTATCTACGATTGTTAAAACGAAAGTAATTTATTTAATGAGCATAGATAAGTTAATTAATTTCCCCTATGTTGTGAAAGCAAAAACATAAATGAAGGAGAGTAATGATGACCTTGGGATGAAGCAGCTTTAGGTGAAATTGAGGTAGATAGTGCATCGCCATAAGAAATGAAGGCAGGCTTAAAATGCCTAGGAGGTAAGGCGGAAGCAGCTTCGGAAAATGACTTCCCGGCGACATGCGCGGCTCCTACACAAGTTAAAGTTAGTTTGAGAATGAAGAAGTAAGTGAAGGCATGAAACTCAATCAAACTCACTGGCGTTTGATTGCGATATGGAGCAGCGGAATGGCAGAGGAGCCTGAAGCAGCTGCATTTTAGCCTCGGCTGTGTGTGTGTGTGTGTGTGAAAAAGAGAAAGAGAGGTGAGTTTTTTAGCAGAGAATTGGGGCCTCACGTTTGCATCCATGCTGGGGGTGTGAGTGTGAGTGTGGGGTCATGTAATCTCTTTTCTTAGAATTTTATGGAATGTCATCCACAACATAATCCTGCACTACTATTGCAAATAAAACATTAAATAAAAAGAGTTTCCAAATTTAGAAATCGCATATTCATGGGAAATGACTAAAAATAAAAGAGTGCATATTCTTGTGGAATGAAAAAAAGTACAAAAAAGTAGCCACTAGATTAATAAACAAAACAAAATTGTGTCAAGTTGCTCGCGTGAGTTAGCCTAGTGATTGATGGTTAAGGTCAAAGATCTTGCATTTTATTCTATTTTGACACGGCCCTTTAAATAATATAAATTAAAATACATAATAAATTAATTCTTCGATGTATTATAATATTTGAAAAAAGAATGCAACGATAAGCGAATTTCAATAAAATTACATAAAAATATATAAGTATTTTCTTTTTCTATCCGTTCAATGATTGCGTTGTTCTCGCCGGCGTCGGAATCCGAATCCGAATCGGAAGAGAAATTGAAAAATTGAAAGGATGTGGATGTGTGAAATGAATAGGATTGTGAGGCATTTATAATACGAGAAGAAATTTAATAAATTAATTATAAAAAAATTGAATATCAGCCGCTACGCCCCACAATGGGGGTCTATCTTGGGGCCGATTGAGAGCCGATGGCGGATCGGCTGAGGCTTATCATCGGCCATGGCAGAGGCGTTGGTGAGTGGCGATCGGCTCCCTCTCCACAATGGGAGCCAATCGAAGGCGATGGGGTGGCCGATCGCTAGGTCATCGCGATTGGCCACCATTGAGAATGCCCTAGAGAAAAATTAGTGAAATATGAGTGTCACTTTTTATATACTCTTTATAATGAAATGTGAGTGTAATGATTTAGTGGACCTAAAATGAAAATAATAATTGAATGAGACTGTATATCGTGGATATCCTGTAATTGCTAAAGATTCACCTTTATAACTCACGCAGGAAGAGGAGAGAGAAATTTGAGAGAATGTGAGAGCGCTTTCTCGTATAAAGAGACATAGAAAAGATAAAAGTGTGAGAGTGAAATGAGAGAACGAGATAGAGAGGCTCAAAGAAGGGAAGTCATTAAAATGACTCTTCGGTGACCGTCTCGCAAATTAACGGTCAAAACAAACGATCCGAGTGGAGCGATAGGTAGCGACAATCCAGGAAGTCTTCGGACATGAGTAGAATACATGAGATAGGCAGGCTAATACAAAATGTTAGTGAGCCGAGATAGTGTATGGGACATATATCACAATACTAAACACGAAATTGTATTGTTATCCCAATCCATTATTCAAGAAACCAAGAAATAGATAGTAGTAAATTAAAGGAAGAAACCCACAAATTTGATTTCATCACTAAGAAACCCATAATTGTATTTCATAACCATCAAGCCAAACATTAGCTAGGATATGCCACAACTTTTGTAGCCAAACAATTTGAAAATTTTAATTAGCGGTAGTTAAATAGCATGATGCCATGGATCCAACTATGTTCATCACGCCATAAGGCCATCCACAACGCTGTTCCTATACCGTTCCTAAACCGTTCCTTAAACCACTATTTGAGGGCCCCACTGTACTTTTTTACTCCATTCCTTAACTAAGGAACGGAACCTGCAACCATCGTTCCTTAACCGTTCCTTAACCGTTCCTTAAATTACTATTCATTCAATTTCATTTTTTTTTAATTTCAACTCAATTCAATTAAAAAAACAAACACATTTTATTAAAAAACACACAACATTAAAACAAAGTTACAACTTAAACTTAAAAAAATAAAAAGCACACAATTAAAATCATAAAAAAATAAAAGTACACAATTTTAATAATTTCATCCGCCAAAGTTTGCCCAAATGTGCTCAATTAGATCATGTTGGAGTTGGGTGTGGGCGCTAGAGTCGCGTGTCCTTGCACGAATAGATAACCGTTCTTGTATAGACGGATGCGCTCCACTTCGAGGCGGACTACTTGCGGTTGAGCTTCCGGGGGATTCGGGGTCGAACCAATTTCCCGCCTCGGGTCCTTCGTCTTGGACAATCATGTTGTGCAAGATTATGCACGTATACATGATGTCGACCATGTTCTCCATGAACCACGTACGAGCCGGGGCTTTGATGATGTTGAAGCGCGCTTGGAGAACCCCGAACGCCCTCTCCACATCCTTGCGAGCAGCCTCCTGCTTCTGCGCAAAAAGAGCCTGCTTTGGGTTCGCAGACCCACTGCACGTCTTCACGAAGGTAGGCCACTTCGGGTAGATGCCATCGGCGAGATAGTACCCCATTTTATAAAGCCGATTGTTGGCGACGAAGTTGATGGCCGGCGCTTTACCATCCAAAACTTCGGTCAAGAGGTCGGACTGGTTGAGCACGTTTACGTCGTTGTTCGACCCGGGGACCCCGAAGTACGCGTGCCAGATCCAAAGGCGGTAGTCGGCAACAGCCTCGAGTATAACGGTTGGGTGGGTACCTTTGTGGCCGCTCGTGTAGGACCCCTTCCACGCCACCGGGCAATTCTTCTATTGCCAGTGCATGCAATCGACGCTGCCGAGCATCCCTGGGAATCCGTGCACTGTTTCGTGAAGGTCGAGAAGGAACTGACAATCGGCCGTGCTTGGCCTCCGGAGAAATTCGTCGGTGAAGGCTGCCCGGACGCCTTTGCAGAATTTGAGCAAGCACATTCGCCCAGTGCTATCTCCGATGTGGAGGTATTCGTCGAACATGTCGGCCGTTTGTCCAGTCGCAAGCTGGCGGATTGCTGCAGTACATTTCTGCAGCGTCGTGTGGCTGGGACGTCCGACCGCGTCGAACCCTTCCTGGAAGAACTCTTCCCGGGCTGCCAAAGTATTCGCGATGTGGAGAAATAACGGTTTCCCCATGCGGAAACGGCGACGGAAGTACGTATCTCCCCAAACCGGGTTATCGCAGAAGTAGTCGCGTACTAACCTTGCGGCGGCTTCCTCCCGGTTACGATGGATGTACGTACGGGAGCGACGTTGGGGCGGAGCGGCTTCTTCCGCCTCCCGTCGTCGATCTTCTTCAAGTGATTGTTCCAATATTTGACGCATTTGTTCATAAGGATCCATTAGTTTGATTAAATTTGGGAGAAGGAAAATAGAGTTGATTTGAGATGAAAATTGGGGTGGAAATAGAGAGAAATAGATGTGTGTTTGTGATTGAAATGAGTATGAAATAGGAGTATTTATAGAGTAAATAAATAAAAAAAAAAAACAAACGGCTATAAAATTAACGGTCTCATTACCGTTAATAAAAAAATTTTTTATTTTTTTTTTATTAAATTCGAATTTTTTTTAAAAAAAATGAATTATTGCGTCATCGGGACGAAGCCCACTCGCGGGGCAGCGAGTGGGCTTCACGCGTCGAATGGGAGTCCGCCACGTCGCCTCGGCGCGTGGCGGAACGTTTCGTTCCGCGTTCCGGAGGAACGAAACGCGGCACGGCATGGGAACGGTGGCGGCACGGAATGGCGACGGAACGCACGCTGCAACGCGTGCCGCCGCGAAACCGTTCCTCCGGAACGGCATAGGAACGGCGACGGCACCGCGTTGCGGATGCTCTAAGCTATCATCTCCTTGTTACCATCAATGTGGTCGTTTGTTGATAGTGCAAAACTTCTTCCAATTGCTATTCCTTCCTGTAATTAAATAATGTTATATTTATACATTTCCCTCTCTTTTCATGATTAAAAACACATACCGTGAGAGCAATCATTCCAGTGATTATTCCAGCTTTCAGTGGCGCAAAAACATACTTGGAAAATGCGTTTATTCCTTTCTTCAGAGGCCCCATCTGCAGCAATCACTTACCATTTTAGTACTATTAATTAATTTGATTACGTCAAAATCAAATGATTAGCTGATAATTGAAAAGTTACCGTGGAAAGACCCAATTTGGGACCAACAGAGTAAGCAAGAATGCAACCGGAAACAACCACCACCATTGGACCGATCGCCGACACCCAAAATAGGTTGTTGGACTTCAACTTTTTCTATTAATTCAACATTTTATACAGATATTATTATGTAATTTTTGTTTCATTGACATTAATCATTGTGTAAAAAATAACATGAATAATACTCCATCCGTCCCAAGGTAGATATCACATTTGGGATATGACATGGGATTTTAAGAGATGTTATTTTGTGTGTTAAGTGGTGAGAGAAAATATAATTTTATAATTGATGTGAGGGGTATGACTCAACTTTATTTTACCCAAATAATACCCGCAAGTGTACGGGGTTATCGTAGCAAATAGCAAGCAAGAGTATATCGTATCCCACAGAGACAATTAAGTGTAAACTTAAGTACCACGAACCAATTTCAACTACTATCCAGACAATCAGAAATTTTTTGTTTTAAAACTAACAACTACTAAAAGCATGTAAAGTCAGAGAATAAAATAGAACACTTAAACACGAAAGCAATTAAGAAAGCTGTGTAAGATGGTGGAGAAATATGCAGAATTCAAGGATCCGATGCACAACTCATAGCCTAACCCAATTGAAATCGATTTACCATTTAAAGTCTCTAGAATTATTGAATCAATCACACATGTAGATTAAACCCCCTCCCGAGGTGAGAAACCTGTAGATTAAGTGTAACAATTGAAGTCCCCTTCTAATTCTTAGACCTAACTCCCAATAGATCGATTAGATAACAGATTCCACTCAAAACCTCAACTCTCCCGAGTTCTATTGAATTAAGGTGTGAATTATTCTTCTTTCAAGATTAATTATTTCATCTCCCGATTACTCTAAGAAACCCTACACTCTCAATTGGTGATCAAGCAATTGTTAGGAAAAAGCACAAGAATAATTCAAATAATTACAAGAGCAAGATAAAAACGAAGTCAATTGGATTAATAACTATGAATCAATGCATCTTCACCAAGAATTCTACACAAAGTGTTTAGCTACTCATGTTCAAAGTAAAAAACAAACAAAAACTAAAGAAAACAAAAGAATTCATGATACGGAATACAATTGGCGGATGAATTGAAGCTTGAATCTCCAATCTTCTTCCAAGAGTGCTTCCTAGAGAGAGAGTGTGTGTTTTTGCGGCTTGTAGAGAATGAATCGAGTTGCCCTAGCTCTTGCCTCTTATTTTTCCTCCAAAAATCGCGCCTGGAATTCAAAAAATCGTCAAACTGACGGACCCGGCCGGGTGGAATTAATGTACTTGAAATTCACCCGGCCGGGTGAAACTCTCTGGACTCTTGATGAACAAAATTGGCCACCCGGCCGGGTGGAATTATTGCACATAAAATTCACCCGGCCGGGTAGCTCCCGGCAGTCCGCGCGACTTTCGTAGATCGGCCATATCTCACTCATCCGAACTCCGATTGGGGCGTGTGAGGTACCCACGCGAAGCTCTTTCGATGATGAAGACAATGGTACTCTCAAAATAGGATTCGGACCCCATATTTATAGGCAGATTAACGTTTGAAGCAGACCCCAGTCACGGCTTGGCTCATTTTGACCCTTTTTTACCTATTTTAACTTCAAACACTTGATAAACTCATCAAAGCACCTTTATAGTGAAATATGAACGTAAACTCAAGTAATATGCATTTAAAAACCAATTATCACCACGTTTAACGCCCAATAAAACAGTTAAAATACGAGTTTATCAACTCCCCCAAACTTAATCACTTGTTTGTCCTCAAACAAGAAGCAGACAACAATCAAATATAAACTCGTACACATAAGTTGGATCTCATCATTGCCTCAGTTAATAAACAATAGCATGCATCAATAACTTAACACACATGTAAACCAACTGATCATTGCTTCAAGTTACTAACACGTATGCAACCTTGTCAATTTGCCCTCACAAGATAGATATGTAGTGTAATTATCCCACTCTCAAAGTGTATAGGTAAAATACAAGCTCTCAAATCAATCAATCATGCATAGTTTACCATAGGCTTGCTCGAAATCTAACCTCTCCTCTACTATTTTGTGACTATAAATCAAGGATCTGAAAGGTCTTATTTGTAGGTTGTAATGTAGGCTTATTGGTTAGGTGAGGAAAATTTGGCCAAAGTGACTTATAATCTGTAAAAATCATGGATTAAATATGCCCGGTCAATGGATTTTGACCAAATAATAAATGTGACGAGACATTTAATTTTGTGAAATTAAATGACATAGCGTCGTTCTACATTTTACGTAGGTAAATGTAGTATATTCACTTTCTCAAATCCGATTTCCGGTGAGTGAGAAATAGTGGATTAAAGTTGGGCATAATTAGCTTTTAATTAAAGCTTAGAGTTGGAGCTTAGGGAATAATTAACTAAGTGTTAATTATCCCACATTGGAGGATTAACACATCTTTAATGTGTATAAATTAAGTGACTTTATGTTACTTAATAATTATAGTGGACCAAGATGGGTGAAAGAGCCCACACGCGCGCACACGCGCGCGCCGCCGCCGCCGTCCGCCCGCCCGAGCCCGAGCCCGAGCCCGTGCCCGTGCCCGTGCACGTGCTCGTGCTCGTGGTCGTGGTCGCGGTCGCAGGCCATGGGCCGCGGGCCCGATCCCGATCCCGATCTTGATCTTGATCTTGGCAATTGGTCTTTGGGTGGTCTTTGGGCTTGGTGCTTGGCCCAAACTATTCTTTTTGGACCACCGCCGAGTCAGCAATCCAAGTGGCTTGACACGTCGTCAAGCGAGGCACAGTCACGGGTGCCACGTGAGAAATCCACACGCTCCACACACGGATGGCACACTCCTGCCACACGTCTGTAACCGACGTCGGTTACGAATTGCCATGATGACAGCCATCATGGCTGTTGACCCCCTGCAGTGGACTGAGCCTATAAATAGGCCAGCCATTCCATGCATCACTACACAATTCAAAAAGCATTCTGCATCATAAGCTCTCTCCCTCTCCCTGCATAGTTTTTCTGTCGAAGCTCTGCCCTCTCCTCCATCCAGTTCGCCGGAGCTCTGTTGATTGCGGTGCTGCATCAATAGAGACGTAGCCGTTTTACCTTTGGGGACGACACGCCAAACCGAAGAGCACTACCGGGGCGTATCTCGTCTTGCGGGAAGAGGCCTCCTCGACTCGGCTAATCACACTGGTTTAGTAGTTTCGATTATACGTTGTATTTTTTAAGTTCAGTTCTTCCTTTTCTTTCTTTTGGGTTGTATTACGCCCGGTAGTTATCTTTGTAATCCCAGAAACCAACAATCGCAAGACGAGATAACTTGCCTTTGAAGGAATTTGGACTTCTAAACTGAACTAAAACTTTCGAAATATTAAACACCTTTGCTGGAGATGTCTACCGACTCCAACACCGCCGCTGCCACCACCGCCGCCGCCATTCCCTCCACCATGGCGACCACTGGACCGGTCAACACTTCATCGGCTCCCTCGATGATGCCAACTCCCGGCTTCCCAGCTGCCTCATCCACCGTCCCTTGGGTTTGGGACAACCCCTTCGGGGCGTCCACTGGTTCCACCTTTGGTGGTTCGGTTGGTTCCACTTTTAGTGGTTCCTTCGGATCCTTTAATGGATCGAGTGTTGGTGCCTTCGGGCTCAATACTAGTGTTGGATCTTTCGGGATCAACACGAATGCTGGGGCCTTCGGGTCTCATGCGGGTGCTAGTCCCTTCGGGGCTGGTACGACCATGGCGGGCTCTATGCCCAACATGAATGGTGGGGGCTCTATGCCCAACCATGTTGTTGGCTCCTTCGGGGGCAACGGAATTGGTTCCTTCCAAGGACCAAGCGCGGCACCTTTGGCACCAAGAATGATGCCACCTGCCGAGAAGCCACCAAAGTTTGGAGGATCTGACTTCAAGCGGTGGTACCAGAAGATGTTGTTCTACTTGACAACATTGGGCGTCGCCAACTTCCTCACGGAGAACGAGCCGCCCGCACCAAGCGACCAAGAGACTAGGCTCGAAGTCATGGCAGATTATGAAGCTTGGAGGAAAGGAGATTACCTTTGTAAAAATTTCATTCTAAGTGCTTTAGATGATAGTTTGTACAATGTATACTCCAATGTAACCACATCTAAACAAATGTGGGAAAACCTAGAAAAGAAGTATAGCATAGATAATGCTGCTGGGACGGAACAAGTTGTAGCATCCAAGTTTATGGACTACAAAATGGTCGACTCTCGACCCGTCATGGAGCAAGTCCAAGAGCTCCAAATGATCATCCACTCATTAGTGGCTGAAGGGATGACCTTGCCCGATAAATTCCTAAGGTGCACGATCATTGACAAGCTCCCTCCAAGTTGGAAGGACTTCAAGAGTTATCTCAAGCACAAGCGAAAGCAGATGACCCTTGAAGACTTGATCGTGAAGTTGCGCATTGAGGCCGACGTGCGCAAAAGTGATCAGAAGGCTAAAGGCTTCACCCCAAATGAAGCCAAAGCCAACCTGTTGGAGCGGGGCGGTCCCTCCAACAAACGCCCTCGCCCAAACCGTCCAAATGACAAAGGGAAGGGAAAGCAGCCTTCAAGGAAGTTTGAAGGCGACTGCTACAAATGTGGCAAACCGGGCCACTTTGCCAAAGACTGCCGCAGCAAGAAGAAGAAGCCGGCAGCCCACGTCGTTGAGAATGAGTTCAAGGACTGGGATGAGAACGACCTCATTGCAGTGGTCACTGAAGAGGTTAACCTTGTTGATAACAAGGGAGGCTGGTACATCGACACCGGCGCTACTGCTCATGTTTGCTCCGACAGGAGCAAGTTTGCCTCCTACACTGCTGTTGAAGGAAGGAAGATCAACATGGGGAATCAAGCATCGTCCGAAGTCCTCGGCGTTGGCAACGTGATTCTCATGATGACGTCTGGCCTAACTATCACTTTGAAGGATGTGCTGCATGTCCCGGACATCCGCAAGAACCTAGTGTCAGGATCAATACTAGTTAATAAAGGGTTTAAACTTGTATTTGAGTCCGATAGGTTTGTCTTGTATAAGTTTGGAAAATCCATCGGAAAAGGTTATGTAACCGATGGGCTTTTCAAGCTTAGTGTAGCAACTCGAAGTGTTGCGAAGCCATTGGCCAATAAGAATAAAGCATCTACTTCCTCTTATTTGATTGAGTCTTCAAATTTGTGGCATGGTAGATTGGGACATGTAAATTCAAAAGCCATTAAAAGATTAGTAAATTTAGATTTACTAAAGGCTAATGAATTGGATATCCAAGATAAATGTGAAATTTGTCTTGAAGCAAAAATGACTAAGTTGCCGTTTCACTCGGTTGAACGAAGCACAAAACCCCTTGAATTAATTCACACGGATGTATGTGATTTAAAGATGGTGCAAACTAGAGGTGGTAAAAAGTACTTTATCACTTTCATAGATGATTGCACAAGATATTGCTACATTTATCTTTTAAAAGGCAAAGATGAAGCAATAGAGGCGTTCAAAAATTATAAGAACGAAGTTGAGAATCAACTTGGTTGTAAAATCAAAATGATTCGAAGCGATAGAGGAGGCGAATATGTAGCCCCGTTTGAGGAGTTATGCAACGCAAGTGGTATAATTCATCAAACAACTGCTCCATATTCACCACAATCTAATGGTGTTGCAGAACGCAAGAATCGAACTCTAAAAGAGATGATGAATGCACTGCTACTCAGTTCAGGATTACCACATAACATGTGGGGGGAAGCTGTTTTGACAGCAAACTATATCTTGAATAAAATCCCTCTCAAAGGAAAAGATGTTACTCCTTATGAGTTGTGGAAGGGAAGGAAGCCATCCTACAAATACCTCAAAGTGTGGGGGTGTTTGGCAAAGGTGATGGTTCCTCCGCCCAAAGAAGTTACAATCGGACCTAAGACGGTTGATTGCATCTTCATTGGATATGCACTTAACAGTAGTGCATATCGATTTGTTGTTCACAAGTCTGAAATATCGACTATCACAGTAGGAACAACAATTGAGTCGAGGAATGCTGTATTTCTCGAAAATACCTTTCCTTGCAAAGATAAGGAAAAAGTATCAACCAATTCTGAGACAAGAATTGAAGAAGCCACCAGTTCTAAACAAGTGGAAGAAGAAGCCACTAGTTCTAAATCAACAGATGCGGAACCTGAATCGCGCAAGCGTGCAAGGCCCGATCCAAAAGATACAGTACTAAGACGTGGTAATAGAGTCAGAACACCAAAAACTTTTGGTCTTGACTACATTGCTTTCATGTTGGATGAAGAACCAACATCGATAAAAGTAGCCTTTGCTGGCCCAGACGGGCTGCATTGGAGAGAAGCTGTTCAAAGCGAAATTGATTCAATTTTGCTGAACCACACATGGGTGTTGGTTGATTTGCCCGAAGGTGCTAAACCTTTAGGATGCAAATGGGTTCTTAAAAGAAAGTTTAAGGCCGATGGAACAGTTGATAAGTATAAAGCCCGATTAGTAGTAAAGGGTTTTAAACAAAAAGAAGGACATGACTTCTTCGATACCTATTCACCTGTAACAAGGATTACATCTATCCGGGTGCTTCTCGCTACTGCTGCATTGCACAATCTCGAGATTCATCAAATGGATGTAAAGACCGCGTTTCTGAATGGTGAACTAGAAGACGAAATCTACATGGAACAACCCGAAGGGTTTGTAGTACCTGGACAAGATAAAAAGGTATGCAAGCTCGTGAAATCCCTATATGGATTGAAACAAGCGCCATTGCAATGGCACTTGAAGTTTGATAATGTGATGTTATCAAATGGGTTTAAAATCAACGAGTGCGACAAATGTGTCTACATCAAGAGCACTAATAACGGTCATGTTATAGTGTGTCTCTACGTTGATGATATGTTAATCTTGGGTAGCAACACTCAAGTAATTAACGATACAAAGGCCATGTTAAAGAGAAACTTTGACATGAAAGACATGGGTCTAGCCGATGTAATTCTTGGAATGAAGATTCTAAGAACGAATGATGGAATCATCTTAACACAATCACATTATGTTGAGAAGATATTGAATAAATTCAAAGCCTATGATGGCGCGCCGGTTAAGACTCCAATTGAACTCGACGTTCACTTGAGCAAAAACAAAGGCGAGCCCGTTGCACAAGAAGAGTATGCACGGGTCATCGGGTGCATTATGTACTTGACTAATTGCACTCGACCTGACATTGCTTGTGCCGTGAACAAGTTAAGTCGTTACACGAGCAATCCAAGCAAAGAGCATTGGAGAGCTCTTGTGAGGGTTTTGAGATATTTAAAACACACTCAAAATCTTGGGCTACACTTCTCGAGATACCCCCCGGTACTTGAAGGGTACTGTGATGCCAATTGGATATCCGATAATAGAGACTCACTTTCAACAAGTGGATATGTCTTTACTATTGGGGGTGGTGCTGTATCGTGGAAATCCACAAAACAGACCTGTATAGCCCGATCAACAATGGAATCGGAGTTCATTGCCTTAGATAAGGCTGGTGAGGAAGCCGAGTGGCTTAAGAACTTCCTTGAAGACATTCCATGTTGGTCTAAGCCAGTGCCACCGGTGCTGATTCACTGCGATAGCCAAGCGGCTATTGGAAGGGCAAACAATGGTTTCTATAACGGTAAGTCTCGACATATACGTCGACGACATAACACCGTGAGACATTTGATCACAACAGGGGTGATTACAATTGACTATGTGAAGTCAATAGATAATCTAGCGGATCCGCTAACCAAAGGGTTAAACCGTGATCAAATGAATAAGTTGCTAGAGGGAATGGGTTTGAAATCCACAAACTAAAGAATTGTCATAGTGGTAACCCAACCATGATGACTGGAGATCCCAAGAACTTGGTTCAAAGGGACAACTAAGCTATGAGAGTTCATGAGAAACACTCAACTATATCTATTCCCTAGAGAGCAATAGAGTGTTGGAGAGCTTGCCTAGTGGTAAAGGCTAAGTCTATGACTTTTAATGGTTCTTAAGGATCTCAAAGAGATGGAATTCTCAAAGAGACCAAGTATGGCAAGGTACTTGACTAAGAATCACCTATGTAAGTGCGAAGTGTGGTCGCTTCATAAAAAAATGCACTTATGAATCCAAAGTGGTGTCCAAGACCGCAATGGACACAAAACGTGAGAACGGATGAGGTTGAGGTGTTTAAGCGTTAACACCATTGTCTCGGTGCACGCCGTGGGGGATTAGTTCAAAGCATCGCGCTACTAAGCCGCCTGTGTATCCGATGGTGTCGACTATGGAGGGTTCAAAGTCAACAACTACCTATCCTTATGCTTATATACCTCGCGAGGGTTGAGCTTGTGTCTGCATGCATATGCATTCGGCTATTTCCACTCATGTGGGGGATTGTAAAAATCATGGATTAAATATGCCCGGTCAATGGATTTTGACCAAATAATAAATGTGACGAGACATTTAATTTTGTGAAATTAAATGACATAGTGTCGTTCTACATTTTACGTAGGTAAATGTAGTATATTCACTTTCTCAAATCCGATTTCCGGTGAGTGAGAAATAGTGGATTAAAGTTGGGCATAATTAGCTTTTAATTAAAGCTTAGAGTTGGAGCTTAGGGAATAATTAACTAAGTGTTAATTATCCCACATTGGAGGATTAACACATCTTTAATGTGTATAAATTAAGTGACTTTATGTTACTTAATAATTATAGTGGACCAAGATGGGTGAAAGAGCCCACACGCGCGCGCCGCCGCCGCCGCCCGCCCGCCCGAGCCCGAGCCCGTGCCCGTGCACGTGCTTGTGCTCGTGCTCGTGGTCGTGGTCGCGGCCGCGGGCCGCGGGCCGCGGGCCCGGGCCCGAGCCCGATCCCGATCCCGATCTCGATCTCGATCTTGATCTTGGACTTGGACTTGGACTTGGACTTGGATCTTGGCAATTGGTCTTTGGGTGGTCTTTGGGCTTGGTGCTTGGCCCAAACTATTCTTTTTGGACCACCGCCGAGTCAGCAATCCAAGTGGCTTGACACGTCGTCAAGCGAGGCACAGTCACGGGTGCCACGTGAGAAATCCACACGCTCTACACACGGATGGCACACTCCTGCCACACGTCTGTAACCGACGTCGGTTACGAATTGCCATGATGACAGCCATCATGGCTGTTGACCCCCTGCAGTGGACTGAGCCTATAAATAGGCCAGCCATTCCATGCATCACTACACAATTCAAAAAGCATTCTGCATCATAAGCTCTCTCCCTCTCCCTGCATAGTTTTTCTGTCGAAGCTCTGCCATCTCCTCCATCCAGTTCGCCGGAGCTCTGTTGATTGCGGTGCTGCATCAATAGAGACGTAGCCGTTTTACCTTTGGGGACGACACGCCAAACCGAAGAGCACTACCGGGGCGTATCTCGTCTTGCGGGAAGAGGCCTCCTCGACTCGGCTAATCACACTGGTTTAGTAGTTTCGATTATACGTTGTATTTTTTAAGTTCAGTTCTTCCTTTTCTTTCTTTTGGGTTGTATTACGCCCGGTAGTTATCTTTGTAATCCCAGAAACCAACATAATCCCTTTCGAAACTATAATAACTTCGTTCTTAAAACAACTCAACTCCTCAGTAGTCTTTATAGACTCTTCTCATCTACCAATTCTCCCCCAAACTTGGTTTCTTACGCATTTCTAGACTTCGTCTAGCTTATACCCCATCTAGGCTTCGCCTAGCTTATACCACCAAATTATTCCTTTTTTTTTTACAACTCTTTTTTTTCACAACTAAAAGCATACATCCACTTTCCCAAAGATATTCAAGCCAATACTTCATCTTTAAACTCTTCTTATCATCCAAAAGTGTTCTTTTCTCCCAAACTTATTTTCAAGCATATATACAACCCCAAGTTATCAAATAATAGGCTATTAGGCTCAAATATGGCTAACAAAGGATTATGATTTTTATTTTAGGGTGAAAGTAAAGATAAGGCTAGAACGGATGGCCTAACGTCACTTCCTAAATCTATACTCACTATGTAGACTCAAGGAAGATCGCGAGCAAGTTCTAGAAACATATAACACAATGACGATAATCACACATTTAGAAGTATATAGGCTCAAGTCTCACAGGGTTATGGCAAAGGACAATGCAACGAGCAATTCACTTTAGGCAAATCACAATAAGGACATACAAGCATGATTGGTCATATCAACAAGTTTTCACAAACATTTTAGCACATAGCATCATTAGCAACTCATCCAACAAACATGCTTGAATTCAATTCAAATTGCTCCGACCCTATTCAATTTCATCCAATGGAGTTTATTAATCCTAAACTAAAATACTAAGCAAAAATTTTAAAACTACCCAAAAATAACATGAAAACAATAAACATGCTCATAGGTTCACCATCCACCATATCACCCCCCCAAACTTATTCAAAGCTACGCAAATAAATAAGTTTGAAACGTTGGTGGAGAGGTGATGCCTACTGAGCAAACACACTAAAAGAAATACATAAAACAATAAAAGATACCTTCCATGGGTTGCCTCCCATGCAGCGCACCTATTTATCGTCGTGTGCCCGACGTCTTCAAATATCAACCGAGATCCCCTTTCATCCCAGAGTTGCCTCCAGGTGATCGCTTGGCTCCTCCATGAGGAAATAGATCGTTCCACGTCTTGGTGAGCCACCACTTTTCAGGCTCTCTCGGGATAGGCTCCTTCAGTGTTGGAGCAGTTATCTTTCTTCCCTTGACATCAGTTGGTATTTTACCCCCCATCCTAGGGGGTTCAGTAGTGATCACCGCGTGCACCGGTGAAGGGCGACTATGGTCTGCATCGATCCATGTTATTGGCTTCGAGTCAGTGGAAGCCATCATCTCCATGTGAAGCTCATAAAAGTCCTTCTGCTTCACTTTTCTGACTGCACTCGATCCTCCTTCTTCAGTAGTCACTTGGTGCTTCAGACGCACCACCTTGCACTCCTCAGTTCTTCCATCCATGCTTCTCGGTTTGTGGGAAAACATTTGACATTCTTCTCCCATGAAGATTGTCAACTCTCCCTTTTTCACGTTTATATTTGCCTCAGCAGTGGCAAGGAAGGGACGTCCTAGCAGTAGGGGGACTCCCTTGTCTTCTTCCATGTCCAAGACCATAAAGTCGATGGGAAAAATAAATTCCCCGACCTTAATCAGTAGGTCTTCCACGATGCCCTTTGGATACACGACATATCTGTCTGCCATCTGTAGTGTGGCTGAGGTGGGCTTCAAAGTACCAATGTTCATTTGCTTGAACACCGATAGTGGCATTAGATTAATGCTCGCGCCTAGATCGCAGAGAGCATTCTCCACCTTATAGCCCCCAATGAGGCAGTCGACAGTGAAACTTCCAGGATCCTTCAGCTTGGCCGGCAGTTTCCTTTGCAGCAGAGCACTGCAATTTTCAGTTAGATTAATAGTGTCTACCTGCCCCCAACTGGTCTTCTGGGCTATCACCTCCTTCTGAAACTTTCCATACTTCGGCATCTGCTGTAGTGCCTCAATCAGTGGGATGTTCACGTGCACCTTCCTGAATATATCTAGGAATCGAGCAAACTGCTCATCCTTCTTTGTCTTCTGCTTCAGTGCTTCAGGTAAGGGCACCTTCACTCCAGAAGTGCCTCCAATGTCTCTTTGTTCAGTTATCTTGCCCTTCAGTTTCTCTGCCACGGCAACCTTAGGCTCAAGAATAGCGTCCTTCGTGGTCTCAGACAGAGATGGGCCTTCATACGTCTTGCCATTCCTCAGATGGATGGCCATTCATCCTTTCGAATTCTCATTTGGCTGGCCTGGGAACTGCCCAGGCTTGTGGTTCATACTCACAGCCTGAGCAATCTGGCTCAGCTGTGTGTCTACGAACTTCAGATGGGTGACTATACTTTGCACATCTTTCTCAACTTTCTCCATCCTTTGATTGTTCTGCTCCATGAGCTTGTTGGACTGTAGCATGAAAGACTTGAGTATGTCTTCCTTGGTCATCTTCTTCGGATCATTAACCACTCCATCAGTAATTGTGAACCCTGGGGGTGGTTGCAGAGCATTATTGGGGTTCTCATAAAAGAGATTGGGATGCCCCGTGTTCCCGTACTGATTATATCCTCCACCATGAAAGTTGGGGCGTGGATTATTGTAGTACCTGTTGTTGCCCCCTTGATTCACATAGTTCACGTCCTCCATACTTCCTTGGGGCTCTTGAGAAGGTTTCCCCATTATCATGCAATCAAATTTCATGGTCAACGCATCCAACTTGTCGGATAGGGCACTCATAGGATTATGATCTGTAGTAGAAACCACTCTATGCACCTTACTCCTTTCGTTGCTCCATCCTTCGTCATTAGATGCGAGCTCCTCAATCACTTCCATGGCTTCATTCACTCCTTTCTTGAGAAAATTACCGCCTGAGCTCAAGTTCAACTCCCGTTGTGCTTCAGGCACGCATCCCTTAAAAAATGTAATGACTTGAACTGTCGGGGTTAACCCATGGTTGGGACATCGCTTCATCAAGGCTTTGAATCTCACCCATGCTTCTCTGATATTCTCCGCAAGGTTCATCTGAAAGGCAATGATCTCATGTTGCCTCTTAATCGCCTCACTGGGGGGATAAAACTTTTCTAGAAACTTCTCTACCATAACATCCCATGTTCTGATTGAGCCCGACTCCAAGCTCTCCAACCAATCCTTTGCTGAATCCTCTAAGGAAAAGGGAAACAGCCTAAGTCGAATCTGATCATCTGTCACTCCATTCAACTTCGTAGTGTTGCAGATCTGAATGAACTTGGTGATGTGTTTGTTCGGATCATCAGTGGATTTTCCCCTAAAAGCAATATTCTCTGCCATCTGAATAAGTCCTCTTTTCAGCTCAAAGGTGTTGGCAGCGATGTTGCTATGGACAGTTGGATTTGCCTGGCCTTGGTATGCATACTGATTCTGAACAGGCACCACAGCTTGTCTATGATTGACTTGTTGACGCAGCTCCTCCAGCTGTAGTAGAAGCTCAGCATAATTGGGAGGAGGGGGTGGTGGACCGTTGTTGCCCTCTTCGCACTCCATCAGACTAGGAGAAACGGGATCAAACAAAATATGGTCCTGAACTGGTGATCGGATGGGTGAAAGGTCGCTTTGAACTGAAGATGCTCCTATGCGGTTAGGCGAAGAAGCTTGAATTTTCTGCGTGAGTCTCCTATAGGCGTTCCTCTTCCGGTTTGTTGCTTCGATCTCCGGATCGAAAGGTTCTAGAGGCAAGCCTTTAGAACGTGTGTGCATACACCTGAACAAGAAACACAAATGTGAGAACTCAAAAAAATTAAAAATGAAGTAAAAAGAAACAAAAAGCAATAAAATCTAAAATAGTAATCTTGATTATTATCACGATATCAAGTTATATAACACAAAATTATCCCCGGCAACGGCGCCAAAAACTTGACTCAACTTTATTTTACCCAAATAATACCCGCAAGTGTACGGGGTTATCGTAGCAAATAGCAAGCAAGAGTATATCGTATCCCACAGAGACAATTAAGTGTAAACTTAAGTACCACGAACCAATTTCAACTACTATCCAGACAATCAGAAATTTTTGGTTTTAAAACTAACAACTACTAAAAGCATGTAAAGTCAGAGAATAAAATAGAACACTTAAACACGAAAGCAATTAAGAAAGCTGTGTAAGATGGTGGAGAAATATGCAGAATTCAAGGATCCGATGCACAACTCATAGCCTAACCCAATTGAAATCGATTTACCATTTAAAGTCTCTAGAATTATTGAATCAATCACACATGTAGATTAAACCCCCTCCCGAGGTGAGAAACCTGTAGATTAAGTGTAACAATTGAAGTCCCCTTCTAATTCTTAGACCTAACTCCCAATAGATCGATTAGATAACAGATTCCACTCAAAACCTCAACTCTCCCGAGTTCTATTGAATTAAGGTGTGAATTATTCTTCTTTCAAGATTAATTATTTCATCTCCCGATTACTCTAAGAAACCCTACACTCTCAATTGGTGATCAAGCAATTATTAGGAAAAAGCACAAGAATAATTCAAATAATTACAAGAGCAAGATAAAAACGAAGTCAATTGGATTAATAACTATGAATCAATGCATCTTCACCAAGAATTCTACACAAAGTGTTTAGCTACTCATGTTCAAAGTAAAAAACAAACAAAAACTAAAGAAAACAAAAGAATTCATGATACGGAATACAATTGGCGGATGAATTGAAGCTTGAATCTCCAATCTTCTTCCAAGAGTGCTTCCTAGAGAGAGAGTGTGTGTTTTTGCGGCTTGTAGAGAATGAATCGAGTTGCCCTAGCTCTTGCCTCTTATTTTTCCTCCAAAAATCGCGTCTGGAATTCAAAAAATCGTCAAACTGACGGACCCGGCCGGGTGGAATTAATGTACTTGAAATTCACCCGGCCGGGTGAAACTCTCTGGACTCTTGATGAACAAAATTGGCCACCCGGCCGGGTGGAATTATTGCACATAAAATTCACCCGGCCGGGTAGCTCCCGGCAGTCCGCGCGGCTTTCGTAGATCGGCCATATCTCTCTCATCCGAACTCCAATTGGGGCGTGTGAGGTACCCATGCGAAGCTCTTTCGATGATGAAGATAATGGTACTCTCAAAATAGGATTCGGACCCCATATTGATAGGCAGATTAACGTTTGAAGCAGACCCCAGTCACGGCTTGGCTCATTTTGACCCTTTTTTACCTATTTTAACTTCAAACACTTGATAAACTCATCAAAGCACCTTTATAGTGAAATATGAACGTAAACTCAAGTAATATGCATTTAAAAACCAATTATCACCACGTTTAACGCCCAATAAAATAGTTAAAATACGAGTTTATCAGGGTAACTTTTTCCAAAAGAAGAAATGTGATATCTTTTATGGGACAAACTAAAAAGGAAAATGTGACATCTACGGAGGGAGTACTTACAACATATCTAGTGAGTTGGAGAAAGACGAGGAATGATATACCAATGATTGTACATTTCCAGGTGAACTACAATCAGTTCAACAAAATTTAAAACATGTCAGTTAAACAATTTCACTCTTTTTTTTACCTAAGAGATTGAAAGAAAAAGTGATTAAAGTAGTGTGGTACTGAATATTAGATCTCATCCCAAAATAAGTTTTTCTAAAATAGAAAGTTACTAATTAAGGGATGAAAAAAAATGAAAATAGTTTTTATTTTTAAAGAACGATGAAAATAACCTCAGTCCTATTATCGATAATTGCACGTATAACATGGGGAACGCCGGTGTGCGTGGTGAAATGCTTTAAGCCAAGCAAACCCTTCATCTGCTGAAATATAATAAGCACTGCCTTTCCTCCCATGAATCCGGTGATTGTGGAATGCGACAGAAAATCAACCAGTATGCCTAGTCTGCATAGGTTCATTTGAATTGATTGATCAAAATGAAGTATGAAATAGTAGAAAGGAAGAAGAATAACAGCAATAAAAAGAAGACCTCAAGAGTCCGATAATTGTCTGAAACAAACCGGCGAAGAGAGTGGCGGTGAAGACTAAGCTGACGTAAAGGTCAGTGGAAGGCGCAGCTTTCTTTTCGATATTTTTGGCAATAAGCAACGAGCAGGCCGCACCGTTCCCACGGCCAGGTGCCTCGAGCTCCCGAACACAGCGTACAAGAGCGGCGAGACAAAGCTCGAATCTGTCAGTTAAAAATGACCTCTGTGTTATAACCTAATTATTATCTAAAAATAACCTAATTGTCATCTAAAAATTAAGTACTTCGCCCGTCCCCTAATATATGTCTCATTTTGATCCCCACGAGTTTTAAGAATTACTTATAAAAGAAAGCGCATTAAAATAGTTAGTGGAGCGTAGGTCATATGTTTATATATTAGTATTATAATAAAATATTAGTAAAATGAATCAGTGGAATGTGAGGTCCACCACAAAAAGTAGTAAAATGAAGTAGGACAATTAATAAAAGATGAACCAAATTAAAAATTGAGACACATAATAGAGGACAGAGCAAAGAAGCTTACAAAGGCCGATAATGGGGGGATTTGGGCGAGGTTGGCGTAGCTGATGCCCTGAGGAATGGCGAGGCTGACGATGGTGATGCCGGCGAGGAGATCGTACTTGAACAAGCTGAGGGTGTAATTTGGCAGCCATTCCAAAATAGGGATGAAATATTGGAGGCCCTTGAGGGCCCGGCGCCCGGCCCAAAGTTCACGCTCCGAGGATACTCCTCATCCGCGCCCATATTATCTCTCTCTTTCTTTACTAATTAATCCACCTGATCAAAAATTCATCTTGTAATCTACTACATATATCTTGTGTAGGAACAGGATTTTTGTTTTTGACATCATTTAAAACGTTTTTTTATATTTATGTGTAAGTTTACGGTTAGGTTAGTACATGTGAGTATATAAAAGAAGGAAAGATATGAGGGTTCTTTCTTTCAGTTGAAAGAGAGAGATGTTTCAAAACAACAAATGGGAAATATCTATATATGTAACTAAGAGATTACATAGAAAAGAAGAAAGATAAAGACTATCTAAATTAAAATAAGTAAGTATATTATTTAAATTTATAAAAAGTATACAAACTTCTATGGTGGCATATACATACATAGTAACTATTTAATAGACATGTCACATGATGAGATTAGGTTAAAATGGGCTTCTTCAATAATGAGACTACATTCACTAATACACACATAAAATTCGTGAAACATGTCATATGTTATGTTGATTTGCTCGTCCCGATTGTGTAATTCTTATTAATAACTTCATCCTTTTAATAGACAGTACTATATAATTTATTTCAATGAATAAATTTCTAAACTTTATTGGTACATACTACTCATTTATTTTGAATAATTTGAATTAGGGTATCTCATTTCATAGACAATCGCAGATCAGTGATTTTTTAGTAATATTAGTAGATAATTCTCTTAATCACCAAAAATCTGAAACTCCTAATTGTTCACAATTACTCTTATCTCTTCAGATAATTAATGAATTTGATTAAGAATGGTCCTGAACTGTAAAAAGAAGATGGCAATATTGAACAAGAAAACAACAATGGTTTACGTGGTTCGGCTTTCGCCTACGTCAACGGGCAAAACGATCAGACTCTTTATTGATTTGAAACGAGAATGATGAAGAATACAAACACACACAATCACAAACGATCACCAGAGATTCACTCAACTCTTTGATGACAACTAGATCATGAAAACCCTCGATTCACACTAATTGTTTACACTTGGTTGAAGACTACTCTCATTCATCTCTTAACTGCATCTCTGCATCTGTGTTATATACACACTCGAGGAGCTCAGCAACAAACTAACCTCCCTCTTGGAGTTAGTTACCAACGGCTAGTTTAGCTCAATCTTGAGCTGATCACAAACTGCTCCCAACGGCTCCATGCAACGACTTTGCTACATTGTGTTTGTTCATCCAATTCAACTAACAAATCCTCCACCTTGGATGATCAAACCAATCCTCAGTCATCCAACGTTTTGCCATCCCTTACATCATCCTTAAACCATCCGAGTAAGACCCACCAAATCCAAGCAATATCTGAACTTGGAAACTGGCAGTGCCTTTGTAAGAGCATCAGCTGCATTATCATCAGTACTCACTTTCTCAACTCTGATCCTTCCCTTTTCCACTTCATCTCGTATGAAATGAAGCCTCACATCCATGTGCTTGCTGCGTTCATGGAAGGTTTGATGCTTCGCAAGGCAAATTGCACTACTACTATCACATTTGATGGCTATGCTTTCCTGCCTTAAACCGAAATCTTCAGTAATCCCTTTCAGCCAAATACTCTCCTTCACAGCTTCAGCAAGTGCCATATACTCAGCCTCAGTAGTCGACAAAGCTACCACATGTTGTAATCCTAATTTCCAACTCACTGCTCCACCAAACAAAGTAAAAACATAACCAAACTGTGATCTTCTGTTGTCAGTGTTTGCAGCATAGTCTGAGTCACAAAACCCCACCAGTGCATCTTCATTGACTTCTTCTCTTGCATTAAACAAGATTCCAAGGTCACCATGCCCCTTGAGATGCTTCAATATACCCTTCAAAACTAGCCAATGTTGTCTGCCTGGGCAAGCCATGTATCTACTTGCTATACTCATTGCATGAGCAATATCTGGTCTGGGGCAGACCATGGTGTACATGATACTCCCCACAATGTTTGCATAAGGGATCTGACTCATCTCCTTCTCCTCAGCTTCATCCTTTGGACTCTGTTCTTTAGACAACCTCACTTGCTGTGAGAGTGGAATAAAGACTTTTACTATTCTCTGTCTGAAACTTCTTTATGACTTTACTGATATAATTCTCTTGAGACAACCATAGAATTCTCTTCTTTCTGTCCCTTGCTATATCCATACCCAATATTCTCTGAGCCTTGCCAAGATCCTTCACTTCAAAGCCTTCAGATAGCAACTTCTTCACTTTCTCCAGCTCTTTCATGTCAGGTCCAGAGATAAGGATATCATCCACATACAACAGCAGATATGTCATGGCTCCTTCACCTTTCTTTCTGAAATACACACAACTATCATACTCAGATTTCTAGAATACTATATTCCCCATATACTCATCAAATTTCAGACTGTCTACTAGCTTGTTTCAATCCATACAAGCTCTTTTTCAGTAGACACACTTTATCCTCATTTCCATGCATCACAAAACCCTCTGGTTGGCTCATGTATATAGTCTCCCTCAGATCTCCATGTAAGAATGTCGTTTTAACATCGAGCTGCTCCAATTCCCAATCACTCTGAGCAGCCACTGCAAGCAACGCTCTAATTGAGGCATGCTTCACAACAGGTGAGAAGACTTCATTGTAGTCTATGCCTTCTTCTTGTGTGAAACCTCTGCCTACTAGCCTAGCCTTGAATCTGATCTTGTTCCCAACCTCTACCTTTTTCTTAAACACACACTTGCAGCTGACCGACTTCTGTGCAGTTGGCTTATCCACCAAGATCCAAGTTCTATTCTTCATTAATGACTCTATTTCCTCCATCATAGCTCTCATCCACTGCTTGCTCTCATTAGATGCCATAGCTTCCTTGAAATTTGATGGCTCTGAGTATTCAATATTCTCTGCAATGCATAGAGCATACAGAACATATTCAGCATCACTATATCTTGATGAAGGCCTTACATTTCTTCTTACTCTATCTCTTGCTAGCATATAGTCTCTCAAATTATTTTCTGGACTCTCTTCATCATTAATAATCTATGCGTCCACTTCATTCTCTGCATTGTCAGCTTCAACAGATTCATTATTGACTCTATTCTCCACCTCCACCTGAACTAATCTCTCTGGCTCAGCTTCGTTCTCCTTGGTTTTTGCCTTAAGAAAAGGCATTCTGTTCTCCTCAAACTGAACATCACGGCTAATCACAATTATCTGCTTATTTGGCTCTATGCACCATAGCCTATAGCCTTTCACTCCCTTTGGGTAGCCAACCATGACACATCTTAGAGCCCTAGCCTCTAATTTGTTCTGTCTGATGTGGACATAGGCCATACAGCCAAAAACCCTCAAGTTTGAGTAGTCTCCACTTCTCCCATACCAATTGCTATCTGGGGTTTCAAAATCTATAGCAGATGAAGGACTTCGATTGATCAAAACTGCTTCCATTGCCACTGCTTCTCCCCAGAACCTTTTTGGCAAACCTGAGCTGAAGAGCATACATCTTACTCTTTCTAAAATCGTCCTATTCATCCTCTCAGCCACACCATTCTGTTGTGGGTTGCAAGGCACAGTCCTATGCCTTCTTATTCCCTTCTCTCTGCAATACAGATCAAACTCTTGGCTCAAGAACTCAAGGCCATTGTCAGTTTTCAGATACTTCACCGAACCACCCTTCTCAACCTGAACCTCCTTGCACCAATTTTTAAATCTAGAAAAGGTCTCTGACTTTTCTTTCATAATGAATACCCATAGTTTTCTTGAGTAGTCATCAATCATAGATAGAAAGTACTTACCCCCTCCAATAGTCAGTGGTGTTGCTGGACCCCAGAGGTCACTATGAACATAATCAAGTGGAGCTGATGAGGTGTGAACTCCTTTCGGATACACTAGCTTCTTGCTCTTGCCCAGAATACACTCCTCACAAACACCCAAACTCTTTGACTCATCTTCAGCTTGAATCAACTGCTTCTTGATTAATTCTTTCATCCATTTTTCTCCAAGATGTCCAAGCCTGAGGTGCCATTTTCTGAGATCAATTTTCTGCACAGCATTTACATCTCCAGATACAACTTCAGCCACAAGATAAGCATGTACATCTCCAGATACAACTTCAGCCACAAGATAATAAAGATTACTGCTCTTTCTTTCTTCCATCATGACTACTTCTTTATCCTTCATGATCCTCATCACTCCACCAGCAGAAATGAAAGAACATCCCTTAGCTTCCAATACTCCAAGAGAAACCAGATTACTCTTTATCTCTAGAATATATCTAACTCTGTGAGCAACCTTTTCTTTCCATCATGCATCTTAAACACTATGCTTCCAATTCCCTCAATACTGCAGATCTGATTATTTCCAAGCAGAACTGAGCCCTTACTTTCAGACAAATCAGTGAACCAATGTCTAACATGACACATGTGCAAGCTGCACCCTGAATCCAAGATCCATTGACCCTCTTCACACTTTTCTGATACATTCAAGGCTTGAGGAATCTCCATCTCTTCTACATAATCTGTAGTTCCAGCTTCCTCAGCTTGCTTTCTCTTCCAAGAGAAGCAATTCTTCTTCAAATGGCCAGGTTTCTTACAATAGTGGCAAGATCTTGTTTCCTTCTCAGTTTCTTGAGCACCCTTTTGATGTTGTGGCTGCTTGAACCCACTGAACTTCTTCTTGAACTGCTTCTTTCATTTGAAGCCTTTGATATTCAAGCTTTCTGCCATAGGATCAATTGCTTTAATCACTTGCCTTTGCAACTCCTTGCATTTCAGAGCAGACTGAACTTCTTCAAGAGATATAGTGGCCTTCCTTCCATAAAGCATAACATCCTTGAGTTGATCATAGGACTTAGGCAAGGCGTTTAGCAATATTATTGCCTTGTCTTCATCCTCAATCTTGATATCTATATTTTCAAGATCGTCTATAGCCTTGTTAAACGATTCAAGCTGCTCTTCAATGTCCTTATCTTCACTCACCTTGAAGGAATATAGCCTCTGCTTCATGTAGAGGCAATTCGCCAAAGATTTCGTCATGTACAGAGACTCCAGCTTCTTCCAAACCCCAGCCGCGGTTGTCTCCTTCGCAACTTCTCTTAGAACCTTATCCCCAAGATTCAAGATTATCGCACTGTGAGCCTTCTCGCACATCACATCCCTCTTGGTTATCTCCTTCGGATCAGTGAGCTCCTCCTTCACATCTTGATCCTTCAAAGCCTCTGCGAGACCCTGCTGAACGAGCATCGCCCTCATCTTCAATCTCCATAGCCCAAAAGCATTTTTACCCGAAAACTTCTCTGCCTCATATCTTGAAATCGCCATCCTCGGATTCCCACAGACGGCGCCACGTTGTAAAAAGAAGATGGCAATATTGAACAAGAAAACAACAATGGTTTACGTGGTTCGGCTTTCGCCTACGTCCACGGGCAAAACGATCAGACTCTTTATTGATTTGAAACGAGAATATGAAGAATACAAACACACACAATCGCAAACGATCACCAGAGATTCACTCAACTCTTTGATGACAACTAGATCATGAAAACCCTCGATTCACACTAATTGTTTACACTTGGTTGAAGACTACTCTCATTCATCTCTTAACTGCATCTCTGCATCTGTGTTATATACACACTCGAGGAGCTCAGCAACAAACTAACCTCCCTCTTGGAGTTGGTTACCAACGGCTAGTTTAGCTCAATCTTGAGCTGATCACAAACTGCTCCCAACGGCTCCATGCAACGGCTTTGCTACATTGTGTTTGTTCATCCAATTCAACTAACATGAACTGTAACAATAATACTAGTACAACTAATAGGAGTATTCTGGAAACACGATAATGCTAAAAAAATAAAAGAAAAATCGTTTCTCACATTTGATGGAGTATAATTTTAACCTAAATCTTGTACAGTCACTAACCAAAGTTAGAACATAGAATCACATAAAAATTCAATATTTTCACGTTCTAAAAAACCCATGAACTAAACAAACAAACACACACACACAACACAAACAAAAGGAAGGCCGCATGAGAATATAATTACCAGAGAACTAGAATGTTGAAATGAGAAAATAGTGAAGTGAAAATGGTGGGGAAAACACTACGTATAGTGGATAACCAAGGCAAAAAAATTAGTTAACTGTTGCAAATTTTTTCGGAGGAAATTCTCAAGACATTGATGCAGCTTGATAAGAGGGCATTCAACGCCTTTTTCCTAGGATTTTTGCATGGGTCAACAAACTTTATACAAAGTAATTCTGTAAACTTGATAAAAAATTTAATAACTAAGACAACAATGTTGGGGTGTATACTAGTAGTAAATTGTGTATGATACATATTATAATTTTTTTGGGAGAGGGGGTGTCTTGCAGCTCACCTAATATATTTGTTATATTTTTTTATAATAAATTTAATTTTGTTAACCGCTAGAATTATTCCCTCAAAATAAATTAATCACTATCTATATTATACCCCCTCCGTTCCATGGTAGTGGAAGCGTTTCTTTTTGGCACGTGATTTAAAAAAAATTGTGTTAGATGAGTTAAGTAAAATGAAGAATAATGTAGGAAATGAAAAAGGTAGAGAGATGTAGAGAGAATAAAATAGGAAATAGTAAAATAATTGAGAAGAAATGTGTTGACTTTTACTAAAAAGGAAAATGACTTTACTACTGTGGAACTTAACAAAATGGCAAAATGACTCTACTACTATGGAACGGAGGGATAATGTCTTAGCCAAATCTTGTAGTCATGATCCTAAGTAAATTTAGTTTAACTGAATCTAACATCCTATTAGTCTAGTCTGAGTGCTTCTCGATCGGCATTCCGAATTTTTATTCAATTTTCAAAATATGTAATTTTCTTATTATGAAAGTCATACTCTCTCCATCCCATAAAAATATGGGCAACAGTACAGTTGGAAAGAGAAGGGCAGATCTTGCTGCAATGAGCTTAGGTTCAAATCTTACTATTGTTGTGTAGTCACTGGCGGAGCCAGCTCATAACAAGGGGTACCATTGTACCCCCAAAACAAACAGCTAAATACAAGTTATAGATATTTGCTTACAAAGAAGTATCATTGGCCTGATGATTTTATGAGTTGCTTTTAACACGGAGGTTCCGAGTTTGAACCTCTTTCACTACATTCTTGGTTCCTTGGTCTCTTTTGAAGCTTTTATTATGTTCTAACAATTGAAAATTCTACTATATTAAATTTCTTTTCTGTTTTATTTTGTTAAAACAATTTGTTTAACTTTTTTCATGTTCAGTTTTATCAAACAATTAAATTTGTTTAACTTTTTTCATGTTTAGTTTTATCAAACAATTAAAAGTTACTCCACGATAGATATTTTTATTTTAATATTTTTCTGTTTTATTTTGTTAAAACAATTTGTTTATCTTTTTTCATGTTTTGTTTTCAAACAATTAAAAGTTACTCCACAATAGATATTTTTACACTATATGATTTCTCGTTAGTTCATTATGTTTGCATTCTATATAAAAATTCATAACGTAACTAAGCGAATGAAAAAGAATGTAAGGATTTCAAATCTCCTAATTATTTGTCGTACCCCCGAATCAAAAATCCTGGATCCGCCACTGTGTGTAGTTGCTTCCATCTCTCAGGCACAAGTGTTAGGCCTTGGGAGATGGGCTTCTGGCAGCCAGTGTGTTAAGGATGAAGTTCCTTAACTCGTAGATTTTGCGTCGAACGTCGCGGGAGCTTTTGCCCGTCGATCAATCCGACGTCAAAATTAGGGTTTTGTGCGTTTTGCACTTTGAAAGGAAAGAGAATAAGAGAAAATAAAATAGAAGGATAATTGATATTTCTTGAATGAATAATATGAATAACAATGTCCACTAATTATAATAGTGGATACTAACTTAATGAGCAAGACAAAAGATATGAAAAAGATATGCAAATCTATAATTAACTAACTAAATAATAATAATAATAATAATAATAATAATAATAATAATCATCATCATCGTATCAACTCCCCCACGGTTGAAATCCACCTTGTCC
Source organism: Salvia splendens (assembly GCF_004379255.2). NCBI lineage: Eukaryota > Viridiplantae > Streptophyta > Magnoliopsida > Lamiales > Lamiaceae > Salvia > Salvia splendens. The sequence goes on along the minus strand of NC_056036.1, from coordinate 15,039,557 downwards.
CCAAGGTGGGAACCATGAAGCAACGATGAGCGTCGAGAAATCCTCCTGGATCAAACATACACCGAATAGTTGGGCGTCTCCCTGCATATCTCCATCAAAAATCACAAAGGGATGACCCTTATGGACATGATAATTCAGTTCTAAAATCTTGTGAATGCGTCCATGAATGCTCAAGCATAGAGTGTCATTTTGCGGAGGAATCAACCGGGCATCGACGTCGAGCGATGTTGATCGATGATTCATACTTGCGACAACCTTGACATGAGATGAATCACTCAATAATTTCAGCGATGCGTTGTCCACAATGGAACTACCCAAACCAATCTGGACTTGGGGAATCTTGAATCGAGAAGCATTCAATTGTCGCGCGCACTGAATCTCGATGCAACCGTGAACCGGTTTCTCTTTACGTGCGGAATCCGGCTCTATCTTCTCAACCTTTTCAACTCCACCAAAACGAGAAGAAGAATGGAGAATCTTCTCCGAAGAATCATCAAATCCTTCCTCGACTCGATCACAGTCAAGAATCACAATCTCTTTCTTATTGCACTCTAAAACATTCCCAACTGAAGTCTTGGACAGAGCATATGGCGGCTCGAGGGCGGTATCGGGAAGCAGCGCAAAGGGTGGTGGTGTTGTACTCGACTGCTGCGGTGGAGCCAATGAGTCGTAGGGGACTAAATTCGACGGCCCCGGTGAAGCCTTGCTATTTCCTGATGGAGGAAGGTGCTTAACGAGGTTCCCAAACCCAAAAATTTGAGAGCCATAGGGCTGCGCAGGTTCAGGCAGCTCGGGAGGAAGCATGTTGTCGATGCGTCGGTCGGCTGCAACAAGATGAGACTCCATCCTGTAGCAAGCTTCCAACAATTGTTGAAGTTGTGCGAGAGTCGGATGTGCCGTGGTGGTGGCTGGATAAGGTGGCTGCGGAGCGGGTTGATTCCATCCTGAGTTATGGTTGGGGGGCAGCAGATGATCGTATGTCGAGACCTCGTGGAAGGGGCGTTGTCCCGTTGTCTCCCAGTAGACAGGTGGATCCCAACTAGTGGGTTGTCTGAGCGCGGTGTGGTGTGGCTGCTGAGGCGGTTGATAAGGCTGAGAGTATCCCTGCTGCGTGCACAACCTTGGCGGGTCCCAACAAGAGGGCGGTGGTGGCGAGTACAAATCTGTCTCGTAGGACGATGGTTGCTGACACGCAGTTTCCTGGCGCAGCCATGGCGGGTCCCAAGAAATGGGTTGACGGGCTTGGTAGGGATGGTGTTGTGGGTGGAGTCTCCCATCCTGTGGATATGGATATGATGGTTATTGATCTAACGCTCTGATCGGATGGAGCAGGGGTTGAGGTACGGGCTGCCATGGGTGGTAATCCGACTGCCGGAGTTGATATCCGGTGTAGCCGTACGACATGTAGACAGCGATTCGGAGGAAGAGCTCACGATGAAAGCACCAATTGTTAAGGATGAAGTTCCTTAACTCGTAGATTTTGCGTCGAACGTCGCGGGAGCTTTTGCCCGTCGATCAATCCGGCATCAAAATTAGGGTTTTGTGCGTTTTGCACTTTGAAAGGAAAGAGAATAGGAGAAAATAAAATAGAAGGATAATTGATATTTCTTGAATGAATAATATGAATAACAATGTCCACTATTTATAATAGTGGATACTAACTTAACAAGCAAGACAAAAAATATGGAAAAGATATGCAAATCTATAATTAACTAACTAACTAAATAATAATAATAATAATAATAATAATAATAATAATAATCATCGTATCACAGCGGGTTAAGGTCTCCCCCTTAACGGGCTACTGTGCACCCTGATTGAACCCCTTACATGATGTCGGGCCGGAGTGTGGGGGGCGCCAAGGCGACGGAATCGCCTTTTTGCTGCAATGGGTATGACATGAGAATTAAGACAAAATTGGTCAAGTAAGAGAGACGAGGAGAATGCTATGGTAAAGTAAGAGATAGGAGGAAAATGGTAGTTAAAGTAGTGTCAGTGAATAGTAGGATCTACATTATTAAATTGATATAACTTTTCCAAAAATGGAATGCACATATTTTTGTGAGACGGATGAAAATGAAAAGTATACATATTTTTATGGGACGGATGGGTATTAATTAGTGTATTGATACAATTGCCATCACAAAACAAATCAATTCATAATATTAAATTATGAATTGATATTGAGTCAAGAACTGATATTCACTAATCAGCAAATTGATATGAAGTGAGGAACTAAATTTTTTGTGTTGCTAAGTGATATTAATGTAGTGATGCGATCATATAATAACTCATATTTATGGTGATAACCTAATAACCTATTATTTTATGGACGAAATATATCATTTTTACTAAAAATTGGTGTTTATACTCAATAAAATGATATTCTTCCGGCATGTATAAAATGATACTTGTAATCAATAAAATGATATTATGTTTGTATAAAATTATATTATATATGTATAAAAATGATGTCAATATAGATGATATTCTTCTCGTATAAAATGATATTTTAGCTAAAATGATATTTTTTTTTTGTCCATAAAATGATAGGTTATTAGGTTATCATCATAAATATGAGTTACCATTCTAACGCATCCCTATTAGTAATATGTTTGTAAACTAATATGGTTTGGTTATCTAATTTTAAGGTCCTGAAATTAACCAAGTAATATGTTTGTAAACTAATATGGTTTAGTTATCTAATTTTAAGGTCCTGAAATTAACCAAGTAATATGTTTGTAAACTAATATGATTTGATTATCTAATTTTAAGGTCCTGAAATTAACCATTCCCCATCTAGGTTCATGTTAACTAGTTTAATATGATAACTTTGATAACTCGTCAAATCAGTACATAAAAATCTCATTATCTTTGATTACATTTTTTAACTACTGTAACGGATGGTACATCATTGATTGCCATGTAATGAGACTCTACAAGTGAGCTATGATGAAAGAGGATTAGTAGGTTAATTGCTTCGGGCATATTGTATAAACAAAATAAGAGTGAGGAATATCAAAATACCATTATATCGGAGTTATCGTCACAAAAAAATACCGAATTTTCAGCATGGTATGATATCTTTACTGAAGTGCTCCACTCCATTTCTCAGTCATATGCAACAATCAATTCAATCACATGATAGCATGGTTTAAAACACACTAGGCTTTTACACCTATCATTAATATTAATGTTCAACCCCTAATTACTATTTTTGATGCTATTCTCTTGACTGTCTTCATATGTCCATCAATTCTTTTACTCTAAAAAATAAGCAGCACATAACCACAACATGTGCAAGCCTTAGTAATTGGAATATTAGCAACATAATTATAAGAGATGAAGAGAGTCTTAACATATATATGAAGCTGCTTTACCCAGGCAGTTATACAACACAATATAACAAAACCACCATATGTAGTTTTATTTGACCAAAGAATATGAATATCAATGGTTCTTTCACTATGTAAATTACACCACAATAACAACACTAGAAATACTTAACTTAGAGATTACACATCTCTGGAGCGCAGGTGCCACCACTCACTATGCTACAGACACATTACTTGTGTCGGAATGTACACGACCCCGATAGCATAGATTTATGTTGATATACACCAAACATGAAAATTTAAGTCTAAATGCAGCACACTTCACTTTCACTATTTAATCTACAATAACTTGAAAGGATGCAACAACATGGGGCTCTTACAAAACTGGTTTTTTCTTAGGAGTACTATTTTTTTCTCTGTACTTTTTGTAGTAGAAAAAAACTGTTTTACCTTTATTTCAGCCAAATGGGTTTACACTGGGGGTACTGAAGTTCCCCGAAGTAGGATGAGCTGCTGCTTGAGGATTCGGGTTAAAAGAAGCAAAAGCATGGTCCTCAAAGCCGAAACCAGGAAATCCATGTGGCCTAGAATATTTTGATTAGCTTTCATGAGTACAGTAGTTTTAAAACAGAAAGGAAATCATTCTTAATTTCAGATCAAAGCAAACTTGAGCTAAAACTGTAATACCTTGGTGCCGTGCTACCACCGGCTATTTCATTACCCATCAAAAAATCTGGTTTATGGTTAGACATCAGTAACATACAAATATTTATGCACCCATGCTGCTCCAAAAAAAACTTAAAAAGGAATTTGTATGATTGTTTACTTGTAGGATTTGTCGGTGCATATGATGGTGTTTGAGCAATTATTTGTGGAGCATATGGAGGGGCTCCATAATTCGGAGTATGCAATAGCCCAGAAGGGGTAGCAGTTTTCGGTAAAGCACCTTGTAAGGGTGCCATAGAAGGAAACTGCATCACAATGATAAATCAACTTTGCAATCAGCATCAGCATGAGAATAAAGCCAAGCTTACTCAGCATACTCTTTTTTCTGTTCAGAAATTTTGAACACTGAAAGTGAGGAAATATAAACCATTCACCAAACTCGTGTCAGGCGACTTTCTTCAAACAAATAAACAAGCTGTCGACTTAAATTATTAATGAAGACAGATAAAAGAGAATAAATCAGTCGAAGCCCTGGCGGTAAACTTACTGTTGATGCTTGAACTGGAGAAGGTGCGCTAACATCAAAAGGATTGGTTGATGTTGGCATTGACTGCTGATTTGCTACAACCTTCAATCAGAAATATCAAATGTTGCATGAGGTTGATGAACAATGATTTTGGAAAGAGTAAAATAGGACTAATGTACTTTGCCTCCCTATGATCATGATAGCTAGTATTCCCATTTCGAAATATAACAGTTCATTCAAACTCATTCGATGAGGTAAGCCTGCATCATCTTTTACAACTAGGCTGTCAGAATATGTGTATCAAACCATTGAGCGTAACAAAGCCTGAAGCATATTTCGAATTAGTTTGGACTTTGGAGCATTCCATTTTTTCCTAACAAACAGGTATCAATTCATAACTGAAAGAGCATTCTTGACCCTTGAGCATATGGTGTTATGGAAGTCCACATCAATTTTATGTTTAAACCAGTGATTAATTTATAAGTGCCCATCCTTATTTGGGATTCATAACCCCCCTTTGTATTTTAATTATAATTTTACATCATTAAGATTTATTTGTAACCTATCCCTTTCAAATTGAGAGGTTACCCAAAATTCTGAGGCAAGAGTCAATTGACTCGGCAAAAAATGCAGAGCAACATCATATAGGTATTAATTGATGAGCAAAAGGATAAAAATAGAAATTTAGCTTACCATGGGATTATAGTAATGCATAGGGACTCTAGCAACATAGGGGGCGCCTGGGTACCACCCTGGAACTGGAGATGGAGTATAAGAGTAATTCATCGAAAATAAGTCCTCAGGAAGTGCATTTCTTCCGCCATGTTTTCCATCAGATGTAGATACTCCAATAGCAGGAACAGTAGCAGGAGCTATTTCAGCTTGACCCACTTGTGCAATAGAAGCACCAGGCGGAGGCCCATAGGCATTTTGCATAAGTGGATTCCATGACTGTTAGAATCCGGGGCAAGATTGATTACTCCAAGAAGAAGAAAAAATATAGAAACGAAATAAAATCGCAGGCACAGGGCATACCTTGTTGACTGAAGATCCTCCAGAAACTGGCTGCTGAATACTTCCAGGGAACAGAGGTTGTTGTTGAGGATTCATGGTAGGCCACTGTCCTCCAGTGGGAACATTTGCAGGTACAGAGGCAAAGGATGAAAGAGATACATCACCAGTGGGAGTAACAGATGGTGGAGCAGTATTTCCGAAAGATGGTCCAAACAAGGTGTCTTGTATACTGGTGGAACTGAAAGAAGACGTTCCTTGAGGGGCATAGGGACCAGATGAGGATGCTGGAACTGATAACCCAGAAAGTAGAGATTCCACAGAGTTCGAAGCTGGAGTAATTGTTTTGGCATCGGGCAGAGAATCAAAATTTGCCCAGTCATTACTGCTAGGTTGTTGGACAGCAACTGTTGGAGGTGGTTCAGGAACAGCATCAAAATCAATAAATGAAGCCTCCACTTTTATCTCAGATGGAGTCGCATCTGATGATGCCAAGCTACTGGAGGATGCAGTTCTCTGCAAGAAAAATATTTGCCACTCATATTATTTGGTGAGACTTAGTGGATTTAGTTTTTAAGAGAATAGTTACTCAATTATAGTATGCATATAATAAAACCTGACCTGTCCCTCACTGCCTGGCTTATAAATAGATGCTATTTTGCATGACTATAAACATGTAAAACCATGAAAATTTTACGAATGAAGAAATAAAGTTTTGTTGCAGCAGCTGGTGAGCAAGAAAATATGACAAAATGAATATGGTCTGCTTTGTTGTCACTGGGGGTAGAAGGATTATCAAGAAGAAGAGGCACACAACAAAACACATCTTAGAAGGGATACCTCTCACCTGTGTAGATGGCCGACCATCATTTGACTTCCCACCAGTGGCTTTTGGAGGTTCAATAACTCGAAGTGGAGATACGCTATCTCCTAATATATCTCTAACAGGACGGACCACGGGAGGACTTGATATGTCTGAATCCTTTTGATGATCAGGGGACCTAATTTCAAGCTTAGAGCCTTCTTCAGACATTCTGCCATTTCCAAATCTATCCTCTCGTCTCCAATCATTGACTACTTCTCGGGCAGGGCTTTTTCTAAAATCACCACTTCGCTGATTATCTTGATTATATGATGGACTTCTTCCACCCGAACTTGACCTGTCGCTATAGCGACGCTCGAAGGAATCATCATAAGGAGGACTCCGACTACCTTGATAGTTGTCTACCCCCCTGTTGCCATTGGAATCATCAGTTTCTCCCTACATAAAGACAGATATAATAATAAGGATGTGAACCATCTCTGTTATTCTCCATGATACCCTATAACTTAGGAAGGATGGTTCATACGAGCATGCACTAGTTATAAAGCAGCTATCAAAATAATGGAAACTTTGTAGTAATGAATAAGGGTTATAATATATACCATAAATGCCCTTGGAGGTTTTTCCACATTCTTCTCACCAGTATATCTTCTGTCCACATAGACATGCCTGATGAAATTACGTAGTCTGTCTATATTGCTGGGTAGAAAAACATGTATATCAGAATATTTAAACCATGAAAAAAAGATTTCCAACTGTAGAAATATATGGCGTCATATTTCTTAAGTTTTACCTGCCATCAGGGAGGGAATTACGCTGAGGATCCCATTCCTTCAAATAAATTTTTCTACCAATCTACCGGGAAAATAATGGTTCAATCATGAGTACTGAAACATGCCTAAACAAATGAAGGAAATGTGGGCTTTAAAGAGAAACAGTTTCTAGTACCGCATTTCCACCTCCTTGAAGTGCACTGACTTCCTGTGGAGTAAATTTAGCCATAGATACTGACTTCACTCTGTGCGTGAACTCCCGACTGGAATTAGTTTAAAAATTAATAAGTGAAGAGAAACATCGATGCCTCAAAAATTACTTATTGTATCCCAAGAGTGAAGGTTGTTATGTAATATAATAGTATAATACTCCATCCGTCCCATAAAAATATGTGCACTTTCCATTTTTGTCCGTCCCACAAAAATATGTGCATTCCATTTTTGGAAAGTTATATCAATTTAATAATGTAGGTCCACGGTCCACTAACACTACTTTAACTACCATTCTCCTCTTCGCTCTTACTTTACCAATCTTGTCTTAATTCCTGTGCCATACCCATTGCCATTATTTTTATGGGACTGAGGGAGTATGTAAAACTGCAACCCAAAATGACTTACTGTATCCCGCTGCAGGTTGTACAGACAAATGTCAAGAAGCTAGTACATACATATTGGGGGCCCTGATAGGAAGCAAAGAAACAGTTAGCCACATCTCTTGAAAAGCCTTGCCATTTCAGCATGAAATAGCTGGCAAAGCAAAGTTGATTTACAATATAGTACTATAAAAATGCAAAACTAATAGCATGTGCAAATAAATGAAAAACACAATCTGTCATTATCACACTAATCTTAAACATATGAACAGTGATTATCAAAAATTGGAACATGATGTGGAGAATATATACTAAGGGGAACATGAGTACACTACTCTCAAGGATATGAACAGTTATTTAAAAAATATGGGGACGATAAACTTAGGGGAGCATGAGTAACTTGCCATTTACAAAACCATGCATTAACACCATCATTTAATTAGACCCCCTACATTGAGCCTATGTTATAATTCTAATAGATACAAAGTTTTGCATCTGCTCCTAGTAACTGACGATGCTGATTAAATTAATAAAGCACTTTCATAACTGGCATACAAACACAAAAGAGGGTTGAAGTCTAATCACCATGAACAAAACTGAACATCCACAAGTAGGTCAACATTTCATTATCAGTAATGCATTAACAGATAAACGCAAAATATCTAACCCATATAATCTGTAAAACTGTCATGTGTCAGAATATAACTCGAATCATGCATAAAGAAAGTTACGCCATTGCCTAATGATATTTACAGCTCATGCACGTGTGCATGGAAAAACCCTTAAATTTTAAGCACTTACACTATTCACGTGTTATTATCCACTACCTACAGTCCTGTGCATGCAAAAGCACTTAAACTATTCACATTTATTAGTTTTCCTTTTTTTCTCCCCCGCCGTCGTGATCCATTGGGTCATGTCGTGCGGGCTAATGAACCCCGGAGCGGAATGTGCCAAGGAATTTATTAATTTTCCTTTTTTTCTTAGTTATATACAGAATTAAGAATTACAAATAAAACGAAAAAAATTATAATTTCATTAAACTATTAAAAATTACTCCTACATGATTAGAAAACAGAAATGAAAACAATGCATAATTCAATTAAAATTCATGCATCCTCAATGTGGCCGAAGCGTGCCCAAATTTCTTCAACAAGATCATGACTAACGTGTTGGAAAAACTCTTCCTCGCAGCCAAGGCGCCAACGTGTTGGCTATATGCATTAATAACTCCCAGCCCATACGGAACCGGCGCTGGAATACTCCCGGCCATCATCACAGAAATAATCCATCATCAGCCATCAACTGGCTTCTTCTCTTTCCCGGTTTATGTATTACTTAAGCCAGCGTTGATTTCCTTTATCAGCCATCATGTGAGTCGTACAGAAAAATTGGTTGTAATCAGTGTCCGGAAGACCGTAGCCGTTTGAACATATAGCCAATGGCTATTTTAATTTTTTAATACGAGTAAAATATAATTTCAGATTTTTTTTAAAGGTGGCCACGTGTCAGCCATCCATTGGTCGAAGGAAATGCATGCTTAAGCACGCATATACGTGTAGGTGCCACATGCTTAGCATGCTGCAGTTTACAAGCTTCGTGCGTGCTATATGCAGCTGCTAAGCACACGGCTGTTGATGCACTTATTTACAAGCATTGAAATATTTTGACAGCAATGTATATTTTTCATTAGTCAGCAAACCAAATCAAAGAGTAAACCATCCTATTTTATTGATCACTGTCGATATCACATACTCCAAGATTAAGGATTGTGTGTTCAGAATCAAAAGCTCAAAACTCGGAACTTCAAACATCATTGCTAATCAGTCAAAGAAATCAGCTAAATTAGAAGAGCTCACAATACAGACTTCCAAGTTCCCTCCCTTCATATGCAGTTAAGAATTGTATTGGGGATACCAGAAGATTACTCCTATTTGTTATTGCAAGTTAGACCTATACCACGAAACATGAGATTAAGCTCTATGGTTCCCCAATTCCTAATGCGCACCGATTAAAGTGATCCATCATATTAAGTGCTCCAAATAACTCAGAGTAAGTGAAATTAAGGAAATTTATTCAACAAAGCACCAATCATCAATGAATCCAGCATAATACCAAGCTGTTGCAGTTAATACACCGGCGGTTCTCAGGAAGCTTCAGAAGATTCCTTATTATTCTCTCATTCTTCGCGTCTTCCCTCCGGTTCGCCATTTCAATAACTAAGAATAAACCTCGACACCTTTTCCCCCAATTCGCTCACTGTATAAAAGCAACTACACGATCAGCACGAACCGAAAACCACAAAAATCGATAACCAAACACATAATCTTCAATCTCGGAGACGATCAGATCTGGTAAATTGAACTAGTGAAAGTTGAATTGCCGGCAATACACAACCAAAAAAAACTAAACAGCATCGAAACCGAGCGCCTTAAACTTCAATTAACTTTAATAATCCAATCGAAGCGAAAGAAATAGATGAATGAGCAAACCTGATCGATGAAACAGAATTTCATAAATTAGTGAATGAGAGCCGATCTCGCGTCTATCCTTTACAGCTCAACTTTACCAAAGAGTGGAGAGAGGAGTAGTAAAGAGAACGTGGATAGAGAGAGTATTTAAATGCGAGGAAGTGAATGAATGAGAATTGATTGGTTTGTGGAGTGAGAGAGGCAGCCCAGACATTGACTCTCAGAGAAAACAGAGGTCTAACATCTCTGAAAATGATTTTAGGATAAGAATATTTGCAAAACCAAATTCATGATAGTATAAATTAATTTGATTATCTAACTAACCTATATAGAAAATTGTTGCTTAAAAAGCATGTGGATAACAATAATTAGCAAAATCAAATTAATATAAATTAATTTGATAATCTAGCTAAAACTATATGGAAATATTGTTTCATATAAAATGACTACACCCTATTCTAATCCATTCATTTATTTTTTTATGGCTATTTTTATTTTGATTTTCCTTTTCTATCTTTTATAGTTATATCATTTATTCAATTATATTAATTATCGTAATAGAATAAGAAGTTGGTGGCCATTGATAATTCAATTTTCCTTCATGGATCAATTATTTGAAGCATGGTGTATATTGTAACTAAAAACTGTTTGCTGATCAGACTTGGTGTTTTATTGCACTTGTATTGCACTGGTGCAAAATGCCCACTGCTATGTGCTCAGGTTATTGTAATAGTATGATTTGGTAGTACTACTATTTATTGCAGTCGCCCTAATTTAATAAGCGAGATTAATGTCTCAAATTAAATAGTAAATGCTATAAAATGAACTGGCAAGATTGTATTAATAGAATTCAATGACTTAAGCGACATCTTAACTAACTACTATTAACGAATATATTAATGCATAAGATGCTTAGCAGTTAGAACAAACTTTATAAAACTTGAGCATGCGTTTTTTTAGGTGCAAATTTATTAGTAGAATCAAGAAAATAAATTTTTTTTATTATAGTCTCCATATTTTTTAGCTCATGAAAATTTATTATTTTGATAATTTGCGTGGAAAAATATCATTAAAACAATGTTATGTTATAATATATCACGAATTGGGGTGAAGATGAAAAATTAATTGTATATTCTATGCTACCCGGGAAAAGCTATCCATTCTGCATGACCTATGAAAAACAATGAAACATAAGTGGAAATACATTCAAATAGAAAACGCTATTATATGATTTGTGGTTGTCTTTTGTGAAATTTGAGATGAATATGCTATACTATATTTTATCCCATGTTCGTAATTAAGAAAAATTAAAAGGTAAGTTTAGTCACAATATAATCGATCTAATTGTTCGATTTAGTTACCATCCCATTTATTTGAGAGTTCTTTTGTGAAATTTGAGATGATATTTTAAACCTCATTTATCCAAAATAGTATAATAGGTAAGTCTGAACACAATATAATCAATTTAATTGTACGAATAGATTACCGCCCTTGTTTATCTGAAACGATATTTTTAGCTAATTAGGGCATCAACAATTTGAGCACGTACCAATGAGCTCAAGTGTAGAAGCACGGTTTTATGATTGTTGACCACATCGTGACCTTATGTTGATGTGTGTAAGTGTACGCCACTCCGACCCGTTGCCCGAATTTGTCACATTTTAACCGCTTCAATAATATGAAAATTCACATTAAAAAAAAACTTCCAACCATAAGAAGCATTTCAACAACATTCTCATATTTTAATTTTTTTATTTTTATTCTTATATTACATCTATAATCTATAATAAGAATTAAATTAAAGGTCTATCACAATAAGTCTTAGTTATAGTTTTTTTTTCAATTATGTTATTGTTCTATTTTAATTATTTTATTTTTAAGTTATGTTAGTTCTGAGTTTTTTCAATTATGTAATTTTTTGTTGTTTTGATGAAATTTTAGTAATTTTCGTTTATCCATAACTAAATTTGCTTGAAATTATAGATAAGAAGGGATATTTAGAGAAGGATAAGAGAAAAATATGTAGAGAATAATGTAAGTTTAATGTTTTTAGCACTCAAAGATTGTGGATAGTGTTCAAAAGCACATTAATAATATAAGTAAAATGCTTATTAATCTCAATGTTTTGGATGCTCATTTGAAGCATTTTCATTATCTCACTCTATAGAGAAATTTGCGGCTTATAACTGTTTGAAATAATCGTTACATCCAATTTACCAAGAGTAGCAATGTAGTAAAACTTTTGTAGAGCTCGAAGACAGCCATTGCAAATTCGCATTCGACTTTAATTTCTATAAACTTTTCATGTAGCTCCATTGATAATTTTTTTATATATTTAAACTAATTCATGTTATTTTAAAATCTGAATTGACGTTTATTATGATCTGCTTTCGTACATTTTGTTACACATATTATCGTTACATAAATGGCTATAAAGCAAAATAAACTAGATAATCAATAGATATGAACTATTATTATTTTCAACGCTCCAACATATATACTGTGTTGTAGTAAATGAAACAAATTAGAAAAATACTTGATTATAAATTTATTAACCAAAACTACTTTCTTTCTCGTACGTATATGCACCCGTCGTATTCAAGCTCATCGTAGCGCAATCATCCCATGTTTAATAACCAGATGATGTTAATTATATAGATGATCATCTTTGCCCTATGATTAGATTATCTAATGGTCAATAATTAATTAAAAATACGGAAGATCATTTTTAGGTCATTTTATAAAATTTGGGTTTGATATCATTTTTAAATCACTTTAGGTCATCCTTTATTAAAATGACCTAAAAATATACTACTAACAGTGACCTAATGCCCTACGTATGATTTTGTTCTGCGTTTTTATATTATGATCTAATTTTGCATAGATCAAAACCCTCGTATCCATCTATCGTCACATTTGCAATTATATATGTACGTACTTTATTATTAATCAGATTAATTATTTCACCAAATGGAAGTTACAAACACAGAAATGAACTGCATTAATTTGGTGGCATTGACCAAATTAAATAGTATGATCTTATCTCTTTGGATATGAAGTAGTGTTGTTGATTGATTGCTCAAAAAAGGTAGGAATTGATCCATCTATCCCTCAGCATCAGGTTCTTATCCACGCTACCATAATTATTAACATCTCATCACAACGCCACTTAATGTATATACTATGTATTTTTTTTTTTCCTTGTGATCTTGAGGGAAAAATCTATTTCTTTCTTGCCTCAACACATTTTAAAAGGAATGAGCGAAGAATGCAATTGGATTTGAGTTAGTCGTCAAACCGGTTGAGATCGATGCTCATTAATTTCAAATCAAATCTTAAAAAAAGTAAAACAATATTCTAAAAGGAAAAAAAAAAGTACAGAAGAAAAAAAAATCGATAAGAGCGCGTGTAAAACACTTGAACTCCCTCCTGGTATAATCTCCCAATTCCTGCATAAGTATAAAAACACAAGAAATCAAGCATCATTACCCATTCACACACTAGGAGTATTTATTTATATCAATGTATGCGTAGAGTGAGTGAGAGAGAGAGAGAGATTGAACTGACCTCACTCTCTTGGTGTCTTGCATTTATAGCATTCGGTCCTGCTAGCGTAGTTGTGCATGGCACATTCTAGTCTGCGTAAAATCCCGACATGTTACTTGTCTGAATTTATTGATGTAGATTTTTCGTATGTAAAAATTAAATAGCTGATCATTTTACCCAAATCGTTTGCCACATTATACATAATTTTCCACAAATCTGAGATTATGTTACAATTGAGAAAATATTAAAATTCTCAGTTTTTTTTAAAATGCAGGATTATCAGAATTTGACCTTTTTTTTTGGAAATTTGCTCTTAAATATAAGTATAAGAAGGAAGAGATGGATACCGGTTGCAAATCCAGTCACCGGTTTTCCAGCCGGGAACAGCGTCGAATGCATAGCCGCAGTAGCTCTTGGCGCCACCGCAGCGGTAGCAGGTGCTTCGGCTGGCGTAGTTGTGTGCGCCGCAGTTCATGGCGCTGCAATACCAGTCTCCCGCCATTACTTGGGTTCTCTGCGCCGCCGCATACGCCTCCACCTCCGCCGCGGTGGAGTACTTGGGGCAGGCGCAGCGCTGGCAGGCCTCCCGTTTCTTGAAGTTGATGTGCTGGCACGCATTGCACATCCAATCTCCTCCGCTCATTCTCTCTCTCCCTCTCTAGAAATAGTATAATTAGTGTGTGTTGTGTTGTTGGACTTAATTGGAACTGGAATAAGGAAAGGGAAGATCAATGTAGGTGGTGGTGAATTTGGAGAATGGATGTCTTGGGCTTTATATACTAGTCATGTGGGACCCCAAACTTAGAGTTGGTGACACATTTTTCCTTATCCTTTCTTTTGTATGGAGAAAGCGTGCTTCTCAAGGTGGTGTGGCTACGTGGCGCTACATATCCTCATGTTAGATTTTTACAAGGGCTAGAACTAGAAACTGTCTCATTCATTGAATCATATGATATGAAATACAGATCAACCAAACCCTAATAAAGTTTTATCTTAAACCTAATTGATGATACAAGAAATAATTCAATATCTATATAAATTGATACATTTTCTATATGTAACAACTTATATGTGAATATCTCAACACTTAGACAATATTAATGCGGAAAAACCCTCGTTACTACTGTTGGTTCATCAAAATTCAGAAAATTAGCTCCCACCAATAATTTTTCCAAGTTGCATGTTATTGATTTTGTAATGTAGTCATGTCAGTACTATGGAAATTGGCGAGTAGAAAAAAAAACAAGAGATGACCAGACCAATAATGGAACTTTTTTGGATGATTCGATATGCATTATTACTGAAAAAGAGTTGGAAATATTATTCTGTATTCTATGCCCATTTGCGGGAGTAGCTAGGTATTATGAGGGGTAGATGTTATTTGTGGAGTGGTTCCATATATCTATTTCATTTCACGCCATATATATTAATTTATGTATACAAATTAATTAATAGTCTCAGTCAAATGAAAGGTGTATATATATGAGGGGGGTCGACGCCGATCCTCAATCCTGCTAGTGCTAGCAAGCAATGTTAATTACGACACCTAATTAAGCCAATTTTATCTCGATTTTCTGTATCTCAATTCACATGTAAATTATAAAATATACTTATGATATCAATTAATTAATGTCATATACCAATACGAGAAAATCTAATTAAACTTTTTTTCAATAGTATGTAGTATACAGATTTTATATGGTTCCGGTTAATGTGGTTCAGGCTAGTTTTGAAATACTCATAAAGAAAAGAAAGAGATAAAAATGGGAATCTATTCCTCATAATGCACATACATTGTCAAATTCCAATATTCATCCATGCACCGTTTTATATTCCTTCTTTTCAAAATAATTCAATAGCCACCCCAATATGAATCTCGATCTCATGCCATTCATTAGTTGGTCATCTCTTTTTAGTTTTTAATTCAGTCGACACATTATTAGTATTTTTTAAATTTCAACTTCGTAAATAATATTTCAATTTAATAAAAGATTAGACGTTTCATTTGATAACATATTCTTAGCACTAATATTGGCATCAAAACATCAAATTAGTGGACTAGACCAAGCTAACTAGGTCATGATCAGGACACTGAAGGGACAATATATATACATCAAGAATGCTTCTGAATTAGTATGGATACACTAAAAAGCCATAAAAACATCTTTGAGCGATAGCATGTACACATGGTCAAAGCCAAAGGAATCGCCGTTGAAATATTTAACAACGAAATGTTTCGATAGTTAAAACTTCCGTGGAAAAAATAGTGTATTTTATAAAACTTAAGACAATTTCACAAGGCACATTTCATGTTTTTATAAACAAGATCCGGCTTGAATAATGATGTAGAACCGTCTTCTTTGAGCATTTTTGTTTGCATGCAATTACCAATAATTTTATAATGCAATTTAATGATTATGTTATGTAAAACCTTTCCTTGACCATTTTTAATTTGTTTGCACACAATTGAATAATGCATGCATGCGGTCACTCCTACCATGCATTTAACATGCTTGAGTTAATTAATCGACTAACTAATAAATCAAAAAAGAAAAAAAATTAGATACTGCATGCATAACCTGCCTCTCAATTATTTGACACTAAATTAAGGAGGCCAAATTCCAATTTAATTATAAACATTTTTTTTGCAGCGCAAACATGAAAAAAGTTAGCATCTTTGTGCCTCAAAAATAGATAGGGTATATTCTGCACAACTTTTGGCTGTCTAAAATAATTAAGTGAAGGGCTATAAATTTTCATACATGTAAGATTCCTAGTTAGTATTTTACACCTGAAAAGCAGACATTATTATGGGACTGGGCGAATCCTATAGATCGAGAGGAATATATATTACTCAATTATTAGATTAATCTATTCATGATTTGGAGACTATTAGATGTTACAACGAATCAGGTCACTTAATTTGACTGTTAGTATACATAATAATCTACGTACTTAAGATTAAATGTGAGTCTTGTTGGATCAAATATATATTTTGTTTGCCGCCTCTACTTTAATTTTCATGCATGCACATAAAGATATGTTTTATACTACTACTATAAAACAATTCCCAGTAAACGATTTCTGATTAAATTTGAAGAAACAATGTATCACCGAAAGAAAGAAACAAAATCAAGAAGTAGAGTGTGGAGCTTTTGCTTTGAACGAGAAAGAGAGTTGATCTTATTGACATGATTCAAGAAACGTTTATACATGTAATGATCTCACTTCTAACTGATCTACTACAACACTATTTATACTAACATCTACAAATCAAGAAGTGAGCAAGAGATCACTTCAAGCAGTTGAAACTGCCGCAAGAAACCCAACGGCTAGTAGCTAGTTCAACTAACTTTTGAACTACTCTATCTTGATCTTGTGTTGTAGTCCCCATGCTTGGTTCCCATGCAACCTCACTTGCTGTGATGAGCCATATCTCTAACAAACTCCACCTTGGCTTATCAAGCAATGTCCTAAAAATTCACTGCATGTAAACCAACAAGCTTACAACAATATTGAAACTTCTCTTTGCTAAGTGGCTTTGTTAACATGTCGGTCGGGTTGTGAGTTGTATCTATCTTCACAACTCTGACTCTACCGCTCTCCACCTCGTCTCTGATGAAGTGTAGTCTCACATCAATGTGTTTACTACGCTCATGAAAAGTCTGATGTCTTGCAAGGCAAAGAGCTTCATTGCTGTCACAGTGAACTGATATACTTCTCTGTTGCACACCAAATTCACCAACTAATCCCAACAGCCACTTGCTTTCTTTTACTGCTGAAGTCAAGGCTATGTACTCAGCCTCAGTTGTGGACAGAGCCACCACATTTTGAAGACTTGACTTCCAGCATATGGCTGAGCCAAAGAGTGTAAAAACGTATCCAGTCTGTGACCTCCTTGTATCAAGGTTTGCAGCATAGTCTGAATCGCAATACCCCACCAAAGGCTCTTCCTTAGCTCCACCTTGATCAGCAAACACTATTGCCAAGTTACCTACATCTCCCAGATACCTTAAGATCCACTTCAATGCACTCCAATGTTGTTTTCCAAAATCTGCTATGTATCTGCTAGTTATGCTTATAGCATGGGCTAAGTCAGGTCTGGTGCAAATCATTAAGTACATAAGGCCCCCAACAATGCCTGAGTAAGGCACCAGCTGCAATTCACTTCTTTCCTCTTCTGACTTTGCTTTCTGATCCGCAGTCAGCTTAAAGTGCATGGCCATTGGAGTTGTTGTGGTTTTCATGTTGTTGACTCTGAATTTCTTCAAAATCTTCTGTATGTAATCAGTCTGAAAGAGCCATAGCTTCTGCCTCTTCCTATCCCTGATTATGTCCATGCCAAGAATTCTTCTAGCACAGCCTAAATCTTTCATCTCAAAGTCAAGTCAGACTTCAATTGCTCTTTCACCTTTCTGATTTCCTCAATATCAGCTCCAGATATGAGCATATCATCCACGTATAGGAGTAGATATACTGGAGCCTTTCCCTTCTCTTTCTTGACAAATACACAACTGTCATAGAGAGATCTAATGAAGCCGAGCCTTGACAAACTTTCTCCAAATTTGAGGTACCATTGCCACTACTTTGCTTGAGGCCATATATACTCTTCTTGAGCAAACATACTTTCTGCTCTGATCCATGTACCTCAAAGCCTTGTGGCTGTGTCATATAGATAGTTTCTTGCAAATCCCCATTTAAGAAAGCCATTTTGACATCTAGTTTCTCCAATTCCCAGTTCCTCTTTGCAGCCACTGCCAACAAAACTCGAATGGAATTGTGCTTTACCACTGGAGAGTAGATCTCATTGTAATCAATGCCTTCTTGCTGATTGAACCCCTTTGCAACAAGCCTGGCCTTGAATCTTATACACTGTGAACCTATTGTTTCAATCTTCTTTTTAAACACCCACTTACAGCTTATAAGCTTCCTGAACTCAGCCTTTTTCCACCAGTACCCAGGTCTTGTTGCTTATCAATGACTCAATCTCTTCTTTCATGGCTTGAGTCCACTGATCTCTTTCTGGTCCAACCATTGCTTCACTATATGATCCAGGCTCCGAGGTTTCAATCTGCTCAGCAATATTGAGTGCATAATAAAACATCTCATAATCATCAAACCTTGCTGGGGCTTTCACATTTCTTCTTCTTGGTCTATCTCTGCCGATCTGGTATGGCTGAGTCTGATCTTGCTGAGGACTTAGACCAGTAACACCAGCTTCTTGACCACCTTCAGCTTCTTCTTCACTATCAGAACCAGCCCCTTCATCAGAAGAAGGACCTGCTGACATCTCAGTGAATGCTTTTTCAGCAACCACTTTGTTACTCTTTCCAGAGAGAAAAGGCATGTTGTCTTCAATAAAAACAACATCCCTACTTATCACCACCTTCTCTTTTCCCGGCTCAATGGACCAAAGCCTATACCCCTTCACACCCTTTGGATAGCCAAGCATCACACACTGAAGAGCCCTTGCATTAAGCTTCCCTTGTTTCAAATATGCAAAGGCTTTGCAGCCAAAAGGCTTCAATCTGAAGTAATCTGGCCTTCTTCCATACCATTTCTCATCCGGAATAGAGCCACCAATTGCTGAGGAAGGGCATTTGTTAAGAAGATAGGTTGCTGTGCTCACAGCCTCTGCCCAGAAGTGTTTCCCTGTTCCAGAAGCTGATAAGATAGATCTCACTCTCTCCATGAGAGTGCGGTTCATCCTCTCTGCAACCCCATTTTGTTGGGGGTTTGCATGCCCGGTTCTGTGCCGTTTGATACCCTTCTCTTTACAGAATGCATCAAAGTCTCTTGACAAGTACTCTAACCCATTATCAGTCCTGAGAACCTTAGGAAGCAATCCATTCTCATTCTGCATTTCACTGCACCAAATCCTGAAAGTATTGAAAGCCTCTGACTTCTCCTTCAAGATATAAACCCACACCTTTCTTGAGAAGTCATCTATGATAGACATATAGTATCTACTTCCACCTAGACTCTTAGTGGGTGAAGGACCCCATAAATCTGAATGAATCTAATCTAAAACAGATGTAGATGTATGTGTACCAGAGGGAAATGAGAGCTTCTTGGCTTTACCAAGCAAGCAGTCTTCACAAGGCTCCAATTTCTCCATTTTTGCAACTTCTATCACTCCTTTCTGGACCATGGCCTTTAATGTGCCTTCAGCCAGATGTCCTAACTTGAGGTGCCATTGTCTAAGATCATTATTGACAGTGACATTGGCCTCACCAACTATCACTTTGGCCTGTAGATAATACAAGCTACCAGCCCTTTGTGCTGTCATTTTCACTTTGCCTCTTTTGCATATGTTCATCACTTCTTTCTCAGATACAAAAGAGCATCCATTTCTTTCAAGAGTCCCAAGAGATATTAGGTTTCTCTTGACCTCTGAGATGTAACTGACCCCAGCAAGAACCTTGACACTGCCATCACTAAGCCTGAGCTTAATACTTCCAACTCCTTTGATATTGCAAGACTTGTTGTTTCCCAGCAAAACAGAACCGTTGCACTCAACAAGATCAATGAACCACTCCAAGTTAGGACATATGTGGAAGGAACATCCTGAGTCCATTATCCAAGACCCCTTCTCTATCTTATCCACAACATTAATTACCTCTGCAACATCCTCAGGATCACTGCTTATCTGATTTGAATGAGCCTTTCTTTCCTCGGCTTGCTTCTTTTTCCAGCCTAAGCAGTCCCTCTTCAAGTGTCCAGGCTTCTTGCACCAATAGCAGGACCGGGCCTCCCTCATCCCAGAATTCCGACTCTTACTTTCTTTAGCTCGTTTCTTGAACTTAGACTTGTTGAATTTCTTGATGCTGAGGGATTCAGGCTGAGCCTCCAGCATCTTTGAGCCATGCTTGTACAATTCTTTGGCCATGAGAGCCGACTGAACTTCATTGTAGGTGATTTGCTTGTCTCTCCCATAAAGAATTGCATCTCTAAGTTGATCATACGAGCTTGGCAATGCATTAAGCACCAAGATTGCCTTGTCCTCATCACTGATTTTCACATCAACCGCCTCAAGATCATCCACGGTTTTGTTGAAGTCTTCAAGCTGCTCCACTATAGACTTTTCCTCCGAGAAGCTATAAGAGTATAGTCTCCTCTTCATATAAAGGCGGTTGGCTAAAGACTTAGCCAGGTATACATCATCGAGCCTAGTTAGAATACCTGATGCAGTTGTCTCCAATTGAATCTCGCGCAAGACTTTATCTCCTAGACACAAAATCACTGCGTTGTGAGCCTTCGACTGCATCTCCTCCATCTTGGCCCGAGCCTTCTCATCCGGTGCAGGACCCTTTCCTTTGTCATCAGAGTCTGCAGACGTGAGAACAGCTCCCAAACCCTGCTGCACCAGAACCACCTTCATTTTCATTTTCCACAAACTGTAATCATTCTTGCCGGAGAACTTCTCTACTTCGAGCCTCGCTGCCATTGCTAGTCTTGTTGATCGGTGAGAATAATCCTTCCCACAGACGGCGCCAATTGAAGAAACAATGTATCACCGAAAGAAAGAAATAAACAAAATCAAGAAGTAGAGTGTGGAGCTTTTGCTTTGAATGAGAAAGAGAGTTGATCTTATTGATGTGATTCAAGAAATGTTTATACATGGAATGATCTCACTTCTAACTGATCTACTACAACACTATTTATACTAACATCTACAAATCAAGAAGTGAGCAAGAGATCACTTCAAGCAGTTAAAACTGCCGCAAGAAACCCAACGGATAATAGCTAGTTCAACTAACTTTTGAACTACTCTATCTTGATCTTGTGGTTTGGTTCCCATGCAACCTCACTTGCTTTGATGAGCCATATCTCTAACAAAATTTCTTTTTAGAGTATTAAAACTTTACTAGTTTTAGCAAGTTGTTGCTTCAAAATTCTTTGTAAGCTTATGCATATAAAATTATGCAAGCAATAGCCGTGAGGTAGAGCAACTTAGGTTTTTACTAAAAAAATCTTTAGCTGAAGTGAACATTTATTCTATTAGATGTATAGTAGAAGTAGTGGCGGCAGCGGCGGTGGTAGCAGTAGTATTCACTATGGTTGCAGCATTATAGTTGCAACATTCACTATGGCCAAAAATATTTTAAGAAGAATCATAAGATCTTGAATCATGGTGAGTAAGAACTTATAAAATAGTGAATTGGCTTTAAATATATTGAAGATGTTAGAAAGGAAAATATGTAAGTAAGGAAAATAGGTAAGTAAGGAAAAAAAATTAATTAGGGAATGAGTATTATGGCAAATCTTGCCAATTTTATGTAACCCTTGGCCTATTTAAAGGAGGCGTACCTATTGTAATTCTCTGAACAAGTTGAATGAATAATACTCATATCTTTCAACATGGTACCAGAGCAAAGGCTCATAACAAAATCATCATAGCCTAATACATTTTCCGACCAAGAAGGCGGTTATTTTCAACCTGCAACATGTCAGACGATGAAGAGAAACCAAATATGGAGGAGACACGATTAAAGATGAGTAAGAATGTTACTCTAGCCGTTAAACTCAACGGGATGAGTTATCCCCTATGGAAACGGCTGATGAGAGTAGCCATCGTGGGAAGACGAGCAAACAGGTATATCACCGGTACACCGCAGTCGCCGGAACCTGGAATGAAGGGGTACACAGAATGGGAGGAAGCCGATATGACAGTGTTCTCATGGATAATTGACAACGTCGAAACAGAAATTGTTGTCGACTTTGCACATCACCAAACCGCGCAAGCTCTGTGGGAGAGCCTACAAACTACATTCGAAAGTACTGTAGATCCATATCTGTTGTACAATCTAGAGGAAAAGGCAGGCCGAATCGTGCAAGGGGAACATGGGCTAGAAACATATTGGCGACATCTCCACGGAATCTGGGTCGAAATTGACCGATGCCAACATCAACCTGTGGATTGCTGCGACAAGGGGATTAGCCAACTTCGAACGTATGTAGCAACAAGACGGCTGTTCAAATTCCTAACAGGCTTGAATGCAAGATATGACGGGATCCGAAGGGATATTCTCAAGGAAACCCCGTTGCCCTCAGCCGAGACCGCATACGGTCTGGTAAAACGAGAAGCTACGCGGTTGAAAATCATGCCGGCAGCAGACATCGATCTCCAGACCGGCGCAATCAACGATGGATCATCATCGGGCCAAGTCAGACACGGGTTCGCCGTCAGAAACCAGCCACCACCGCGACCAAAACAGCCACCACCACGAACCGCCGCGCAACAGCCCAATCGCCAAGGTGGTTTCAAACCCGACAAATCAAAATTTTGGTGCTCTCATTGCTGAAAACAAAGACATACTCGAGATACATGTTTCATCCTCGTTGGATTTCCAGAATGGTGGGATGAAAATCAAAAGGCTAAAGCTCGATTAGCCATCGGAGTCGAAGATGGAGGCGGATTATTTCTGCAAGGAGTAGGGAATAGGGAGATGACTAACACCCATGGGAGAGCAGGAGATACCAGTCCTCAACCGGGTGGAGGCGGCAGGCCAGGCGAGGCAGCCTTCGCGGAGAAGAAAGGAGGCGGGTCATATGGAGGTAACGGATTGGGGTTGAGAAACCCCGATCCCCAATTTGATTTTCACAATAAACCCCAAAGCATGAGTAATTTAATTTCTGGTCCTTATAGTTCAGAATATATGCAATATGACCCGGGAAAATTACAGTTAGGACCCCAGAAAAACTATATTCCACGTTTGACCCTAAAACTGTCTGAAAGTTCCGTCTTAAGCCCAAATCGTTTTGCTCCCTTGGAAAATATACCTATTGCATGCATTGCCCAAAGTAAAATTGACCCTAAGGAGAGTGAGTGGATTTTTTATTGTGGGGCAACTGATACTATGACCTACGATCTGAAATATTTTTGTGAATTTAATGGGGCAACTAAAAGCCAAATTCAAACTGCCGATGGAGAGTTGACCGCTGTGGGTGGGAGTGGAACCATTGAAATATCCCCAACCCTGAAGCTTACAAATTGCCTCTATGTGCCCAAATTATCTCATAAACTTATGTCTATCAGCCACGTGACGAAAGAATTAAATTGTACGTTACTAATGCATCCAAATTTCTGTGTATTACAGGATATCAGGACGAGGAGGATAATTGGGCGTGGCACTGAGCGTCAAGGTCTTTATTATGTGGATGAGATTACTCAACAAGGTGGCACCGCAATGCTTGCTCACGGATCTGTAAGTCGGGAAGCCTGGTTGAGGCACCGCAGATTGGGGCATCCATCCTCGGGGTATTTAAAATTGCTTTTTCCAAAGTTTTCCCATTTTAAGGATATTACTTGCGAATCTTGTGTTTTGGCAAAAAACCACAGACAATCCTTTAGATCAAGTGATACTCGTGTTAAGACTATTTTTTCTCTAGTGCATGCCGATGTTTGGGGTCCAGCTCCTATTGTTGGTGATCATGGTTTTAAATATTTTCTCATTTTTGTGGATGACTGCACTAGATTGACTTTGGTATATTTTTTGAAGCATAAATCTGACGTTTTTGAAAAATTTACCCGTTTCTTTACAATGATCCAGACACAATTCCAAACCACGATCAAAATTCTTAGATCCGATAATGGTAGGGAATTTGTTAACAAAGACATGACTGATTTTTTTAAAGAAAAGGGGTTAGTTCATCAAACTACTTGTCCTTACACTCCTGAACAAAATGGTGTAGCTGAACGAAAGAATAGGATAATCCTAGAGGTCACGAGAGCCCTGTTTTTTGACTCAAATGTTCCTAAATTTTTATGGCCTGAAGCTGTTGCCACTGTTGTCTACCTGATTAATCGTTTGCCTACAAAAATTTTGGGTATGAAAACTCCTTTGCAGACTCTCGCATCCCTTACTGATATTCCCCCACCTCTCATACTTCCGCTCAAAATCTTTGGTTGTTCCGTTTATGTGCATGTACCGAAACACGAAAGATGAAAATTTTCTGCATGTGCAATAAAATGTGTTTTTTTGGGGGTATGGGGTAAATCAGAAGGGCTATCGATGCTATCACCCGGGGTCTAGGAAGGTTATAACAACCATGAATTGTAATTTTCTAGAAAGTGAATACTTCTATCACACCCAACCTCGGGGTCAGGGGGGGTGCTGTTCAGGGGGAGTGTGATAAAATTGGACCCCTCGGTTTTCCGATGCCACATCCAAGTATCTCGAACGTGGAACCAACAGAACAAGCTAGTGTCACTGCCGAGTCAGTCACATCTGCTGTAGAGCCTCCTCAACCGCCTACGCCTGAATCGAGTCCTCCTCCAGTGATATCCGAGGTAATTCCTGAAACTAGCTCAGATAATACAGTTATTACTCCTGACACTTTTGGTGTTGACGAGAATGAGAATGCAGCAATTGATGATTATACCGGCCGCTATATACTCCCCAACAGAACTACTCGTGGGGTCCCGGCTAAGAGATACAGTCCTGAGAGGATTAGTAGAAGCCGATATTCTATGGCGAATCTGGCTAAAGCAAATCTAACAGAGATGGCTAGGGCGTTTGAAGCAGCACTTTACGAAGAAGAAGAAATCCCATATACGGCCGAGGAGGCTATTAAAATTGCTCACTGGCGAGAAGCAATGCTAGTAGAAATGCGGGCTCTGATGAAGAACAATACATGGGAAGTATGTCTTAAACCTGATGGAGTTCGAACTGTGGGATGCAGATGGGTCTTCACTATCAAACGGAGGCCAGATGGGTCGATTGAAAGGTATAGGGCGAGACTTGTGGCCAAAGGATACACTCAGACTTATGGAGTTGATTATGCTGAAACATTCTCACCGGTAGCAAAAATGAGTACTATTCGAGTGCTCTTCCCAATAGCGACAGTCAGGGAATGGCCACTACATCAGTTCGACGTGACAAACGCATTCTTACATGGGGAACTGAAGAAGCCCATTTACATGGAGCCACCACCTGGATTTGTTGGAGTTTTCGAATGAGGAAAGATTTGCAAACTAAAACAAACACTATATGGGCTAAAGCAGTCACCTAGAGCTTGGTTTGGGAGATTCTCTGAGGCAATGAAGAAGTATGGGTATGAACAAAGCAACTCTGATCATACATTATTCTTGAAGAAAAGAGAAGGAAAGATTACATGCATCATCATCTATGTAGATGACATGATTCTCACGGGAGATGATGAAGAGGAAATAAGCAAGCTAAGGAAGAATTTGTTTGCAGAGTTTGAAATGAAGGACTTGGGATTACTAAAGTACTTTCTGGGTATAGAAGTGCTAAGGTCAAATAAGGGGATCTTCATCAGTCAGAGGAAATATGTACTTGACTTGTTAACCGAGACAGGACTACTGGACTGTAAGCCAGCAGATACTCCTATGGTTCAGAATCATGGTCTGCGGATAGTTGAAGGAGCTGAAGCCACTCACCGCACGAGATATCAACGTTTAGTTGGGAAATTGATATACCTATCCCACACTAGACCCGACATAGCTTATGCAGTTGGAGTAGTTAGTCAGTTTATGCATGCACCTCAAGTAGCTCACTGGGAAGCAATACTGAGGATTGTTCGATATCTGAAAGGGACAGTGAACCATGGGATTCTATTCGAGAATCATGGACATTTAGAGATTCATGGATTCACGGATGCTGATTGGGCAGGGAACCCAAATGACAGAAAATCAACTGCTGGATATTTTACCTTTGTGGAAGGAAATCTTGTCACGTGGAGAAGCAAAAAACAGAAAGTGGTAGCCTTGTCAAGTGCAGAAGCTGAATTTCGATGGATTAAAAGTGGGTTGACTGAGATTCTGTGGCTGAGGAAATTGATGACTGAGTTGAACTTAAACTCACAGAAGTCATGTAAGTTGTTCTGTGATAATAAGGCGGCAATTAGTATATCTGAAAATCCAGTTCAGCATGATCGGACAAAACATGCCGAGGTGGATCGACATTTCATCAAGAACAATATAGAGGCCAAGACGGTAGAACTTCCTTTTGTGAGATCTGAAGATTAGTTGGCGGATATACTCACGAAAGCTGTCGATGCAAGAAGCTTCCATGAGGTATTGGGCAAGTTAAGTATCGGTAATCTCATTACTTAACTTGAGGGGGAGTGTTAGAAAGGAAAATATGTAAGTAAGGAAAATAGGTAAGTAAGGAAAAAAAATTAATTAGGGAATGAGTATTATGGCAAATCTTGTCAATTTTATGTAACCCTTGGCCTATTTAAAGGAGGCGTACCTATTGTAATTCTCTGAACAAGTTGAATGAATAATACTCATATCTTTCGACAGAAGAGTTCAAAACTATTTTAATATTCGTTTGAAACATTTATCTACAGATTTTTTGTGGGGGTCCTCCCCAGCTGCTGACGTGGCGTAACTACACATGATGACATGTTGTCTCGGATTCGATAAGATAGAATCGTGACCAACAAATTTTGAGACCATAAAGAAATAAATATAGACCAAAATAAACATGAAGGAAAATAATTTATTGAATTGTTACCCGTCCCTTTATTCCTGTAAAAGAGGATATTTTTCGTTCTTTTCAATAATTACAAGAAGGAACCCACATCCTAAGGCTAAGCGACGTGGAAAATAGCCACTGCTTTTTTATTCGAGTAATATATGCTCCTATAGATATGGAGGTTCCATATATGATTGTAATTTTTATATCATTCCAATTTCGAAATCATCGAGAGATGCTGAAGTTTGTGTAATTTAATTATAGCGAAATTCTATTTTATAATTACAAATGAAATTACAATTAAAAAGATATCACTCTATTATATATGGAGTATATAGTTAAACAGGATTTTTGCTTTGGATGGATTAGATCCTAGAAATCCTAAGCTAATAAATGTGATTCACAAATTATGTGCTTATTATAAAAAAAAGATTGCTTAGGACTTAGGAGGAACCCAATCACAATGACCAAACAATCGAAACCAAAAATTCGAATTGCACTTCTTTAATATTTTTCTCTTTTTTCATTTCCCCCTCTCGTTTCTACATATCTTTCTTATTTCCCTTTTTTCTAGCATCTTCCTATTTTCTCATTTTTTTTTCTGGCATATATAATTTGTTTTTTTTAGGGTAGAAGATTTCTGGAACAACGTAACTGTTGAGAATTGAACACGCACAAATCGACAACTAAGAAGCGATGAACGTAAAACACACCAAGGACTTACGTGGTTCGATCAATGTGATCTACGTCCACGGACAACAAAACGAAACTTTATTCACCTCACTATCAAGATTACACAAACTCAATCGAGCTCTATTCTCACCGTGAATCAATAAGCTAAACCGCAAGAAGCTTTCTAAAACAAAGTGAACGAGAGAGAGTGAATGATTGAGTTACAATGTGTGTGTGTAGATCCCCTTTTATGTGAATGCTATGCTACAGAAATAAAGAGAGAGAACAAACTTCCAGCTGTTACATCTTGTTCATCGACCTCCAACGGCTATTTTGAAGCTGACGTGGATAACTGATTTCCAACAGCTATCCCTTCTCTTGGAGTTGGGCCTCAGTCGCTTGAGCTCACCACTCCACCTTCTCCCTTATACACTGATCTCATCACATTCACAAGTTACACATAACTTATTTTTGCACAAACGAGAGATGATGTTTCTAAATTGATAGAATTAGACTTGACAACTAGGATTAGCTTCACTTAGTCAATGTCATTCAAAAAGATTAAACTTCAATTCGCTTTCCCTAATGCTCTTTATCCTATGTCGTTGTGAGCAAGTGATATCAAAATTCATGCAAGACAATTGAACACTCTAAAAAATCAATGAAGAAAGCGTTTTATCTTTTAAGTAAATTTTTCAAGCAAATGACAGTGATTCAAATTTCCATCATACCCTTAACTTCACCAACAAAACCACAATTCTAGGAGAACTTTACCAAACCTACTAAAATTGAAACTAGATTTCATTATAGGTTTGTTCACAAATTTATTACTCATGCATTAAAGCTTGACAAAAGCACACACAAAAACTGCGCTACCAACACCACACACTAAACAACCCTCTCCTCACATTTAGACCTTATTTGCCCTGAAGCAAGTTAGTTTAAACTTTAAAGTGTAAAACATGGAAAACACCAACAAAAATCTGACATCCTTACAGCTGAGCGTTGTTGCTCGAGAGCAAGTAGATCAAGTGTAAAATGGGAGATTAACACACAAACTAAGGGCAAGAAACAACAACAAAAAAACAAAAGGAAAAAAAACATAACAAGTATTTACGACACGACACGCACATTGCCTCATAATCTGGCCCGATCTCAGACTCGTGTGCTGGCTCGACGCTCCTTCACCTCCCCCACTGGTAGTTGCAATTTGTTAATTTGATTAATAATCAAACAAATTCGTATTTAGAAATCATAATATTTTCTTATAAATAAGCAAGAACAAGAATCAAGAATGAAGTGATCGAATTTGGAACAAGGAAATCGAATAAAACTGAATCCAAATTAAAATCAAATTAACCAAATATATTCCATAAATTACTTGTATATAAAAATAAATTTAAGAAACTAATAAGTGAAAATCCACCTATCAAATGGGGCCCAACACAAAAACACACCCCATTTTTTGTCCTCAGAAACAGATAGTAACAAAAACAACTTGACAGCTTTGTATTCAAATGATAGAACTAACTCTGTTTCCGTCGTTAATAAGATCAATCCCAACAACCTAAGACACAAGAAGCAGAAACACAACACAGCCTTCAGCAACCACATGCAAAATGCTAACCAATTCCCTCCGCAGCATCAGCACAGGACGATTTCCATAACCAATCATCACAGGAAACCTGCATCTGCTATCCGAGGGGTCCTCGCGAGCCCCGAGAAATCGCAATCCCACTCATTCTGATCCTTCAGCTGGTAGTACATGTTGAACGCGTACGACGCCTTCCCCTGCACTCTTAAATGATTGCACGACGAGCCGTAGCCCAACGCCGTGCAATCAGACAGGCTGCAGGCGTAGTCCACATTTTTCGCCAAATCCCACTCCACATCCTTGGCGCGTGGGTCCAACACGCACCACCGCCTCATCATATAACCCACCCCCTGCACGGCCACGAGCCCCCTGTTCTGCTGCGAGCCCGAGAGATCGAGCTCGTATTTAGGCTCACTGTCAAACTCGAATATCCCCTAGTGTCGCTCGAAGCTCCCTGGGTCGATGCTCTTGGCATCCTCATCGATCAGGCTGAATAGATACACATCTATTCGGCCTTTTCGCTGAGGCGTGCCCTGTCCACTCATCACGTGCTCGATTAGACCCTGATTGAACCTCTTAGCACTCTGTACATTTGCATGCCTGTCGCCATCAGTGGGCCATCCCACTTCACCTACCATGATTTTCATATCTGTTGTGGTCAAGCAGGGTATCCAGATTCGCATCAAACACGTTAGTGTAGATGCTGTTTCCGTGCCGGAGCAGCTTGTTGGAGCCGTCGAAGAAGGCGAAGTCGAGGGGGAAGTACACGTTGGCGTAGAGGCTGAGGAACGGGTAGATGTTGACGACGAAGGGGCGTTGTTGGAGTAGAGGTACTGGATGATCTGAACCGTTAGATCACGTATCTCAGGGCGGATGGGACCGGGTTGGAGTCCGGCGAGTTGTAGATGTCGGCATTGAAGGGAACCGTGGCCTTGATGTTCGATCTGAGGCCGGCGTTGTTGATCGCTTCCTGGATGTTCTTCAGCGCCGGAAGCGTCTGGTGCAAGTAGGTCCCGTTGTAGGTCTTCAGGAAAGGCTCGTTTCCAACGGTTACGTACCTTGAGACAAGATCAATTAGTTAGTTTAATTAATGATACCCTCTCCATGCCACCCATTCTTTTTTACACTCATTTTAGAAAAATAATAAATAGTTAGAGAGAGTAAAGTAAGTCAGAATAAAATGGAGAATGACTCTTCTGTATATTATTCTCTCTCTTACTTTACATTTTCTTCACTTTAATTATCTACCATTATTATTTTTTTCAGAATGAGTGCAAAAAAAGAAGCATGACATTTGTTATGGGACGGAGGAATATTTAACGTTATGCTTGAATTTTTATCTACTTGATGTTGACGCCGCCGGGGTGGGCGTAGGCGGTGACGTTGGCGTAGACCCAGGAGCCGGCGGCGGTGGTGTCGGGGCTTATCTCGGCCAGCATGTTGTTGGGGACGGCGAGCATGACCTCGATGGGGGTGCCGGATAATACGTCCAAGATGGTGTCGTCGGCGTCGAAGAGCTTCACCTTGTTGAAACCATTGGCTTTCAGCATATCAACGACGCTCGAAGGAGACAATAGGTGTGTTGGCGTTGTGCCCCAATTCACTCCCACGCTAGTGCTACTACTGCTTGGTGATGATGCTATCGTCATCACACACAATAAAATTACCACATTTTGATGATGATTTGACTGTGTGATTTTCTCCATCTTGATTTTTTTTTGGTGGCTGTTTTGAGAGGATTGTGTTGAAATAAAATGGGAGAATTGATTCTTGAGTTTCTTAATTCTGTTATTCAGTTATGCATGCAATTGCAAGGAGAGCCACTGAGAAATGTGTGTGAATTGAATAATGATGATAATAGAGTGTAAAGTTGAACATGACAATCCCATGCAAAGGTACAATCTCTGATGCTCAATTTGACTATGCCACGATTAAATCATGGCACTCTCTCTCCATCTCTAGATTTAAGATTTTGATAGTATCATCTGTTGATTTTTAGCGTTACATTATTTCTAGTGTCTGCTTTTAACAAAAATCAAATACTTATAGAGCGTTCGGTTTGCAAGATTAGATCTCATGATTATAGGGGTGCGTTAGGGTGACACACTCTTAAAGTGACAACGTGACAATAAGTAACAAGCAATCTGCAATACATATGCAAGCAATATGTGATACATAGACAAGCAATTCGGCATATGGTTCCAAGCAATATGAGATACGAAATCAGAGGACTATAGTGACACCAAAGTTAAAATGACAATCTAGGCAAGCAATCTGCAATACATAAGCAAGCATTCTTGGCATATGGTTTCAAGCAATCTGCGATACGAAGCCAAACATAATCAAGTAATCTACGATACATAGACAAGCAAGTCTGCCACGTGGCAGGCTGATGTTGAATCTGCTCCTAAATCTAACGGTTGTCTTTGGTAGTACAGTGTCATCTTAAATGGTGTTGTCATCTTAACATAATCCCATGATTATATTTGTATTGTATTTAGTTCATGAGATTGAATCATAGATTGATAGTCATGTGATAATTAGTCATAGTCAACCCCCGCCTATTAAATAATCTCACAACTTAATCTTATATTATATCTTGCTACTATTTTATCTAGTAAACCAAACACCACCTCACGCTATTAGCATCAATTATTGTAGAAGTTGTGGTGTTGGTTAACAGAGCATTCGTACAAAAGCTAAAATAAGTTGTTATGAACAATTTGGATTTGAACTTCGTGGAACCATTTCGATGTCGGGGTCAAAATAGCTACCATGAGTAGCCGAATAGATAATCAAAATACAAACACCAATTGAGTACGTATTAACACAGGGGTGTTGATTTGAGTATAGACGTGATTTCTTGAGCATCTAATAATATTATGTAAGTTTTTAATTGATTTAAATCCAAAAATGCTCTTTCCACCCCAAATCTTCCTTTCTCCATTCACTTTGAATTTCGTACAATGTTTAACCTTTTATTTATTTTTTCATAAACTTTTTTCTATAAGTTGATATTCCAGTTAAGATTTGTGTTTTTTTTTTTGGTTCCAACTTTTCCTCCCTTAAAAGCATGTTTGTTGGAGCGCTGGCATCGAAGAGCAAGTCGTTACGCACTATCTATCTTTGCACCTTATTTTGGTGTAATTTAACATATGTTAATTTTTGTTTGGGATCCTCGGTCTATAATCTTCATTTTTGGAGAAATTACTTTCATGTCACGTGTTTATTTTGATTAAATTTAACTTGCTATTGCTCGGCTACTCCAACATATCCTATTCCTACATGTACATGCTCTGCCTCGGCCTTGATTCGTCTCCGTCCCATCCAAGTGGCGTGCTCTGCCTCGGCCTCGAGTCGTCCTAGACCACCAATCAATCCACGGACATCAGAGCATCCATAATGGGGCACCCTATAGAGCGCCCTATCCTCCGCCACATCAGCATTTTATCCTCCATCCCATTCACCTGCAGTGGGACGCCCTATAGCCCGTCCTATAATTTTAACTCCTGTTTTGTATTTATTTTTTATTTTTTATGTTTGCAAATATATCAATTAGCAAGAATAAATATAAAAACAGCCCAAATTAAAGGTAAATCCTATTAGTATTTATTTTTTATTTTTTATATTTTATGCTTGCAAATTTGGAAAATTGTCAGAATTCATTATTGAATTTAGAGGGAAATTGAAATGGGGAAGAGAGTGGAGTGAAAGATGTGAAATGAAGTAAAAAAAATTGGTGATATATATATAAGAAAAAACAAAAAAAATGAAAATGTGTGCATCGTCCGGACCTATCCTCCTTACCCCGCAATGGGCGGAGGATAGGCCGGAGGATGCAAAAAATGTTTCATTGTCCGTGGAGGATGCATAGGGCGCGGAGGATGGAAATCGCATACGGCGTGGAGCTACAGTGGAGGACGATGGGGCGGTGTTACGGACGTTCTCCGTAACGAGGCCGGATGGCTAACTTCTCGGAGAGATAAGGTGATCGAACCTTCGACGTGCTCGAAGGAAAGCTCACGAATTGCTGATTTTCGGACGTTCTCCGATGAACAACAATTTGGAAACGAAATATGATATTCTTGTTACTCAAGACAAGTTTGTGGAAAATAATATATTCATTGAATGATTAGAATGATAACAAGCTCTCCTATTTATAATACTAGAATACTACTACTCTAACTTATTGAACAAGAAAACAAAGATATGGAAAAGATATGGTGAAATAAAAGATAACTACATAGAATAATATCTTAAGGATATTCCCTAATAATATGTAGAGGATGATCGTATCAACTCCCCCACGGTTGAAATCCACCTTGTCCTCAAGGTGGGAACCACGAACCATTGACGAGAGTTGAAAGCAAAAGCTTTAGCTAGGCGTCTCCTCCCGGATCAAACACATATCGAACAGCTGAATGTCTCCCTTTTTCACCCTTGTCAAAAATCAACAAAGGAGACCCAATGTTGTCGGCAGAATTCCATGCCAAAATGAAAATCTTGTTCACGCCTCTCAGAATGCTCAAACATGGCGTGTCATTGCGCGGAGGGATCAACCTTGCATCGGTATCGAGCGAGGTTGATCGATGAATCATACTTGTAACCTCACCTACATTCCAATCCATATAGACACAAGCCATTACGGGCAAACTCGTGTAAGAACCATCTCCTTTCTTACCCACTTCTTTAGACTTTAATCTCAGCTCATCCATTTCTACTATAAGGTCCGATTTTGTTGTCTCAAGTGCAGCCTTATACTCAACTATAATATTCTCAATCTCCATCATCTCTTCTCCTTCTTGTATATTTGTTACCCATTTTTTCTTCATTGAGCTCGGGATAGCAGCTTGTGGATGCAGATTAGACACCGCAAATGGTGTTGTCACGGGCAGTGAGTGCAAGGGCTGGAAAGGTCCCGGAGCGGCGTAGGGTAGCAGCTCCAAAGGCGGTAAAGGACTCGGCCGCTGCAGCTGGCGATCTGATTGGGGCAGCGGCGGCGACGGTTGGTAATTTTGGTTGGGCTGCTTTGCCGAAATGGTTGCTGTCAGAGGTGATTCCAAACATGAAGGCTGGCGAGTCGCAGGTTGATCCGATTGCTGAAATACGAGCGGCCGTCGCTGGATCGATGGGTTTCCCTGAGGTGGTTGGAAATCCGGCCTAAGATTTATAGACTCGGTGGTGCTGTGTCGCGGTGGAGCCAATGAGACATTGGGGTATAAACCCGACTGCCCACGAGAAGCCATAGTATTTCTCGATGGAGGGTATTTTAGCGTCCGGTGCGACGAAGAAACAACTGGCTCATCGGGCTGCGATAATGATCGGAATTTGCTCACTCGGTCATCTGTGGCATCGACATGAGTTTCCTTCCTGTCCCATACCTCCAACAAGTGATCTAACTCTGCATTAATCGGTTCCTCCGCTATGATTGCTGAACGAGGCTGCCGAGACGCGGGCCCTCTAACGGAATACCTTCTGGGAAAGGTGTACAGCGGCGCCGCTGTGTCACGCGCCGTGTAAGGTTGATTCCGACGTGAGTTAGGGACATGGGCCAACGGCTGATCATACACCGAGACCTCGTTGAAGGGGCGTTGCCTTGGTGTCTCTCGATAGACAGGTGGGTCCCAACAGGTAGGTCGGCGCTTGGGCGGTGATGGCGAGTACATATCTAGCTCGTAGGATGAAGAATACTGATATGCAGTGGTCCGACGGGTCCACGGTGGGTCCCAGTTGTCGCGACGACGAGTCTGCCTTGGCTCCCGGTTGAACGGTTGCCGTGCTAAATTGTCCACCCGTCGATCCAAGTTGTCGAAGCGAGCATTCAACTTTTCAAACCCTAAAGTGATTGGGTCGACAGAAGACTTCCCGGATTGATCTCTTTGGTCCGGTTGATAGTCGCCGGTGTTGGGGTGTCGCGGCGGGCAGATCTGCAGCGCCGGCGTCGCCTCCCTCGTCGGCAGTTCCGACGTATATTGGCCATAGTGTGTTGACGTCATGAGTACGGTGGAGTGGATTAGATGCGGTTGTGATGGTAGTGCTGTGGCTGTTTTTTTTTTTTTTTTTTTTTTTTTTTTGGGAAATATAGATGAACGAAGATGAAGGATGAGTACGGGATGAAAGCACCAGTTGTTACGGACGTACTCCGCAACGACTCCGTGATCTTCCTTCTCGACGGAACAACGAACAATTCCAACGACAACCTCGCGGAATTGATCGAGAAATTTGCTGAGTAGTGGACGTATTCCACACGACAGCAAAGAAGAGAAACGATTTGCTTGTTTCGCAAGATAGGTTTTTAGGGAAAATATTTCATTCATTGAATGAATAAAGTGATAACAATAACTCCTATTTATAATGCTACTATACTACTACTCTAACTTATTGAACAAGAAAACAAAGATATGGAAAAGATATGGTGAAATAAAAGATAACTACATAGAATAATATCTTAAGGATATTCCCTAATAATATGTAGAGGATGATCGTATCAGGCGGACAATGCATAGGGCGGGCTATCGTCCGCCCCACTGTGGATGCTCTCAGAATCGAAGCATACATGTGGAAGCTCTCAGAATCGAAGTGTACATCTTCAGCTTAGGCCAAGCCATGGAGTTGTAAAGGAAGATAATGAATTGGTTGTTGGGCTTAGAACTAATTATGTGTTATTAGGCTAGGCCATTTTTTTTAATTTATCTAATAAAAGATGTCACATTTTTTTCATAAATATTTTCTCAAATTAATATAAATATACTATTTTCTCTCTCCACATAAACCATTTTTTTTAGTTTATCTAATAAAAGATGGCATATTTTTTTTATAAATATTTTCTCACATTAATATAAATATACTATTTACTCTCTCCACCTAACACACTATTTTCTCTCTCCACCTAACACACTAAACAATAGTATCTTGAAAAATCTCGTATCATTCTTCAACTACGCCATCTATTATGAGGGAGTATTACCGATCATCCTTTTTTTCTTTCCTTTTTTTTCTTTTTTAGAAAAGTTCGGTGGAATTTTTTTTCAGTCATCCATAAATATCAAATAAAATCATTCAAATCATAAATTCTAAAAGAGAATACCATTTGCATTCAAATTCTCAACAAGTAAGCTACAGATATGGAACTCCAGGTATTTAATAGCTGTAATAATTGGCTAAAACGCAGGAAGAATTGAATAAATATTAAATATCACTAAACCACAAAAATCAATCTCTATAAAAAAATACTACTACTAAAAAAAGAATAGAAAAAAATAATTCAACTCAGTGGATTAAATAAGTAATCGCGAGCGCAACAAGCATGAGGATGTAAGCAATTCCCTGATCAATCGCAGTGCCTACATTACCAAATCCACAGATATCAGCAAATCTTCCATTTAAAAACCTCAACAAATACTGTACAAATTAAAACAAACACAAACTCACCATCGCTGGAAGGCGCCGGCGCAGGTGAAGGAGCGCCGCCCTGCCCGGCGGCGAATTGAAAAATCGCCAACAGTATAATGGCAATGATCGGAAGGCCGACGAAATTCCTCATGGCAATCGAAGTCGGATTACGAGCAAAAAATCGAGAAGAAATTTGGGGATCTGACGACGACAAGGGAGAGGGAATATTAATTTTTGGAGAAAGAATAATGTTTGTTTAATTAGAAAATAGGAGTGGGAAAGGGGTATATATATATATATATATATGGAACGTTAGTGGAAGATTCTAAATTCGATGCCGCGTTTTAGTTTGAATAAAATTTTGGTAAAATAAATTCGTGAGGAAAGCACGTCTTCTATACAAGGCAACAGGATAGTCAATCCAGGCCTACTATACCTCATATTTATGATTTTTCTCTTAAAAGTTAAAACCCATTTAATTTTTTTTTTATTTTATGTTACCAAGATTTTAATAAATAGATATCACAATAAAATAAAACGAAAATAAGATTTTCCCTAAAGAAATATAGTAAATTAATATAACGAGTCTTGGAAAACTTGACCTAAATTAATTATTAAAAATTGTGAAAGTCGTTAAACACAACTAGAATCGTTGTCCTTACCTTTGTAGTAGTATTTGTTTTCAAAAAATATATACTTCTATTAATATAATTCAACAAAATTTGACCGGTACAAGGATACAAAGTCCGATTCTTCTCTTTCAACTTGAGATAATTGTTCTAGAATGAATTTTATTAATATCTTTTTGCACTAGTCCTAATTTGGGGGAAGTGAATAAATTATTAAGAAATATTTTCTTCGCTAAACTAATAATCAAATATACGATCTACCATGAATAGCTATCTCGATATATATTCTTAATTATGAGTTACTAGCATAACTGAAAGAAATCTTCTCATATCACATTAGGTTTCCTTATTTTAGTGTCTCAAAATCATTCTCTACAATTGGAATATATTTTCTCTGATTATGTGAAAATATATTTTCTCTACTTAAAACTTGATTTTGTTATCTCCATAAAAGAGTGATCCCAAATTTTTATGTAAAGTGTATCCATATATTTCAATCAGAACCCGCCAATATCCGGCTAAGATTCATTAACTTTTTGTATTAAAATTAACTTTAAAATGAATATGGTGAAGCACACATTAGCTTCTTTTAGCCTAATTGGCATGAACTTGAAACTGTGTTTTTCTCCTGATTTGGTTGAATAATAAATTAGAAAAAATCATTATTTTTAATTAAAATGGATATATTGTACTAGTACATTATAATTCATAATGTATCAAATTGTGCTCAATATTAAGATGTGTACTATAAAGTGGACAAGTACCAAAAACACGTATTCGCTACTAGTTTTCATGTTGTATTGTGACATGTGAATATTGGCCTAATTGGGTTAAAGTTCCCTCAATAAATTGGAATTCCACCTAATATATTAGCTCGATTAAATCAGAGTGAAAAGTTTTGGTTCGGTCAATTTTATACTTTATGTTTCGTATTTAATTTTTCTTGTTCTCCTTCTTATTTCTATCTTCCTGTAAATAATAGGGAGTAACTCCTACTTAAAAAAAATCTTTCAAATTCAGGTTTAGTGACACTCATATCTTCTCACATTATACACTTTATATTTTAGGCAATAATACTTGTCAAAATTTATGGCTGCAAACGTCAAGGGTTCTATGTTTTTTTTGGAAGGACATCAAGGGTTCTATTAAGTTTAGAAGCTTTAAAAAATAAATAGTATCAATTTTACCATTTTAAAATAAATGTATAGTGCTTTTACCATAAATTTATAATGCCAGGGGAATGATCAATTGCTAACTCATCATTTAATTGCTAACTACAACTAATTTAAGATCATAGGATTTTAGAAATCTTGTGGTTTATAATTTGCCATGTGTAATTTAGTTTTTCATTTTTTTAATATTAAAAAGATAATAACAACTATCAAATTTAGGGTTCAGAAACACAATGTCAATACAGTGTATGAAATACATCAACACAAAGACATGACAATGTCAATACAATTTCATATTGACATTGTACAATCATTGTATTGACATATTATGTGTCGTGTATTGATATAAAGCTATTAATGAAATTTATGAAAATTTTTGAATTTTTTTTCAAATTTTTACATCGAAACATATGCAAGTGAGATCTCGTTAGAATCCTTATGAAATTATCTTTAATTGATATATGTGCGAAAAAAATAATTTAAATCGAGAAAGTTATATATGTTTTAAAGTTATGAGATATTTTTCAAAAGTTAGTTACAACTAATTTGTTGTAAAATTGACTTTAATACCCTCATTGATCGTATTTACATTCCGGGGCTGATGATCTATGCCCTTGATTTGAATATCTAATGGCTATTATTTAATTGTAGTTAATAATTAAATATTGAGTTAGCAATATAACACTCCCCACTTTTACCATGTATTAAGTATATATAGATTGTTTTTGTATGTTTAAAATCATAACAATGGTTAATTTTTTTATTCAAACAGTGTGAGAGCTTATTTCAGTAACATATGGAGTTAAACACCATAGAGTGATAGAGTCCAAAATACACGGTAAAATAACTTGAAAAACTTTTACCTAAGCATCAATTACAGAGCATGTGTAGTAGTACACCTGGGAAAATATTGCAGTCATCGTTCACACATTCAATTCTCGAAAAGAGCTTTCACTTCAGCAGGATTCACTTCGTCTAGGCTTGGCGGATTCCACTTGGGATTCTGATAAAAGACAGACATCAGAGATGGACTTAAACATTGGTACAAGACTCACTCGGTAGTTAAACGCTTCAGTTTGGTTCGCTACGCATGTTTGCTGTACTAGCGCAACAAAACAATAATAAACATAATGCCAAATATGTTGAATTAGTGTGCTTACTACAACTGTTAATTGATTAATGATATAAGGAAGTGAAGTTTGCAAGTAACTGAACAATTAATCACTGCACATTAAGTAGATTCTCTCGATGTCCCATGATTCTTATGGTAATCTGCTTTCAATCAATCTTGAGATAGGAATGAGGTCAGTACTAGTTACATATTAAGGACAATCATTCAGATATAGAGGGGTGTCAATATCCAATGCATAGGATTAGGCAACGGAGGCTGATAGTAACTTGGATATGTAAGATGACTAGTATATTGAGGTGGTGTTCGGTTTCCTAGATAAAATAGTACTACCAAGATATAATCTAGGATTGAGTTGTGAGATTATTTTAGTCACAGGGTGTTAGCTATGACTAACCGTCCCATGATTATCCATCTAGAATTGAGTTGTGTGATTGAATCTCATGAACCAAACACACTACACATTTAATCTCGGGATACAATCTTGAAAACCGAACACCCCATGAAGATGAGTATAATTGAAACTCCTGGGAGTTTGTAGCGATTACACCAATCAGAAGAGAGTTTCTACTTATTAACCAGGTGCAAAGCATATTAAAGAAAACATGGCATCATTCACCTGATCTTTGTCCACTAAGACAGCCCGCGAGAAATCATTTCGAAGAGACGACCTTATTGCAATTCCATATTCAGTTTTCATAACACCAGTCAGCTGGAAAGAGACAGTAACAAGACGAAAGCAATGAGGAAATATGTTAAATAAATATGTACTAGATCAATGTCTGAGTAAGCAAACAAGCTTTTCTTTTCTCCCTACGAAAGAGGGCTGACGGGGGTATGAAAAGTAAGGCCACTACCTTGGATAACTCGTCATTATGTTGCCTTGAGCAGACGAAACTCTTGAAAAATGCTCATTTGTAAGGCAAAGAGAAAAGGGGCCTCCTTTCTTGAGCCCTTGCAAGGCATCCTTTGCCCACTCTGACACTGTGGCAAAAAGAAGAATGAAAACGCACATTAAACTATTTCCCTGGAGGAACAGAAAACAAACTATTTGAGGGGAAAAATAAAATGCATGTTAAACATTCAAAGACGAGAAAAGAACAGAGGGATTGGAGCTTACCCAGTGAATCATCACTTAGCTGATGATTTTCCAGCTCCTTGATAACCTCCTTCACAGATTTGTTACTTCTAAAGGTTGAAATTATCCGGGGTAAAAGCAACTTCAGACGAGGTTCCGACTCCGGGTTTGTGCTATATTTTTCCAACAGTATTCTGATGTCCTGATCAGGGTCCTCAGAACTACATTGTGTAATAGACAAATTAGAGAATTTAATGAAGGGCACTAAAAAGGTAGTAGTGTTTTTCCTAGAACAATCTGTCCTCTAGATGAAAAAACAGAAGGAAAAAAACAAGATGCAAAACCACATAGATATCAAATGAGAAACATGGCAATTTTCAAACCTTTGCATCTCAATAGTGTTAAATGATCTAGAAGGTTCCTAAATTTGACTAGAAAATGGGATTACACACTCGTGACCCTGAAGGCAGAAACAGAAGTATAAATTCTAATCACATGTTGAACATGTTAGAAGTTAAAATTATAAGCAATTTTCAGTGTAACAGTCTTTATCTTATTGAGACAAACATACAAAGTGGTTGCCAGGAGATCGTCCTTTAGTGCAGCCAAGCTCCCAGAAGGCACATAATGAGTTCACAGACCAACATACAGAGCATCGGCTGGCGTTGATACTCTATTTCCAGTCAATGCAAGATAGGCCCCTGAAAAACGGAAAGGGATAAGAAACATAATGGTTAAAAGGATAGATCATGAAATGAAGAATCCCCAATTCATATCATGATAAAATGGATTGTCTTAGTTAATTTATATATGAATGTAAAAATAAAAGTTTTATCATGAAGCATACACCATGGCCTTCAAAATTCAGTCAAAAGCTTTTAACAGAAATGAGTCAGACTGGGGATTCCCATATGTAACCAATTACAAACCAAAGGACTGACCTACTGCTCCTTCTCCAGGACTTTTTGCTGCTATATACGCAAAACCAACATCTGGAAATAGGCCAATACCATTTTCTGGCATAGCAAGGGCTGTTTTCTGAGACAAATGATACACAACAATAGATACTTTAGATCTTCATCTAATATGCAGTGGTATCAGCTAGGATGTGCTAGAAAATCAATTACCTCAGTTATGAGCCTGTATCGACCATGACCAGATAGTCCAATGCCAAATCCCATTGTAATACCATCTGTGAAGCAGATATAAAGCTTTTTGTACTCAAATATTTTGCATATCAGGGAATATTCCGCAGTAAAGACCTAACAATCAGCTCAAAATGATGAGTGACT
Source organism: Salvia splendens (assembly GCF_004379255.2). Taxonomy (NCBI): domain Eukaryota; kingdom Viridiplantae; phylum Streptophyta; class Magnoliopsida; order Lamiales; family Lamiaceae; genus Salvia; species Salvia splendens. Next base: position 14,997,407 of record NC_056036.1, on the reverse strand, counting down.
TTTTTTAGAAGGACATTACAAGGAAAATAATTTAATGGATTTATGTAACTCAACAAAATGCTTCTACCAAAACACATCCCTAGACGCAAGAGTTTATCCATATTGGACTGAATACAATCTTTGCATTATGTGAATTAGTAAGTGCACACCAATCAAAGAAATTTAAGACAGGGCAAGAAACTTATTCCAGAGTCAATGCCCAATGGCATGATCATACAAGTTCATTGACTCTAAATGGAAACTTCCATCTGATTTTCATAAATTCATTAGGAATTTCAACTGCTTCATTTTATGAGATAAACCAATGCTTTTGAATTCATGGTACAAAGTTGCAAGTGTCTGCATATGTGGCATACACGTGAAACCTGCATACAAACAACTAAGTTGACAATAAACTATCACCTCACTGAAACACTCTTAGTGCCTGATAAGTATTACAAGTAGCATGCAATCCGTTGCAAGTCGTTTAGATGGAGCAGTTATCAAGAATCAGAATATGCTTTCATAACATTCAAAATAATTAGATACACATGCTCCTATGGTTATTATTTATCAATTTTCCACTTTTGGATGCTACAAGACCTTGATTTTTGTTGTAATCTCCTTCACCTCACCACCTGCAAACGAAGTAGTTAACTAAAAGTCTCAGCTGCCAAATCCAGATTCCAGCCAAAAGGTTGTCCACGATTTATACAACCACAAATCAGGAGGGAAAAGGAGAGGTTCGAAGACAGCTAATTTCCATGTGGATTGCACACAACAAAACTGTAAGGTCAGTCACGCAACAGATAGTTGATGACAATAGAGAAACCTTTTGGACAAGAGGAGTGGATTTGTCCTTTTGAATTTCAGCAGCAACAACCTTAATATCCATTCCTGCATTGATCATGAATGTTTACCCTCAAAAACTTTCCAATACGGCAGTCCAAACTAATATGTAAATATTGATGAGCAACAGCTCTATGACTATGGCCTGCTGAGAAAGCGCGAAATGAACTGCTTTCAACCAAGACACACTTCACTCTCGGATCCGATTCCCATTCATCAAGGTAACTCTTATATTTGACGTCCATATCTACATATAATTCAAATTAACACCACAATTAGCAACCATTAACATCTGCCACCAATGAAGTGCACTCGAGTTAACAAACTAAATCAGTACACAAAAATAATACTACTACTACTCTAAATCAGAAAACACAAGTTTAATAATGAGGCGAAACCTAAGTTCATGGCATTAAGAGCTTTGGGGCAGTCGAGAGTGATGGGTGCGACGCCGTTTTGGAGCACATTTCCCCTGACGAACTCATCGGCCATAACTGCAAAGGTTCGCACGCTTGAGTCGCGGATACTTTGCCATTTTAGTCGCTTGGGAGTATTTAAATAAGAGGGAGCATCATTTTTGGTCAACGAACAAAATATCATTTTAGGTCCGTGAACTTTGAGTTAGTATCATTTGAGGTACTTTTTACTATTTCCAAGTTTTTTTGGACGAAAATACTCTCGATACCTTAAAGTGTATATACTTTTAATAAATTTATCATATACCCATAATTTTTTATAAATATCTTTACAATATATTTTTGACAAATTTTCTAAATATAATTTGACCTTAAATATTATCACTTAATTTTGTGACATGCAACTAAAATTACTTCTTCAATTTTTTATATTATTTTTTTGTAAAATTGAATAAAGAACTTTTCTTTAATAATAAAAAATTGAATTAAGATCTTTTCTTGTCACAAAATTAAATGATAATATTGAAGGTCAAATTATATTTAGAAAATTTATCAAAAATATATTGTAAAGATATTTATAAAAAGATCTTTATTCAATTTTTTTATTATTAAAGAAAGTTCTTTATTCAATTTTTAAAAAAAATAATATAAAAAATTGAAGAAGCAATTTTACTTGCATGTCACAAAATTAAGTGATAATATTTAAGGTCAAATTATATTTAGAAAATTTGTCAAAAATATATTGTAAAGATATTTATAAAAAGATCTTTATTTAATTTTTTATTATTAAAGAAAGTTCTTTATTCAATTTTTAAAAAAAATTAATATAAAAAATTGAAGAAGCAATTTTACTTGCATGTCACAAAATTAAGTGATAATATTTAAGGTCAATTTATATTTAGAAAATTTGTCAAAAATATATTGTAAAGATATTTATAAAAAGATCTTTATTCAATTTTTTATTATTAAAGAAAGTTCTTTATTCAATTTTTTAAAAAAATTAATATAAAAAATTGAAGAACCAATTTTACTTGCATGTCACAAAATTAAGTGATAATATTTAAGGTCAAATTATATTTAGAAAATTTGTCAAAAATATATTGTAAAGATATTTATAAAAAAATATGAGTATATGATAAATTTATTAAAAATATATATACACTTTAAGGTATTGAGGGTATTTTCGTCCAAAAAAACTTGGAAATAATAAAAAGTACCTCAAATAATACTAACTCAAAGTTCACGGACCTAAAATGATATTTTCAAAGTTCACGGACCTAAAATGATACTTTGGCAAAGTTCGTGGACCAAAAATGATGTTCCATCTTAAAAAAAATTAATATAAAAAATTGAAGAAGCAATTTTACTTGCATGTCACAAAATTAAGTGATAATATTTAAGGTCAAATTATATTTAGAAAATTTGTCAAAAATATATTGTAAAGATATTTATAAAAAAATATGAATATATGATAAATTTATTAAAAATATATACACTTTAAAGTATTGAGGGTATTTTCGTCCAAAAAAACTTGGAAATAGTAAAAAGTACCTCAAATGATACTAACTCAAAGTTCACGGACCTAAAATGATATTTTCAAAGTTCACGGACCTAAAATGATACTTTGGCAAAGTTCGTGTACCAAAAATGATGTTCCCTCTTTAAATAAAGGGATATGAATAAATCAGAATTGCTTAGGATTATTTAGGGCACTTCCAAGATTACTTCGAGGTATATATATTCCAACTAAACTCAAAAACAATATTTCCAAGGCTAAAATTCAGCCTCTTATCCAGGACCAAAATATATATAGTTTATTAGTACAAAAATACAATAAGAGTGTCCAGAGATCCCAGGCTCCCTATTGCAGAGGAACGATGCGCTGGGGCGGGGGGAATGAGCCGCGGCGCAGCCCGGAATTTTTTTTTTCTTTCTATTTTTGGTGTTTTTTTGCCTATAAATAAAACTCATTCCCCTCATTATTTTGACACTATTCCAACTCTCTCTCTCTAAATTTTTCTCTAGTCCATTTCCAAAAAATGGATGATTCGTGGAATAAAGCGTGAGATTCTCTGGTTCTGGTTCAAGAGGTGCAGTGGGAAGCCAACGAGGACGCGGCACGGGAGGAGGCAGCGGTCCCTTCATGTAATACACGAATATTTAGTTTTCAATTTTTATTTATTAAATTAGCAGTTTTTTTCTAATTATTTTTCAGTTCGATAATTTTAATTCTAATTGAATTAAAATATACAAACAATTGAAAAATAATGTGATTTGTGGCTTGGGAGTGTCCACTATTGCCGTGGACACTTTTTTTTTGTGCCCGTAGACAAAAAAAGGTAGCTGTCCACCAAAGTTTTTTAATGCCGGTAGACAAAAAAAGTGACTTGTCCACCTAAGTGTCCACAATATTGTGGACACTCTAATAGTAACAACTAAGCGATGTTGATTATACAAAAAAGTCCGCACTCGAATTATGAGTCTAGCACCTCTCTATTCTACTATGTTTATTAGATGCTACTCCAACACACACTATGTATATCCTCAACCTTTAACAAATCTATTGTTTGATGTAAATCTTTATTGGAGATGCATGCAAATCAATGATACAGCACCATCTTGTAACAAAATTTACAATTCTTTAATATGTAATGACATGATCAACCAGCTCCTCCTGTAAATCACCTCCTCTGAAAGTTGAAGGATTTGATGGCAAAGGCGAAAATAACGCCAAATAGCAGGCAGAAACCGGCCACCATGGTTCCTGCAATGCCGATGTAATCATGTCTGAACCCGAATACATGCTTGAGCAAGGCCCTTGTTGGCATCGTTTCGACTCCATCAGAGAGTTTCACCGGTGCTTCAATATCAGAGAACTGGGAAGCAACGAGCCCGTATAGACTCCAAGCCACAGGGTTTGCCCAATAATACCATCTCCACCACACTGGAATTCTCTGCAGTAGTTTCATGTACCAGAGTTGTGAATTTCATATTTATCGTGTGGGATCATCTTTCATGTAAGTAATGATAACCGAGCTGCAAATAATCAGCGCAGAAAGAGCAAAAGAATTTGGCTCTGTTACCTTATGAGGAATCATGAATCCGCTGAAGAGATTCCACAGCATGTAGAAAGGGGCAGCGATGATGGCGGCCACATTGTGGTTGGGTGTCACTGCAGTAGTCATCATGCCGTAGAAGGTGAAATACAACATGGTGAAGTACATAAAAAAGATGTACCACACAAACTTTGTGGCTGTCCACTCGAACGAGGCCATTGAGTAAAAAATGGTGCTGTAAATTAGTGCCTGAGACAGTACATAGGGAAACTCGATGGCAACCTGCAGTGGAGAAGCCGGCATTTATTGACTGGCTTAAAATCTAGGAAACTGAGATGAGTCTAAGAAGTAACAGAAGCAAAATACCTGAGCAAATGCAAATGGCAAAGCTGAATATGTTCCTGCTGCTCTCTCTCTATATGAAACAAATCTTTCAACAGAAACAACTGGTTGGACAGCAGTGGCGTTTGTAATTCCAATGAACAGCACTGCAGCATACATCGACCCCATAGCATTGAAAATGTCCTGCTGTGTTTCCCTATAATGCATTATAAAGAATGAATCTGTTAGAATATGGTGGATGTATAAGAAAGAAACAAGCAAGCTAGGTTACACTCATTTTCAACATAAACCAATTAAGAATCCTGGATAAATAACAGTTCATCAATTATGAATGCATAGCCCACGATAAAAAGATACTACTTAAGTTTAGGATATGAGAACGGCATTCAAATTTTAGAGGTGCCTAACTAGCGTCGCCTTCTAAATAATCATAATAATAGTAAGTGTCAAAGGTTAACCTTTTGGAACCGAAGTCCCAACAAATAGTTCCCAGCATCAGTGATATTATGACTGTGTAGAAGAACCGAACTGCAGTGTATTGTGGGTTTCGCCAGTAAGAGAGGTGTTGCTTCCAGAGGCAAGCCGCAAATTGATCAAAATGTGACCGGCAATACTTTGTAGGAAAATCAAGATCTTTCGAGTCAACTGTTGGCTTGCTTAATCTCTCAACCAAACGTTTATTAAACCTGAAACAAGCAAGAGGTACACAGTTATATGATTGCCACAAACATGAAGCACTCTAGGCAAAACTGTATCCCAGGTACATACTGATATAGGTCCGATTTTCTATAAAGTTCAGCAAAATCAACTCCCAGACGGGTTTCCTCTACTGTTGATGTAACCTCTAACATCCATGTAGATGGATTATATCCAGGCTTGATCTTCGGGACTCCATCAATTGCCTATACAACATATGTACAGGAAATCCACAAAGATTAAGTCGATGACAGCATTGCCAGATACAAATAGCAAATAGCAAATAGCAAATGGCAAATGTCAAACCTCAAAATACTCAATCAGTTTGGCAGACTTTGAACCAAGTGGACCAGCATAAATGAGTTCTCCTCCTCGCTTCATTAACAAAAGCTGCAGCATAAAGTGAGATCACTAGATTATCAGCAACAATCGACATCTTAGAGAAAGATGACCAATTAAAACCAAATATATATGCTCTAATACTGGTGTGGATATCTAAAGATTAAGATAGGAGGAACCTCATCAAAGGATTCAAATATGTCGATGCTGGGTTGATGAATCGTACAAACTATTGTTCTTCCCGTATTAACGATATTCCTGACAGTCCTCATGACAATTGCTGCAGCTCGTGCATCCAACCCAGATGTGGGTTCATCCATAAACACTATAGATGGGTTGGCTACAAGTTCAATGGCAATAGTAAGGCGTTTTCGTTGCTCAGTTGATAATCCATCAACCCCTGGTAGACCTACCAAGGCTCCTTTCAGAGGAATGAGCTCCACAAGCTGCATAACCTCATCAACAAATGCCTGGGAATGTGCATATCCATGAGTTGTCTGATGTTGAGAATATATGATTAGCAGTAACCAAGGTACTATACCTTTTGGGTTTCCAAGTCAATATCAGATGGCAACCGCAGCCAAGCAGAGAACAAAAGTGATTCGTGAATGGTTAAGCAGGGAGAATGAATATCATTTTGCTCACAGTACCCTGATATTCTAGCAAATGTATCTTGCTTCTTTGGATACCCGGATATACTGATGTTTCCTTCTATAATTCCACCTGTCTTCCTACCTGCTAATACATCCATAAGGGTGGTTTTTCCAGCACCACTAACCCCAACCAGTGCAGTTAGCACACCAGGCCTGAATGCACCTGTAATGTTATTCAATAATTGCAACTTTTCTTCTGATATGCCCTCCTGTTTCAGTTCCTGAAATCATCAGTACATAATGTTAAATGATGAAACACTCATTCAAAGAATGGTAATTAAAAATCAATGAAGGGCGGGCTCACTATGGGTACATCCACATAGTAACTAATATTGCTGAACGCCATTGAAAGTGGCTCAAACGGAAGCACCATGCCTTTCGATTTAAAGCTCTTCTCTGAGGATACAGTTAAGTGAAAGTTAGTCCAACCAGAATAACTGAGTTTACTACATGCAGGAGAACATGAACAAAATTGCGTCTGCATCTATCATACTAAGGCAAAAACCATGTTTTCTTACTGGCAAAAGACCCTGAGTACTGTAAGAAGTCTCTGAGCTGGATAATAACAGGTTCTCCTTTCCGCATCTTCTCCCTGTCATCAAGCTCTTCCTTAGATACAACAGCTTGACGTTTCCCCAGAGCTTAAGGATATTTGAAGTTTTGACAGAATAGAAAGGGATTAAGTTAGTAGCCTGTGATACAGTAAAATGTTTCTTAACAGCAGAAGTGGGAAATTTTGTAAGGATGCTAGACTTACGATTTAGCTTTGAGAGAAAAAAGGTGAAAAGGGAATTGAATAAGATGGTGTAGCCTGTCAAAGCGCCTATCCCAATCCAATACCAGTAACTTTCTGGGAACAAACTGCGGGATTTTAGCAGTGCAAGGCCTATTGTTGAATTATCCCCACTTCTCTACAAAGACAAGAAGTCCAAGTTCAGTATGTTGTTTGATGCATAGCTGACTTCCTTATAAGTGCTACAAAGTACGGTTGTTTTCTGACAGTAACTAACCAAAGAGAAGTCTAACATAAGGGTCTATACATTTTGAGGATAATAAACATCTCCAGAATTATCAGAAAGCTCAAGGTACATTTATATAATATGTACCTTATCCCAGGAATGACCTAGGAATTCATTCACACTAGCAGCCTCTTGAGCATACATTAATGGAGAAACCCAATATCCCCAGATCCACCATTTTGGGATCCTATCTGTCAATGACACAATTGAGACTGAATCTATTAATTTTCAAAGGAATACTAAGCAACATTATCCACTAAGCCATAGGAGATCAATTTACCTCTTGATATGATGTAGCCCCCAAGAGCCATCACTATCAACATAGCAAACGATCCAAAAGTATTTGCCACAATCATGCTACGGCCCAAGGAACCCATCAAACGGAAAAGAGACAGAGACATTTGATGGAGAAAGAAGTAAAGTAGAAATTGGCGCAGGAATCTGCAATGTCAAATATTACTTACTTCAAAGCTCAAAGTCTTCAGACATCAATCAACATTATCTGGAAAAAATCTTTAAAAATGGATTCACCTGGTAATGTTTGGATCAAAACCAACCACAAAGTATGTTACTGCCACCCAGAAACCAGATTCTATGAGTGATGTTGGAATGCTTAGGAGCCATGCAGGCATTGTATACGCCCAACAAGGGTATAAGTGCAAGTCCCTATGCTTGTAAATAATCGGAAGCTTGGCTACCAACATGGAAACCTCAGTGAAGCCATTGAAAAGAATTATCACCATTGAAAAATACAATTCTCCCAAATAAAGTCCTCCATCATCTATTGTATCATGGCTCATTGTAGCCCGGCAAAAGACGCTCATGGTAATCAGAGCAACCAAAAGAAGCTGTAAAGAAGCCGTTCCATGTTCTCATCAGTGTGTAAGTCTTAAATAACTTTAGTTATGTTGGTGTAGCTAGCAAAGTACATTATAATTTTTTATGAATTCAATAACCTTGTTAATCATCTTAGTTCATAATTCATAAGGTTGGGGTTTCATGATGATATTACCTGTATAAATTTGAAAACATAGATGAACATATTGCGTTTCATAAGCAGCAACTGCCAGTGAAAGTTGGTTCTCAGAAGATCCATCTTTTTTATCCCATATCTCGAAGTTGATAAGGCTGCAGGGTGGCTGTACCGCTTATCATATGGGATATCCATCTCATCAGATAAGTTCTTCCCAAGGTTGTATGAGTTAAAAGCTTCAGAAAATTTCACAACAGATACGTATCTGTAAGGCTGATCAGGTAAAGCCCAATACTGCTCTTGATCCTTCCTCGAAACAACCTACAAAAGCATAAAAATTAAAAACAACTTGAGCAAAATACACAATTTTGAAATTATAGAGAACAATTCAAATGATGTCTTCATCATACTTCTTGAAGGAAGTCTGCCACATTTTTCCGCTCTGGACAATGGAAACCCATGTATGCAAAGAATTGAAGAACGGCTGTACGAGGTCCTTGGTATACTATTTTCCCCTCGGACAAGAGAATAACATCATCAAATAACTCATATGTCTCAGGAGCTGGTTGAAGCAGAGAAATCATAGTAGTTCCTTCAAGTGCATGAGTTGAATGCCTAAGATACTTGATGATTTGGTAAGTTGTTGAACTATCAAGACCATTTGATATTTCATCCATGAATAGCACTCTTGATGGACCCACTAATATTTCCCCTGGAAATATATCAGCTAAGTGAGCTTACAAGTACATAATTTACGTGCTTTGAACCCAAATCACAATTTTAGCACATGTACCTGTTGTCAGGCGCTTTTTCTGACCACCAGAGATCCCTTTAATCATTTCATCTCCAACAAGGGTATCAGCACAAATGTCCAATCCTAAAATCTTTAAGAATACAATGGCTCAACTGGTCAAAAAGACTCCGGTGTCAAACTAATCAGCTATTATTGCTTATTGCATGAAAAGTTATATTAGTACACAAACTCATTAGATTGAATCAAACACTCTCAAGAGACAGTTAAACTCTTGGAATTACGATTCAGTATGAGATTCATTTACTGTATGTTAGAATATTGCACACAATAATTTAAAATTCTACAATTTCAATACATATGTAAGATCAAAGCTTGACAGCTTCGCCTTGATAGAATTTTAAGTAGTAGTGATCCTTGTTCAGTTGAGTCATTGTTAGGTGTACAGCGTCCAGATAATTCTCAAATGTAATCAGAATTTTTTAACATACTGCTTCCAAGATCACCATACAGCCAATGCAGGTAGCTTCATAGGCAAATAATACTACTATCATAAGATTGTTTCAAAATAATATTATAAGATTGTCCTAGAGCCAGCAAGATCATGTTGTAGAAATATAGTATCAGAAAATACCTTCAAAATGTACTCCACTGAAATGTTTGTATCCTTCCCCACCAAAGATAATGCCTGTCGAACAAAACCACCAAAAACAGTAAGACAGCTATATATCCAGAAAATTCGGGAACATATTGCGCTGTTTCAGTGTAATTCTTATATATCAACGTGTCTTCCAAATAAAGAGTATATTTTTAAGAAAAATCAGATTACAGAATCTATATTTCTAACCATATTGAGAGTTAGAAACAAGATGATAATAATTCTTATTTTATGCTCAGACCTACGGCTGGGCGTGATGTGAAGAGGAATGTTATGTATTATCTGTCTTTCGAATTCACATTACAATATTACATAGACTTAAAAGTCTCTAAAGATTCATGCACCTTCATGAAAATGTCAAGATCTTCATCGGGTTTAGTTCCAGAGAGCTTCTCCCTTCTTGAAAGTTCCATAAGCATATCTGGTACAAGTTGAGGGGTCAGTCCAGGAAACTTATGTACTATGTTAAAGGACCAATATCAGTCTTACCATATTTAGAACCAACGCCCTGACAACGTGCTGAAAAGTCAAGTGTTTCTCTTACTGTCATCTCTGCAGCATGCCAATCTTGCTGACTGACGTAAGCAGATGTCCTTTGAGGCACAAACTCATTAAGGCCATGCCCGTTATAGGTTACTTTACCTGACACCTAATATGAAAGCTTCAGCGTGTTACACCTTTATAGTAGCATTCGGTCAAATGCATGTATTTCCATTTTTCAAGTACATTCTTAAGAAACTTTAGTACCTTGAGATCAGATTTGAGTTGTCCAGCTAACGCTAAGAGCAGAGTACTCTTTCCAGAGCTTGGTGGACCTAATAATAACGTTAATCTACACGAACAAGAACAGAATAAGATATAGGAACAAACAGCACTGTGTAGAGTAATGTGGAGAAAATAAATACGTGCCTTCCTGGTCGAATTATTCCACTAATGTCATCTAAAATTGTCAGCTTCATTCTGGCACCGGAGTATATGTTTAGCTGCCTTAGTAAAGCCTGAGATATTTGAGAATATAAAAACAAAAGTCAGATACTATCACGGAATCAATCAGACTTAGTAAGTCAAGACAGTCTGTACCTCAGCCATGTTGATGACAAAATTTGAAATTGTAGGCAAAGCTCTACTACCAATGTGAACAGATGATTCAACTGTCAAATGGTGAAATCTAACTTCAACCTTTGGGAAGTCCAGGTCAACTCTGCAATAACATGTAATGGGAATTAAACATACATAAACTCAATAATTGCATGCGTTTGGACAAAACGGGATTTAAGGTTGAGGATATGGAGTCATTGAACTTTAGAGATACAAGAACTAGCTTAACTGTAGCCTCAGATGTTTTTCAGATATACTTCTCCTACAGATTTGAAGAAAGCCAATTCATAGAAATTTATAGTGGTTGCTTCCAGATACAAACCGAATAAAGAAAGAAGAAGGGTAAATAATGAAACAAATATAGAGATTAAACGACTTGTGCGTAAGTACATGTGTGGCAGCAATTAGGCATCTAATACCATATTATTTTATTTCTACCGGTCACACCCCTAACCTTTCTTTCATGTATAAATTGGTTTCTTACTTAAGGCTATCAGATACATTTGCCGTGACATGCTAACAATATAAACTGTTATAGAATATATGAAATGCATATATTCAAATTGCAAACGAATTTTAAAACCTAAAGTGAAAGGCAGGAGTATGATTTAACCAAAACAAAAGAATGTGATCGAGTAGGTTTTATCAATTTATTCTCTCTATCTCACTCACCATCAGCTCCTCCTAGTTTCTCCTTGTAGTTTGCAAAACCCAAGACTATTTCTAGTTCCATTAATATACTCTCTACAGGAGTTCTACTTCATCTCAAGGAAATACTACAAAGACCCCTGTCACCTCTGCCATATACCTGAATTAAACTTGTGTAACAAATAGAGTCTCATGCATTATGCACACTTCCACTGCCACACATCAAAATAAGGTAATGAGTATATCAACTATCATGCCATATGATATGAGTAGCATTTCGAAATACTAGGTGATGTAGAGGCAAAGACCATGTATGTTCTCCAAATTAGTTGCTATGCATCATGCCACCTTATGAAGTAGTATTAATGAGTCAGTGGCCAAGTAACTAAACACAGTTGTTTAATTACTTGCCACAGCTGTTTGCATGTTCCAATTTTTATCTAGGCAAAACTTTATCACCGAGAAAAAGCCTGTGTATTGGGAAAAAATAGTTGCAACCATCTAGGATATTTATCTAATATTCTTAATCTTCTTTGTTCAAGGCCTCCAAAGTAATTGTGTGTGAAGACATGAAGTGTTTGGAGCATACAAAAGTCCCACTGTTTCTTCTGTATTGATAGTAGATACTAGTCCTTTGCTAGCTGCAGAATGAAGGACACTCCCCAAAATTTACCACAATGGTTATTACTGCCAGACACAATACAGCAAAACTTGTAACATGTGGTTTTACCCAGAATTTGGTGAAACAAGTAAGAGTTTTGGGTGATTAATATAATTTGCTCTTAATATATTCACTGGTACGGATAATACATATGTTGGGTGATAATTATTTTTTATATCATCAACGCAGTTAATGTAGGCGGTCAGTGTCATTTCTCCTTTCTTGAAAAAATTACTTAATGAAGATAACTGAAAATTTATGTACAATCCCTTTTGGAACAGCTCAAAGAAAAAAAGATACTACTTAAATCCCTTTTGGAAATCATAATCAAGGCTTATTTGACTTGGTCAAAAGATAGAATATTCACCACATTTTGGACTCATTAGCCTCAGCTGCGTCATATAACGTAATGGTCGTAAGTTAATTACTAGAATTTTGTCATATTTTCTTGATTGAGAAATTAGTGCACCCTAAGTCGTTATGACTCATTTTCATAATCATATAATTAGTCAGCATGTTGGACTTTTGTCTTAAGCAGTCCACTTAATTAATGATTGGGCCTTGGGTCCATGTCCTGTGAAAACATCAAACAAAGATAGTGCTTAAACAGTTCTTAATTTTTTGGACTGTCCATCCACTAAACCAAACTTATTTAATCAATTAGCCACTCTAAATCAGTATGATATATTTTCCTTTTTTTGGACGAATAATGACATTATATACATGAATAAGTACTTTATTAATCCCAACATAGACCAATCTTAACACGTGTTATTGTAGAGTCCTCTACAAGTATTAACGAAAATTATTCTACTAGTAGAGTTATGGTTTAGGCATAGAATTTCGTTTTTACATGAACTGAATTCTTTTTAGCTACAATTACTGTCATTATATATGCTGATAATTTCAATTCTTGTATTTATCATAGTATAATTTTGTTAATTATCCAAGAAATTTCGGAATAACACGAAAACCCAGAGCAACTGTCCAACTCCAAGTGCTAAATGCCTAAATCAATCAAAACAGCAAAAAAGACGAACCTATCAAAGCGACGTCGTACGCGGGAGAAAAACTTCTCCCAATCATCGTCAACCGAATCAACGAGGCGATCGAGAACGATCCTCTGCTCCTCGGCGAGCATCTCTTCTACGTTGATCTCTTTCGAATCGCCCACCATATTGCGGAAAATCCCGCGCCTGACGCGGCGGTAGGTCGGCAGCCTCTCCAGGGCCGCCCACCGCAGCGCCTCCTCGTCGTCGCCATCCTCCCTAAACGACTCCGAGCGCGCCGACAAATTCTCCGCCGAACTCCACATCCACTCTCACTAAACCCTAGAGACACAAAATCGGTGCAATGTAAATAGGAATTGGGGAATTTGAGCATCAAAATCAAAATACGGCGGTGGACATAAGTAAAAGGCGACTTTGGGCTGGCATTGTTAGTTGGCAGCATTAATGGTGGTGAGTGTTGATACGGTTGAGGTTTCGCATTTATGGCCACTGCAATTCACCACCCCCAACTGCATGTGGTTGTTGAATTTCTGTCTCGTTTTTGCAATTTTTCTCAACGCAAATCTTTGCTCCTCTAATTTTATCAACGCATATGCCCAATTGCAACTCATTCCCCACCATAGAGATAGATCTCCATCATAGCTGCACATGCTTGACATGATCCAATCCAAGTACAACCACGGGAGCACAAAGTACTGCCTAGGCTGGTACTGTTTGCTAGTAAGTGTCGGCGACGCAGTAAATGCTTCTCCGGTAACGACACAAATGCTGTCTTTATCCTCACGCGCTCACACCCTAGCCTGTTGCCCACGCTCCATGTGCTTCTTTCCTCTATAATTAATTGTCTAATTATTCAACATCGCACAACTTTTACTACTAACTCCATCCAAGATACAAGATCAATTTATATTAGGCAAAAAATATAGGTAGAAAGTGAATGAAAAATATTAGTAAAAGGTGGATTCAATTTTTATATATTAATTTTATATTGAAATATGAATAAAATAAAATTAGTGGAATGTGAGGTCCATTACTAAAAGTAGTAAAAAAATAAATGAGATATTTACAGCATTAGCAATGGTTGGCCGATGGGGAAGGCCTTCCCAAGCCTCCCTCCGATGGGCCGATACATCGGCTTTGGCCGTTGAAATGAGGCTATGATCGGCGTTTCCGAATGCGGCGAGAGCTACTCTTGCGCATCGTTAACGGGTTGTCAGCGCGTTACCCGGACTTCCAACAGCGTTGGGACGCCGCCGGAAAGCCTGGACTGTCACCACTGCAGAAGTGCATGACTGCAATTAGGCAGTTGGCATACGGAGGATGTGACGACATGTTCGACGAATATCTTCACGTAGCCGACACAACTGGTCGCGATTGTCTAAAGAAGTTTTGTAAACACGTGATTCAGACTTTCGGCCCCACCTATCTGCGGAAGCTGAACGCACAAGATTGCCAATTCCTGCTTGATTTGCACTGGAGGGTGCACGGTTTCCCGGGTATGCTGGGAAGTATAGATTGTATGCATTGGCAGTGGAAGAACTGCCCGACCGCTTGGAGAGGCCAATTTACGAGCGAGTTCAAGGGCACACACCCAACCATCATTCTGGAAGCTGTTGCCGACCAGTGCCTATGGATTTGACATGCCTACTTCGGTGTGGTCGGGTCGAACAACGACCTAAATGTCCTGCAGTCCTCGCCTCTGTTCAACGACCAGTGCCAGGGAACATGCCACTTGGTTGACTTCACCGCTAACGACAACCAGCATCAGATGGGGTATTACTTGGCGGACGATATATACCCCACTTGGCCCGTTTTCGTGAAGACGATCAGTTGTCCAACTGAGGAAAAAAGGAGTTATTTTGCCCAACGGCAAGAGGCGGCGCGAAAGGATGTAGAGTGGGCTTTCGGTGTGCTCCAATCGCGTTTTGCATTGGTCAAAGGGCGAGCGCGATTCTACTACCCAGGTGATATCACTGATATCATCCACGCCGCTATCGTAATGCATAACATGATAGTGGAGAGTGAAGGCGAAGATGACGCCGACGTCCCCGTCAAAGACGTTGCAGGCCCCAGCCACGGTGTCGCTAGAGAGTCCCACCGGCAGGGTGTCCCTCACGGATACGTTGAGCGTCTTCGGACATTTGTTGATATGCGCCAAAAAGAGGCCCACAATCGTCTACAGCACTATATGACTGAAGAAATTTGGTCAAGACACTGATGCTTTATTTTATTTTTTAAGTTTTTTGTAAAATTTGCATCTCGTTGTATTCTATTTTCCAATTTTGTAATACAACGAAGATTTACGTATTAATATTTTTTTGTTCTAAATCAATCTAAATTTGATAACATATTTAAATATAGAAGTGCTAAAAAATTAAAACAAAATAATGATGATGTGGAAATGAAATGAAATGAAATGAAACGAAAAGCTGATGTGGAATGGGAGGACCCAACCATTGTGAGTGCTCTTATTGGTGGACGAACGAAAAAAATAAAATGGGACACTTATTAGTGGACGGAGAGAGTAATAATTATAGATGAATGTGCGACGAAATAATCACTCCCTTCGACCCTGAAAATTTGTTAGTTATTTCCATTTTCGTCCTTCCTTAAAAATTTGTCACCTTTCACTTTTATCATTTTTGTAGTGGATCTCACATTCCACTAACTCATTCTCACTTACGTTTTATTATAAAACTAATATATAAAAGTAAGACTCACATGAAACTAAATTTTTCGATCTACTTTCAAATACATTTCTTAAAATTTATGTCGGATCAAATGGTGACAAATTATTAGGGACGGATGGAATATCTAAATACTAGTACTACATGTTTCACTTTTATATGTAATACTCATACATACATTTTATAATAAAATAGGAGTAAATTATTTAGTAAAATGTGTGTAATGAGATATATGATGATAACATTCTAAAGCAAATATGAAAAGTATATTACTAGCTTGGTTGCAATTAAGTTGAGTTGTATTCATTTTTGGGATATTCCAACTAAGTTGAGTCATTTCTTTTTTTGACAAAAAAACAAAATATTCATCACTCTTAATTTAATATATCACCTACTTTACTCTCTCTTTTATCTTTCTTACTTTATTCTTCACTCCTAATTTTCAACACAATTTTTTAATCTTCGTGCCGAAAGTTTTGACTCAACTTAGTTGAGACGAGGGAGTAATATATATCCAATATGAAAACAAATGGCCAAGATCAATATTCACGCAATATCAACTTATTGTTATAGAATGTTCATATTTTTGTAAGTTATTATTGTTGACATTGTTTATGGTGGGGTTGCGCAGCGAAAATAACCATTTGTTAATGAGACCCAAAACAAATTTATTTAGGTGACTAAATAGTTAATTTTGTTTTTTATAAAACAATAGATTTATGATAAATCATATGAAATTCACATAATATACGTAAATTAAGATGTGATTGAACTAAAACATTTTGATCCTTCAAAAGGATCGACGTGATTTGCGTCTTCTCCCCCTGAAGAATCTTGACTCAACCTCAGATCTTTTAGTTTATTCTCTTGCTCTTGATTAGCCATTTGCATGGACAAATCTTGGTTAATCATAATAAAGCTTAATGTGAATGAAGACGAATGTCCTAGTGTTATGAAGAACTCAAAGAATTAACTCTAGATCTGGATAAGGAGAGCTAGAAAATTATTCTCTCTTTTTACAAGTAGAGGCGATTTTTAGGCTTTTTTTTACTTAGTGTCAAAATTTTGTCTACATTTCTATACATGGAGTCACGTAGGTTAGGGATCCATGAATGATTAGACTAAGTCAACCTATTGGATTATTGATTATTAAATTAATCAACTCATAATTTAATATATATCCAATGTAATACTCGGTTAGTTTGTATCATTATAAAATATTATTGACTTCACATTCAATCCCAAAATTACGAGTAATCTGAGTTCTATTGTAATTTACAACATTTTTCGTGTCTAAGATGTCAGTTTTTAGTGAATAATAAATTTTTTTCCAAACACCTCTTGGAGATATTATCATAGGTCAGACGCACAAGTTTTAATGCAATAACATATCTAACAGATATTAGTCATTAATTAATTACTACTACATAAAATATTATGTCTACCAAGTTATGAAAAAAATCGCACATATTGACAATATATCAAAGTGGCGTACAATTGAATGACACATATCATATTTTATATACAAGGATTAAGAAATACATCTCACTTAGGTAATTCACTTTATTTTAAAATATAACTTCAAGATTTATGATTGATTATATATCAAAATGTGATTAAAGTAAAAGATAAAGTAAATAAGTAGTGTATCGATTTGAACTCACACCACAACCCTCTTCTGATTGTTCTCAGCTAGCTGTCATCATAATTATCAATATAATTACCCAACAATAATTATTAACACTTTTTCCACTAGATTACGTACTAATTCTAGAATAACTGTGAATAGAAGATTCTGGCCTATAAGTAGTTTAGATATTGTTCCACCTAACCCCAACACCAAGATGCCAAGTTTGAATTTTAAATATTCTGTTCCCTACGAGCATCTTTTCTTGATCATTTGAGTTGAATAGATGGAGATTCAATTAGTCCAAATCAATACTGATCTCTCATAATCTCATGTCGCCTATTGATTTTATTTTTCTGTCTTTTTCAAGTGTTTGTTTTATGTGGTGGCAATCTAAGCATTTCATAATTAATTGGGACTTCTTGAATTCATACAACCAAATATGATGAAATTAAAAGCCAACTTAAATCATCAATGGAGTGTTAAATTCTTTCATCAAATCTCATTACGTAAATAAATCAAACTCTAATGTCCAACAAGTAACGAATCAGGGTAAGGACACCTTCCGGCAAAGGGTAGCAATTTATAGTAATAAATTAAGATAAGGACACCTCACAACATTTTGTAGCAATTCATGATGATTCATTAGTGTTCCCACCGAATTAGCAGCTGGAAACATAATTAGCAAGTACTTTAAATATCGCTTACGTATTGGAACTTTCATTCACTAGTAGCTATGGGATTGTATAGTTGAAGATAAAGAAAGAAAAGGACCACAGAAGCCAGCATTCAAAAAGGAGAGGTACTTACAATGGCTTGAAACCGATTATATTTTCGTCAAAAGGAATGAAAAAATAACAAAAATTAACCAAAAAAAGAAGAAATAAAAGAAAAGCATACATTAGAATGGATATTATTACATCGGGAGTAAGAGAGCAGAAAATGGGAGAGAAGCAAGTAGTATAACTAGACAATAAGAAAGGGCGTGATGCCAAAGTATCAAGACGCACACGCGTTAAGCGCTTTCGTGTGGGATCTGCCCAAAGCTTCCAATCTTGTCAACAAACTTCGGCCTCCACTTGGTCCGTCCCTTCACAATTTCCCCTCCGCCCTCCAATCGAAGCAAATGCTGGTACTCAACAATGCCGGGGTGAGACGTGTCGCCACTACCCTTGTCAACAATTGAAGTGAGGGACTGCAGCACACTGTCCCTCATGCACTCCCTCCTGTATTCTAGTGTCATACCAGCAAGCTCATGAGTCTCCAATATTTCCAGCGGAGCACTCTGCAATGGAAGATAACACACACCTTTAACAAAACTCAACTGCAAACAAGCCAGGGCTAGAAGAACGCGTGCACGAAAAGAATAAACACTGCCCGTGCACAACTAAATTTTGCAGAAGAAAGTCAACTGTCAATCTAATTGAAGCTTTCGGACAGCGACCAAATATAAATCTATGAAAGAAACCCAAGAACAATCAAATTGAAGGATATACTGGTCAGCATTAAGGGAAGTCCAAGAAACTAGCAAGACCAGAATCAATGATGCCCACTCCTTTTCAATGAGTTTCAAGTTTTCCTTTTTAAGTAATATAAAGGTAAGTTGCAATTTTTCTCTTTACATTTTTTGACAAACCTTTGAGCAAATAAAATGGCTTTTAGATCATTTTCTAAACATACATCTAGTCTCTTGCCAATGGAAATAAATGATTTGAGTAACTAATACCAGAGTTTGGTGGCTGTAGGATTATAAATTCCCATATCAGCTTCTGAGAGAGTAAATGTGAACCCAACCCTTCTTAAGAACCCACATGTTTGGAAAAACCTCAGAAGCATGAAACTAAACCTAGCCAACTAATATTTTTGACATTAGATCATATCGATGCTGAAATACCTTCAAAACCTGGCTTACTAATACTCGTCTCAAAGTTGAATGAAATTGCCTAAAAGAAAATTATTTGATTGTGCCTATTCATGAGTCCATGACTAATGAGATACTCACATTCTATGGTTTTGAGAAACTTAACAATGTGTCAATATCCCAATCTAAGCTGGAGTTCAGTTTAATGTATAAACATCAAAGAGGAAGAGGCCACACCCTACATCTCTACCAGTAATGAAAAGATGTTTCAAGCTCTTCAAGGTAAATTAACAGGCATATTGCTGATTAAGTAAAATCCAAGTTAATGAAAATGCTTACCTCAAGTATCCAACCAACATATTTTACATTATTCACATGTTGATTTACATCTAAATCGCTCCATCTAGGCTGCACACAAAAGACAAATGCTTTAGGATGTGCAGCAAGAACTGATTCCAAGAAAATTGTACGAGAAAGGAAAAAATAAACAGAAGTATACTGCTACTTACAGTCAAACCAGTACGAATGTGCTCTGCAGTATTTTCATCAAGCTTCGGTAACTTCCTGCTATCGTCATCCACTAATGGAGGAGAATCTACAAAATAACTACCTATTTCTCCTCGGACCTCATCCGGAATTTTGGACAGCCTCCGTGTCTCTTTATTCATCATTACCCATAGACTGACATTATTCCCCAAAAAACACATTTCAGCTTCAAGTGTGGTAAAACCAAACAAATTATCAGTCTAATAAAAGGTGAGTGGTTTAACTTCCAGCTTTACTTTCCATTTCAGTCCGATTCAACCAAGTAGTGTATAATAAGATCAATTTTCCACTGTTCATCATTCGCAAACTAGTTTACCATAAGAAAACAACTGCTTCACTAAAAAATTCTTCATTGATTTTTATGAATATACCAAATTTTGCCTGATCAAATATAATTCCTAACCTTGTAGCTCTAGTTAATATCTCTCCCGTGTTACTATCACGCACAAGCCAATCTCGACGCATACCATTCTTCCCTGATGCAGCTACCCAGGTATCTACTTGAACAACATCACCCCTGAAAAACAAAGCATCACCCCATCATATTATAAATAATAAGAAAACACTCATTCAAATTTCTTCCACATATAATATGATTAAAGCTGCTTTGCTAATTGTGTTGAGAGCAAAAACTTACCATGTAGGATAGCGATCGAAAGCAACCTGCATTTTGGTAACCACCCAAATTAAATTCCGTTTGCACATCTCAGGTGTTGAACCAAAGCCATCAGCCAGCAGCCCAACATTCTTTACATGATTTAGAGCTGTTTCCTGTAGAAATTGCGCACCAGAACACTCATAAACAATTCAAAATTACAGAAATACAAAAAAAAAACATATAAAGTTTCAGCTTGCACCTGCAAATGATTCATCAGTGTTTCTACCGAAGCAGTCCTATCTGCCCCTATTTCATAAGACCTAATACTGAAGTTTTGACGAAACACAAAGCCATCTTGCACAATCTGCCCCAAACCAAAAGGATCAACAAGCATATCTGCCCGTTTTGGCTTCCAATCAAGCATCATCCATTGCTTTTCTGCTGCCAAAAATATAGTAGTAATGGCAGCAAGAAGCATGCTCCAGTCAGGCAATTGGTTGATGAACGTCCTTGGTGGAGGTGACATGTCCTCAGTCCTCAGAGACTCCATAGACCCAACCTTAGTTCCATTGATCTTGGGAGGGGCTTGTGCATTAGCCTTAACCTGCAATCTTCCTGACGATATGGATTTCAACTTAGCATTGGTGGCGCGAGCATCAATACTTGCAGGGACACCCCCAACAGCATTTCCTGATGTTTTTCCAACAGCATCTGAAGCTGGGGAAGGTATTGGGAGAAATGCAGAAGTTGCAGCAGTGGCGACCATGATGTTAGAACACGGCAGGTGAAAGGATAGGAGACAGTTGAATGATATCTAGGCTAATTCAACCAGCAAGAATACGACCAATTAGAAAATATATAACCAAAATCCTTTCAAGAATGACATGTCCTCCCTGAAAACCAGTGCAATATACAAAGATCAGAATGCTATACTGCCTAATTTCTACCAGGTTGTGCAATTTATTCTCAAAAAATGTTGCTTGAAACCTCGATACTCACGTGACAAGTAAAAAAAGAATGACTAGGGCAAGAGTGTCATTTAGGACATCACATAATTCAAATGAGCATTGGCAGTGTTCGTTTTCCGCACACAGTCCCAGCTCCCAGACAAATAATACAAAAGAAATAGCACAACGATTCAAATACAGCACCAAGTAAATGATTCCACCACTAACAAACCTCTTCTGCTCAGCAACAAACAAAATACACGACCGGTCATGGATTTCAAATTTGAATTATTTCATGCGTGTGAACTACATAGAAGAGAACAAACCATGAACACAGACGAAAAATAAAACGGAAATCGGCCTAAGCCAATAGAAACCAGAGCAGATCTGAATATTGAACCAGAAAAGGCGAGAAGCCAAATCAAACGACAATGCAATTAAATTCAAACGCAGAAGAGAGAAATTCAAACACAGGGCTAATCCAACGATCCCGATCTCGATACAAGCCACGAAACAAAGGAAATCAATCCCAACGCATGGAATACCGAGCCACACGCACCTTCACAGTCGAAAAAAACACCACGAAAACGAGCTTCAAAAATCAATGCTATCAGATAATTGAAATCATCAATGTTTGATCGGCAAACCCATAGCACAACGCCCGCGCAATTCCTAGGGTTTGCGATTTCTACGCTCCTTTCTCGCAGTTGAAATTTCAGCTTTTTTTCCTAATTACGAAGTTTCTAAACGAATTTTTTCTTTTGCGGAGGTTTTTCTAGCAGCACGGAAAATTCTGGAAGAGAGAGAAACAAAGACAGCGCATTGTTGGTGGCCAGCAAACTCCTTTTTATAGTAACAAAAAAAATCTTAACATTACCTGGGCATCCCCCGCCTTCCTTATTAATGGCCTCTTTTCTCATCTATTATACCCGAATTGCCCTTCCCTTAGGCTCTTATTCACGCCCATGCCATCATTGTTTTGATTATGCAACATTAATTAAAGCAGTAATTAATTAGGATGTTTATAAATAGAAGTGTTGTTATCTTTTCTGTTTCGGGCTGGTAGATGGTGGGGAATGGATCATCTGCTGTGGTTAAAACGGCGGTCACTTACCCTTGAAACGCAACAAATTTGATGAAGACTCATTTCTTAATTTTGTTTTCAAGCGGGCCCATATTCAAATTCAAATTCAAATTCAAATATTATAAAATACCAGTAATATATGCACACGCCACATACATTTCCCTTTCTCTCTTCATAAATAATTTTTTTTATTATGCATCGTTTTTTTTTTGTTTTTATTATTCATCGTTTCTGTTATTTTACTATATGAAATAAAATACACTCCCTATTATCTAAATACAAGATATAAATTGTAACTATGACTTAATAAATATTTGTATATTTCATATTTTTAATTTAAATATTATACTTCATCCGTCCACATATAGGAGTCCTATTTTGTCATATTTTTGTCCGTCCGCGAGCAGAAGTCCCGGTTCACTTTACCATAAGTGGTAATAGAGTCTCATCTTCCACTAACTCATTTCACTCACATTTCATTTAAAACTAATATATACAAGTGAGACCCCTATTCCACTAACTTTTTCTACTCACTTTTCTTAACATTCTTAAAACTCATGCCGCTAAGAAATGAGACTCCTAATGGCGGACGGAGGGCATACTGTTTTGAGTATTTAAAGACTTAAAAATGTTCTAAAAAGAATAAAATATGAATATATCTAAATCAAATTCCAAATTTTAAGTTTTATCAAGGCTATATTCCTATTTTAATTTGATTTAAATATAAAAATATGAAATATACAAATATTTATTAAATCATAGTTACAATTTATAAGTATTTTAATATACATGTATATAGATAATATATATAATTTCATAATATATTTAGTACTCCCTCCGTCCCACTTTAGGAGACCTGGTTAACCATATTTGGGTGTTCCACTTTAGGAGTCCCGATTGAAATATTTCATAATAGACCTCACATTCCACTAATCTTTTTCCATTCACATTTTATTACAAACCTAAATAAAAAAAATAGGATCCACATTCCATTATTTTTTTATCATTATATTTTTTATATTTATCAAAATCTGTGCCGAACTCAAATGAGACTCCTAAAGTGGGACGGAAGAAGTCTTAAATAGTATCAGAAACGATGCATGGTAAAAATAAAAAAAATACTTATAAAGAGAGAAAGGGAAATGTATATGGCGTGTACATATATTCCTATTTTATAATATTCCTAGATGGTGTTTGACTGGGTTTATCAGAATGATTAAAAAATTCTTGCGTGATGTTTTTTATAATGTTTCTCAAATTTTTGATTAACTACTTTTTTTCTGTTGCTTGAATTCAAAATTTAAGCTCGTTATCTTTCAGTTATGAGATTACCTACTTTGTATTCTATATTTGGAGTTCACATCTTGTTTTACATATTGGCCATGATTTTATGAATAAAATATAATGCTTCATTTAAGTTGATTTTTGGAAACTTGGTCATTAATATTATAAACTTTGATCAAATTTTGATTTTTTTTTTTCATAAATTTAGAATTTGATTGTAAAAAACATTAACTTTAGCATTGTTTGAAATTTTTCATGACATATTATTCTAGCAAAACGTGTATCCTATATGTCCTAATTACTCCTTATGTGGATAATATGTGGCACAATGGCATGACATGAAACTTCGAGAGTCTGCGTCGGTGGCAAACTTGTAGATAGAAATAGAGTGGCGAGGGTGAAACCTTTAAAAACAGATAATTTTTGTTTATTTAACCTAAAATTAATTTTAAATTTAATTTTTAATAAATTTTATATTAATATTGCAGCATTTTGGTCTAAGAAGACATTTTGACTTGCTAAAATGGTGTTTGGACGACCTAGATTATTTGGCATGCTAGTAGGAATTGTAGTTTGCCAGAATAGTTTGTCGTGAGAAATTCCTAACTAAACTAAGCTCATGATTTTTACGACAAATATTAATTTTATGGAAAAAATTGGAATTCGATCAAGATATTGGCAACCAATATTCCATGATCTTATAAATGTTTAATCAGGCTTTTAAAGCAAGAAAAATTGTAGTGCAAAAATATTAAAGTTTTTCTGAATATAATTTAGAACTTTGTTAGATTATTGAAGTATTGAACCAGTCTTGACACGTGTACAAGTTATATCAAATTTTTTATTTAAAATGTGGACGACTGACAACCCATGACAAAATAAAACCAAGAAGAAAAACAAAAACAATTTGGACATGTTGGTATTTAAATGCTTCACATCTAATAATACCCAAAATTTCAGTAAATATGTGAGTTTCATAGTTGCGTCGTGTCTGATAAAAACGAATAAAATAAAAACAGAGGAATCATTCATATATATATATATTCTTTTTAAAATGGACTATGTATATATTAGAGCTCGAATTCACCAATTATATGGAAATTTGTTTTCCTAAAATATGTTTAGCCAATTTCCTAAGTCCTTTAAAAAATCCTATGTCTTCTATGATTTAGGAATATTTTGCTAAATCAAATGTTATTTATAATATGTTTCACATAAAATTTAATTTGGTAATCGTGTTTTGTTGTATTTGGAAAAGTAAGTTGACAATTAATTAAATAATCGATTTTTCATAATGAATGTGAAGATAGTGGTGAACATTCATATAGTACGTGTTGTTTCGAACTCTCACTCCCTCTACCATATAAACCATTTATTTCAATCTGAGTGTAAAATTATGAGTTTACTGCATTTATTCAAAGGGAAAATTCCGATTTTGGCGGTGTTGATTTATTTATACTGTAATTTTTTATGGGGCGAATCTAAGTAGCTTATTTTCTTTTTAAAAAAATGGTTAAATGATTGACACCATTTAACTAGCAATTGATTGTGTTAAATGATTGAGGATTCGAGGTTCGCAAAATAAATTCTATAAAAGTGCTCAAATGCATGTACAAAATATAAAAAAAAAACAGTTCTGTGCATATTAAAAAGTTTAGCACATGTACTAAAAGATAAATTACAATTCAATTTCCAAGATATTTAAAATAAAAATAGTTCCAGCAAATTAAAATTTACAGAAATGCATGTAGGAAAATACTATAAAAGTACACGTGCCAAAAAAGAAGAATATATTTTGGTGCCAAATTAAAATTTATTGAAGTGCATGTGAAAAATATTAAATGCGATTCAATTCCATTTTTGGATTATATTTTGAATTATTATGGAATAAACTAAAACGGTGAACAATTCAAATTTTAGTTGGAAAGTAAAATAGTAAAGTACCACTATTTTGCATATCAAATTTGCTACACGGTAATTTCATAAAACCCTTATAATCATAACATGAATCTCATAAATGTTTAAAAGATTATCAAGTAGTGTATCATCATTATTCATAGGTGAAAAAAAGTATCATCATTGGACTAATCTCATGTATTCGCTAGAAATTCGTATTGGCATTGAAATCGGATAAAAGATAGTAGTAAATTTAACAATTTAAATTACAAATAATATCATACTCTTAAATAACATTTAAATTATGAAAAGTGATGTTGTAACACATAATAAACAATATTCAATCCAACAATGCAAATTATATATCAGTACAACATTGAGATAATATCATTATACTTAATAGTTAATAAATATTGAAAGCGTATGAAAGTAACTGAGAGGCTCTTTCGTACGTATGCACAGAAATTGATCAATGCAAGCGCTCGGTCAAGACACCATGCTTCTTAAGTCCACTGGAGCACAGGGTCCAGGAACTCAAGAGAACATACAGTGCTTCAGTCGTTGGGCACTCTCAACTCCCCTTTCAAAAAATAATATAAATCCCTCAACCCGAATACTATGAATTAGTATAGGGAAGTGGGGTCGATCCCACAGAGATGGACTCGCAAAGTAGTGCTCAGAGGCTTTGGACAAACAAATGGCTGCTGCCACGCAAAAGGGTTGAGAATTTTAAACTAACTCTAGACCTAGGCAGGAAATGTAAATGCTAGACCTAGGACATATTAAACTTGTAAATTCAGACTTCAACAGCAAGAAACATAACCACTTCCTAGACAGTGTAAACAACTACCTAATCTAGCTAAACAGAAGATAACTGAAAGTGGGGACCATAATTCCAAAAGTGGCAAGTACGGAAAAAACTGCAGATAACAAACTCTGACGCTAGCTCGCAGCGAAATGTATCCTCTCAACCGAATTAAACTTGCAGATGAACAAAACAGAGCACAAAGCGAGATTCGAACAGAATATAGAAATTTGGTCGTCGGAAACTTGCCACAAAACGGAAACACATCAGATCTGCGTACACTAGACGGAATGAAAGAAAAACTCGTAAACTAAGCATGAAAATCAGATCGAAACTACTCAGATTCACGTCAGAATACTTGATCCACTCCGGATCCAAGACATCCGAACCCAACAACCAACAAATCCAGCAAATCCAACCAAAGTTCTTCCACAATCCAACTCCAACTTCCCAGATCTGACCATTAACCTATAATAACTCAGAAAACAGCTGCGAAACGCATCCAACTCAGACAATTTAAAACACCAAAATCTCAATAAACGAAGCAATCAAACTAGAAATAAACACAATCACCATAACGGAAAATCAAACTTGCATTTAAACCAGAAACTATTTGGTGAAAACAGAGAACCGAGCTTCGAACAACGAAGCTCGGCAGAGTAAGTAAAATACGGAAAGCGGAAAATAAATTGTTTCTTCGCTCCTAACAAGAGCGGTGTTACACCATATCGGAAGCTAAGATGAAACCCGAACGTGTGAACTGAGATCTCCTCAAACTAGTATCAAGTGTGTGTGTGGGAAAGTGAACTAGGCAACAAGCTGTGGTGAGGTCTCCACCGAGAAGATCCCTCCAGCTTGCATGCTTCTGCCTTTTATAGATGCGGACATAGCCCTTGAGTCTTCGTAGAAATCCCTATTCTACCCTTCAACTCTAGAGCTTCCTCCGTCGAGCAATTCTCTTCATAATCGTTCACTAAATCGCCAGTTCCTCGACCTTGTGATTTTTTGGTCTTCTTTCTTGGACCTGGCGAATTCCTTTACACACCTGGCTTAAAACGTGCGTTAGCCCCAGTAAAATCACGAATTAAATCCCTAGACCCATGCATGAAATTAGCCTTATCAAACTGCTCACACTTAAACCATGCTTGTCCTCAAGTATGAAAGACAAGAAAAAGAAATAAGGCGAATTTCAATGCACGGTCCCCCCCCAAGTACTATTCCACAAACAAAACAGGCTCCTAGACCTAGACAACTACAACACGAAACACATAAAAATCACAAAAGAAAAGAAAACACATAAGCGCATAAACTGGTATTTTCCTAGCAGCCATCCCCACAAGTTTAAGGTCAATCCAAGCGTTTACAGCCTCAGATTCCTCCCCCTCCCTTCTTCTGTCTAGTCAAGTTGTCAGTTCGTCAAGATAGCCTTTTGACTTCCCAATTGTTAGAATCACTCGATCACTCATTCCTCACCAGGGATGTTAGGATCGAATCGCTCTTAAGTTAAAGTTACACCACTGATGCGTCGGGTTATGAGAGTTTCTCCTTCCTACAATCCTCCTTGTACTTTTATTTCCTTGGTCAGGTTACTACTGCTTCCTGCCCCTTAAATTTTTTTTTTTTTTTTTTTTTCTCTCTGGACTTCGTCCAGCTTATACCTCCTTTTCCTGGACTTCGTCCAGCTTATACCTCCTTTTCCTGGACTTCGTCCAGCTTATACCTCCAGAACCCTATTCCCAATTTTTTCTCCTTCGGACTCTTCTCCCTAAACATCCAGTGGCGGCCCCCTTTTTATACATGTTAGCTCAAAGTGTTTTGGCTTATAACTCACTTTTATAGTAGGGCTGCACAACTAGGTTATCTAAGGCATCCTCTATCGTTCTTACTTCATCCAACTGACTTTGATTTATTAAGAGAAAAGGATTCACAAATTAGCATGTATTTTCTCTTCAATTACTCTCCCTAAGGGGCTTTTGCTATTTATTATACCAGTTATGCAAACACAGAACCTAAAAAAAAAAAACTGCAAACTCCTAGGCCTAACAGAATATGTACAAGACACTAACTACACTAACTGTTTCCCCCCCTCCCACTTCATCCATGCTTGACCTCAAGCAATCCCAATGAAGTGGAAAACAGGACAGTTAGTGGCGACATGAAACGAACACAACAAAACACAAACTTCTCACACTCAGACCAAGCATTGGGCTGAGTGGGAGAAGGGACAACATACAACACGAAACATGTTATGACATACAACCCCTTCTCACACTTAGACCAAAGATTGGGCTAAGTGTGGAAGGGTTCAACACGTATATACAGAACCTAGCATGCTGGCAGGTAAAAACAGAAATAAAAACGAAAGCACTTTGAAAGAAAAGAAAAGAAAAAGTTACTTGGGTTTGAGGGGAAATTCAATTCGGTGTCTGGCCCCCGCGGGAGCCAAACTTTGGTGGCACCGTCGGCTGGGTCACCTTTGCTTTCTTACTGGCCGGCATCTCCGGCTTCTCTGGTCTGTCATCAGTGGGTCGGGGTATGGCTGTTCTCAGGATCACGGGTCTAGCAGAAGAGGGGGTGGTGTGAGGCCTCGGGCCTTGCGATGGCTTCTGCGCGGATACACTTCCTGGACTCGGCGTTGTAATGTTGCCGCTAGACCCAGGAATAATTTCTGATGTATCCGGGAACTTTTTGTGCAGCCATTTCAGCATTGTCGTCATTAAAGCAACACCCTCCGCCATCTTGTTGGTTTGCTTAGTTGACGAAGCCACCCAATCGGTGATACGTCCCCTCAGGACTGCGGCCTCTTCCCTGCTTCTTCCGAATTCCCTTCGGATCTCGGTCATTTCCTTGCGTACCCCGTCGATTCCTTTCCTTACCTCCTCAACTTCTTTCTGCACTCCCTGAACCATTAGCCTGACTTCGTCCTCAGCGGCTTGATCCTTTACCTCCACACCATCGGGTTCCTGCTTAATTTGTGTCTCTGACTTACCGACCTCATAAAAACACACCTCCTTCCCTCGGGCGATCAGCAACCCCTTGTTGAAAAAGAAGTCGAAATTGAAGACTTCCGGAGCTGAGCACATTTTTACTTCACGGCAGGCCTTGCTGATTTTGATTACAACGTTGCGCTGCAAATAGGCCCCGAGAAGATGGCACGTGTACAGATGCCTGGACGGGTTGGAGGTGACTTGATGGCAGGCCTGGGCTAACCAATAACCCAGATGAACTCGTACTCCTGTAGCCATGCACCACGTAAAATATAGGTCGGCGGTCGTCAGGGCGTTGTTGGCAGTGCCCATCAAGTTGTAGCTGACAAAAGTTTGGGCGAATCGCAGGACCCGATTCTCTATATGGTGTGCCTTCGAAAAACTTGTTTTAAATTGACCCACTCTTGAGTGAGTCAAGAACTCCCACGCGCCTTGTGCCTGAAATCCTGGCGTCAACTTCGGCGGACCAACCATTCTGTCGTTCCACAGGCCCTCATCATCTTCTGTTCTCGTTAGCAAGCCCATCCGCAAGGTCCACTCCCGGATACTCATCCTATGTTCTTCATTAAAAAGCCTGAAAGTTATGGATTCCGTATCCAAGTCGGCCGTGGATTTGAACCGGAATGTGGAAAAGAATTCACGGGCCGCGTCGACTGGAACTTCGAAAGTGCTGTGCTTTAGTAACCAATCAAAACCGATTGCATCTATAAACCCCCTGAACTCATCGTTAGAGCTAATATGTTTGAGCTCCGCCGGGTGGTACATCTTACCGGACTTCGCAACCTTTCCCTCAGCACTCTTTTCCTTGTATACGGCCACACGTTTTGGATCGTCAAATTTTCTCATATCGTCTAGCAGCTCCCTTGTAACCCAAATTTCCGTCGGCTCAAAGTTCAGAACATCTTCTTCTTGCTCCTCCTCTGAATCACTGGACCTGGCAGGACTCTCGGGCTCTGTGGCGTATGGTACCTTGGCGGGTGGAGGAAGTGGAGATTCAGTAGATTTCCCCCTCGCCTTCTTGGTCGAGGAGGAAACAATTTGTTTCCCTTTCCTCTTCTTAGCCGTCGCGCGACGCCCTTCCTCTTCACTCTCCCTACCACTCGGTCTGGGAGAGTCTTCCTGCTCAGACACGGCTGTCGCTAGGTCCAGCGTTTCATTATCCTTTTGTTGTGCGGATTCGTCAATGTCATCAAGTATACTTCGACGTGTCCGTCTCCTTGTTCCCCTTAGATTTAGCTGCGAATCGGCCTCCTCAGGGACCTCAGTTAGATCCACTATCATGTTGAGTCCTGCATCAACAGTTTCTTGAGCATCCTCAGAATCGAGTGCTCCACCTTCCTCTGCTAATAATGGGGTTGTCCCCGCGATATAAACAGGGGTTTCCAACCCCTTAAGATTTCCCTCAGGTTGGGCATCAGTGCCCACAGACTTGTCGGGAGTCCTTCCCGCAACAACATCTTCCTCAGCAATTTGGGCTTCATCGCCCTCAACTACTTCTAGGGTTTCCCCTTCCACATCCTTCTCAGAAATTAGGGCGGCTTCGCCCACTTGAACATCATCACCATCAACAACGGCATCCTTCTCAACAGACGCCTCCAGAACAGGGGTTCCCCCCTCAACATCCTTACTAACAGTGATAGCGGTGTCCTCAACTACCGCCACAAGAACATTTACCCCCTCAACAACACTCTCCACTAAGCCCACAGCAGAAATATCATCACCTCCATCCTTTAAAACGGGGATTTCCCTCTGAGAAGCAGAAACTAACCTGGGTTCACTTACGGCCAATAAATTCAGTCCCGCGGCCAGATCTGTCTCTACTTCGCGAATTTTCGCAATGGAAGGTTCTGGAACGGCGGGTACTGTAATGTCCTCCGGCCTGGTGGTGGTTTCTGGGACTGTGTCCTGTGCAGAGGTGGTTTCTTCTGGAATAATGGTAGCAGCCTCCGGTGCGGTTTCTTGTACAGCAGTGGGCGGTGTCTCGACAGCTTCCGGTTGTGTCACGGTGGTTGTTGGACCGGCTGGCATGGTTTGTCCCATTGCGAACATCGCGAACGCCTGCATCGCTTTATCGGCCCCTCCGAACTTCTGAAATAGTTCATTCATAAACTCCGCCGCACTCTTCTCGGCGGATCCAGAGGCGCTGCTAGCTTCTTGTTTGTTATCCATGGTATTCTGCAGAAATTTTTGAAAAGAAATTTGTGCGAAATTTTGCAGATTAGGGTTAGAAAGAGAGAGAGCGAAATTTGGGGTTTTTTTGATTTGAGAGAGAGAATATTTGGAGAGAGAATGAGTAAAGAGAAGATAAGAATGCCAAAACCGATTATAGTGTAGGCATGGGAGAGGACATCTTTCTTTTGCAGGCGGTGGCAGGTGGTGACGCTAGCGACCGTACGCCTCCCCATAAAGTGCCATGTGAAATCCGAACCGGTGCCAATTCCCTCCAAAACTCCTTTACCCCACAATTCTTTGCTCAAGTAAATCCCTACTGCCAAAACACACTAAAAGAAAACATCAAACTAAAAAGAATGAAACGCCAAACTCCCCGGGCCTAGGATATGACATCATCAAAATCATTCCCGATGGGTCTGGTGTTTCGAAAATATTTTTGAAAATTTTTTTTTTTAAAAGAAAGCAATTAAATATTTACAAAATTTGTTTTTAAGTGTTCTCAAAATTTCCTGGATCAGGGTATGGTCAAACTTTTAAGTGCTAGACCCAGGAGATATTCTAAGAACACTTCCTTCCTAGACTGGTTAGGTGATATCAAAGAGTGCGCGTAGTGGCACTTCGTCCACTACACACAACTCCGAGCTATCCCTAAAGACCTTTATCCTATGTCCATTGACAAGAAAGGGTATGGAATTTGGTGCACTTCCCTGGATTTCAACTGCTCCGTTTGCTCGAAGTCCCACGATGATGTAAGGCCCAATCCATTTAGACTTTAACTTTCCAGGCATCAACTTGAGCTTGGATTGAAACAAAAGGACTTTCTGTCCTACCCTGAGTTCCTTGCCCCGGAGATTTTTATCATGCCAAAGCTTAGTTTTTTCCTTATACCACATGGCAGATTCATAAGACTCAAGCCGTAACTCTTCCAGTTCCTGGAGCTGCATCTTCCTCTCTTCTTCACAAGCCTGCGGGTTCATGTTGATCTCTTTGACCGCCCAGTATGCTCTGTGTTCGATTCCCACGGGCAAGTGGCACATTTTTCCGAATACCAACCTATATGGTGACATACCAATAGGTGTCTTATAAGCTGTCCTATAAGCCCATAATGCATCATCCAGTCTCTTACTCCAATCCTTCCTAGACGGGTTCACCGTTTTTTCGAGAATGGCCTTTATCTCCCTATTTGATATTTCTGCCTGGCCGTTGGACTGAGGATGATAAGGTGTAGACAACCTATGGTGGACTCCGTATTTCTTCATGAGAGCCTCTATTGTACGGTTCTTAAAATGGGTTCCTTGGTCTGAGATGACAGCCCTAGGGATTCCGTACCTGTTGAAAATGTTAGATCGCAGAAATTTGGCTACTTCTACAGCTTCGCAGGAGGTCGTAGCTTTTGCCTCTATCCATTTCGAAACGTAGTCCACCGCCACAAGTATGTATGTATTCCCATATGAAGATGGAAATGGACCCATAAAGTCCATACCCCAAACATCGAAAATCTCACAAACAATCACCGGGACTTGTGGCATTTCGTCCCTTCTAGAAATTCCTCCGGTCTGCTGACACCTTTCGCAATTCTGGCAGAATTCGAATGCATCCTTGTGTAATGTCGGCCAGTAGAAACCACTGTCTAAAACCTTCCTTGCAGTCTTCCTAGGTCCAAAGTGACCCCCACAAGCTAGAGCATGGCAATGATTCAGCACATCCCTTTGCTCCCACTCCGGAATGCATCTCCTAATTACCTGGTCAGCTCCCATTTTCCACAAATACGGATCGTCCCAAAAGTAGTATTTGGCTTCACTTTTTAATTTCATCTTCTGGGCCCGGGAAATTTCGTCGGAGCTGGGCACTTCTTTAGTGACCAAGTAATTTGCTAGGTCAGCGAACCATGGTTCTGCATTCGTCTGGCATTTCCCTTTTTCAGCACCTCCTGGACCTGTCGCTGCCATTACTTCTTCAAAATCGATAGGTCTAGGAGAATCGTTAAGATAATAAAGATGTTCTTCCGGGAACGCATCAGGTATTGCTTCATCCGTCTCACCTTGGTGAATGCGACTCAAGTGATCAGCCACCTTGTTCTCCGTTCCCTTCTTGTCTCTGACTTCCCAGTTAAACTCCTGTAACAGTAACACCCAACGGATCAACCTTGGCTTAGACTCCTTCTTTGCCAGTAAGTACTTTATCGCAACGTGATCTGTGAAGACTATCACCCTTGACCCGAGCAGATATGGTCGGAA
This sequence comes from Salvia splendens, assembly GCF_004379255.2. NCBI lineage: Eukaryota > Viridiplantae > Streptophyta > Magnoliopsida > Lamiales > Lamiaceae > Salvia > Salvia splendens. The sequence continues at coordinate 14,963,528 of NC_056036.1, read as the reverse complement.
TTTTTCAAAAGAGTACACGACTGCCAACATTTCCTTCTCCGTGGTGTCGTAATTTTTCTGGGCTTGATTTAGCGTTTTTGACGCATAGAAAATCACGTAACTTTTTCCGTCAACTCTTTGACCTAGCACCGCCCCTACTGCATAGTCACTCGCATCGCACATGATTTCAAACGGCAAACCCCAATCAGGTGCTCTGATGATGGGGGCAGATACTAATCTGTCCTTCAGCAGCTGAAAAGCCTTAATGCACTCCTCATTAAAAACAAACTCAACATCGTTGTGCAACAGATGAGTGAGTGGCTGAGCAATTTTGGCAAAATCCTTTATGAATCTCCTGTAGAATCCTGCGTGACCTAGAAATCCCCTTACCTCCTTTTGATTTGTCGGGTGGGGCAGTTTTGATATCACGTCCACTTTTGCTTGGTCCACATGTATGCCCTTTTCCGATACTACATGCCCTAGGACAATTCCTTCAGGGACCATGAAGTGGCATTTCTCGAAATTCAAGACCAAGTGCTTCTCTTGACATCTTTTCAGTACTACATCCAAGCTCGCCAGACATGAATCAAATGAATCCCCGTATACAGTGAAGTCATCCATAAAGATTTCAATGCAATCTTCCAGCAGGTCTGAGAAAATACTCATCATACACCGTTGAAAAGTGCCTGGTGCATTGCAAAGGCCAAACGGCATTCTCCGATATGCATACATTCCGAACGGACACGTGAAAGTTGTCTTCTCCTGGTCCTCGGGGTCCACGTAAATTTGGAAATACCCACTGTATCCGTCCAAGAAACAGAAATATTGCTTGCCTGCTAATCTCTCCAGCATCTGGTCAATGAACGGAAGGGGAAAATGGTCTTTCTTGGTTGCCTCGTTCAATTTTCTGTAGTTAATGCACATCCTCCAACCGGTGACTAGCCTGGTCGGTACCAACTCATTCTTGTCATTCTTGACAACCTGGATTCCCGACTTTTTGGGTACCATATGTACTGGGCTAACCCATTCACTGTCTGGTATGGAATAAATGATTCCTAGGGATAGCAGCTTCAATACTTCCTTCAATACCTCTTCCCTCATATTGGGATTCAATTTGCGTTGAGGGTCTCTGCAGGGTTTCGCTCCTTCATTTAGTCGAATGTGATGCATGCACAGATCAGGGCTAATCCCCACCAAGTCAGAAAGTGTCCAACCAATAGCGTTCTTGTTCCTTCGGATGACTTTCAGCAGCTCCTCTTCCTGTTCCTTGATCAAGTTGCTGTTGATAATCACCGGAAAAGTCTCATTCGCCTCAAGGTAAGCATACTTTAGGCCTGGCGGAAGTGTTTTCAACTCCTTCTTGGGAACATCTTTTTCCTGAGGCAAGGGGTTCTTTTCTGCTGCTCCAGTCGTCGTCCCCTTAGTCGATCCAGGAAGATCTTCCTTGCTTGCCCCATAAAGTGTCTCCCTCGATCTGGTTAGCTCAGGCTTGGTGCAAAACTCCAGAATTGCTTCTGCTAGCTCTTCATCCGACAACTTGCTCGTATTCATTGCTTGGCACCAACTGGCCACTTCCCTATCAACAGCATGACTCATCTCTGAGTTCTCAATCTGTCCCTGCATTAATTCAGTCTCGAGGTATTCCTGGACCAAGGGGTTAATGACATCTACGAAATGCAAATTTTCAACATCAAGTGGCTTCTTCATTGCCTCATCTATGCTGAATGTATATTTATCCCCATTGTAATCGAGACAGATAGTACCATCAAAGACATCAATGATAGTCTTAGCGGTTCGCAAGAAAGGTCTCCCCAATAATACTCCGCCAGACTCTTCAGACTCATTATCGCTCATCTTAATCACATGGAAGTCAGCCGGGTACAGGAAGTCGTGTACCTTGACTATTACGTTCTCGAGCACTCCTTCAGGGCAGATGCATGACCTGTCCGCCAATTGGATCACAACCTTCGTATCCACCATACCTACTCCCACTAACCTCTTGTATATGGACAGGGGTAACACATTTATGGATGCTCCCAAGTCACACATAGCATGCTCAATTTTTACATCGCCGATAGAAATGGGCAAAGTGAACATACCCGGGTCATTGCATTTCGAGGGCATCCTCCGCTTCTGAATCACCGCGGACACATTCTCGCCTATCAAGATTTTTCCACTAGGTCGAGCCTTCCCAGCTATAAACTCCTTGATGAATTAGCTGAAAACTGGCATTTTCAAAGCCTGTAAGAAGGGTAGATTTATCTCCAGTTTCCCGAAAATATCCATAAGATCCACTGGCTCATCCCTCTTTTTCTTTGCCTCTCCTCGGTTCGGGAAAGGTTTTGGTCGTTTCCCGGTTCCGGAACATTCACCTGCTGAAGATTTATCAACTCCTCTGTTCTCTACCAATTCCGGCTCTGGATCTAGGAAAAAGGGTTCGATTGTCCTGGGCAACTGTTTCTCTAAATCTCCTGCCCGAAGTTCATCTCTAACCGCAGGGTTGCTCTCAACCGAGTTCCTTGATTCAGTGGTTGTATCCTCTATTCCCTTATCCTTAATGGGGGTCGTGACCTCTCTGTACCTCATGACCGGCCCTTCGTACTCCTTCCCAGATCTTAGTGTGATCTGGCTAATATTGGCTCTGTCAGGTGGTCTTACCGATGCAGGAATCTTACCCTCGTTTCCCCGCATATCACTCAAGGAAGTAGCTATTTGAGACAACTGTTTGGCCAACATATCCATTGCTGCCTTCTGTTCTTGCTGCGCATCCTGAAGCTTGTGGACCACATCATTGTTCGACTGTAAATTGTTCTGAATGTGCTGCTGGGAACTGACGTGGTCGTGAACCATCTCATCAAGGTTCCTTGGTCTAGAGCTTGGCTGACTGGGACCTGGCCCTATATTCTGGATTGTTCCACTTCCTTGGCCTGGGCGAATGTGCCCTTGACCTCCTGGATTGTTGTTGAAATTACTTCCTTGACCTGGGTAAGGTGCTTTGGCATTCCTTTGATGTGGTGGTACATAAGAGTTCCCTTGATAATTCTGATTCTTGTCTCCCCAGGTCGAGTGATCTCCTTGGTTACGGTTATTCCAATTTCCTTGCCCCTCATGATTTCTCCAGTTACCCTGCCTCTCGGGCTGCGGTGCTGACTGTATACTCAATTGGGGTGCTGGCTGGCTTTGCTCATTTTCAGACCATCTAAAGTTCGGGTGATTTCTCCAGGGTGCATCTCTTTGTCTTCCTTGGTTCCAACTTCCATCAGGATTCCAACTTCCCATCGCGGTCGCCTGGGCCTGGTAATCACCTTCCTGAGGTCCGTAATATTGCTGGAGTTGATTATCTCCTGGACCTAACATCTTAGCCGTTTCCTTTAGTGCGGCTGTATTAGTCCTTTCGATAGCATTCAGCAAGGCTTTCTCCAGCCTATCAATCCTTGCTTCAACTTTGTCATCCTCCAGCTCCCTCAATGCATTCGCAGAGCCTCTTCTCACAGCATTCCTCGTGTTGTCATACGCCTTCTTGGCGTCGATTAATCTTCCCAAAATCTCTCTTGCCTCGCTTCCTCTCTTCCTTGTAAAATTCCCCCCGCTCGAGGAGTTCATCAAATCCTTAGACTCGGGAGTTGCCCCTTCATAAAACAGAGAGTATGTCTCCGCCTCTATCATCCGATGATTCGGGCACGCGTCCAGCAATCCCTTGAACCTTGACCAGTATTGGCTCAATGACTCATCGTAATCCTGCTTGCATTCCACTATCTCCTTCTTCAAAGCGTTCGTCTTGTTGGATGGAAAGAAGTAATCTAGGAATTCCAATTTAAAGTCCCTCCAGGTGCGGATAGAATCAGGGGGTAATCTCAACAACCATGTATTTGCCTCCCCCTTTAGAGTGAAAGGAATCGCGCGCAAGCGATAGTCCTCCTCTGTCGCATCATTAGGCCTCTTTTGAATGCCACACAACTTGCTAAACTCGTTCAAAAACTCGTACGGGCATTCACTCCTTCGCCCAGAAAATGTTGGTAAGACGCCTAACACATTCGTTTTGATCTCAATAGATTTCTGACGTGGGTTCATCACTATTGCATGCGCTGGCTCTCCATCGAGATGAGCCGTTAGTGACCCTATTTCTGGATCTGGGTCTGCTACGTGCGCCATCTCAACTTCCTCTTCCTCCCCTGTTTCCGACTCTGTTTCTGATTCTGGTGGGGACTCCGGATCCTTTCGTCCTGAAGATTCCCAGGATTCGTCACTCAAAAACTCAGTCGGGAACGGATCTCCCGTCGTGAACCCTGATCTGGTAGTTACGGTGGAGGTTGTATCCTTGATCTTCCAAACGGACTGACCGTGTTTCCAACCAGACGAGTTACTCCGGTAGAAGCTCCTGCTCATGCACTACAAAGAAAACGAAAAAAAAAAACAGTAAATTAAAATTATTCGTATCAACTACTCTAAGCACTAACACAAAGTACGCCATCCATCCCCGGCAACGGCGCCATTTGAAAGCGTATGAAAGTAACAGAGAGGCTCTTTCGTACGTATGCACAGAAATTGATCAATGCAAGCGCTCGGTCAAGACACCATGCTTCTTAAGTTCACTGGAGCACAGGGTCCAGGAACTCAAGAGAACATACAGTGCTTCAGTCGTTGGGCACTCTCAACTCCCCTTTCAAAAAATAATATAAATCCCTCAACCCGAATACTATGAATTAGTATAGGGAAGTGGGGTCGATCCCACAGAGATGGACTCGCAAAGTAGTGCTCAGAGGCTTTGGACAAACAAATGGCTGCTGCCACGCAAAAGGGTTGAGAATTTTAAACTAACTCTAGACCTAGGCAGGAAATGTAAATGCTAGACCTAGGACATATTAAACTTGTAAATTCAGACTTCAACAGCAAGAAACATAACCACTTCCTAGACAGTGTAAACAACTACCTAATCTAGCTAAACAGAAGATAACTGAAAGTGGGGACCATAATTCCAAAAGTGGCAAGTACGGAAAAAACTGCAGATAACAAACTCTGACGCTAGCTCGCAGTGAAATGTATCCTCTCAACCGAATTAAACTTGCAGATGAACAAAACAGAGCACAAAGCGAGATTCGAACAGAATATAGAAATTTGGTCGTCGGAAACTTGCCACAAAACGGAAACACATCAGATCTGCGTACACTAGACGGAATGAAAGAAAAACTCGTAAACTAAGCATGAAAATCAGATCGAAACTACTCAGATTCACGTCAGAATACTTGATCCACTCCGGATCCAAGACATCCGAACCCAACAACCAACAAATCCAGCAAATCCAACCAAAGTTCTTCCACAATCCAACTCCAACTTCCCAGATCTGACCATTAACCTATAATAACTCAGAAAACAGCTGCGAAACGCATCCAACTCAGACAATTTAAAACACCAAAATCTCAATAAACGAAGCAATCAAACTAGAAATCAACACAATCACCATAACGGAAAATCAAACTTGCATTTAAACCAGAAACTATTTGGTGAAAACAGAGAACCGAGCTTCGAACAACGAAGCTCGGCAGAGTAAGTAAAATACGGAAAGCGGAAAATAAATTGTTTCTTCGCTCCTAACAAGAGCGGTGTTACACCATATCGGAAGCTAAGATGAAACCCGAACGTGTGAACTGAGATCTCCTCAAACTAGTATCAAGTGTGTGTGTGGGAAAGTGAACTAGGCAACAAGCTGTGGTGAGGTCTCCACCGAGAAGATCCCTCCAGCTTGCATGCTTCTGCCTTTTATAGATGCGGACATAGCCCTTGAGTCTTCGTAGAAATCCCTATTCTACCCTTCAACTCTAGAGCTTCCTCCGTCGAGCAATTCTCTTCATAATCGTTCACTAAATCGCCAGTTCCTCGACCTTGTGATTTTTTGGTCTTCTTTCTTGGACCTGGCGAATTCCTTTACACACCTGGCTTAAAACGTGCGTTAGCCCCAGTAAAATCACGAATTAAATCCCTAGACCCATGCATGAAATTAGCCTTATCAAACATCCTCATAACTTTTAACAAAAAAATATTGTTATAATGACATACAAAATTATTTATATGAATAAATCCAATTAGGGCTTTGATACAATTTTAATAAAATTACATTTATTTTGATATACATCATGTTTTATGAAAAATAATTTAAATATAATAAGTTATGACATTACTACACTATTTACTAGCATTAAAAATACCTGCAAGTTTACAGGGTAGATCTAGTATAGCTAAAGGTCAGTACCGGGATATCGAACACAGGGAATAAGATTGCTACTGGCTATCATATACTAAGCGTCATATACTATTTAAAGATACAAATGTTTTTTTTTGGTTTGATTTTATTAAACTAGACTGAAAAATAAATAAACAAATAAAAAGAAAGTATATAAACAATGATACAAAGCATGCATAGGAATGTAGAATATTAGGATCCAAAACACAATCGACTTTCTTGAATTACGGTCTCTAGAGTTATTAAGTCGACCACTTAACTGGATTAAACCCTCTCCCGAGGTGAGAAATCCGTAGATTAGGTGTTGAAATCAAAGTCCCCTTTAAATCTCTAACATCTAACTCCTAAAAGATCATTAAGACCAATGACCTCACGTGAAACCTCAACTCTCCCGAGTTCTATTGAATTAAAGTGTGAATTATCCATTTTCCAAGTCAACTATTTCGTCTCCCGAGTACTCTAATCAACTCTATCATGTATTCAAGAGGTAGCTAATCAATCGAATATAGAAAGCGCAAGGATAAATCAAATAACTACAAGAGCTAACAAGCAAAATCAATCGAATATCTTCACCAAAAATTCCACAGTTGATGTTTAACTCACAGACAAGTAAAAACTACAAATAAAGTACGAGACATGAAAGAAATTAATAAAACCCAAGGTTGAATCTTCAATCTTCAGTCTTCTCTTGCCTGGATCTGCAGAACTCCGCTCCAATGGAATATGGATGAATTTAAGGGTGGAATATGGAATGGAAGAAGTGTAGAGAGGGAGAAGGATTGGAGGCTCTGAGATAGGAGAGATTATGAATTTGGTTCAGAGGTATTTATAGGCTGGAAAAAGGTTTATTTTTGATAAATTTCGTGCCCTACAAGAAATAGGAGAGATTTCGCTTCACAATATAATAATTTCTTTTCTTCGGTGAATTTCCGCATAAATTCCCGTCAGCTTTGACTGCACTGCGCAATGTTCGTAGAATTGTCATAACTTTCTCCACAGAACTCCGATTGAGACATGCAAGATATCCACGCGAAGCTCTTTCGAAGACAAAGAGAATGACATGTAGTAAGCACTGACTGGACTTCAAAATTGCTGGCAGAATGGGATCGAACAGAGGCTGCTGCACTTTGGCTTTTTTTACACCTTTTTTTCTATATTTTTCTATCATTTATCAACAAATACGTCAAAAAATACTAAATGTATAACATATGCAATTTAAGAACATAATTTGCATGATTGACATTTAAAATAAGTCAAATTTAGTCCTTAAAAACATGCAAAATTTATGTTTGTCAATTACTAATGGGACTTTCAACTCATGTTTGAAAATCTAGAAACATCTTAACATGTTTCATTTGTTGGTCATGTCAAGGGACATACCCATACAACACATGCACTAGTAACCCAACTTAGTCCTGGTACAAAAGATCCTTAATCTTTATGTTGGAGAAGTTGTTGCCCAAGCTCAACTAAAAGTCCAAAGACTGTTATAATACACGATCTAAATATTAATTGTCCAAGTACACGTTCACGTTCACGTCCACGTCCACGTCCTGGAGCCTAAACTCGCGGATAAATTCAATACTCATGTGAAAAACTTCATTCACTATATATTATCTCTCCCTCATTCAGAATCAATTTAAAATGAGTGAATATATCAAGATCATCTATACTTTATACCTTTGAATTTCACAAAATTAAATATTACACATCATTCTTACTAATTACTGTTCAATCAAAAACGATTTTAAATAACTAATGCTCTTTCTGAAAATATAAGTTTGCCTTATCAAATGTTGTACGTAGATGAATTCTTCAAATTTTCAAATAAAACTAACACACTCCAATCTAATCTCTGGACAATCAATCAATTTGTGGACAATATATATAATAAGACATGCATAGAGATTGTTTTTATATTTATAATTACTTACTAACTACTCCATATTAATTCACCAGCGCCATTTTTTGTTAATAACAAATTCGGCGACGCTATTTAGATTATTCCAATAATTTGCTAAGGTAAGAATTACAAATGTACTAGTATAATTTTGAAAAATCACAATCCGAATAACCTTAAAATGAACATACCACAATCAATATGATAAGTCCAAAAATAACCCAAGCTCCATAGAGTTGGTCCAAAATTAGTTAATTCTAACTATTTAGTTATCAAATTTCATTACTTTTTCAAACCTTTTAAGGTCAGTAAAATATTTTTTTAATATATGTGAAAATATTTTGTGTTTCGTTAATTGAAAATTATAATCATATTTAATTTTTTTTGTTTAATTTTACACTAATCATAAATATACATGTAAAATTAAAAGTTACTCCTGTATTATTATTTTTGAAAAAAATGTATTACATCCATTCTATAAGTTACACATTTTTCGAATTGAAATAACACTTCTTTCTTTATGTATTTATAATAAATATAAAATCATCAATAGAAATATATTAGTTGGAAATTTTATTAACTTTTCCCCCTGATTGGCCGATGCCGATGGATTAACCTAAAATCCAAATGTTTATGGCTAGTTGACAAATTTGTAATCCAAAAAATCATACTCCTACTTAAATGAGGCGTAATTGAATATCCCGATAAACCGAACAAGATGCCCCGATTGACATCCGTCACATCCAACCCAACCTATATCATTTTCTAATAAAATATTTATCTCTCTCATTTTTACATACTCCATCCGTTCCATAGAAATAAGTCATTTATGGTTGATACAGATTTTAATGCGTAATTGGTAAAGTAAGAAAAAAAGAAGAAACAATAATTGAATTGATGGTGGGGCTATAAATAATAAAGTAAAAAAGAACGAGAAAAGGGTTGCCATGGACTATTCACTATTTCACTTCTACATTCAAAATTAGATCTACGAAAACATTATTTTCACTTCTACATTCAAAATTGAAACAAGACCTAACCGGACCAGTCTGATATGTGAACCGATTCGGCCTGTTCATGATCCAACGGTCCAATAACTCGACCTATAAATACACACTGTTTTGACATGTGCCCTAACCCTAAACGCAAGAACCGATTTTTGTATTTTCACTTCTCCTTCGACTCCAATCCGCTACCGCGTAAATTGATAATGGGAAGCAGCGCCACCGCCGCCAACGGCGTCGTAGACAAGGGTGTTGATTTCGCCAACTATTTCTGCACCTATGGCTTCCTCTACCACCAGAAGGAGATGCTCTGCGACCGCGTTCGGATGGACGCCTACTACAACGCCGTTTTCCAGAACAAGCACCATTTCAAGGGAAAGGTATATAATTTTTCCCCTCTAAAGATGTTCAAATCTCTAGTTTTTTTTGCTATCATGTTGTTTGAATATTTTTCGTCGAAATTTTGCTTTATACAGCTGAATTGTTTTTGTTATTGTTTGCATGAGATGAGCTATATATGGCCAGTTTTTTAGAATGAAATTTGATAGAAATTCAAGCTAGGGTGTATAATCGGTGCAATTTCCGTGTTTCGATGATTATTCTGATGGAAATTTGAGAGGTTATGGACTGATTTTGTTTGCTCGCGGACTAGGTTGTTTTGGATGTAGGAACAGGAAGTGGAATTCTTGCTATATGGTCTGCACAAGCTGGTGCAAGGAAAGTCTATGCAGTAGAAGCCACAAAGATGTCCGAACATGCGCGGGAACTTGTCAAAGCAAACAAGCTCCAGGATGTGGTTGAAGTGATTGAGGGATCGATGGAGGACATTGCGCTGCCGGAAAAAGGTTTCATGCTTATTCAATATCACCATTATTTCACCTTTTTCTCTTATTTTTGATTTCTCTAATTCTTAATCTTGCATCTTTTTATGCTTCTAAGGAATTTCCTTCTGTGTGTAGTTGATGTAATTATTTCAGAATGGATGGGATACTTTCTTCTACGTGAATCAATGTTTGACTCGGTACTCTTTGCACGGGATCGCTGGTTGAATTCCGGTGGTGTCATGTTAGTACTATTTTTATGAGTAAATTTCTGCTCTTTTGCTTCTTGCCTCCTTTGAATTTTGTGCAATTTTTTATTTATTTATTTGGTTAGCAATTAGCATCTCTCTGTTGGTAAGCTTCAACAGTGATTCCCTTCCCCCAACTATGAAAACATGGAGTACTATATTGTTTTATATTTTCCTATAATCTGAGTCTCAATGATTGGAACTACTGTTTTGATATATTAAATCAGATATCTGCATGACGTTACATTCTGGAGATTAAAACAGTTCAGACTATGACTTGGATAACACCCAATTCGAACCCTCATATACTAATTTTAACAATTTGATTATCGAAGAGGATGTCTTGCTCCTCTAAACCAGCAAATTTGTAGTGAGACCACAGGTCCTGATGTAATGGAGATTGAGTACTTCGTACTCTGAATTTCTTGTGTTCTTGAATGATATTTCTAAATATTTGGTTCTTTGAATTGAACTATTGTACAATCTATTAAGATGACGAACATTCATCACCATTGTGATTGCATGTATAACTGCCGCCCTTGTCTAGCAATCTGTTTTCCAGTTGGAAATCTTAACTGAACTCACCAACACATCTAGTGGTTTCCTACTCGCTTTATTTATTGTAGAATGTAGAGATCAGGGTTACCTTTGCCGGGCTTCAACCGCTCAACTTCTCTCTTGATGGACTCGAGTGCAATTACTTATACTCCCTCCGTCCGTGAATAGGAGTCTCATTTCTATTCGGCACGGGTTTTAAGAAATGTTAAGAAAAATTGGTGGAAAAAAGTTAGTGGTATATGGACCCCACTTGTATATATTACTTTTAAATAAAATGCAAGTGAAACAGTGTTGTCAAAATGTTGTTCGGGTCGCCTGGGTCGAGACCATCACCACCCCAACATGGGTGGGTTGATCGAGATACAGGGTCGCCGCTGGGTCGGCTAGGTTGAGTGGGTCGCCCTAAACACATCCTATCTCTGATTTTTTCAAATCTCTCACATGTTTTCGGACTCTCTCAATCACAATTCTCTTTATATATGCATGCACCACATCAAACTTTTCAAACCTACTTTCTACATTTTATAATTCTGCCTCTTTACTCCTAAACAAATAAATAATTCAAAGATCTTTTGTTGCCACCCTTCATATATTCCTTTGTTTTGATATTTTCAGACAATGGTTTCAATTATTTATTGTGTTATGACTTATGAATTGTTTTGATATTTTGATTATTTCTATTTTCCACTTTATCTCTATTCACATGAATTGCATCTACATTTATATTATTTGATATATTATAAACATTAGAGCAATATATTTATTTTATTTAATATTAAAAGGAAAAAAATTAGCCTAGATTTGTGGGTCTCTCGACCCCTTCGACCCGCGACCCGAATTTTCACCTCATCGACCCGGTGCGCCCTGCGACTCTAACAACACTGGAGTGTAATAAGTTAGTGGAATGTGGGACTATTACCATTTATAGTATAAATGAACCGGGACTCCTATTCGCGGACAGACCGAAATGGAAAAATGGAACTCCTATTCGCTGACAGAGGGAGTGTTTGTTTGTAGGGATTTCAAAAAAGGGAACTTTGATTTCCAGTTATCATTTCCTAGTGCACTAAGCATTTTAATTAGTATCCCAGTGTTACTTACATGCGATTACCACACATCTTTGAGTTGATCATTCAACTGCTAGTATGTTAAGTTTGTAATTCAGCGACTTTAATGTTTGATGGTATTGCCAGTTATTGATTATCAAGTCCAATCTCACAGGTATCCCAGCCATGCCCGAATGTGGATTTCTCCTATCAGGTCAGGGTTGGGTGATCAGAAAATGAGAGATTATGATGGAGCAATGGAAGATTGGTCTGGTTTTGTTAAGGAGACAGAAGCTTGTTATGGCGTAGACATGAGTGCTTTGACAAAACCATTTGAGGAAGAACAAAAGAAATATTATTTGCAGGTTGGTGTCGTAAATAATTTAAATCTAATCTAATAGAATCTTCAAATCGCATATTCAATGTTCTCGCATGATATATTTTCACTACTTTCGCATGAAGTCTTTATTCTGAATATTCATTTTTTTTTTTATTCTGAATATTCATTTATTGAATCACATTTTATTCAGTTTATACCTGTTTAATATTTATGAATTTTTTTCTGCAAAGTCTCCTTATAGGACTAATGTTTACTGTTATTAAACTTTCAGACATCACTCTGGGACAACCTTCATCCAAACCAAAGTATCGCTACACCTGTGATCATCAAGGAGATTGACTGCTTGAAAGTTACTGTTGATGATATACGCGATGTTCGTGCAAGCATTTCCACATCCATCACAGAAGATGCAAGATTATGTGGCTTTGGTGGATGGTTTGATGTCCATTTTCGAGTGAGTTTTAATATTACTGATTTTATGCTCTGGTGTAGTACAACACCACTTAAATTTGCTGGTTCAATTGTTTACTTAGGGAAGCGATAAGAGTCCAGCTCAAAACGAGGTTGAGTTAACAACTGCCCCACATGAAGATCTTGGCACACATTGGGGCCAGCAGGTTGGTAGTAGCTATGTTCTTCATCTTGTCCAATAAAAGTGCCATGCATTTACTTAGTAGTATTCATCAGTAAGCTTTTAGGTTGTAAAAAGATCCTTCCGGGATTTGTATTGATGGTTTAGAGCTTTTCATTTCCCCGGTGACCCTAGGTGTAGGGAGAGTGGCATGTACAGAACCCAAAAATTCGTGTTATACTATGTTCAGGTCAAATTATAGTAAAGGACTTATATATCCTGATGGTTTTAATGATCAATTATACCACTGAAAATAAATGCTCCGTAGGGTTTTAAAGGTTGATTTTCTGCTCTGATTTAATGTAATAATCTCGTATGATACGTTCAAGATTCAACAAATACGCTGGAAAGTGATAGTCACATTACATTGTTTTCTGACATGTAGCTCAAGTGAATGTTATAATTCTCTATGAGTCCTTGGATATCGTCCAGTCATGTATGTGGTAATAACACTACTATTTCATTATTCCAGGTGTTCTTACTGCATCCTCATCGGAACGTTCAATCTGGTGATGAGTTGAATATTAATTTCTTAATGACTCGCTCCAAGGTGAATCACCGGTTGATGGAAGTTAATCTTAACTGTGAGATTAACCGGGCATCTGGAAAACCAGTGCCTCCAGTACAAAAGAAGTTCTACATCGAGTGAGCCAGCCATCTGCTCATACATCTCATCAGATGTTCTTGGGTTGAAATTTTGACGAGTTCCGTTTTCAGCATCATCTTCGGCTATATGATATGTTGGTGTTTGTTTGTAAGACTCTACTAGGAGATGCAATTAGAGTAAGTGGTATTGGACTCAAAAGGCTCAACGTACTGCACGTTCTCGGGTACGAGTGGGCTGACCCGGAACCCACTCAAGGGTAAAACGGTAAGGGTCTCATGTGAGGAATTAGTCGTATCTATCATCTCCCAAGAGGGGGGCAGTTTTGTCCTTTGCTTAAACGATTACCTTTTTATTTAAACAATTGCTATCCAACTAGTTTGGCAGTTTGATGAAAATGAATGATTTTATATTGTTATTATTCACTACATTTAAGATATATTTCAGCTCAAGGTTATGCACATAGATAAGAAATATACAAACACATGCTTAACATTAAAATAAAGATCAGTGTAAGTGCAATTTGATGTTGCCTTTGCGTCTTTTGTATATTTCTCATCAACTTATTCTTAATAGTGTTTCATATTTGCAATTCTTCTTTGAGAAAACGTTACACAGAGTTCAGTAGTAGTCTATTTATTTGATAGGATTTGGTCCTAAAAACGTAATCTGATTTCAAAATTTCATTGAATAGTAACACTAATAAACTTTACGAGTGAAAAACAGATGAATTATTTTGAGTTTATTTGCCTATAAATACATGAACTTTTAACATTTTCTAATTTTTTTTTGCGCGCCTCTTCTCTTGCAAGAAACTCATTGATTGCTATTCGCTTGGCTTCTACCGACCTATGTGAAGAACCTTTCCCGAGATCAACTCTTCAGTTTTTGCCGTTCCTGCCAACAACAGCCTAACAAATATAAGAAGCGCCGCCAGCATCTTGAAAGAGTGTCAGAATCTGAGCACCCTAGTTCTGTCAAGAATCTCGGAGTTCTTGCTCGAGGGCTCAGTGGAATCACTGGCGTTGTCCCATTGTGGTCGTAGCCAATATAGTGATTCTAAATCTCGGAGTTCTTGCTCGAGGGCTCAGTGGAATAATCATTGGCGTTGTCCCATTGTGGTCATAGCCAATACAGTGATTCTACAATGATCTTTCAACTATCTTAAGAGGCATGATATCTGGTTGGATTGGAGAGTTTCAAAACCTTTTCTACTGGATATGTCAAACAACCTGCTCTTGGGCAACTTCTAAACTGAGCTTACTAGACTTAGAAGGCTAGCAGTCAAGCTACACTCTGATCTAGTTGAGAAAAGCCTAGAGTTAACTGTGTTTGTCAAACCTGCATAAGTCTCTGGCTTGCAATACAATCAACTTTCAAGCCTGCCACCAGCCACCAGGCATCAGGTTTGTATACAGGTGCTATCCCCGTTGAGATTGGTAGGCTGAAGTTCGTCACAGCCCTCAACTCAGTTGCAACGACTTCTGTGGACCATCTGTGATTCGTTGTCTGATCTCACTAACTTATTAGAGAAATTGGACCTCTAAGACAACTTTCTGTCTGGTCGAAGTCCAGCATCATATGGAAGCCTGCATTTCTTCCAATGTTGCCTTAGCCTAGAACAATCTTGAAGGTCACCTGCCCTAATGAGCACAGTTCAGAACTCTCTTATTCGAGCTAACAAGGAAATCCAGAGCTATGTGGTCCGTTTCTACAGAGCGTGTGCTCTGATCATCCAAGCAATCTGCATTGGTGAAAGAAACAAGGAAGAAAATCATCACTGGACTATTTGTTATTTGTTCACTTATTCAGCCAATTTTGCCATTTTACTCATCTTGCATATTGCATCCCACCCAGCCTTGAAAATCTAATCTTAAGAAATTCAGCATGTGGTGTGATAAGGCTCATTTCATGCATCGGTTTTAACGTAAAACATATACTACTTGATCGGTTTATCGCGCAAACAAGTGTTAAAATGTGCAGAAATGCTACTTGTCCAAGGCAGCAAGGCCGAACTGATCAAGCACGTACAAAAGGCGAAAAAAGCCAAAAATCGGGGGAGTTGATCAAGGGGCGAGGTCAAGCAGTTAAAGTGGGGACCGCTGGTTTCTAGAAGAAAAACGTGAGGAAATGAGCTGGATGCGGCCCACCATTCTGTTACCCAGGACGACGTTCTAGAAGGGGACACGTGCCAGCTTGTGAAGACGCCAGGACGAACTGATTTGTTATCCAAAAGCGTCGTTATTCTAGAAGAAAGAGCACGTAGCAATCAATTGCAGAATAACCATTTCTGTCGGCGTAACTTAAGTTTCCTGCTGAGATTCTTTTCAGTTTACCGCTTTTTTTATTTTCGAAGTGTTAGTTTAGTTTATTTTCACTCTGTAATCGTATCTTAGTTTAATCGAAGTTATTCTCTCTTTTAAATCGCACATTTACTTTTCTGTTATTACCTGCAATTTACTTGACCCAGTGTTTAAATTTCCGTTGATCAAGCTAGCTAGTTTGAATTCTGCCTAGATAAAAACCATAGTTAAAACTCCCAAGTTAAAGCGTGGCAGCAGCCAACCCCCTGTTCACTACTCACACACTCGACACACCAACTTCTCTGTGGGATCGACCCCGAACTTGCCGCTTTACTGTTAAAGTAGTGCGAAATCGAGAGTCATAAATATTATCTTTGGCGCGTTTCGGTTTGAGGATTGATTCGATTAAGTGGCAACGACAATTGGCTAACTGGTCCAACCGATTCAGTTATCCTCCATATAACTTGATCCAATCTTAATCCGCGCGTTTCCGAGCCCGCCATGGTGTAACATACACCAAACTTCATTTTTTGTCGAGAAAATCGATAGATGGTGAGGGGGATATTACACTAAGCCAACATCATTTTTGCAATCATTTCCACACTTTACATTGGTACATGTTAGATAAACACAAATTTTGATTCTTCGAACATCATTCCAAAACATTGTCTGTTACACACCAGTTAAGTTACAGAAACTCTTACGCTCTTTATTTTTCATAGGTTGCTGAAATGAAGGGCTGATTGCGGAGCCAAAGAGAAAGCTCAGACATTAAATATTGCTAAACAATGGTAGTATTACATAACTGATAGTACAATTTAAAGCTATTTTCTCCCCCTCGCCCTAAATATCCAGCAGAAGAATCATAGGCGTGCCTTTGCTGTAGAAGATGTTGTGGTGGGTGCACTCTGCATATAAATTGACTTCCAACTTATACTAAATATATACATGGGTGAATAAGGCCACTAAAGCTTGAGCAGAGAAAAATAAATATCCAAGGAAATTCAGCAATTAGTTTGTTGATTATCTTCCCTTAATTGGCAACTAAGAAGTAGGTATTTCAGACAAATATGAAACCAAACATGTAACTATATCCATATGCAAAAGGGCTCGCAAAATCAGATTAGATCAAAGTTAGCATGCAACAAGTGCAGAAATTAGATTCTGATTCGCTAGTTTTCATCATATCTCGCGGCTAAGCATTGCCAAGTGAGATTGTACCCTTACTCATTAGAACTATTGAAAACATTAAGGCAAAAAGCATTGTAAAATGTCAGATATGAGTTGTCCTTTGATCTCCGTATGATGACAAACCTTCTTGCGAATGTCCGCTAATTAGCAAGTAAAACTGCCTATACACTACCATGATATTAGTAATAATTTTTCTTTAGGGACACGAGGTCCTTTATTCTAAACATTTTCTTTATTTCTATCTTTCCGCCTTTTTCTTTGTTTATCCAATCAAGAACAAATTTGTGGCTCGATTTTATGTTTTGTGAAGTTGGAACATATCACAATTCATCGTATAACTAAACTGAAAGAAGATTAATGTGATATTAAGCGTAAAACAATATTTACCAATGGGATGCCTCTGGTTGCTCTTTCTTCCAGAAACCTTGATGGTTTGAAGAAGTTACCATATAATTTATACCACTTCTGGAGACTTTTGTATATATGATCTGCCCCAATGGTGTCTGCCCAAAAAATAATACCGCCGCTGCCACAGAACACAAGACTTTTTCAGTATTACTTTTCCATCATAACTAATTCTAGTAATTAATATTTTCTTGGAAGATCCTGTATGTATATGTAACACTGGATTATTAATTAGTTACATTTACATCATAGCCAGCACCTTGACAATTTATCTGATTACTTATTTTGATGTATAATTCACAGTCCATTCTCAATTATTCGTACGAAGATTTACTTGTTCCTTCTAAGCTTTTTGCGTCATTTGAGAATATGCTAGATGACCAAGCTTTTTGTCTCATTTGACCCGACTAGCCCAAAAGAAAACTGAATAGAAGAATGGAAATGGTAAGCAACAGACCGATATGATGGGAAACTCATGCCGAGAATAGAGGCAGTATCAAGATCTGATGCTCGGACAACCACCCCTTCATCAAATACACGACAAGCCTCATTCACCACTGGAAACAGTATCATCTGAACAATTTCATCATCGGTGACAGAAATAGGCTGCATGGATGATCCCAGAAGAATATTTCGATGTTATTTTAGAGACAAGGGCACAACAGATTTTATGCATTTCTCATGCTTATGATTTAATAAAACTGATTTGTACCTTGCCACCAGGCATAATATTTATAGTTCTTCTAGATTCCTCTATTATTGGGAGAACAGAAGGATCAGGTTTGGGCTTGCTTCCTTTCTCGTAGATATAATATCCTTTTCCATTATTTTTTCCTGCAACAGTATGATTGATATCAGTAAGCTTGATTTTGAAGATGAAATGAAATACATATACAACAACCAAATAAATAATTTATAACTACCATTTCTCCCGTTCTTTAAAAGAAGCGGCACCAGTGGAGATTGAAATGTCCTATCAGGAAATGATACACGGAATATTTCTGTTGTTGCAACTACTACTCCATATCCTGCAACATCCTGAAGCCTGTAGAAGTACCAGAATCACATTCATCAACAGTTTGCATAAAATTTTTTATTATGGAGACAAAGCATAAATATTATTGTTAAATCATGAACATAGGCATCTTCAAAACTGGACAAGTAGCCAACTTCAGCTACAGAAAGAAATATGAAGATGACTATGCATAGAAGGAAAGAAAATTACTGGAATGGCCCCAATGGAAGGCCAAAGTTGCTGATAAGCTGATCAATTCTAAATATATCCACCCCTAAGTGTAACAGAAGATGTGCACTCTGAGAGTAGGGGAAGAATGCTCTGTTCACTGCAAAACCAGTGCAGTTCCCAACTACAACAGGAACTTTCTTTATGATCTTCCCAACCGTCATTAAATCAAGAATTACTTGTGCAGAAGTCTTCTCCGTCCGTACAATTTCCAAGAGGGGCATCACGTGAGCAGGGCTGTCAACAATTGCATCTCAATTAGCAATTGAAGAAATTTATGAAAGCAGAAGAAGGTGGCAGTATTCGACAACTTGCTCCAAATTTTATACACAGCTTCTTTAGTGGAAATAATAATAATGCATCCAAATCAAACAACTTACTATATGGTTTTACTTATTTGTTTATTAAACATATTAATCTGAAATGCACCAGCTGGGATGTCATGATGTTGTGTTACAAAGCCATTAAAGAGAGTTAGGACAATTTCAGTTTAATTTTGCTGAAATAGGGACCACATGTGAAACTGAAGCAAATTGAAGTCCGTGTAATAGCATTGCTAAATAACCTAAATTTAAAAGATGTGACTAGATTGCAAAAATAACTTAAGGCCGGAAATTCTTTTGTAAGTAACGAAATTAAGCTAGTATAAAATATTCTGTCGGTTTAAGTATTTAATTTTTGCCTCAATAATGTCAAACAGAAAAATGCCAAATAAGATCTTAATTTATCATGGAGAAGTTTACCTGAAAAAATGTGCACCAATTATCCGATCTTGTGATTTGGTCTTTTCTCCAATTATATTGAGGTCAATAGTAGAAGTATTTGAAGCCAGAATACAGTGAGGTGGGCATGCTTTCTCAATATCAGCAAAAATTTTCTGCTTCAGAGGAATATTCTCAACAACAGCCTGAAATAAGACACATGTCAGAAGAATTGCAGAACTGGATAGAAACAATACAGTTGATTAGTCACGTCCTAGAAATGATGCGATCTAGAGTTGAATCAACTATGATATGCGAATGCATAATGGAGTAGATCTCTAATGGTATCAAACCCTTGTAATTAGATGCAAATCAAAATTTACAGCCTATTATCTGTGATATCTATAGAAGACAGTGACTAAAACATGGAGAGTTTTTTCGGGGAACTACCAGAGGATAGCTCAAATATGAACAACCAAATACTAATGCTCATATCCATAACTAGAAAGGCAAATATGACAAGAGACTGCCTATATCACGGAGATAAATTGCAATAACTTACTTCAATAACCATATCCACATCCTTGAAATCAGAGTAGTCCAAAGTGCCTTTAACCATCAAAAGGGCTTTCTCAGCTTTATCCTTTGCCAATTTTTTTCTTGATACCAGACCTCGGACATTCCCTTCCAGATAAGGACAAAAATGGTAAGTCATGGAGCATTAAAGAAAGAGAATAAAAAACATCCAAGCCTGACTGAACTGTGTATGGTCATATTTGTAATCAGATAGATATCCATCGTCAACACCTTTTTGTTGGTTAGATGGAAAAAAATGAAAATTCAAAGATTTGTTAATACTAATAGCAAGTCTGAACTAACCTTCAATTGCTTTTATCCCCTTTAGAAGATACTCAGAATTGATTTCTTTGAGGATGACATATATGTCACTCAAAATTAAAGATGTAGCTATGCCAGAACCCATTAGTCCTCCACCAATAACAGCAACTTTCATTATTTTTCTTGGTTTTAGTCCAATGTCAGTGACATTTGGAACCTGTATTATTAAAAGTTAGCTTCCTATTCATCATACCATAATGCTGTTTTACGAGACTTGATAAATGGGCAACAGGAAACAGAATAAAAAGATGCAGATATTTCAAGTAATGGTTTTGATGTTTAGAAAAATATGATGCAGCAACACAGCCCTTTCATGAAAGATTTCTCTAGTAAAATGAGCCTTGAAATACTTTCTTTACAAATATGAACTATTATGATCAAATAACCTCACGAGTCTATATTACTATTCCCATGTTTAGTTAAAATTTCAAAAGGTATTATGAGCTACAGACTTTTGAGACTCTGTAATGGCTCTTCGCCCTGTAAAGGTATAACTGACGAAAGGTCTCCATTATACACTAAGCAAATGAAATAAATTTACTGGGAATCAGTTTCCAAGTACAAGAAATTTTGAACTAGGAAAAGGCACTTCATGATGACCAAAGTGATAATGAGAAGATAATTTACATCTTACATGATGTTTTAAGTTTGAATGGTTCCACTTGCACAAACTGACACTTGTGTGGACAAATTTTTACAGTTGAACCTTAACATTTTTCTTATGAGCGATTCCCAATTTCGCTAACATCGTGCAGAAAAGTGGTTTGCTGGGTGATCATACCTTACTTGTTGCCCTTTGAGAAAAAAACGCATGTACTAGACCTTTTGAGGTGTCTGTAGAGATTAGATCTTTAAATACCCTCGACTCCTGCAGAAAACACACAAAAAGTGCATGGGGAGTGATTTCCGAAAATCCACTAATATATCTTCCAAGAATAATGATAGAGATCAAGCTAATGATCTCCATTATCTCTTGAGATTATTTTCATTATTATGGAGATTGTTGAAAGGTTACTTTAAATGTTGAAGATTTGTTTCTTTGTTTATCTATAGGTTGATCCTTATAAATAGCTCCTCTTTAGAAGAGCTAGATATCTCGGAAAATAAAGTGTATTAGGACGGTATCAACCGTAGGCCTCTTCGGAGGATTATCTTGGCCTCTTTGGAGGATTGTTCTTCTTTTATATTTATTGAATCCCAGTTCTTGTTTTACTTCCGCCTTTAACTCCATATCAATTTGGTGCGGTGAACGTGGATTGCATCATGGTGAACACTCAGAGCACTGAAGAACGTCTTGACAGATTGGAGAAGGCGGTCGCGAACATCAAAGTGCAAATGAGCACATTCGAAGCCCGGATCTCTAACAGTATCAATGATGCCTTGGCACCATTCTTGCAGGATCTGCAGTCTCGTGGCTTCATTCGGGAGCGCAGGCAACAAATCGCATTCACTTTAGATGATCAACCTTTATCTCTCACCAACAACACCAAGTCCCACAACTTCAACACTGAGCCACCGCCGCCCCCAACCAGCCCCCTTGTGCAGGAGATACAACCAGTTCAGCAACCCATGACTCTCCCACGTTTGGATGCACCATCCATCCCTGCAAATCAGCATCTCCATAAGTTGCCCATCACCCAACCTAATTTTGCACTTTCACCATCCATTTCACAATCAAAACTGCTTGCACTCTCTCCACCCCTCACTGTACGTCCAGTTGGGGCAGGCCATCTCTCTTCACTCATGTTTTCCTCTCCCAATTCCACATGTGCATTCAGTGAAGCTAGTTGTAGGCGTATGACAACCAAACATCTTGAGTATGAATGGCTACTTGCAAGCCCAACAACAAGGATATCCAAGCAATGCATTAATGTTGTTGGTCGTTCTCTATTGTTTGGCAATCTGGATTCTCTTCGAAAGCACGAGTACGAGCCTCCACCGATCAAAGCAATGTGTTTATGTTTCAACTCCAGCCTTGTGGGCAATGCTGTTTTGACAGCGAGGCAATTGATAGAGATCAAGCTAATGATCTCCATTATCTCTTGAGATTATTTTCATTATTATGGAGATTGTTGAAAGGTTACTTTAAATGTTGAAGATTTGTTTCTTTGTTTATCTATAGGTTGATCCTTATAAATAGCTCATCTTTAGAAGAGCTAGATATCTCGGAAAATAAAGTGTATTAGGAAGGTATCAACCGTAGGCCTCTTCGGAGTATTATCTTGGCCTCTTTGGAGGATTGTTCTTCTTTTATATTGAATTTCAGTTCTTGTTTTACTTCCGCCTTTAACTCCATATCAAATAATGATAAAACAAGTAGTATATATTCTATAAGATGTACTCCCTTCGTCCCCAAAAAATAGAAAAATTTGTATGTGGCACATGTTTTAATGTGCAATTGGTAAAGTAAGAGAGAGATTGAAAAAAAGTAAGAAAGAGAGGGGGAAAAGGTAGTGGAAATAGTGTTAGTGGATTGTGGGGTCCACATTATTAGTGGTGTGTATTGGTTAAAAACTTTCCATATTTAGACAGCCTAATTTTGGGGGACGGAGGGAGTATCATCTAAATTGTGTAAGATAACTTTGACAGCCCAAGTTAGAAAAAAAGTTACCTTTAAAATTCCATGATAACCACCATGAATGATTCCTTCCTCAATTACATCAAGACATGCCTGGTGCTGAGGCAAATTTTTAAAACTCTGTTTGGCCTGCTGCCTTGCTGTTTTTATAATAGCAACCACTTCTGGCAGGGAACCAAGTTTGTCTATCCAATGAAGAGAGCGTATCCATGGTTTGCGCCTCTCTATGATGTCTAGTGCCCACTGGCGGGATGCTTTTAATAATTCATCAGAAGGTACAACAGCATCAACAAGGCCTAGATCTTTTCCTTCTTCAGATGTAATTGATTTAGAAAACTGTAACACATAACACCACCAAAGAGAAAAACAATGTCCTTTTATAAACACGTTACATGAAGACTGCATCATCACTCTCATGAAAGATTGTGAAGTAAAGATATATATCTACATCTATATATGGTTGGTTCTCATGAGAACATGAAAATTTTCATCCTAGGGGATTCAGAAACAGGTGATGCATACAACCTAGTTTTCAAGATTGAAGGAGTAAAAATGATTCTTTTTTTATCAGAATAACTAAGGGTTATTTTGAACCCTACCCTTTCTATATATATACATACGTTCACATATGTCTGTGTGTGCAGGGAATGATTCAAATAAAATTTTCTTATTGTGGGAATGTGAGACGCTTGGACTAAAGCTATAAGGTAACTGCACTGAGCAAATAACACGAATTACTTAAAGGTTCAATGCAATTACTTTATAAGTTCTTGACATAAAAATTGGAGACCTACCAGCATAAGTTCAAGTGCTTTTGGCAGCCCGATAAGCCTAGGGAGACGTTGTGTGCCTTGAGAAGTACCATGACCAAAATAGCAATCAGTTGGTGAAAACTGAAAATTGTCTCCTTCGAGATACTGCCCAATGAATAAAAAATAAAACGTTGCAGGAGTTCATACCTCCTGATCCAGGTATAACACCAAGAGTAAGTTCAGGCAGACCAAGTAGTGTATTTGGCGCAGCAATTCGCGCGTGAGAAGCCTGAAAAATGATGACCAATATGATTGACTGGAAATAAACTTCATCAAATTTAATCAAATGTCATCAACTTTAGACACTTGTAAATATGTCAGAGAACACCACGAACCAAAGCTAGTTCCAATCCACCCCCAAGTGCAAGTCCTTGCAGGGCAGCAACAGTAGGCTTCTTTCCATCTAATGAACAAAAACATTAAGCATAAGATAAATTAAGTGCTAAGCATTAAATTCCAATATTCAGTTAATGCCAAGTTAGAGGAGGACCTTCTATTAAATTGACCGCGACGCTAATGGATGTCTCAGGTAAGTTGGAAATATCTCCTGCATAGTTAGAAATTCAATGTATTCTCGAGCATGAGGCACCAAAGAAGAGAAGAGCATAAAAAAGTCAGCGCATAAAAACCTGTTCTATGCACCCTCTCAAACACATTTATGTCGAAGCCACCAGAGAATTTTCCAGCATCACCTACAAGTTGTTTATTAGACTTACAAAATCAGTGAGCAGTTAAAGCAAGAGGTCATCAGGTCAACCATGCCACTACTTAGACTATCACTCGATTTTAATAGTGTTAACAGTAAACTGAAAATTCAGGCTTCTAAAATCATGGATCAAGCAATAGAAATGGAGAATTACCGGTGAGAACAACAGCTTTGACGTCATCTCTTCGCATGGCCTCACCATACTTGTCCTTCAATCCATCAAAAACTAGCCACAAAAATGAAATAAAGCAGAGATCGATGATAATAGAAGAATGAATTTATGGTGAAGGAGTGAAGCTTACTGGTAAGAGCGAGAGCATTGACGGGAGGGTTGGAGATGGTGATGATCGCAACGCCGTCGTGACCGACCTCCATGGTAACTGTAGGCTGCCTCATGTTGCTTCGGGATTAACGAAAAAGCAGAGAGATAAAGTGAAGGTGTGAAATTGAAAGCGAAGGAAGCCAGCCGTATTAATAATGGAGGTCAACAAATAGACAAAATGAGAGTGGGTGATTTACCAACCATTTTTCCTTGAGTCATTATTTGCAGCACGGTCAATTCGGCCACCGAAGCCTTTGCCCATTTTGATTATATCATTCTAAATTCACGAATTATTAGTGCATCTTTTCATACTATATGTGAGAAAATCCAATTGGAGGGTGGCATCGCACCAATTCATTTAATTTTTAAGAAAATTTAATTTGTTAATCACTCCGTATAAGTTTGATCGAGCCAATTGTACCTCTCTCCAATATTTAGGCCATGGGCGCACGATGGCACGCCCGATGGCGCGCATCGTCCGCGCCATTCATCGTCCGCCCCCACTGTGGGTGTGTGGCATAGGCCGCGGACGATAGTCGCGGCCTATGCTTCGGGCGCGACTTAAACCGCGGACGATGGCCATCGTCCGCGCCATCGTCCGCTCCATTGCGGACGTCGCGGACGATGGTCACTGACGATGGCCATCGTCCGCGACATCGTCCGCCCCATTGTGAAGGCCGCGGACGATGGCACGCAGACGATGGCACGCGATTTCGTTTTTTTATAAATAGCGTTCATTTGTAACATTTCATTTCACACGATTTCATCTTCGAAACTTACATTTACATAATTACTACGAAATGGATTCAAGCCCCAATAGCCCTACGTCTAGCGGAGAGGCGCATTGGCCGGGTACAGAACCCGGCGATTATCGTTCGTTCGGCAACAACACCCATTACGATCCCGATTTCAGTACGGAATCGTATGGGTTGTCTGATATAGAGCCGTTGCCGCACCGCCCAACCGCATCGGCCGATCCCGCCCCCGCAGCGACCGGTGCCGCCAAGGGGAAGGCGAAGAAGCGGAACCGGCAGCGGGCGCAGAAGTTGCCGCCTCCCGGTGACTGCGATGAGTACGCCCCCGGCCGTACGAACTACACAGACGACGAAACTCTCACTTTGACCCGGTGTTGGGTAGATATATCGGAAGATCCGATATTCGCCAACAACCAGAGACAGATCGCGTACTGGGAGCGCATCGCGGACCTCTACAATTCGGTCAAGCCGTCGACCGCGTACAAGCGCAAGAGTGAGCAACTCCGCAAGCACTGGGATCAAATCAAGAAGTAAGTGAATTTGTACTCGGCGGAGTTCGAGAAGTGCGCGCGGTCACAGGGGAGCGGCGAGAGCGTGCACGACGTGCGCTCTAAAGCGATGTTGTCGTACCGGTCGATGTTCGGCGAGTTCAAGCACGAGGCCATCTAGGCGCTCTTGAGGGAGAAACAGAAATTCCAAGGTGGAATTCAGCACACTGGTGCGCCGAAGAGGACGAAGGTCACCGAAGCTGGTGACTACACGAGCAGCGGCAACGGCACTAACCCGGTTGACCTCAACCGGACGTACGTGGATGAAGGGAGTTCCGGCACACCGGTGTCCTCCCGGCATCAAGGCTGCGAACAATGGCGGATCCAGGAACAAAATATCGTGGGGTCGAACAAGATAGTAAATATTTATGTAAAATAATTATTTAAATTATTTAAATTATTTATTTTTATAAATATATTTTTTTAATATAAACAATTCATGCGAGTGTCGATATTCTTAAAACAACATACTCCACTTTCTTCGTCCCGTCATAAGCGAGACACTTCTTTTGGATATATAATTTAAGAAAAAGACGTTTATGGAGCTAAGTGAATAAAGAATAAAATATGATCTTAGATAAAACAAAGATGCAAATAAATAATAAAGTAAGAGACACAATTATGTTATACCACGTATTTTGACAAAAAAATGACATACACATAGCATAATTTTTCTGTAACATACCAAATCTTTAAAGATTTAAAAAATTGAATATGAATAATAAGGTTGAACATTTAAATTATAAAACTAAGAGAGAAGAAATTAAGAAATAATTACTTTATATAAGTAGGTGGTTAATTTAGATAAGTTGATTTTGATATACGGTAAAAATACTACTATTTAACATTAATTGATATTTTAAGATGAGAATATATTTTTAATGGACTTCTAAGAATTAATTCAAATAAAGAAAAATATTTCAAAGCCCATTTTATAATTAGATAACATATTTAATATATTTAATCTTTTAAATTTAGTTAAATTTATTGATGCCGGTTTATTCGATTTCACGAGTGAATATAGGGATGAGAAAACAATAATGACATCTCCAATACCATTCCTCTTTCTCTTCGAAAACAAAAACCGCGGAAGGACTCTTCCCCTCCAACTCCTTCGTTCTCGACAACAGTCTACCCATTCGGCTGCCTCACTTCCTTCCTTTCTCTCTGATCAGTCTCCTCATCATCTCACACAGCGTGAGGACGTGAGGTGGGAGCAGAGACGTGAACGCCGTAGGGTCGGAGGCCGAAGAAAGTAGCTTTCTGGTGCACTCCGGGGCAGGTGGTGGGGTCGGCCGACCCCGCCCGACCCCACCTGGATCCGCCAGTGGCTGCGAAGGCCAAGGGGAAGGCGACCGCGACGTCATCGTCGACCGCTACAACCCCTGTTCCGGACCCGGATGAGCTCCCGACGCAGACGGCCACCGCGTGTGCGTCGTTAGCTACAACGTCGATGGCAAGGACGATGTTGCAGACGCACAAGGCCTCAAGAAGTGCACCGACCCCGAACAAGCCGAGTATCTCCGTGCATTACTCGATGAGTTGCGTAGGAAGTTGGGAATTGGCCCAACTTAGTTTTTTTCTTTTTTTAGTTGAATGGTGTAATTTTTTTTATTATTAAAACTTCGCCGCTTGTTATTTAGTCATTTTTTTTACTCGTTACGTGTTATTTGAAAACAGTTAAATTAATTAAACAAAACAACAAAATGATGATGTGGTGCGTCATAGGGCGCGCCTTAGGGCGCCCCACTGCAAGTAGAGAAGGAGGAGGATAAAAATGCTGACGTGGCGCGCCTTAGGGCGCCCCTGATGGTCTTAGAAAATATAATAATTTAACCTCGTAATGTTGCCCTCGTCGTGGTGGTGGTGGTGGTCAAGTATATCCAAAAAAAGGGTTTGTTTTAAAGTGAGAAATAATATATTTTAATTTTTTTAATCTTTATTGTAAGAGATCGAATACAACAATACATGACTCATGAGCATGATGAATACAAGACTTCATTATGTATTGTAAGTATCGTAACTTTTTTACGATTCTTACAAAATATTTAATAAAGTACTAGCACTATCACTATGTATAGTCTATTCACGTAGAAACCCCAACCCTAAGGGTCCCACACATTCCGGTCCAACAGTATTGTGAGAGGTGTTAAATCTCAACCCTAAGGGTCCCACACATTCCGGTCCAACAGTATTGTGAGAGGTGTTAAATCAGGGTACATAGTGACCCGCTAAGGGGAGGGCCTAGCTCACGGTTTATTCGATTTCACGAGTGAATATAGGGATGAGAAAACAATAATGACATCTCCAATACCATTCCTCTTTCTCTTCGAAAACAAAAACCGCGGAAGGACTCTTCCCCTCCAACTCCTTCGTTCTCGACAACAGTCTACCCATTCGGCTGCCTCACTTCCTTCCTTTCTCTCTGATCAGTCTCCTCATCATCTCACACAGCGTGAGGACGTGAGGTGGGAGCAGAGACGTGAACGCCGTAGGGTCGGAGGCCGAAGAAAGTAGCTTTCTGGTGCACTCCGGGGCAGGTGGTGGGGTCGGCCGACCCCGCCCGACCCCACCTGGATCCGCCAGTGGCTGCGAAGGCCAAGGGGAAGGCGACCGCGACGTCATCGTCGACCGCTACAACCCCTGTTCCGGACCCGGATGAGCTCCCGACGCAGACGGCCACCGCGTGTGCGTCGTTAGCTACAACGTCGATGGCAAGGACGATGTTGCAGACGCACAAGGCCTCAAGAAGTGCACCGACCCCGAACAAGCCGAGTATCTCCGTGCATTACTCGATGAGTTGCGTAGGAAGTTGGGAATTGGCCCAACTTAGTTTTTTTCTTTTTTTAGTTGAATGGTGTAATTTTTTTTATTATTAAAACTTCGCCGCTTGTTATTTAGTCATTTTTTTTACTCGTTACGTGTTATTTGAAAACAGTTAAATTAATTAAACAAAACAACAAAATGATGATGTGGTGCGTCATAGGGCGCGCCTTAGGGCGCCCCACTGCAAGTAGAGAAGGAGGAGGATAAAAATGCTGACGTGGCGCGCCTTAGGGCGCCCCTGATGGTCTTAGAAAATATAATAATTTAACCTCGTAATGTTGCCCTCGTCGTGGTGGTGGTGGTGGTCAAGTATATCCAAAAAAAGGGTTTGTTTTAAAGTGAGAAATAATATATTTTAATTTTTTTAATCTTTATTGTAAGAGATCGAATACAACAATACATGACTCATGAGCATGATGAATACAAGACTTCATTATGTATTGTAAGTATCGTAACTTTTTTACGATTCTTACAAAATATTTAATAAAGTACTAGCACTATCACTATGTATAGTCTATTCACGTAGAAACCCCAACCCTAAGGGTCCCACACATTCCGGTCCAACAGTATTGTGAGAGGTGTTAAATCTCAACCCTAAGGGTCCCACACATTCCGGTCCAACAGTATTGTGAGAGGTGTTAAATCAGGGTACGTAGTGACCCGCTAAGGGGAGGGCCTAACTCACGGTCTACCAGAAGCCCACCTCCCAAGGCCTCATACTTTTGCCTAATAGGGGTTGCAATGCAACACCTTAATTGTGATTATAATTTTAAAATCATAATCATAATTATAATTTTAAATATAATTATGATTTATGTAGTGGAGTACTTTGCAGCTAAAGTTAGTAGTGTCGTATTGCAACACCTAAATTGTGATTATAATTTTAGAATCATAATTATAATTATAATTATAATTATAATTATAATTATAATTATAATTATGATTTATGTAGTGGAGTACTTTGCAGTTAAAGTTAGTATAGTATAATTAAACCCCTTAATTGTGGACTTGTGTGGTCCGAACACGTGAAGCACATGTACGGGTAGATACACACGATTCACAATTATGGATTGTGGGCCATATGACGTTGAACAAATGTATGAGACACTTTAATAAGTTTTGCATGATTCTCACACCTTATATAATTTATTTCAAAAAAAATATAATGATATAATCACTTAAAAATTACTGTCTCATACGTTAATCTTTATCCATTTTTCCTTTGTAAGTACTCCAATAAAAGTCCTGACACGTGTTTTAAGAAACGTAAACAAAAATTAGTTGAATAAGTTAGTACAATATAGATCTCACTTATATATTTTAATTTTATAATAAAATGTAAGTGAAATAAGTTGATAGAATGTGAGTTCTACTTATCATTTATGGTAAAAGTGATAGGACTTTTATTATGGGACGGATCAAAATAACAAAACAAGACTCATATTATTGGCAGGAGGGAGTAATATCATGTTGGGAACTCAATGCAGGTTCTGCACGTCATATCATGGTTACTCGCATTTATTTTAACGAGTAATTAAGTGTATGTGGCTTTTATAGTTTAGGCGAGTTAAAGTAGTATCGTATCTACTTATATGGAGTATATATTATTGTGTTGATTTAATTACTGCACTTTAATCTCGATTACTATCCAAACAATCAATAATGGTTGTGAATTTTATTATCTAAATTAACTAAAAATCAACTAAATAAAGCAATTAAAATTATAGAAAAATGATGGATTAACTTATAAGGAGGAGGTAGGATCCTATTATTTGATAAGCTTAACTCTAGGTAAAACGGAGCTTCTCTTGAATGCATGTGATTAACGGTTGATTAATCTAAACCCAAGTCTCCTTTAAGTCCTAGATTATCCAACTCTTAATAGCTCTATCAATCGGTTAATTCTTCACGTGTAGTCTCAAGGTCTCTCGACTCAATTAACCACCGTGTTGATTGTTTTCATTCACACACAACTACTCTTATCTTGAATGGCGTAGAAATGCACATTCATTCATTCACATTCATAAAAGCTATTCTGAGATACTTCGAAGTGAATTGTCGGAGTGGAATCCGATCCGTAGGATGAATTCTCGTCTTCCTCTTCATATCTTATCTCTCAAAATCATTGAAGAATGTGTCTAGGGGCTGCTGGATGGTTGGAAATCTTGCCCTAGGTCCATTTATACCTAGGGCTGGATCACAGGAGCAGTTACGTTTCCCAGCGAGTTGCTACGTTTGCAAGGGTGTTGAACCCAACGAGTCGCTTGATGTCTTATGGTTTACAGTATCTTTCCAGCGAGTCTTTAGACATCTTCGACAGAGCCTTTTAAACGAGTTGTTAGGTTCACAAGTGCGTTGAACCCAACAAGTCGATGTCATCTTATGGATTATAGAGACTCGGGTTCGCAAGTGCTTTGAACCCAACGAGTCACTAGCATGCGTAGTTTCTCCATGTTTGGTCCCGAGATCTACCTATCGTTCATCATTTTTATTTTTTTAAACTCTTTTTCTGCACATTCTTCACAAACTAGTCAAAACACTAACATAATCGAGATAAAAGACATAATCAAAATCGCACAAGTCTAATCTCTAAAATCACGCAAAATTCAAGCGGATCACATAGTTTGTGTGAAAGTGTGTTGTGAGTATAGTGTGCATAGTGTGCACATTGTGTGCGTGAAATGTATGTTTTGTGTGTGCAGTATATGCATAGTGTGTGTAGTGTGTGTATGAATGATACGATCATCCTCTACATATTATTAGGGAATATTCATAGGATATTATTCTATTTAGTTAATTGTGATTCACCATATCTTTCCCATATTTGTTTAGATATTTGTTTCTTGTTCATTAAGTTAGGGTAGTAGTATTCTAGTATTATAAATAGGAGAGCTTGTTATCATTCTAATCATTCAATGAATATATTATTTTCCACAAACTTGTCTTGAGTAACAAGAATATCATATTTCGTTTCCAAATTATTGTTCATCGGAGAACGTCCGAAAATCAGCAATTCGTGAGCTTTCCTTCGAGCACGTCGAAGGTTCGATCACCTTATCTCTCCGAGAAGTTAGCCATCCGGCCTCGTTACGGAGAACGTCCGTAACAACTAGTGCTTTCATCCCGTACTCATGACGTCAACATGCCATGGCCCATCTACGTCGGAACGGCCGACGAGGGAAGCGACGCCGGCGCTGCATATAGGCCCGCCGCGTCGTCCCGACCAATCGGGGAAGGCTTCGGTCGACCCAATCACATTAGGGTTTGATAAATTAAATGCACGCCTCGACAGTATGGATCGACGGACGGACAAATTGGAGTCGCGTATGAACGCGAACGACCGGCCACCCCCACTTCTGACTCCAGCACCGCCGTACGCGCAGCGAACCCACCACAACTATCTGGTCCATAGTCCGCCGCCCTACCCGCCGGACAGGTACAGGGGCGGGAAGATCCACCGAGCAGGTACAGGGGAGCCGCCTTATTGGCTACATGATTTCACGGCTAACGATGGAGACCAACATTGCCGCGCAAGACAGCCATGGCGAGAACCACCGTCGCACCTGTTCTCGGATGGACAAGATCCTCCACAAATTCTTAACAGGAGGTATCGGGGGCGCTTTCATGACCAACCCCAACCTCGAATCATTGATAACAATTGGGATCAAGGGGGCTGGCACGATCGTGGAAACAACCGTCAAAGCCAGAGTTCTGAACACTATCCGTGGCGACACCAGCAGCCTCAAAACGGCCGCGCCGAGCAGCTCCATCAGCCCTCGTGTTGGGACCCACCCGACTATCGCCGCCAGGGGACCTTCCACGCAGGATATCAGCAATGGCAGCCGACTTACCACCCGCCGGAAGTGCTGTACACGCAGCCTACATATCAGCCACCACGGTGCAACCGATCGTTGGATAACCGCACAAAGCCGTTGCCTACTGTCGCCCCGCCACGATCTGGCTCCACGCACCGGCCTCAACAGTCCAGCAAGTTTATTGATTCAGGGAAGCAACATGGTCTTCCCAATATTCCCAGTCTCAAGGTTCGTTCGCCTTGCCCGGCCCAACCAGCTGCCGTAAGTGATTACAACGAGAAATTGCATATTTATAGATTGGAGCAAGCCGCCCTTCTCGCCCGGTTGAATTGTGTATTTGAGGAGAATATTTATGACGAAAATCTAGTTGAAGATGTTTCCAACAACCCCGCTCACAACGGGGGCGCTAATCTTGATGTTCCAAATGACGAGTCCCTGGGAAAGATCGTGAACGTCAAAACCGACAATATGCCTCTGCAAGTGCTCGTCGGGGTATATGATGAGAAGATTGGTGATTTTATTGTTCCACCACATCAGGAATTGGAGATGACAGATGTCGTTGATTGGAGGAAATTTACATTTGACGTGGTGTTTGATGATGTCAAGAGTGGTGATCTTCTTAATCCCACACAATGGGAGTTAGAGATAAAGGAGGAGGTAGGAAACGGATCCGCATTTGCTCAACTCCAGCGACCAGGCACATTTGATCCGGGAGGAGATAAATCACCAATGCTTCTTCTTTTAACTCTCTTTGTTGCTTCGTGGTTTCCACCTTGAGGACAAGGTGGATTTCAACCGTGGGGGAGTTGATACGATCATCCTCTACATATTATTAGGGAATATTCATAGGATATTATTCTATTTAGTTAATTGTGATTCACCATATCTTTCCCATATTTGTTTAGATATTTGTTTCTTGTTCATTAAGTTAGGGTAGTAGTATTCTAGTATTATAAATAGGAGAGCTTGTTATCATTCTAATCATTCAATGAATATATTATTTTCCACAAACTTGTCTTGAGTAACAAGAATATCATATTTCGTTTCCAAATTGTTGTTCATCGGAGAACGTCCGAAAATCAGCAATTCGTGAGCTTTCCTTCGAGCACGTCGAAGGTTCGATCACCTTATCTCTCCGAGAAGTTAGCCATCCGGCCTCGTTACGGAGAACGTCCGTAACAATGAACTATATGTGTTTGTGTTTGTGTTATGTGTGGAGTACGATGTCTAGTGTATGTGTGCAGTGTGTATTGTGTGTATGTAGCGAGTATTGTGTGTCTGCAGAAATCACCATTCCATTCCCTCACCCAAATCATCATACCAATAAGAGACTTAAGTGTATTTTCCATTTATGAAATAGAACTATAAAACACTTTTTGTAAAATCCAATTGTATAATCTAAGACCCTTCTTGGCATATTGGAATGGAATGAGGGTGAAAGTTAAATGATTTTTTTTTTTATCTTTTTTGCATTTTCTTTGTATTTTCATTCTATTTTTTCCTTCACTCCATTCCATCCCATCATACCAAGAATGATTTATGCATCATTTATTCTAGTTGGGTCATCAATGCACAAAGACGATAGTGGTGATAATGATGAAACTCACTTAATTTGACAAGTCTTTGCAGGTTGTTGGTGTTTAGTTGTGCATAAACTTAAAGTTGATTCATACTACTATTTACTTTCGTTTTTTCTGGAAATCTATGTCGTCTGATCATATGTACTGCCTTCTTCAGCAGCTTCGGCCGCGATGACCGGGTGTTGTACCCGGATCATTATAATTTAGATAATCTACTTTTCAATTTACTACCATCTCGTTCGATAATTGTGATTGGATGGACACGCTACTGAATTTTTACTTGATATTAATTTTAGTAATAATAAATCAAGAGTCTGAATAATGCAGGGATTCGGTAGATGGCATTGCGACTCTGAGTAAAAAGGGAAATGAATATGAAACAGACGATCCACTATTTATGCACACACATAATTGCAAGCCGTCTATGATTCACAACTCAACCATAGATGATGTATTTTCACCTTCAGGTAATGTAAATATTAAAGTCATCTCTATATTAATTAATCAAATAGAAGCAATACTAATCAAGATTTTTACCAATTTTGTGGGGCACTGATGCCAGTGCCAGTGCATGGTGATGGCGTAGCTATAATACCAGATCAACCAGCTTTCCAGTTTAAGGTGGGATTTCATTATAATTTGATAACATTGACTAAATTATAAAACTAATTAGGTGTACGTTACCATTCTCAGGTCCGGGTGTGATTAATTTAATTGTAATGTACTATTTCAGGCCAATTACTTCTCAGATTTTATGGTAACTAGTATCACGCCCGTGCGATGCACGGGTCATTTTAATTTCTTCATATTTATTTCATTATACGAAATAAAATTTGTGAAATGATAAAAAAAAAATATTCGACATCCTCTTACTTTGGAGTATACTTTTTCAATCACATTAACCTCACATGGCCACAAGAGTGCGTTTAAATACTAACTTTTCTTAAAAATGTCAATACGATCACATTAAAATTTCAACATATATTTGTGTTGACATTTTAATAAACTGTCTTGACATTTCAATATCAGACTTAAAATTAAATCATTTTTTAATTCTGTGAAAATATGAATTAACCGTTGAGTTATAAATGTAGGAGCAAGTTTACGTTGCAATAATTTAAGATTGCATTGTGGAGACACTTCCTAGTCGAGCTTCATTTCATTGCAATATAGTGACCCTATACACTAAAAACCCAAACCTTGAAACTTAAATCCTAAACCCTTAACTTTAAAATATACTCATCATAACGAACAAATGAGCCAAATATCAATAAAATTCTCCCATCCGTCCCAGTTTAATTTTACTTTGTTGATCACTTATTCTGTTTTGGGGGTTTTAGATCTGTATTCGATATCTTACATTGGGTCGGCCTACTTGATAATCCTTACTAATAGTAGAGGTTTTTTTACCTGAATTTTGGCTATAAATCTGACTATATGCTCATATCAAGAAAGTACAATTTTAATTAAAAAACATGATGACATTCTGTTTTTTTTATATTTTTGTGCAAATCTATACATATATAAAAGAGAGTTTTGGATCAATAAGAGTGGCTGGATCGACACATTTGAATCCTAAACCATAAACACTAAACTTTGTACTCTAAACCATAAATACTAAACCTTGGACCCTATTAGCTTCTAGATTTGAGATCAATTAGAATGGCTCGATACACTTGAACCCTGGATCTAAACCGTTACCTTCATCTCAATTATATGGAGATATGTATTAGTATTAATTTTCATAAACTTTCTCACTTCCGCTTTGCCTAATTATCATAAAAACAAAAAAATATTATTATGCATGTTGAAATATGCATAATAATATGCATTTGCTGGACTGTCTCTGTGAAACCTTCAGTTCATGACGACGATAGCACGTCTGAGGCAGCAACACATGAGAATCACCGCACTTTTTTTCCACCACGGTCATTACAATTTTAATTAACAGAATTGGTATTTATAGAAAATTTAGTAGCTTTTGGCATTCTAATTCCTTTTATATTCTTCTTTATTGACTCTTAGTGATTCCAATTTAATTTATTATAAATTAAAGTAGTAATAAAATGGCATAGAAATTTTTAATCATTCTCAATGGAATTTTTTTTAATCTGAACCAAATGGATGTAGAAGTTCAACCACTACTTATATTATTAGGTTTTAGTGAATTAAATTTAATTTCAATTGTCACTGTCTTCCATTTATTAAAGAAATACGTTGTTAGTTGCTATTAGAATTCTCCTAATCACACGTTTACATTCAATCATATGTTTAATCAGTCATTTTATCTTTAATCGTATTAATTTTTAACTTAAATGGTATTTCCATAAATATACAAAGGTGAAATGAAATACAATAATAAGTAATTGACTTCCCTTGGTAACTTAGTACCATTTAGACGGTAACGAATTTTTCAGAAGCCACTTGTCGTGTAATTTACAATTATACACTACACTATTGAAGTTATAGATATAGATTTTATTATCAGCTAATATTTTATTTATTTATACACTCCCGTGCTATGCACGGGCTAAAATATTTTCAAAACAATAATTAAAATTATTAATTAATTAAATTAAATAAAAAAAACAATGCTATACATGACACGTACTCCATATGACATCAAAAATAATTATGCACCGGAAAAATCACTTATTAAATAAACTCAAGAATATTAATTAAAATATTTTGGATTCCTAACACAAATTGTAATCCATATACAACTTGATATTTTTTATAGGCACAAAATAAGAATATAGAAAGATATGAAATTAAAACACTATAAACAATAAAATTAAGGTAATGAATGTTATAAGAAGTGAAAAGCCAAAGGGCTCCCCATGATCACATTCCATTACTCACGCGTCACGCCATTTGATGGAGTGTGATGACAATAGGAGTAAAACTAAAATTAAGGAATATGGATTGTTAATGAGCTTACTATTTAGGGTATTAGTTACAGGTATTTTAGTTTTAAATGTTTATGTAAATGAGTTATAATTATTTGACCTTTCAAATAATAAAAATAATTTTAATTGATATATAAAATTTTAATTAAAATGACATTATTTTAAATTTTTTTAAAACTCCCCTTTTATATATGGAGTTATAATTATTTGACCTTTCAAATAATAAAAATAATTTCAATTGATAGATAATTTTTAATTAAAACAACATTATTTTAAAATTTTCCAAAACTACCATTTTATGTATGTATATATAGATATATTTTAAATATCCAACAATAATAATTATTTTACAAAATTATTTGAAAAATAAGAACATTTTGAAAATAAAAGATTTGTTCACACTTTACACACTTGCATCTTGAAAGCGCCAGCCGTTGTTAATTTTATTTATTCTAATTTCAAATGGTTAATTAAATTGAGTATAATTCAATAAGTTTTGAAATAAATTAATACGAACATGCATGTTGGTCACAACATGGTTGGATCTCGATTATAGAGAATGTGGTCATCGATAAACATATACTTATATTATTTTAAAAATTATAATTCTTATTCTGATTTAGTTTTATTTTTGAAAGGCCATGATCCATATAGTTCAAATTATGGAAAAATTGAGTTTTAATACAAAAATGTTAAAAAAATGTCCAAATTTATAGTATTTGAATTTGATTAACAAAAATGATAATCTATAAAAATTTAATAGTATTTGAACAGTATTCAAAGGCTATAACAGTCTAACAACATATCCATAAAAACAACTAAAATAATTAATCGACATGAAATACATGATAATCTATATTTTTCAAGAGTTAAAAATTTGATTGAGAAAATTAATAAAAATAGAATAAAATATAATTATTTTTATACACAAAATTTGTTAGTAAAAATAGACAAATTGTACTATTTGTTTGGACTTTCTTAAGAATTGCTTTTGTGTGGCTTCATATATGTATATCGATATGCTTATTAGAGCGTAGTAACTGGAATTCTTATTTGTATCTTCTCATTACCATTGTACAAACAGCGCGGTAATAAGTTGGTGTAGTTTCCAAAGCATTTTGTTAATCTCTGTTGACTTGTCCTTTTATTACAACTCTTGTACAAACATGCTAATAATACATACATTCAATGCAGATCTTGAAGCTCATTTAAAAATATTGAAGCCTTTACAACCCGGCTATGCACATTCACACACAAATGGAAGAAAACAAATCGATCTTCATCATCTTCGGAATGACGCCGGTGGTCGAGGGAAGAGCAAACATGGCTGTTTTTGATTGCCTGTGCTCACTTTAAAATTCGCTATTTATCTTTTTTCTTTATCTACTTGTGCTTGCCATTTCAATACTGCATCCATTTATTTATATAGAGCCAAGATGGGGTAGATTAAAAGTTTTAGCTGTAATTCCCAAAATAATAGTGCATGCGTTTCATGCTCAATTGGAGTCCGTTGGCTTTCTATAATCTTTGTAATTAATAATGGCTTTTTATATTCATGTTCAATTGGAGCCTTTTAATTCTAATACCTGAAATAATAACGTAGGAGTATGCGTTTTATATTCATGTTCAATTGCAGCCCCATTTAGCTCTAATGGCTAAAATAATTATGCATACGTTTCATGTTCAATTGGTGGCGTTATGGCAACATATATATTATATATTATAGTGTTTATTCTTAAATATCTAGTATCTAAATTATATATTTAAGCTTAAATGGTAATTCCATAAATACCCCCAAAACTCTCCCTTTATATATGTATAGATACTAATATTCAATTTCTAGGAATAATCGCACATTTAAATAAATTTTTTTTGCACGTATGTAAATAGATATATGAAAGTAAAGTATTACAGTACTTGATGAAAATGACTTGCATGCCTATCACAAGTGTTGTTGCATGTTCCGGCTAACGGCCCATTCAATTAGAGCATTCACAATGGAGGCCGATCGCGAGGGCAGAGTGATCGACCTCCCCATTGCCTCCCACCGGTCACTATTGCGAAGGGATGGCCGATTCCCCCTCCCCATCGCCTCCGCCCCCGTGCCGATCAATGGCCTCAGTCGATGGCCCCATCGGCTCCGCATTGGCCCTGCATGGGCCTCCATTGCGGAGGCTCGGGCCGGCGGCAGAGCCGATTTTCAAATTTTCTTTTTTTAGATTTTTTTATTACATCTATATATACCTCATTCCTCCATTTCAGACATTCCACTCTCATCATTTTATCCAATAATTCATCCCTCATCATTTCACACATTCATCTCTCTAGCAAAATGAATCCCAATGATGGCAATAATCCGGAGATAACTAGTTTACTGGCCACGGAGGTCAGTTTATGAACCTGCTAGCGGGAAACCAATTTCCTGTGGAAAACATATTCTGGTTGGGAACCCAATCATCCCAGCTTGGGATGAGTTCAAACCAGATTCCGTCTCAAGGAGGTCTACCTTTTCTCCACGGCGCCCAATACTCCGGCTTCCCACAAAGCGGCTACGTCGGTGCTGGTAGACCGATGAACACATCGAGTTCCGGCGATGATGTCTACCGCCCAACGATGTCCTCAAGCGTGTTTGGTACTTCCGGGACTGACGAATCCACTGTTCCGTTAAGAGACTTGAACTTCAGCACCGACAAGTACGAGGTGTCCGATATGGAGCCATCTCCTCCTGGGCCCAAGGCGAAGGCGACGGCGAAGGGGAATACAAAGGAGAAAGTGGGGGACAAGTCTGAGGGAGGGCAGGGTGGGTGCACAAGGTGTACCTACTCTCCTGAGGAGTCGATTGCTCTTGTTCGTTGTTGGGTAGATATCTCTGAGGACCCGATTGTAGCCAACAATCAGGGCGAGGGCGGTTTCTGGGGGCGTATCACACAAAGATACGAACAAAACAAGCCCAAAGGAACCCCGACACACAAGCCCGGCGATCTCCGCAAGCATTGGCAACACCTGGTGTTCGACTACGCTAAATTTCACTTTATCTACGATGGCCACTTGCGGGAAATGCGTAGCGAAGAGAACGAATTCTCCGTCAAAAGGATTCAAGTATTGGGATACATATCAGCAACTGAAGGATTTTCTCAAATTCAGAATGGGTATGTCGGAGGCGTTGCAGACGAGATCGGTGCGAACACGCCTGACGATCTCCGGGAGCTATAGCAGTGGCGGACCGGACCCTATAGACTTGTTAGATGACCAATCGCCCACTGAGCCTACTCCTAATCGCCCAATGGGTGTGAAAAGCAGCGAAGGCAAAAGTGAAGAAGGGGAAGGGAAAGGCAGAGTCCAGCGGGACGGATGGCCAATCCGCACTGGTCCAGGCTGACAATGCATTGGGTCATGCTGCCTTCGCACAATCGATGGTGGGCCTCTACAACGTGCACATGAAATCCAATTCACGATCTGTGAAGAAGTCCATCTCGAACACCATCCAAGGGTTGAAGAAGAAGATGGGTCTTAACGAGGATGACGAGCCGGAACCCGAGTCCGATTGATGTGTGCTTGTTGTTTTTATCTATCTTTATTTTTTTTAATGTAGTATGTTTTTTAATGAAGTTTGCTCCTTTTTTTTATCATATTGTCTTAAAAATGAAATATATAAAAATAAATATGATGATGTGGAAATGAGATTGACTCTGAGATAGGCTCTGGGATGAGCTCTCATTGCAGGGAAATAGGCTCTGAGATGGGTCTGCTGACGTGGCAGGAAAAAATGGAGATATGCTCTGAGATGGGCTCCGGAGATTTAAATTAATAATCGTACTCCATTTGTTTTGCACAAACTACACTTTTAGGTAGGGGTAAGGAAAAAGAATATGAAAACTAAATATCCGAATCGAACTCAGTTTTAATTTTTGGAAACATTGGTTCTTTGATTCGGTTTTGATTTGGTTTGCATATATCAAAAATCGAATTAAAACAAACACTGAATTTATTTTTAATACTCCCTCCGTCCCTAGGAAGATGATTCCTTCCTTGGGCGGCATGAGAATTTATGCAATTTTATTTTGTGTGTGAGGTGTAGAGAGTAAAGTAAGAGAAAGGGAAGAAGTAGAGAGAAATGTGTTTCCATTTTTACTAATGAGTCATCTTGGTTGGGACAAATCAAAAGGGAAAGTGGGTCATCTTCAATGGGACAGAGGGAGTATTATAATATACTCTCTCCATTTTTTAAAAATAGCAACTATTTCCATTTTAGGTTGTTCCTTAAAAATAGAAACTTTAGAATCTTTCTATTTTAGGACATGGACCCCACAATCCACTAACTCTACTTTCCCTACTTTTTCTCTCCCTCTCTCTTACTTTACTCATTTTTCTTTTTCTCTCTCTTACTTTACCAATTGTGCATTAAAACTCGTGTCGTTTCAAATGTTTCTATTTTTTGAATACGGAAGGAGTAACTATATAGGCTATATAATTAATTTATACCTATAAGATAAAAGTCAAACTTAACAAAGTGTAAAACAAGTTAAATGCAACATTTTTCACAGTTAAATATATGTAAGTCACATGGTAATATTTTGTTTTTGATATGTTGGATTTTTTTTATTTTTTTTGGATATTGTTGTACAATTTCGATTTTTTTCGGTTTTACTCAGATTTTGGTTTGGCTCAATTTCAATTTTTTAGGAAAATTCAATTTTCAGTTCGATTCGATTTTAGCAAAATATTGAACTGAAACTAAATGCACATCTCTACTTTTAGGAGCAGCCGAGCAGGAGCATTTATTTTTTCATGAACTGAAACTAAGTATCGTTATTATCAGTATTTCTCCAATTATATTATTAAAACCCATGAAAATCGAATTGAAATTGGAAAAAAACATTGAGATGAAACAATGTTGAAGAATGAAGTGCTTGGGAACTTGATTTCATGTACTTTTACACAGTTTTGGAGCCACGCTGGGGCAGCCCGGGCCCTTGGGCCCCTAAGCCATTTTCACTTTATCTCTATATAATACTCCCTCCGTCCCGCTTTAGGAGTCCCGGTTAATCAACTTCGGACGTCCAGCTTTAGGAGTCTCGGTTAGGATAAACTAATAAAAAATATCTACAAAGTAAATAAAAAGTGTTAAAAGTGGGTCTCAACATCCACTACAATATTTATTTATTACACATTCAATTAAAAGTGGGTCCCAACATCCACTACAATATTTATTTGTTACACACTCAAACACTTTCTTAAAACATGTGCCCGACTCAAACGAGACTCTAAAGTGAGATGGAGGGAGTATATGCATACCATAATACTCAAATATATGTTTGTAGCTCAGTTGGTTCCTCTTTCTGTCGATCCTCTTCAGGGTGCTGCTTTTGTTGCTTTTTTTTATACTTCAGTTCTCTTTCACGTTTAATAGTTAATCCCCAAATATGTTATATATTACTCCATAAAGTTATGTTTATTCCTTTCATTTCAAAATTTAAAATTATACATATATCTAAGTAGTATAAAAAAATATTCTTTAACCTCATACATATGTAAAATAACATATAGTAATATCTTTTCTTTCATTTTGAAATTTTAATCCATACATATCTGAATAAAAAATATTTTATTATGCCATAAATATGTAAATACTACTATAATACTACCATCTTTAATTTTCATCTATAGATTTTGTTGATTTTCTAGCAACTAGTAATTTTATGTAATGATTTCACACACTAATATTTATTATCTTCACAATTTAAGAAAATAAATAAATTCACATTGACTTTATCTGCACATGTGTTTATAGTTTCTATTGTCTTTTAATTATTTATGTG
The DNA here is from genome assembly GCF_004379255.2 of Salvia splendens. Classification (NCBI taxonomy): domain Eukaryota; kingdom Viridiplantae; phylum Streptophyta; class Magnoliopsida; order Lamiales; family Lamiaceae; genus Salvia; species Salvia splendens. Next base: position 14,920,749 of record NC_056036.1, on the reverse strand, counting down.
TTCTTCTCAACGATCTCTCCTATTGCTCTGTGGCTATGACTTATCGGCTTTGAATAATATTGAAACCAAAAAAACTGAACAATTATCAATCAGAAATTTGGGTCCCCCATCGTTAAATTTCTGGCTCCGCCACTGCTTTTACAAGAGAAAGCCAATTTTCATCAACCCTATAATGAAAAGGCATATTACCTAGATTAAATGCAAGACTGTATTAACTATTTTTGAGAAAATTGATAGTATTAAAGTTTTTTATCCTTCATATTTGCCCTCTATCTCTTGAGAAAAACAGGTAACCAAGCAAAAAATTTATATCAAATAAAAAAAAATAAATTATGCGATTTATAAATGATTAATGTTGCAAGTGCTGTTTTACGCAAATTTGGTAGTGTGTTATTTACATACCGTTTTGGTATAATATCTGGGTTGAGTTTTGATTCATGGATCATAGAGCTCACAAGTGTAAATTAGCTATATTTTAAAATACTCCATTATTATTTAAGAATTCTTCCGTATTCTTGGTTAGCCACGTTGGGGCCGTCGCCACCTCCTCCGTTTAATGAGAGCATGCACAACGGTGGACGCCGGCCCCGCGTCCGTCCGTGCCAACGGCAAGGACGAGGCTCGCCGCCGCTGCACTCGCGCCGCTGGCACGGCGCTGCTCGATGTCGAGCAGCGCCGTGCTAGCGAGCAGGCGACCTGGTGGCACGCGATTGGGCAACAACATAGCCGTTGCCTTTGAATATATATTTTTTTATTAAAATTCGTTATTTAATTTTAAATAATGATAAAAAAAAATATTTTTCAAATCCCAAAAATATGGCCGTTTTTGCCCATTTTTCTGATTTTTTTTGAATTTTTTATATTTTTTTCCCCAAAATCATCTATAAATACACACATTCATCATCCATTTATCACATCAAATTATCTCTAATTCATAATTCTCATACAAACTATCAACACATTCATCCCTCACTCAAAACCTCAAATGGATTTCACCCATCTTATGACGGAAGCGGAGCGCGAAGAACAAGAATACTACGAATAACATCGTGCCGCTTACGAAGCATATGTCGCGGCGAATACCCCCGCTCCTCCTCCTCAACGAACTAGATCAACTCGCCGCTACATCCATCGTGACCGGGAGGGAGCCCACGAAAGGCTCGTTGCCGTCTACATACCATCCCTCACGTGTATTATCTTACACAACATGATTATAGCCGACGAAGGGCCGAGGGCGGCTAGCTTCTACGACGAGGATGAAGCCGGAAGCTCAACAGCGAGGTCTCCCCCACGCCGAGGTGAGCATACGACGGTTGGCCAGAGGATCGAGACAAGGCACACAATGCGCGATACCCAAACCCACATTCAGCTACAAGAAGACCTAATCAAACACATGTGGGCGAAATTCGGCAACGAGTAGTGGTTTTTTTAATTTTTAGTATTTTAATTATGTAATTATGTAATTTTTAGGATTTTAATTATATCGTTTTTATTTTTTTCGTCATTTGTAATATTATTTAGGTTTTTTTAATGAATTTTAGTATTATGGAAATGTTTTTGTTTAATTGAATTTTAAATTAATTGTGCTCGTCCTTGCGGAAGAGCACAGTTGTGGGTGTTGTGCTCTTGCCAGAGAGCAGGCAGAAAAAGTGGGCTCGGGCTCACAACCGTGTCGCTGACAAGAGCACGGTTGTGGATGCTCTGAATAGCTATAAAGAAAATCATGAAAAAAATCATTTATTAATAATTCTAAATCAAGCAAGTTTGAAAATTGAAAATCATTTACTCCTACTTTCATTTGACTTTCCTGATCCCTTTTTAAAACTCAAATGAAGCAGTGAGCTACAGAAAAGTAACCCACAGTTTTAATTAATTCCAGCACCTCCCACAGTTTACTTTTTTCTTAACCTCCATTATAAGCACAATTATTCCAATTCTCTCCACTTCACAAATTTCAACGAAAATGTCCGATTCTGTTTTCGCCAGCATCGTTCAGGCTCCTGAAGATCCGATTTTAGGAGTAACGCTTCTCTTACTATTTTTCGATCAATTCCGGCTTACTTTGATTTCTTTTATCTTTAATGATCCGATCAGATTGAATGAGTTTAGTTTTTTTTGTGATCCTTTGCTTCATTGTATCATGCTCATTTTTTGTTTATTCGAGTTTGGATCACTGACTATGAATGCAACAGGTAACTGTTGCTTATAACAAAGATCAGAGCCCGGTTAAGTTGAATTTAGGCGTCGGAGCTTATCGAACTGAGGTGTGTATGATCTAAAGCATTTTGCGTATTGAAAGTTAGTATATATATAGTGTGGAGAATTAATATTTTTGGCTTTATTTGGTAAACGACAGGAAGGAAAACCTCTTGTTCTCAATGTAGTGAGGAAGGCTGAGCAAATGCTTGTGAATGATGAGTAAGCTTTTTAATGCTTTTATATTTTGATAGAGTGGGATTATCAACTTTAATGTTTCATTTTCATGCTAATACAGATCTCGTGTGAAAGAATATCTTCCAATTACTGGAGTGGCAGATTTTAACAAATTGAGTGCCAAACTCATTTTTGGAGCTGACAGGTATAGAAACTGGAATATAGTTGAAGTATAAGGTTTTTATTGAGTATAGAAATTCTTTGGAATTTATTGTGCCCTGATGAATTCTTAGTTAGAGGAATTGATTTTCTCGTGTCAAGTTTCTATAAGATTTCGGTTATATACTTTTGATGTTTTAATATGGATTAATATATAAGTACTATATTTTAGATTGTACAAGTTCTTTTTATAAATACTCATGTAATAACAATGTAGTATTGCATTTCTATCGATAACTCGTGATAGATTTTGAACTCCTAAGTCTCATTTGTAGGATTTGTTAAGTTAATTCTTTTTAAGAAGCATACACCCCGAAGTTTTCTTTCAAAATTTCTGTTCGATAAACAAACATCTGCCACACTCAATTAACATTATAATTGCAGAATTCTTTTGAACTTATCTTTATAGCTTTTAATTGATTTGTAGTCTTCTTTTGTGAATACACAGTCCTGCCATCCAGGAGAATAGAGTGACTACTGTCCAGTGCTTGTCTGGAACTGGCTCATTGAGGGTTGGAGGAGAGTTTCTGGCCAAGCATTATCATGAGGTAAGTGACATCCTTTTCAATTTATTCTGTCTGTCAAATATTCCAAATATGTGTTCATATTGATAAATTCTGTAATTTGTTGTTGCCAGAAAACTATATACATTCCACTGCCGACATGGGGAAATCATCCTAAGGTTTTCACTTTAGCAGGGTTGTCAGTGAAGACTTATCGATACTATGATCCAAATACTCGTGGCTTGGACTTTTCAGGTTCTCACTCTTTTCATCACAGAATCTATAATATTGTTCTAATGTAGACAACTAGTGTAATTCGATGATATGAACTAAATTTTGAGATGGTTGTCTTATACTAGTTTATATTTATTTGGTTAACACCACCTCTCTACACAGGACTACTGGAAGACCTTCAAAATGGCCCATCTGGAGCAATAGTTCTTCTTCATGCATGCGCTCACAACCCAACAGGTGTAGATCCAACCTCTGATCAGTGGGAGCAAATCAGGCAATTGATGCGATCAAAAGAATTATTACCTTTTTTCGATAGTGCTTATCAGGTAAGCATCGATGATGTAACAAGTTCCGCTGATAACTTAGAGCTCATGTCTACTGGATTATCATCTTAAATGAGCATGCCCTTGAAGTACATTAGTTTGTTGTATAGGGTTTTGCTAGTGGGAGCCTTGATGCAGATGCAGCGCCTGTTCGGATGTTTGTTGCTGATGGAGGAGAATGTCTTGCAGCACAGAGTTATGCTAAAAACATGGGACTTTATGGTGAAAGAGTTGGTGCGCTTAGTATCGTGAGTGCCACTATTATTTATCATGCTTTTTGTTATAACTGCCACTATTCTATTTTTTTACAAAAGACTAGCAACCTTAAAAATCTAGAACAAATGTTATCATCTTAAATTTGTAATTAATGCCTTACAAAATGAGGCTGCCTAATGCAACATCCTTGAGATGCTGATTATGAGAGTTTAGCTTGTCAAGAAAAGACAGTCAAAGTATAAAGTAACTGTAATAATCTGCTAATCACTTAAAGTCAGCTTTGTTTTGTTTTATGCTTACTTATATAATGTTCTTTGTATCTTTGAATATTATATTCATACCAGATATAGAGATGAGGCATTGAGAATCTAACTCAATTCATGTAGATTCGATTTTACACGTTATTCAATTGATGAAGAAGCCTCGATTTTACACGTTATTCAATTGATGAAGAAGCCTCATTTTGTTACATAGGTGTGCAAAGGTGCAGACGTTGCATCTAGAGTTGAAAGCCAATTGAAATTGGTCATCAGGCCCATGTATTCCAATCCTCCTATTCACGGTGCATCGATTGTGGCAGCTATACTCAAGGATGGGTATTTTTCTTTTTCATCTTCTCTATTCGAAGAAAACCACTATATTATCTCTATATACTAACCAAATAATAACTTCATGTCGTTTGCTAATACTCACATCTTGAGTTGAGTTGAGTTGAGTCACTGATATGCTAATGGCTAAAACTTATGAGTATGTGTGCAGGAACATGTATACAGAATGGACAGTTGAGCTGAAAGCCATGGCTGATAGGATTATCAGCATGCGCCATCAGCTTTTTGAGGCTTTGCAAGCCAAAGGTAAGATGATAAACATTTTTATATGATAGCTTGGCTTTTATCTTGTACATATCAAAGTATTGATTGTTTGCCTTCAAAATGAAGAAGATTCATAATCTTACCCACGTGCAAAGTAGAAAAGTGTGCATGCAAAAAATGATTGTTACGATAGAAGGTGATCCCATTTTTTATTTTCCCTTTCAGACGAGAGAGCAAAATGTGTCGATGGTTTTGTTCTTTTAAATTGATGATAGAAGTTGTAGTTTTAAATCAGACTCAAAAGACTTTTCTATGCAACTTAACTTTGTCTTCTCTTTTGTTTTTAATCCCATTTATGGTTTCTAAGCTAATGGGAGTGGTGTTTCATTGTAATGGTGTCCATTGATGGTTTCTAAGCAAATGGGAGTGGTGTTTCATTGTAATGGTGTCCATCGGTGGTTTCTAAGCTAATGGGAGTGGTGTTTTATTGTAATGGCAGGGACACCGGGTGACTGGAGCCATATCATCAAACAGATAGGGATGTTCACATTCACAGGATTGAACAGTGATCAAGTTGCTTTCATGACAAAGGAGTTTCACATCTACATGACGTCTGATGGGTAAGGAAATTAGATTCTTTATCTACACTTGATAAGTGGTAAATCTTAGATATCGGGGCTGGGTGGAGGTAATATGTGTAAGAAAAGCTAGTATTTTGCACGCAGCAAGGTGTCACATTTTAAATGCAAATTTGATGTTAGCAGTTCGACATAAATACATAGACTTGGCCTTCAGGTATTGATAGTAAAGAAGGAAAACTCTAACACATGCTTTATGAAGTGTTGTTATGAATGGTTTAACAATCCTAACATGCATCAATTTGCTCTCTGGAAACTGCAGTCATCATATGTTTGCTACTCTAATAGCTGAAATGAAATTTTTACGATTGAGTGCTCCATGGTAAATGAATCACGAAAGTTAACTCTTTATCCTTCTGTTTGCAGGAGAATCAGCATGGCAGGTCTGAGTTCAAGAACAGTTCCCCATCTTGCAAATGCTATACATGCTGCTGTTACCAAAGCTGCATAGAACAGTCGGTTAATTTTAGTGTTTGTTGAATAAAAGGCTGAAATGTGATTTGGAAGACAGTACGATGAGAATGTGAGATTGATTTGAACAATTTCTCTTTATTTGAATGGAAACCAGTGACTGTATTGTTTCCGCCTCAATAATATTTCTCTCTCTCGATTTCCATGTCTGGTGGTATGAGTTTTAACATTTTAAATGCAATTTCTGTGCCAAATCGGTATAGTTATAAACATTATGGTGAAAAATGAGAAGGTAAAGTTTCTCTAACTCTACCAAAATAGTAAGATTAACATACATGTCTGTGAACTAAAACAATGTTGGAAGCATTTCAAATTAGACCAGACTTTGATGCCGAAAATATGGTATCCTAGTTTTCCCTCACACAACTCTATGTCTAGAACTTCATCCTATCTACAATATGAAACATTTTTACAACATTCTTGTGTACTTCAAAACCATTTTTCCAAGTGATCAATGTCTCGTCATCCTATATCATCTGCTTCACCTTTCATGCAAATGAAGATGAACTACTAAATACACTTCCATAATCAAACATCAACACAACAATTTCCTATTTCACTTTTGCCTCAGGAGGCTCAACTCCCCACCCAATGAAATCCAAAAGTGTCGTTGAAGTTGGTGTGTTTGCAGAATAACACATCTTCTCTGCTGGCTCGTCTCCTGCGCTCGGGACATTGTTCTTTGTTGGCGACGTTGCTGCACAATCAGCATATAGTACGTCATCTATACGCGACATCACTGTGCTGGCCAAGGTCTCCAGCACTCTCGAATAACTCTTGAGGATCGCTAGCCCTATATCCTACCTCAACAAAACCAAAAAATCACAGTGAGTCCCAAACAAGTTTGATGAACCCATAATTAGACCAAAAAGAAAAAGAGGAAGTTTAGTACTACTTTGTTGTACTGGATATTTGTTATGTCAAGTGAAGATTGTGGAAGACCAGGAAACTGATGCTTCAATAGGAGCAAGATTGTACGTAATCTCTCCTCAAACATCTCTCTCTTCTCTGCACTGACAGTGAAACCCCATGAAGGCTTGGCTTCCTTGTGATTCATTTTCCTCTTCCATATGACAATAGATGCCTCAATTCTGTTTTTGATATCAACTACTTTATTCTCAGATGATAAGTCTAAGGTTGAGAGAAACTGTTGAGGATCAAACACCTCATCAGTTATGCTTTTGTATATCGCATCACCTAGGCATGATTTGCCATTCTACAAGAGCGGAGACAAGATAAGTCAAGATACAAGAGCATTTAAATCATTTGAATGTACCTTTGGAAGAGTTTCCATGTAGCTTTCAGGGACATTCATATCTGAGCATTGATGGCCATGGATGCTTTCAGCACTTGAATGACCGCTTCCTTCTGCTTCTGCATGAAGAGGCGCGAGTCTTCTGAGAGGCCGTTTGAGGGAACCTTGATCATAGGCAACCACCACTTGTCTCCTCTCTCAACTCCTTTCTCAGACTCCTCCGCGTCTCTTGAGACATACCAATATTCTTGCTCGTTCTTGAAGTTATCCAATGTGTTCTAACAGTTATTTCATGCAACCAAATCAACCTCCTTTCAACACTATTCATTTATGGATTATGACTAGCCTTACAAGGAGCATTGCATCAAGCTTCCGCAGTGCCGGGATGTTCATGAGGAGGTCTTTCCTTTGCTGCGTCACCATTATCTTGCAATCAAACGAAAACAAGTGATTTTGGATACGCAATGCTCAAAATATGGAGTGCGTATTTCATTTTTGCTACCTCCATGTTAGTTCCATCTTTTCCTTTCTGCTCAGAAGCAACGAATTCGACTATGTAATCTGTGACAGACACAAGCCATGCTACTTCTTTTCTCCACCTTGCCTTCCTCTCTTCCGACATTGGCTCTAGCTTCCATTGTTCTCCAAATACAGAAGCTGTAACAACAACAACAACAACAACAACTACAACAATATTAGTATTTAATTATTCCTACCATTTGGCAGAGTGCCAAGGAAAAAAGACCATCAATCACCCCTTGTTTCTTTAATTTCTTCTTTTTCTTATTGTTTTTTTTTTCTAAAGTTTTGTGCAATAGGGGGAAATGAAAGATGAAATTAGCAGCAGGTCTCTCAAATGGAGGGAGGAAAATGAATGGCGAGAATGGCCAAGAAGCCCGGGAAACCCAACCATAACCAACCGACACTTCTTACATGCATTTCTTTCTTTCTTTCTTATTCTTTTCTCTCCTCACATGCCCTATTGATTATTGAATATGAACCTATATCTACAAAAATAAACTTTAATGAATACTTACATTTGCTACGACTATATACATATTAATTTCCACTTTACAATTTTTTTTCCCTTTTTGCATCGCATTTGGTGACTAAAATAACGTGAAACTCTTAAATTTTGATATCAACTTTTGTTTTCTTCGGTACTTAACTATGGGTAGAATTTAACTTCAAATTTGATCAAAACTAGTAAGTACATTATTTGAGTCAATGTTCTAAATTTTCATAATGTGTACTTTTATTTATATCAAATACTAAAAAGACAAAACTTAATTGGTTTGTATTGGATAAATGGGATCGTCTAATAATCAAATAGAATAATTGATAGCAAAACTGTACATTATTAATATATGTGCAGTCCAATTGTTGGTCAATTTATGATAACATTGGATAGTACTAGTATAAAAGCTCATTACAACTACAGTTGTATGCATTTTTCATACTCCCTATGTCCCACAATAATTGTCTCTTTTTTCTATTTCGGTATGTCTCACAATAATTGTCACACTTCATTTTTACCATAAATAGTAAGTAGGTCTCACATTCCACTAATTCACTACACTCACATTTTATTATAAAACCAATATAAAAAATGAGTCTCACATTCCACTAACTTTTCATTACATTTCTTAAAACCCGTGCCCGTAAAAAGAGTGACAATTATTGTGGGATGGAGGGAGTAGTTGTTTTAAACATTATACCTAAATACTCTCTATAGCTATTACCTACCTATTAAATATTTGGATACACCGTGAGTTAGAAAATTTCCTACAACATATTTAAAGGGTAAGAAGAAGAAAATGACGGAAATTTAATTTCCCCAATAAAAGGATCCCAAGTAAAATAGAAAAGTTAGATATCTACTTTTCTTCCTAAACCTTTTTAGAAAATAATAAAATATTATCTAATGATTCTAAGGTGAAAACTTTTGCTATCAATAGTCTTGATAGTAGACGATATAAATTTTCTGATACTTGACCGTTGTCCCTGAATCGCAGCCGACCGAAGGAAGGGGTGGGTACACCGAGAAAGGGAAGCAGTACCTTCGGTTTCGAAATTTAGGGTTTACGAGGGATTTAGCCTTCGGCCATCTCTATGAGGAAAATAAGCCTATAATTTCTTGTTATTAGTGCTTAAGACACCCTCGAAGTTCGGATTTGGAGGTTTAAGCACAATTTGTTGTTGGTTGGTTGGTGACTGGGTGTGGTTGCTATGTTGGTGGTATGATGCCTGATTTCTTATGGTTTTCTGCTGCTTCATTACCTGCCGCTTGGTTTTATCTTGGTTGCATGGTGCTTCAATACCTGGTTGACTACTTGTTGTTTGTTTGCTTATTGCCTATTGATTGTTTGGTGCTTCTAGCTTACATCCGATATATGATGAGACTTTGTGTATTGCTTGATGGTTAATTGGGTGGTGCTTGTTGCTTACTCCCATATGATAACATTTGTGTGAGTGGGTGATGTTTTTTCTCTTGGTACTTGTTGATGGTTGGTTGGTGCTTGTTTGCTTTCTACCCTATGATGAGAATTATCTGATGGTATCATGCTATACAAAATCTAAGCATTACTGAAATGTGGTTTACACAATCTATGTATTACATTGCTAGAGGCAAAATAAGCAAAAGCATATAAGCTATTTGAGTGATAAACCAAAGCATATAAGCACCATCGTTGTTCTTAGGCCGTGCTGAAAGTTGCCCTCTTCGTAGTACCCACGCAAGGAGATAAGTAAGAGAAATTAACGCAGGCTGATCACGAGGACATCGACCAACTGATCCAGCACACACGCTTTAGACTGACATGTCGTAACTCACAGACGGATCAAGCGGCAGAAATCTAATTGATCAAGGCGACTCCTAAGAGTCTATCTACGTGTCGTTGGGCGCACGAACCAGAACGGGGAACCTTCAAAGCCTTAACCCACAGTACTATTAACTAGTAAAGGGAAGTAAGGGTCGAATCCCACAGAGATGGAGGTGTTTCAACATGTGTCGTGGACATTTTGGGATGACTGTTGCCACGCATACAAAGTGGGTTAAGTTTTTATCCTACTGGACTGAACTGACTGAAAAGAAATTAATCTAGCTGATCAACTGGACTCAACAAAAACGGAAACTACACTACAAAGTTGTAAAGGAATTGGGACTTGAATCTACGCTAACAGCTTGGAATACGTGTTAAGACAATCATGCTGACACTTTCCCAAAATAGCTAAACAAAAGGTAAAAGCAAAGTGAGAACCAAACCCCTTAACTAACAATTTCTACAAAAGCTGTTAAAAAGCAAAAGGTGGTGCAAAAGACTGCAAATCTGGATCCTAACAACTAACTACTTCATCTCCTTCATGTGATCGATGAGAAATAAAGCATATACAAAATTTCAGACATCATTAAACAGAGCAAACTAGCAAGCAAAACGTAAATGCGAAAATCAAACTCTAACTACCAAATATAATCTACTTGACCGAGTGGATTCGGGAAACGAACAGTATATAACTATAATCATGCAGATTCAAATTAGAGAACTCCAGGTCTACTCAATCTAACATGGATCTACCAAAATCAGACACGACCAAACTCAAATCTATGAAATGGAACGTTAACAACTAGATCTCAATCTCCTAAAACTACCAATTGCGAAAAGCATTCAACAAAGAGTGAGCAATCTCTACAAAACAAAATCCAACAAGCATAAACGAAAGCATCCATGATTAAGAGTTCAAAACAAATTCAAAACAAGACCCAAAAGTAGCTTCAGATTCAGCAAATCACTACGGAAATAAACTACTAAGATATCCCAAACTTCAACAACGTTTAAGCATATACAAGTAAAACTAAAACAGAAATTAAAGATTGTTTCTTCGTCCACGCAGGACGGTGGAACACAAGTATCACGACTGAAAAACATCACCAACAGCCAGAGAACAACCCCCTTCCAAGTGTGCATAGACTAAACTAAGGATAGGGATGTCAATCGGGTCAACCCGTTCGATTTTTCGCGCCATTCGGGTACGGCCTATTCGGGTTATGATTTTTTCGGGTTATAAAAGTTCGACCCTAACCCTAACTCTTCGGGTTTCGGGCTAACCCACCGGGTTATTCGGGCCAATGCGTATTTTTAATTCTTTTAATATTTTCAAAAAATAATACGTATTTTAAATTTTCTTTATTTATATACATATTTTTAATTAATCATTCAACAATGAAATACATATTTTTAATTTTCTTTAATATTTTTAAAAAAGATTAAGTTATTTAAATTTAAATAACTTATTCATTACATAATTATTTACAAAATATCTATCAATAGTATGTTTTTGTTTATGTATTTAAAACATAAATCAACACTTTGTTTCAAAATTCAAACATAAATCAATTCGTAGAAAATTAAATAAAATTTTCATAACGTGAGAGGTGCATCGTAGATGTAACAAAAATATTTTGAATTGTTAAAGAGTGAATTATCAAGATGCTAGCTAATTGGAGTAACTCTAAGTATTCTTGAATTATGATTGGTCAAATTTAATTTATTCCAACTGTAAATAAGTCAAATAATAATTTATCTTTGTTTTAAGAATCATCAAAGTACGCATAATTCAATGACGAAGCGACGTCAAAACACTTTGCACTATTATATTGGAAATATACTAAAAGAAAGCTTTTATATATGAGTATTTATGAATCCATGAACCACATGGTGATTTTTTTCGTGATCTTATATAGTCGGTTGACGTATTTGGATTTTGCATGGTTTTAGAGGGTTGTCTTGGATGATTTTGATTATATTTCTATATTTTGGTATGTTTACATGTTTGTTGAGAAATGATAGAAAAATGATTAGAAAATGTACACAAAATATGTTGATGTGCAGCAGCCTTGTTTGAGTCAATGTTTCTCGCGATTTTGAAGTCTGATAAACCTCTAATACATATCATTCTCTTCGTCTTCGAAAGAGCTTCGCGTGGATATATTGCACGCCTCAATCGGAGCTTTGTAGAGAAAGTTATGACCGTTACAAAAACTGCTCGTTGTGAAGAAGCCTTCAACCCGACGGGCCGACCCGTAACCCGAACGGGTCAGCCCGCCTAACCCGACAACCCGAACGGGTCAGCCCGAATGGCCCGATTTTAAATTCAGGCTACGAAATTACAACCCTAACCCTGTATTTTTATCGAGTTATTCTGGCCGGCCCGCGGGTTCGGGTTACATTGACATCTCTAACTAAGGATATGGAGAGTAAATGTGAGCTCGGAGACTTGAGCTAAAAAGAGAGCTGCCGCATTCTTCAATTCCCCTCCCTTTATATATGGAGGCTTGAGGCTCTAATCCCTAGGGTAATCCATCTTTGAAATGTCAGTTGTGCCCTTGCAAAAAGATCCTTAAAATATGCTCTTTTGTCTCATTTCCGCTCTTGTTGCTTTCTTCTTGATTCTCCTAGGTCATTTTGACAACATATTGTAATTCACTCCAATTCTTATTGATCCTGCGTCTATCTGGTCACTCCTTATAATCTTCTGGAACTGGCATATTTTCTACACACCTGAACTCAAAATTACACATTAGTTTCTCAAAAACACAAAACTTTACCCCAAAACAAATGCATGAAACGAGCCTTATCTCAACCGCGCCAACTTATTCTCATAAGTGAGATATGACTTCACTACACTTGTATATGGTCTCAGCTGTTTCTTCTTGACCTACCTGCAAAGTGTGGTTTTGCTTACTCCCGTAATGACAAAAAAAGATTAATCTTTTCCTCATCCACAATCTTTTTATCTGCTCTTTTATACCCTTGAACTTTCTTTGCCTACCATGATTGCAGGTTCCCCATTCTTCATTATCTATGCGGCTGCCTTCCATAGCTTGTAAATTGTAATATCCCTGACCCGAAACATGCATCATTTTGCATTATTGCATATTTTATTCCGTATTTTGAAATAATGAAGATATTATGTATAATATAAATTTGTTTAGCATATTAAATCATTGAATTAAAGTAGTAGTGTGTGCATGGGATTTAAAGTAGTAATATATAATATATATAAATATGTGTACAATATCAATGTGTGTATATGGCTACGTATAGCCATGCACAACTAAATATAGTTATAAATGAGTATGTGTAATAATAATGTGTGTGTATGTTTAATAGTATGTGTAATACTATGGGAATGGGTGTGCAAGGGACAAGTAGGTGTTGTGCTTGGGACACAACACATATATATGCATGGAAGATAGGTACTACACGTGTAAATAGGAAAGGAATTGCACCATTTTTTTAGAACTTATCTTCACTTCTAATTAGATAATGTAAAATTTGTGAACTTTTGTTTATTATTTTTTTTGAGTCGGCTAAATAGCCGACGTACATGTTTATGTACATATATATATATACACTATATAGTTTATCTTAAAAGAAAAGGGGGGTTTGAGAAAGTTTAGAGGAAAAACAAAAGTAAAGAGAAAGGTTTCGGATCGAGGGTTATAAATTAAGAGTTGGAATCAGGAGCTCAATAAGTTTACCTATTGTGATAAGGTGTGTATAAATCACACTTTTAGTTTTACATGTGTTATGTGATTGATTGTTATATGTTAAATTGGAGTGAATTACTGGATTATATGGTGTGGAATTGATATGATTATGAATTATTTGATTTTGATGGTCGAATATGATATGAATATTTGATTGCTGAAATGGACATGTTTGTTTAGATATATATTGGATAATTTGATGGAATATGATATGGATATGTTATTGGTGAAAAGGATATGTTTATGATACCAATTATGTGAATCATGTGATTAAAGAGGATCTGTGACAGCCTTGTACCTGATCTGTGATTAAACACGTGGGTCATAGGAACTCCACGTGTTATCAGGTTCGGCGGCTGACGCATATTGGCAACCTTCTCCTCCTCATCATTTTTGCATGTAGATAAACGTATAGTATATAGAGTGGTGAGAGGGTTTCACTACTGTGTAGAATGTTTTGAAATATGTACTTGATGAATGTTGAATTTTAGAGTTATAGACTATGTGTGTTCTATGAATTAGACACGTGTATTGATTTCTTTTATGATAAGGAATTTATTTATAGTAAGGGCATACGTCAGAGGGGTTGAGGTGTCGCATTTAAGGTGGTATCAGAGCAGGGATAAGGATCCCGCTGGGACATTGCATCCATGCATTGCATATGAAACGTACTGGTTATAAGTTGCATTTGCATTTGAATTATCAGGAACATGGATATTCCTGAACATATGTCATCGAGGAGAGAAGGGCCAGCCGCCCCGCATAATTCATTAACCGCAGAAGCATCTCATACACTTGTTGCATCATCTAGGGGTAGCCAGCCAATACATAGGCAGGTTGAACAAGAAGCACAGGGACTAGAAATGAGACCGAGGGGTCGAAATTTTAAAGAACTACGAAAGATGGGTGCCGTTGACTTTGTTGGGACTACTGATCCTGCTGAGGCTGAGATATGGTTGAAGAGGACAGAGCGTGTGTTTAATCAGATGGGTTGTATTGCAGAAGAACGTTTTGATTACGCAGTGTCTCTTCTTCAGGGCGATGCTTACTATTGGTGGGAGACTGTCCCACTAGCTATGATACATCCTCCAGTACTCAGTTGGGATGACTTCTTGAGAGAGTTCAGTGATAAGTATATGCCACCAGTGTATCGTGATGAGAAGCAAAGAGAGTTTTTGTCCCTTAAACAAGGATCTATGTCAGTTGCAGATTATGAAGTGAAGTTTACTCAGCTTTCTCGTTATGCATTGGCATTGTTACCTACAGAACAAGATAAGTGCAGACGTTTTGAAGAAGGATTGATATATGAGATAAGAAGCAAAATCACACCTTCAGACTTTCATACTTATAATGACCTACGTGCAGCGGCTATACGAGCAGAGAGACTAGTGAAAGAAAGACATGTGTATATTCAAAGGCAAAAGAGGGGACCACCGGAGTATAGGGGTGAATCAAGCTCGAGTATTTCAAAAAGGCCTAGTTCTTTTTCTTCGGCATCGAGTTTCAGTAGAGGAGGTCTATTGAGTCAAAGAGGCGGACGTGCACCACCTTTCAATTATGAGTGGGGACGAGGATCTGGTATGACAGCACGTGTACGACCTTTATGCATGCATTGTGGGCGACCACATACTGGGGAGTGTCGAACAGTTACAGGGGCTTGCTATCACTGCGGACAACAAGGACATTATTATAGAGAATGCACTCTTCAACCTGACCGAATAGTAGGTGGTAGAGCAATGACGGAACCAACAATACAAAATGTGCGACCCGTAGCAACAGGTACAGGCTTTGGTCGAGGTCGTGGGAGAGGACATGCTATAAATAATTTTATGGGTAGAGGACGAGGACAATCAGAGGCACAAGGAAGTACACTTCATGGACATGCTCGTGTGTTTGCTATAACCCAAGATGAGGCATCAAGAGCACCAGAGGTCATTACCGGTAAACTTTACTTATTTGACATTATGATACATACATTGATAGATCCAGGATCCACCCATTCATTTATATCACCTGTCATAGCATCACATATGCATAAAGAATTTGAACCTCTAGAACATAGCTTAAGTGTACACACACCTTTGGGTGAAGTTATTTCAGTACATACAGTATATCGAGATTGTGCGGTGAGAATCAATTCAGTAGAACTATTGGCAGATTTGATTCCCTTGTTCATACATGAGTTTGATGTTATCTTGGGTATGGATTGGTTGTCGCGTCACCGTGCTAAGATAGACTGTTATGCTAAAGAAGTGGTAATAGAGTCACCAGGACGAGATCGAGTGATATTCTACGGCAATCGACAGATTGTTCCCTCCTATCTTATATCTGCTACAACGGCTTTTCAACTGATTCAAAATGGATGTGAAGCATATCTTGCCCATGTTGTAGATTGTGTTACGGTTAATGATCAAGTTAAAGACATTTCCGTTGTTAAAGAATTTCCTGACGTTTTTCCTGAAGATTTACCTAGATTGCCACCTGATCGAGAAACAGAGTTCACTATTGAGTTGTTACCAGGTATTGCACCTATTTCAATTCCTCCTTATCGAATATCGCCGATGGAGTTACAAGAGTTGAAGAAACAATTACAAGAGCTGTTGGATAAGGGATTTATACGGCCCAGTGTTTCACCTTGGGGAGCGCCAGTGTTGTTTGTGAAAAAGAAAGATGGTACATTGCGACTTTGTATAGACTATCGGAAACTGAATCAAGTCACGGTGAAGAATAAATATCCATTGCCGAGAATAGAAGATTTGTTTGATCAACTTCAGGGTGCACAAGTGTTTTCAAAAATAGATCTCCGATCAGGGTACCATCAGTTGAAGATTGCTAAAGATGATATTCCGAAAACAGCCTTTCGGACTCGATACGACCATTATGAGTTTTTGGTTATGCCTTTCGGACTGACGAATGCACCTGCAGCTTTTATGGCACTGATGAATAAAGTATTTCAACCATTTCTGGATCAGTTTGTGATTGTTTTTATCGATGACATATTGGTCTACTCGCGAAGTAAAGAGGATCATGTTAATCACTTGCAGTCAGTATTACAAGTTCTACGAGATAAATAACTTTATGCAAAGTTGAGTAAATGTGAGTTTTGGTTAGATCATGTGATATTTTTGGGACACGTGGTGTCAGATCGAGGAATAGAAGTGGATCCACAGAAAGTTGAAGCAATTGTCAACTGGAAGGTGCCAACTACAGTCACAGAGGTTCGAAGCTTCCTGGGTATGGCTGGATACTATAGACGTTTTGTGGAAGGATTCTCGAGTATTGCGGGACCAATGACAAAATTGTTACGGAAGAATGCCCCTTTCATATGGAGTGGGGAATGTCAGAAGAGTTTTGATGAGTTGAAGCATCGATTGACTACAACACCCATATTGACTATTCCGACAGGTATAGGAGGATTCGTTGTGTACAGTGATGCTTCTCGGCAGGGACTTGGTTGTGTTTTGATGCAAAATGGAAAGGTTGTTGCTTATGCGTCACGACAGCTAAGAGTACATGAAGTTTCATATCCTGTCCATGATCTGGAATTGGCAGCTGTTGTTTTTGCTTTGAAGATTTGGCGTCATCATTTATATGGAGAAACTTTTCGAATCTTGACAGATCACAAGAGTTTAAAATATTTAATGAGTCAGAAGGAGTTGAATATGAGACAAAGACGGTGGATGGAGTTGCTTAAAGATTATGATTGTACCATTGAATACCATCCGGGGAACGCAAACGTTGTTGCAGACGCATTAAGTCGGAAGTCAAGCAGTATGATAGCACACATGCAGATGACCCCATTATCAGAGTTGGTTGCTCTTCGAAGTTTGAATGTAAGATTACAGCTAGATACGAGTGAAGGGTTAATGGCGACTCTTGAAATCCGACCAGTGTTGAGACAACGAATTCAAGATGCTCAAATGAAAGATGAAAAGTTTGTAGAGTTTATTAATGAGGTACGAAAAGGTAAAGACACACCGTTCATTCTACAAGATGATACATTGATGTTTGGCACTAGACTATGTGTACCAGATGTTGATAACCTTCGGCGAGAGATTCTAGATGAGGCGCATAATGCTCCTTATGCAATGCACCCAGGAACAACAAAAATGTATCATACTATGAGGCAACATTATTGGTGGCCAAAGATGAAGAAAGAAGTGGCAGAGTTTGTTTCAAAGTGTTTGACGTGTCAACAGGTAAAAGCAGAACATCAGGCACCTGCTGGTTTGTTGAAACCTTTATCTATTCCAGTTTGGAAATGGGAGCGTATCACGATGGATTTTGTAACGGGTTTACCGAGGACACAGAAAGGGAATGATGCTAGTTGGATTATTGTAGACAGATTAACTAAATCAGCACATTTCTTGCCGATACGATGGGGTTGTTCGTTAGGCCAGTTGGCTGAAATGTACATGAAGAAAGTAGTACGCTTGCATGGTATTCCGATATCCATTGTATCAGACAGGGATCCGCGATTCACATCCCGATTTTGGGAAAGTTTTCAGACAGCCATGGGAACCCGACTACATTTTAGTACTGTTTTTCATCCCCAGACAGATGGTCAGTCAGAAAGAACTACTCAGACGTTAGAAGAAATGCTTCGTGCTTGTGTTATTGATTTCCAGGGTTCATGGGATAAGTATATTCCGTTGATGGAGTTTGCATACAACAACCAATATCACAGCAGTATTGGAATGGCACCGTATGAAGCATTGTATGACAGAAAATGCAGAAGTCCGATATATTGGGACAAAGAAGGCTTGGAGATTCTAGAAGGACCAGAAATTATTCAGGAAACTGTTTCTAAAATTGATATCATTAAAAGCAGATTGAAGGCGGCACAAGACAGACAGAAGAGTTATTATGATCAGCATCGGAAAGAAATGGAATACAAGGTTGGAGATAAAGTGTTCTTGCGAGTTTCACCTTGGAAAGGATTAATGCGATTTGGACGTAAAGGTAAGCTGAGTCCTCGTTATATTGGGCCGTATGATATTGTCGAAAGAGTTGGACCGTTAGCGCACAAGTTAGCATTACCTCCAGAGTTAGAACAAATTCATAATGTTTTCCACGTCAGTATGCTTCGACGTTATCGGTATGATCCGTCACATGTTTTGACAGATCCTGATATACAGATTTTTGAGAATCTAAGTTACATAGAGGAACCAGTTAATATTGTAGACCGACAGGTTAAACAATTGCGAAGAAAAGAAATTCCAATGGTAAAAGTTATTTGGCAAAATCACGGCGTCGAAGAGGCTACTTGGGAAACAGAGGAAAAGATGAGAAAGAACTACCCACATCTGTTTACGGGTTAGCAATTTTATTATGCACGACAAATTAGAAAGAAATGAATTTTGCGGACAAAATTCTTAAAAGGGGGGAAGATTTGTAATATCCCTGACCCGAAACATGCATCATTTTGCATTATTGCATATTTTATTCCGTATTTTGAAATAATGAAGATATTATGTATAATATAAATTTGTTTAGCATATTAAATCATTGAATTAAAGTAGTAGTGTGTGCATGGGATTTAAAGTAGTAATATATAATATATATAAATATGTGTACAATATCAATGTGTGTATATGGCTACGTATAGCCATGCACAACTAAATATAGTTATAAATGAGTATGTGTAATAATAATGTGTGTGTATGTTTAATAGTATGTGTAATACTATGGGAATGGGTGTGCAAGGGACAAGTAGGTGTTGTGCTTGGGACACAACACATATATATGCATGGAAGATAGGTACTACACGTGTAAATAGGAAAGGAATTGCACCATTTTTTTAGAACTTATCTTCACTTCTAATTAGATAATGTAAAATTTGTGAACTTTTGTTTATTATTTTTTTTGAGTCGGCTAAATAGCCGACGTACATGTTTATGTACATATATATATATATATACACTATATAGTTTATCTTAAAAGAAAAGGGGGGTTTGAGAAAGTTTAGAGGAAAAACAAAAGTAAAGAGAAAGGTTTCGGATCGAGGGTTATAAATTAAGAGTTGGAATCAGGAGCTCAATAAGTTTACCTATTGTGATAAGATGTGTATAAATCACACTTTTAGTTTTACATGTGTTATGTGATTGATTGTTATATGTTAAATTGGAGTGAATTACTGGATTATATGGTGTGGAATTGATATGATTATGAATTATTTGATTTTGATGGTCGAATATGATATGAATATTTGATTGCTGAAATGGACATGTTTGTTTAGATATATATTGGATAATTTGATGGAATATGATATGGATATGTTATTGGTGAAAAGGATATGTTTATGATACCGATTATGTGAATCATGTGATTAAAGAGGATCTGTGACAGCCTTGTACCTGATCTGAAATATAGAGGGACCTATGAGTCCAATTACAGAGAGGCATTCGGGTCAAATACAGAGGGACCTATGAGTCCAATTTCAGAGAGACCTTCGGGTCATAGAGGAATCCCGGGCAGATACCAGGCTTGACTGTTACAGAATAATAAACTGAATAGAGTAGCATATGCATACGAATATGAAATGGTTTGTTTTTAAATTATGTTATATTTTATTTCTGATTATATGTATTGATAAAATAATATGCTTGATGTTTGTATCATGTGAAACTAAAGGTGGAAATTTATATACATTGAGTTGTGGCTCATTTAAACCACTAAATTTTTCAGGAATAAGATAGCAGTAAAGTTTTTGACTGACGTGGGTCATAGGAACTCCACGTGTTATCAGGTTCGGCGGCTGACGCATATTGGCAACCTTCTCCTCCTCATCATTTTTGCATGTAGATAAACGTATAGTATATAGAGTGGTGAGAGGGTTTCACTACTGTGTAGAATGTTTTGAAATATGTACTTGATGAATGTTGAATTTTAGAGTTATAGACTATGTGTGTTCTATGAATTAGACACGTGTATTGATTTCTTTTATGATAAGGAATTTATTTATAGTAAGTGCATACGTCAGAGGGGTTGAGGTGTCGCATAAATGGTCTTCGTATGCACACCAAATGCCTCTACCGCCTCACGTACTGCCCCTTTGTGAAGAACACCACCATGGTTGTTCTTGAGGAGAAACTGCACAATATTGTTTTTCTTGTTGCTGCTCAAGTATTGTTTTACCCTTTGTTCTTCATGTTGCTACTCAAGTATTGTTCCATTCCCAACAATGATGAAAATTTATGAGGGAATTTTTGAAGTTAATGCAGTGGAGTTTTTGGTTTTTTTATGGTCGTGATAGTTGGGTGGAGTAAATGAAGAGATGAACGTGTATATAGAGTATTTAAAAGTTGAATTTAGTTTTCAAATTAGAACTTCTAATTTTCCACTTAAATTTTTAAGAGGGAGATTAGTAAAATGTTTTTTTTTAATTTAAATCTACTTGAAGTTAGGTTTCCCTTTAAGATTGTGCATTTTTGTTGTTTATTATTTAGACTAAAGTTTTTTTTGTCATAAACATATGTACAATTTACGAAGTGGCCCAAAACATTCCTTTTTCGGAAATCAAATCCTAAATGAATGAAAATGTCGCCGAAATCATCCTTTTTTACGGTGCCGTCAGATAACTAACGGTCAACGCCGAGCATCCAAATTTTGACCTAATTAGAATATTAATTCATAATTAATTTAAATTAAGACTGTATAAAATAAAATTGAGAAGATATATTTCTTATTATTTATTTGTCTTTCAATTTACCTTCTTCTTTTAGAATTAATTACTTCTTCTTTTGGAATTAATTACTTTTTAAAGAGGTATAATTACCTATTTTTTAGAAAGTAAATAAGAAAGAGGATGGTATAAAATTGATAAGAGTAGTATAAACCCATTCGCCGCCAGTTAACCCTAGAAGCTACATTTCTCTATAAGAAGTAAGAAGCCAACGCATCCACCCAAAATTCATTTCTTTTTTCTGCGAATTCGTTTACATTTCGGCTTTGGCGACCAGCTCTCATATCTCTTGGTCGTCGTAATGGCTTATTATTTGTGCTTCGCCGATCATCCTCTTCTATAGCCACCTATAAACTCCTTCATCTATAAGGTAATTGCTTTTTGTTTGTTATCTAAATTCTATTCCCATGGTAATTGTTTTGTGATTTTATTAGTGTGTTAAATTGACCGATTTACGGTTTTCACAAGCTTTCAATTGCTCGATCTTGGAATTGGGATATATCATTTCGGAAATTTCTTCACATCGATGTAAATTTTGCTGAGATAATTGATTCAGTGGATTTTAATTGAGTTTGATTTTTATTGGTTGGGGTTTACCTCTACTTATTGTTAGGTAAAATTGTAGGATCCAATTGTATAGTGAAGCAGTTCATGAGTTGATCATATTACAGTATAATCTATTATCAGTATCTCAAAAGTAATAATTTGTTTTAATGTGTAGCAATGATGATCGTTGCTAATTATTCTGACACCTCTTGTATGAGAAGAGCTTCGGCTCTTCTATGAGCAGATAAAGCAACTCTCTGAGCCCATCATATTTTCATTGCTTAGGGTTTGTTCTATTGCCTATCATCTTTTCTCCAAATATTCTATTGGGTTCTTTTCTTTTCTTCATTATCTAGTGGCAAAGTTTTGATTGTTCCTTTGCTTCTCATGTTTGTATGGCCTGTAAAGGTAGGATGTGAATTTCAGTGCACATGTTTCTATTTAGCCGTGCATCATAATTATTCCTATATAAACATAAGATTAGATTTTTAGTATTTTTGGTGGTTGTTCGGTTTATTAGGCAAAATAATCATGAGATGAAGTCTAGGATTGAGTTGTAAGATTATTTTAGTTGGAGGGTGCCGATATAACTAATTATCACATGATTTATCTATCTAGGATTGAGTTGTGAGATTCAATCTCATGATACAATATTTAATCCCGAGATTCAAACTGAACAGCCCCTTGGTGTATTGTATTCTGGCTTTTAGGATTAAAGATTTGGAGATTTTTTAGTATTTTCGGTGTATTGTATTCTGGCTTTTATGTGTAGATTCTTCTCCTCAAAAGAAGAGAATGGTTACCTAATTTCTTAGCTGTCATAGTGCTGTTTGTCTTAGAATTACCCTTGCCTGCCATCTTGGACTGGTTCCTGGTTTTTGAATTTCAAGCATTATAATTTTGAGCTGCAGTGGCAGACTCAATTTTGAAGGACTTGCTTTGTAATTTCTATTACTAATCCTGCTCAACCATTCTCTGTTATATGTAAAGTAAAGCTATAAAATACTTGTCGTAACGGGTGGACCATGTTTAAGGGAGTGGCAAAAATATAATTTGTTATGTGGGTTTCTACATATGGGGAAAAAAAGTTTAGAGATAAGTGTTAGTAGTTGTTAGTGATGATTAATATGTATCTCAATAAGTCTCTAACTAAGTCCATTTTTTATTAGCTTCTCACAAGTAAAGGTTGCTTGTTGCCGACCTACCGTCAGTATATAACATGCCTAAAGACAGAAGAGAACGTTCCTTATCCCTGGATAGGTCAAGGCTATCCCCTTTCCCTTGTAGCTCTGGTTGTTCTAAACAGTTCTTGCCTATAGACCCCCTTGAAGATGAGAAGAATATGAAAGAATGGGAAGAAGCTAGATGTCCAGTTTGTATGGAACATCCACACAATGCTATTTTACTTATCTGTTCGTCACATGACAAAGGCTGCCGTCCTTTCATGTGTGACACAAGCTACCGCCACTCGAACTGCTTTGACCAGTTCCGGAAGTCGTTCAATGATTCTTCAGAAGGGATACTTAGGGATCAAGATGTACAGGACTTGGCATCTCCATTGCTGTCTGCCCCACCTTTATCTGAAAGTGCTGTTCCAGAACTTGAAGGGGAAGGAAATTTGGATGGATCGTTGTCCACACTTGCAGAGTCTTTTGAGAAGGCAGTTAAGCCGGAACTACTCTGCCCTCTTTGCAGGGGACAAATAAATGGCTGGACGGTTGTTGACTCAGCCCGCTGTTTTATGAATACAAAAGCAAGAAGCTGTGCCAGTGAGACATGTGATTTCAGTGGTACATACAAAGATCTCCGGGTTCATGCAAGAGCTGTGCATCCCCTTGTAAGGCCAACGGATGCTGATCCCCAGAGGCAAGATAACTGGAGAAGATTAGAGCGGCAAAGGGATTTGGGAGATCTACTTAGCACTCTTCAATCTTCAATTGGGGAAGAGAGAAGTGGGGAAAGCACGTTAACTGTTGATGATGGTGGCTGGCTGACTGTCTTCTTCCTTGTCCGATTAATTCGTCCACGAAACTCCACTACCCGAACCAGAACCTCAAGAGCTCGTGCTCAGGTGGCTGTGCGTAGGCCATTGAGACTTTGGGGTGAGACATATGATGGGGTTGCTGATTCCATCGAAGAAGGTAATGAATCTTCTGACAGTGGTCGAACTACCACTCGTAGGAGGCGCTATGTCAGAAGACGCTTAAATGATCCCGGTGACAACGAGTGATTCAGCAACCTGGAGCTCAGGGAGGTTCAAGGACATGGAATCGATGGCTCCGCATTTGCCGTTAATCCTTGTTGTAGGAGTATTTCATAATATTTGGTTAATTATGCTTTTACCATCTTTCCCCATCAATTGTTGCAGTATTATTTATACTTAAAGCCGAATTACAAATTGTTTTCCCCCTCCTTTTCCGGCTTTTCCGGCATCAGTGTAATATATTGGATGATATATGTAAATAAAAAGGTGAAAGTTGATTATTCAGTGTGAATAATACAAAAAAAAAATTGCAGCTTCAATGCATTTGCAATGCGAAGCGGATCACCTCCCCATCGGGTGGACAAAACCATTCGAAAATTAGTTTTTTTTTTATTTTTTATTTTACATTTAGATAACCATCTCGATTTTAAATATTTATTTTAATTCTAAATTATTCTTATAAATACACCTTTCAAATCACTTTATTTGCACATCTTTTATCTTCTTTGGCCAGTCATTTTTCTTTTATTTTCTCTAAGAATTGTGAATCTGCATGATGGTGTTGACTATAACAGTCTGACGATGAAGATGTTAATCACTTTTACAGCATCAGCAATGGCGCCCGTCCCGATGGAATTCCGACCGGCGTGCCGGAATTCCGCGGCGGACGTCCGCCATTGTGCATGGTATGCACGGATACGGAATTCCGTCAAGGACACCGCAGTTTCGCAGAATTCCGTCACGACGGGCGTGCGGACGTCCGTCATTGCGTTGACTCTCGCGGACGTCCGCGCGGAATTCCCGTTTATTGCATTATTTTTTTTAATTTCTATAATACGGCTCGTTGAACTGCATTTTATTCGCACCACTTGTTTTAACAAGTTTCTCTCTCTACATTTCTTTTATATATCCGGAATGGCTGGTAGTGCTAGTGGTGGGCATTATGAACACATGATGCGTCTGATTCATGCACGTGTGCGGGAATCAGCTGAGAGGGAGGAACAAGCGGCCTTGGCTCCGGCGGTACCTCGACCCATCCATCGTCGAACTATAATACCCCGGGACCACCTCGCTGCCCACGCTCGGTTGTATGAGGATTACTTTGATCCGGAGCCACGGTTTGGGGAGAACCTGTTCCGGCGACGGTTTAGGATGCATCGTCCGCTCTTTCTGCATATCAAACAAAATTATTAGTGTGACATAAATTATTAGGATATCATATTTAATTATTACATAAATTAAATTAATATGGGCGTGGCCACTAGCAATGTACGCATGGGGATACCCATGACGATGTCGATCGAATCCGTGCATTTGCCGACATGCGCCAAAAACAAGCCCATGTTCGACCCCAGAACGATATTATTGAAGAAGTATGGCAGCAGAGGGATCGTCGTTGATGTAGTTTTTAATTATTGAAATGTTTTTTTAATTTGGTGAAATGTACTTTTCTTTTCTTTTTATTTAATGGATTTTTCCCCTATTTGTGTCGAAATTTTAATTCCGGAAATTGTTTAATTTGTGATTTTTTGGTTTTTTTAATTGTGGGAAGTCCTTGGGGATGTCCGCCACTGTGCAGTGGGAAGTCCTTATAACGTGGCAGTGCAGTGGGAAGTCCGTATGACGTGGCAGGAGGTGTTTTTAGGAATCCCGCGCCACTGCTGATGCTCTTATTTTATTGATTGATAGAGTCAACGAGTATTATATGCACCAGGGCTGGCAAATCGTGCGGATTGGGTCGTTATCGGGTCAACCTGATAACGACCCAACCCCATAAGGCCTAACCCAAACCCGACCTGTTAAGGAAACTGTAAATCCGAACACGAACCCGACCTGCTACCTTCAAATCCGAACACGACCCGCACCCGACACGAACCCGTTATCGACACGATATAATATGGGTTGACACGACACGATAACGACCCGAACCCGATATTAAACGATTAAAACTTGATATTACATATTAAACTTTATTTTTCAACCTAATTTACATGATTAGAATTCTTTTTATACTATTTAAACCTAATTTACAAGAAATTAAAAATTAAATTAATATATATATATATATATATTTAAAATAATAATAAAAATAATAATATTATTTCTTAATGGTTATCTGTATCCGACCCGCATCCAACCCGCACCCAACCCGAAATTATCGGGTTCTTAATGGGTCAACCCGATAAGGACTCGAACTCAATAAGACTTGACCCCAACCCAATAATTTCATGCGGATTCGTGTTGGATTATCGTGTCGTGTCAAAAATTGTCAGCCCTAATATGCACCCACTCAGTGGCAGACGCATAATTTCATTTCTAGGGGTCCAAATTACTTATTAACAGTTGCAGAATATTTTTTGATATTTACCTCACCACAAGCAGTAATGACATGAGTGAAGTTGTGAGATATATAGATTATAGTGAATGATAAATAATAAAAGGATGATGACAATAACTAGAGATGCATGTGAACATTGTCGTTAAAAATAGCGTCGACATTGAAAGAGTCAACATTGTTACTACAACATAATTTTATATTTTAATTTTATTTTTTTTAATTAGTATCCAATATGAATTTATTTTTTAGTTTCATCTTATGACAGATTTTTAAAAAATTATAAGAATTCCAGCATCACTAGACATTAATTATTATTGTCCTATGATATTATGATTCTTGAGTTACTAAAAACATATTTTATGCGAAGTATAGAGATTAGGAAATCAGATTTGTAGCATACTCATTGTGTTCGTATTTTGAGCAAAACTCGGTGGACACAATGGCAATTTCTAGCCGCGATATATAAAAATATACAATAAATACAAGCCTATTTTAATGTTATACTAATATCCATCCAAAACATTGCTTAAAAAGTAGTACTACTTCTTTTGTCTCTTGAAAATAAAGACTTTACAGATGACAAATTTTAATGTAGAAAATTATAATAGAGAAAAAGAAAAATAATAAAAATAATATTGGTATACAATGAAAACCACGTCATTAAATGTGTAATATGTGATGATTATTGTTAAAAACATAACAAAACTAATTTTGTGGAGCACATTGATTGGAATACATTTTTAGAGAAGGAAATATGAAATCATTTTACTAGTAATATAGTACTGTATTTATAGGAAAGTAAAAATAAAAATTACTAGAACACACGCTGCATCATCTCTCTATAAATTACCAAAAGCAACACTTGCAAAATCATTTGAAAATTTTATGCTACTTCTCAAATGTGAGTGTTGGAGTAGGAATTGAGTAGGAGTGTTGGAGGAGGAGATCTGTTCTGCTATTTTTATTCTTTTCATTTGCATTATAAGATGAAATGAAAAAGAGACTGAAATGAAGATGCAAATTAAATGATTTCATTTACTTTCTGAATCATTTGCTTTACCTCTTCCTTCCATTCTCTTTCCTTCCATTCCAATATACGAATAAGGTATTAGTCTTTCGCTCCTATCTGATGACTACCTTCAAATTTATGAATTCTTCATGTATTTGGAAAATAAATTTGGTTTGATAATTCCTATACATCAATGATGATGGTTGCTAATTATTCTGTCACCTCTTAGTGGACGGAGGGAGTAATATTTCTTTTTGGGCTGTTCATTTGTAGCTGAGTCATTTCTTTAGCAAAAAGCAATACTATTCCTTATTTTGATTTATTTTAATTTTTTTCATCTTCATAATTTTTTACAAACATAAATCACAATCACAAAATTTAACTTATAGAAAATTAAGTTCATGCATGAATACAAAGAGAGTGCATAAGCAGCAGATAATAAACGTTTAACAAGCCTTGCAGCAAAAGCAGATAACACTCTATATTCCCTATTCAATCTTCCGATAAACATTAGAAACTTCTTTGCGCTCTAACATTCACAACCCGAGGATCTTTGTTGCTGCCCATTTGCCATATCAATGGTGTCGGGAAGATATCTTCAGAAGTTCGACCAATAAAGATACAAGAATTAGGAAAATATTTAATCTACAAATGCACATGAGCTTATAGGATCCTTAGCATGCAAATCATGACGTGCAAATTTCGACAAACACGTAGTACAAGTGCCGCATCGCCCTGAAATCATATTACTTCATTTCTTTCAGATAGATTAGACTCAATGAGAAGAGTTACTTACAATTCTTCCTCGGGTTCATTTTTTAGAGCATTTTTTGCTATGCATTCGAAAGCAGCATCCACATTGAATCCTTCTTTTGCAGAAGTCTCGAAGTAAGGAATACTTCCTTTAGAGGCACACCAAGCTTTTGCTTTCTTCTCAGATACCTAAAAAATGGAAGGCATAAGCATGCAAAATTTTAAAATATATACCAAGCCCCAAGGCAACAATAGAAACCCAGAGAAAAATAAAAAATGGGACGACTAGTGGTAATGCAGCTGAATACTATTAACCCAAGATTAATACTATATGCATATCATAAGATCCTATGTTTACTTTATCTCAGCATTTTCACATCACCAGAAAGAAGGTTTTCATGCATATGCCCAACTACTTGAAGTTTACACCTTCAGCAACATAAGCATATAACAGTTGATTTCAACACTAAGAAGCTACAAAATGGTACCACTCTGCTGTTGCCACCATCCACATCAATTTTGTTCCCTAAGACAACAAATGGGAAATTTTCAGGATCAGGAGGGCTAGCCTGCATATTAAAATGGAACCAGTCAGTATTAGTGGATCGGGAAGTAAAACTGACAGCAAAATTAGCAGACTGGATCTATAACCTGAATAAGAAACTCCTCCTTCCAGTTGCTGAGGTTATCAAATGACTTCATGACATTAACATCATAAACAAGCACACAGCAATCTGCACCTCGGTAGAAAGCCACACCTAGGCTTTGAAACCTCTCTTGGCCAGCAGTATCCCATATCTGTAACAGGTAGTAATTCATAGAAGGTTCTGGGCCTTGAGCAATGTCATTCAATAAACTCTAATTTGCCAACTACACAACAATTCATGCAACTATTTAAATATATATCCTAGTAAATTTAGAGTTTAAGAGGAAAAAGAAAAGCAATGTATGGCATATTCCAAGAGTCAAAAGTTTCATCGCTAATCTTAAATGGAAAATACCATTCATTTAAACATTGCATTTTGCCTTAAATCTATATTCCCTCCGTCCCACATTACTTGGGTGTTTCTTTTCGGCACGGGATTTAAGAAAGTTGGGTGTAGCGAGTTAAATGGAAACAAAATAAAGTAGGGGAGAGAATAGAGTAAGAGAGAGTAAAGTAAGAAAGAGAATAAGTATCTAGCATTAGATGTTTTGTTTTAGGCCCTAAAGGGAAATTACTTAAGTAACTTGGGACACCCAAAATGGAATACGACTGAAGTAACTTGGGACGGAGGAAGTATTTTATAACATCTCACACTATATAAGTTTTCAATTTCTATTTTAACAGACGAGAAAAATTCTTCCACCAATTTATATGTTAGGTATTTTAGGAGTCAGAAATTGCGCCTAAATCAAACATTTATTGTGAAATAAATCTAATTTTCAGTTTTGGTAGAAGAATTTTTCTTAACTATTAGAGTAGAAATTGAAAACTGATAAACTTAAAAAATACGGGGTTTAACATATTCAGTCAGGACTAAGTTTCAACTCTTAAATAGCGAGTTTGTCCATCAACTATCTAAAGCATAAAACCAAAAGCTGCTTATGATGTAACGTAAAGCAAAGCACACTTGAATATAGTTCCTACATGATGACATCATACTTAAATGGTACAACTCCCCCGTCCCCTTGGGGGTTACACTCAAACTCAAGGTTCATACTAAAAGAGCAGTTATAGCAACTACTAAATACTAATTGAGCTCAACTGAACTGAAGAGCTTATCTGCTTATGTTTGGGTCATAACTCAATTGTCCAGTTATTCATGCTCAAACCCAACCTAGAATAGGCATGCTCATTCGCCCATTGTTTAACTGGTAGCTTGCATCTACCAAACTCAGAGTTTGTGCAGCATGACTGAGAAAAAAGTATCTTTGATATAATGATCTTATAAAACTAAAATTGAAATCCATGTAAGTGGGCTTGATTGATCCATTTATAGGGAAATAATAATCATTAAAACTGTAACTCAAAACATCATCAACCGAAATCATGAAATATTTCAGACTTACAGAATTATGATACAGTCCAACGGTGGTCCAAAGGAGAAAATTTCTTTAATAAATATGTGGGCAACCTTGCCTTCCAGGTTTTTTTTGCATTTGACTGTAATTGTATGAATGAGTCCCCTCTATTCATGTTTAAACAGACATATCTTTTCATCAAAGAACTATGACATGTTATGTCCCACAGTCAAGAATGTTGTATTCAAAAGCTACGACTCACAGAATAGCCAATGATATATTGCCAGTCACCAAAATGAATTATATTATATAGATATAATCTCCTAGCTGCTTACTGATAAACCTACCGACTACTGTAAGTACTGGAAATGATAGAATGAATTTTTATATTCAACACATATAAACCATAGCCTATTATTTCTATTGTGAAAATTAGGAGCTGAAAGAGCAATAAAATGGATAGAAAGAAACTGCATCATGATTCCGGAGGATGAATTCCTAAGACTAGTTGCAGTGAACTTATAAAACTGTGTTTGCATTTGCACTCCTGACAAATGCAACACCTAGACAAATACGGATAAACCTTATGTGAATTCTTGATCTACATCAACAATTATGCCAACAACACTTGATCAGTTAACTATAGGATGCAGTAAAAAAAGAAAATGAATATTTGTCATTACTTTCATCATGCAAGCACAAATGCTTATAGCCAATCAATGGAACAAAATAAAAGCAGAAGCATCAATTGCAAGATTACATGCTTACTCATCTCAGGTTTGGGATGGAATAACAGCACCACAAAGTTATATGGATTATTTAATTCTATTAAACTCAGATAATGAACAGCAAGATTAGAAACCAACATACAAATAAGACGAAAAAACATGAACAATAAATTTGTGTAGGCTAACCTGCAAGGTGAAAATCCTATCCTCAAACTGGACCTCTTTGGTCAGGAAATCAGCCCCAATTGTAGCTTTATACTGATTACTGAATTTCCTGTTCACATATCTGTTTTTGCTTAATCAAGGCCAAACAAAACTTCAATGCCGCCTTATAATTTTTTAGCATAGCTAAAATTTGCAGGATTTTATATTTATTTAATAGATCGGCAAACCAACAAGAGGATACTGATTCATCAAAGACGTCTTACCAACCCTGGATATGCATCAATAATCAATCACACGCGAAAATTATTGATCAGTATTTAAAAAAAATACTCCATATTGTGCGATTTTTTTCGTGTTGGTGTGTATGTGTGAGTAGAGAGAGATGGGAGATTGAAAGAGAGACCCGCTGTCGCCGAGAATGATGACCTTGAGAAGGACACGGCGACGAGACGCCATTCCGATTCGGATTCTGCGACTGTCCAATTGAGATGCGAATGGTAGAATTTGTGGAGCTCGCTTTTTTCAGGAGCACAATTCTGCACAAAAATAATTTGGCTTGTTATTCCATATGTGATTTATAGTATATAGTTGTTAAATTTGAAATTTGTATATAAATATGTACTCTGATGGGGTGCGTACTAAACAAGCCCAACAGCAATGACGGCCCATCAGCCCAAAGCCCAAGGAAGAGTATGAGTTCGGCATTACCAAAGAGTTCGGCCTCAGCCTACAGCTCGGTAAAAGCCAACCTATCAAGCTCTGCTCTCAGATCGGCAACCAAAGCAGGAGTATGAGTTCGGCATTACCAAAGAGTTCGGCCTCAGCCTACAGCTCGGTAAAAGCCAACCTATCAAGCTCTGCTCTCAGATCGGCAACCAAAGCAGGAGTATGAGTTCGGCATTACCAAAGAGTTCGGCCTCAGCCTACAGCTCGGTAAAAGCCATCCAATCAAGCTCTGCTCTCAGGTCGGCATCAAGCTCTACTCTCAGATCGGCAACCAAAGCAGTTCGGTCTCAGTATTCGACCGAACAAGGAGTTAGTGGACCCATACAGGATGTCCAACACACCCACTACCACGTGGTGTCAACTCAGGCCACGATCGTAGGCCATGACCTACGCTACATCCACGATCTTAGGCCATGACCTACACGACATCCACGACTTAGGGTGGTGATGCAAGCCACGATCTTAGTTCAAGATATAAATAGAACTTAGATCAGATAGAAGAAGGTTAAGCTCTCTAGAGATAAAACACCATATAGCAAGTTTGTATTTGTAAGCTGTAGAAAACAGATCAAGCAATACAACTCTGCCCTCTTTTCTTCCCGTGGACGTAGATTTACTTCAGTAAATCGAACCACGTAAATTCTTTGTGTCGTGATCTGTATTTTCCTGCATTCACTAACATCAGAAATTCGCGGATTCATCACTGGCGCCGTCTGTGGGAACCAGAGAACCAAATTTGTGATAAGCGAATTTTTGACCCTTTTTCCACCCCAAAAAAAAAAAAATGCATACCAGATCACACACTACCCGTAATACCGTTCGTGAAAACCATGAGGAAGCTAGTCCAGCCCGCAGGTCCGGAAAACAGCCTCGGGAGACATCTACTTCCAGTTTTCACGATGAAGGAACAAGCCGCTCAAAAGGTCCACACACCGAGTCTTCCCAGCAGCCTGGTTTGAATGAGGCTGTCAAGCTGTTCTTGGCTGAGAAGCAGGATGAGTTCTTAGCCTTCCTGCAAAAGAGCCAACAGCCGAAGACGAAAACGGTAAATTCTCCTTCCTCGTCCAGACATGAAAGTCACTACCGCAGTAGTACCGTGTCTTCCAGGAAGAAGAATCCTCAACCCCGACATGTTCCTGTTCCTCCTCGGTACCGGAATCACAGGAGATCTCCATCTCCTCCATACCGAAGAGATGTCGGGTTCGCCATGTACGGAGCATTGAAGACTCCGTTCTCGGCCGATATCACCCGAACTTCCTTGCCACAGAACTACCGAACTCCGTCAATGACTTATGACGGGTTGGTGGATCCTCATGACTTCCTGGGACGCTATCAGTATAATATGGCGAACCAGGGTCTCAATGAGGTCCATATGTGCAAGCTGTTCCCCGAGCTGCTCATCGGGAACGCCAGCAGGAGGTTCTTTCAGAAAGCGGAAGCCCGGATTACTTCGGCTCAGCTGCTTTCTATACGTCAAGGTCGCGACGAAAAGATCAGCGACTTCCTGACGAGATTCCATAAGGAATGCCTACAAGTAGATAATCTCAATGATCTACTTGTCATTTCGGCATTCCAAAAATGGAATCCGGCCCGGAGCTCTCTACAGAAAGCTCGTGGAATGCAGTCCGCAAACAGCTCAAGAGATGTGGGACATTGCGGACAAGTTTTCTCGTGCCGATGAGGCAGACCGTCGAAAAACGGTCTTTAGACAGCTCATCTAGAGAAGACAAAAAGAAGCCCGATCATAGCGATCAGAGGCTTCCTCGCCGAACACCTTCCCCACCAAAGGAGGGATAGCGGTCATCCGAGGTGATCGAAAAAGAGCAAGTGTGTTCGCAGATTGCGCTTAAAAGTGCCGAGCAATCAGTTCGGCACCATCAAGCATAGCAATCACAGCAGCCGGAGTCAGAGGCAGGCGAAATGACCGAAGTCACACCGGAGCCGAACTCGATGGTGTACGGCACTGAAGCCGTGATTCCGGTTGAGATCGGCATACCCAGTCCCCGAACTCAATTTCTCCTCAGAAATGAATGGTGACGGACTGAGAGCCGAACTAGATCTTGCCGAAGAAAGAAGAGAATTGGCCTGCATAAAAGCAGCCAAGTACAAGGAGCAAGTAGCCCGGTATTTTAACCAAAGGGTGAAAAAGCTGCAATTTCAAGTGGGAGATCTCGTCTTGAGAAACAACGAAGTAAGCCGAGCAGAAAAGCTGGGCGAACTCGAACCCACATTGGAAGGTCCATATCGGGTGTCAGAAGTCCTCGGCAAAGGGTCTTACAAATTGACTCACGTGTCAGGAGCACAAGTACCCCGAACATGGTACGTTTCCAACCTCAAAAGTTTCATTTGTAAGAGACAGTCCGGTCAGTCTGTCTTGAGTTCTGTTCGGTCAATGTGCTTTCTTTGGTTTGCTTGGTCTTTGTTTGTCTCTGTGCGTTTTGTCTGTCTATGTGCGTGTCGTCTCTTACAAATGTTACTGAGGTACCTTGTTCTTCGAAGGCTGATCCCCTTCTTAGAACATATACAAGCCAACGATTGTGAGTCAAAGCTTCTACAGAAGATACAAGACCACAATTCAGCTTAAACAAGCAGTTCGTCTGAAACGAGCTGCAATAAGCCAACGATTGTGAGTCAAAGCTTCTAAAGAGGATACAAGACCACAATTTAGCTTAACAAGCAGTCCGTCTGAAACGAACTGCAACAAGCCAACGACTGTGAGTCCAAGCTTCCACGGAGGATACAAGACCACAATTCGGCTTAAGAAATAAGCACTTCGTCTGAAACGAACTGCAATAAGGGAAAGTCCGATCCACGCGATAAACCTCGCCGAATTAGGACGACCAAGTTCGGTCAAAGAAGTTTACCTCATAAGACCGATGACGACCATGTCTAGTCAAAGAGGTTTACTCCATAAGACCACTTCGGTTAACTGGGAAAGTCCGATCCACGCGATAAAACTCGCCGAATTAGGACAAGGGAAAGTTCGATCCCGGCGACAAAAATCGCCAAATTAGAACACAAAGACGAGTCCGGTCAAAGATGTTTATTTCATCAGACCAAAGACGAGTCCGGTCAAAGATGTTTATTTCATCAGACCAAAGACGAGTCCGGTCAAAGATGTTTATTTCATCAGACCCAAGACGAGTCCGGTCAAAGATGTTTATTTCATCAGACCCAAGACGAGTCCGGTCAAAGATGTTTATTTCATCAGACCAAAGACGAGTCCGGTCAAAGATGTTTATTTCATCAGACCAAAGACGAGTCCGGTCAAAGATGTTTATTTCATCAGACCAAAGACGAGTCCGGTCAAAGATGTTTATTTCATCAGACCAAGGACCAAGTCCGGTCAAAGAAGTTTACTTCATAAGACCAAGGACCAAGTCCGGTCAAAGAAGTTTACTTCATAAGACCGAGGACAAGTACGATGAAATTTTTCGCTAAGCTGTAAATACAGTGTTAGAAGCGAAAACAAAATTTCATTTTTCAAATCTTGTTCGGCACACAACTCCGCTACCCTACGAGATGGCGTTACGCTATTACAAAGGACTATTCTACTGTCCAGGGTTGCTAAAGTTGAGCCATCTATTCACAAAATCCTCGTGAAGCTGAGTTCGGGCGTTCCAGGCAGCCGCAGAATAAGCAGGTCGACGAGATGCTCTAATCGACCTGCCACCTCTTCTCTGAGCCCGGGAAGCCCTAGCACCTCGGCGGCGAAGAGTCTCTTCACGAAGCATTTGCCGATCTTGCTCACTCATAACCACAGCTCCTCTGCGAACTTCAGTCCGTCCTCGACTTGACGTCTCCGGTTGTCCCTGAGTTCGTTGCTGACTTGGAGTAGGGTTTTGAGCAAGTGAATCAGAGGTTTGAGCTGGAGTACTAGCATCTGTTGGCGGGAAATGCCGGAGGAATCTCTCAATTGAGGGACGCCGGGCAAGAACTATGTCGTACCGAGAAGCCCAGCGCCGCAATGATTTCACGACTTGTTGGCAAGCCGAGCTCTCCAGCGCATTGTTCCTCCGGAGTACATTATATTCCTCCCACAGTTCGTCAACTCGTTCCTGAACTTCTGATATGGTCATTCCCCCGCGCACACGGATGTAATCCTCGTACGCAGTCCTCTCAGCAATGGTCGTATTCAGCTCGGCCTCCAGATCATTCTTATCGGACTCTAAGTCCTTATTATCGGCCTCCAGCTTCACTAAACGAGCCAGAAGCTCGTCATTCTTCGTCTGATCGGCTATAGCTCTTTTCTCAGTTTCGTCTAAAGCCGAAGAGTACAGCCGTTTCCAGTGAAGTATCTCCAGCTCCTTGAGAGTTAAGAATACAAAGCAGCTACGTCAGTTCGGCATTTCAGCTTACCGAGCAGGTAGTAAACCACAACAGGAGTAAGAGAGTACGAAAGGCTAAACGAAGACACAAGAGCAGAAAGAAGAATTTTTTCATTCATAAGAAAAAAATTTTTCTATACAAGGAGGGCTTCAAGGCCATTTTACATAAAGGAAGAAACTAAACTAAGAGAAGGGAGACGAAATCATACTTCGCTAGCTTCGTCTCCGCCTTCTCGGTGAGGTTCAGCTTCCTTCTCCTTATCTGCTTCAGCTTCAGCCTCTGCCTCCTTGCTCTCCCCAGCCTGCTCGGCGCCACCGTAGCCGATCTGCTGCGCCTCCTGATCGGCCTGCTTATCGCCGACCTCTTGCTCCAGCGGCTCGGCCTCACCCTCTCCGTTGTAAGTCGAAGCGGGTGAAACGGGTCCCACGGAGGCAAAGATAGCCTCCAGGTTCTCGTCCCGATCAGCTCGGCAACTCCGGACTCGGTCTGCAGAAAGCAGGACCGAGGACGAAGCGAGCTCCTCAAGGAGCGGCAGATTCTGAAGCCGAGCTGCTATCTCTCGGCTGTACAGAGGCAGCACAACGTCGGCCCCCTGCTCGCCCTTATCGGTAATTAGCCTTACCAGACTACCGACAAAAGCCGAGAACTGGCTGCTCAAAAAGAGTTTCTCCGTGTAAACACGGAGAGCCTCCCCCTGGGCAACCACGGCGGCAGCATCACTCCGTTTCGTCTGCTCTCGCTGGATGACGAGCTGGTTTTTGGCAAACTGAGCTTCATCCTGGGCCGAAATCCTAGCAGCTCTGGCCTTCTCAAAGTTAGCCTCAGCCTGTTCGGCCCGATGACAAGCAGCCGCCAACTTCCTCTGCATCTCAGCATAGTCATTGGACGCTTTGGAGAGTTCGACGGCGACGAGCTTGGAGAGCATATCGTTCCTCTGAAAATGGATAAAGAAAAAAGTCAACAGAGGGCACCTAAAATACAGGACAGAAGCAAAGCCAAAGAATCAAGAAGACAATTCACCTCGGCGAAGTCCGTGGGCCATAAAAATGGCTCACAGATATGCTCCGAAGGAGGCGCCAAGACCACGTCTTTCTCTGGCGCTCTCGGGGGCTTCTGGGTCTTCCCCTTCCTACTTGCCGAAGTGGACTCCGGCTTCTTTGGATCCGAAGAGGTCTTTTGCCTCTTCGGATTCTTCTCGGCATCAGGCGCCGAGCTGGTAGCCTTCTCTCTCTCCGGCTCCTTGGACTCCGAAGATTTTCGGGTAGCCTTGTTCAGCATGTACACTGCCAAAAAGCAAGAAAGCAAGGTTAGTTTTCTTCGTTAAAGCAGTAGAACATAAAGGTAAAGAGAAATCCTCACCCTCGGCCTCTTCGTCCGAAGACGAGATGTCGAACACGACGTCGCCCTTGACGAGCTCAGACTCCGTGTATTGTTTCCTAACTATGGGAATCTCGTTGAGCTCGCCATCGAGCTCGTCCAACGGTTCAGGCCGAGGATGACGGATAACGGACTTCGGCCCTCTCCAGGGAAAACTAGGAGCCGCGGTCCTATTATAAAAAAAGAAGCGATTTTGCCATTTCGGCCATTTGGTTTTACAAAAGGCCCTAAAAGGCTGTAAAGGGACCAAGTAAAACCAAGATCCCTTCCTTTTAAACTGGAAAAAATTAAGGATTGCCCTCAGAGACAGATCCTTATCTAGCCTACGCAGTTCGGCAGCAAAAGCCGATAAGTGCCTCCAAGAGTTCGGAGTCACCTGACCTAAAGGGAGTTGAAAAAAATCTAGCAACTCTACAAAGGCAAGGGGAAGAGGGAAACGAAGCCCGCATTCTAAGCTGGCTTCGTAGACGGTGGCGTAACCTTCCGGCGGCGAGTCCGCCCTATAAAGGTCGTCGGGAATCGCAACCTTCCCCCCAGGAAAAGAGTATTTTTCGTAAAGGGATATCACAGTATCCTTACTCAAGATACTGTGAAAATACTCTACGGTCTTCTCCCCGGATTCTTTCCGGCTAGAAGACCCCTTACCCCCTTTTCTACCGCTACCAGACTCAGACGAAGAAGAAGCAGACATGGTTCTTACTCTTTGAAAGTTTGAAGAAATCCTGAGGAAATTTTTGAAAGCGGAAGGAAATTTTTCACGCAAAAGATAGAGAGTGCAGAAGAAGCCAATAGCAAAGGTGTTCAAATGATGAAGAAAGGCGGTATTTATCAGATTTGGAAAAGATTTCAAATCATCGCACCGTTTCATATCCCACCTTTTCAGGATTCGACGGCCGGATTTTACTGTCGCATTTAATGCCGCATTTAATGCAGTCACGCGCAGGGCACGTCCCCTGACTTCAGCCTCCCCCGTCCCCTTTTTCAGAATGCCGAAGTGACTCGCTTCGCCGAAGTGATTCACTTCGCTTTTCGGGGGGGGTAGTGATGGGGTGCGTACTAAACAAGCCCAACAGCAATGACGGCCCATCAGCCCAAAGCCCAAGGAAGAGTATGAGTTCGGCATTACCAAAGAGTTCGGCCTCAGCCTACAGCTCGGTAAAAGCCAACCTATCAAGCTCTGCTCTCAGATCGGCAACCAAAGCAGGAGTATGAGTTCGGCATTACCAAAGAGTTCGGCCTCAGCCTACAGCTCGGTAAAAGCCAACCTATCAAGCTCTGCTCTCAGATCGGCAACCAAAGCAGGAGTATGAGTTCGGCATTACCAAAGAGTTCGGCCTCAGCCTACAGCTCGGTAAAAGCCATCCAATCAAGCTCTGCTCTCAGGTCGGCATCAAGCTCTACTCTCAGATCGGCAACCAAAGCAGTTCGGTCTCAGTATTCGACCGAACAAGGAGTTAGTGGACCCATACAGGATGTCCAACACACCCACTACCACGTGGTGTCAACTCAGGCCACGATCGTAGGCCATGACCTACGCTACATCCACGATCTTAGGCCATGACCTACACGACATCCACGACTTATGGTGGTGATGCAAGCCACGATCTTAGTTCAAGATATAAATAGAACTTAGATCAGATAGAAGAAGGTTAAGCTCTCTAGAGATAAAACACCATATAGCAAGTTTGTATTTGTAAGCTGTAGAAAACAGATCAAGCAATACAACTCTGCCCTCTTTTCTTCCCGTGGACGTAGATTTACTTCAGTAAATCGAACCACGTAAATTCTTTGTGTCGTGATCTGTATTTTTCTGCATTCACTAACATCAGAAATTCGCGGATTCATCATACTCCTATTTGAATATGGATGTATTCAATAGGAAGGAGTTTCAATTTGAACTAATTCGAATATTTTCTCATGAAGATTATAATATTAATATATGCATATTTATAGGAATTATATGTTAACTACTTTACGTGAGTTAGTACCACACTACCACTCTACACTACCACTCTTGTTTGACGCACGTTGTTCATTTTGTTTTATATATTTAGTTTAATTCTAATACATTAAAAAATATTATTGAAATTTCTAATTTCATAAAATTCATAAAAATCAAAGTTCGATTTGCTCGTTTTCTCTATAATTTCAAATAAATTAATAAATAATAAATCAAGCTTTTATTTTATGAAATTAAAAATTTCAATACTATTTTTAAATGAGAATAATGCTCATATAAGGTATAGCATATCATTCTTAGGAGAGTTAAAGTCAAACATGGTGCCGTAGTTACTAGTGTAGTTGCTTGAGACAGTGATCTTCGTTCTTTTGGGACAGTCAGCGTTATTCTCATATTCATCCCTTAGATCCTTTATTCTTCTTAATATGGGCCGTTAGATCTCATTCATCAACGATCCAGATGATCTGCATTATTACACTATAATGGTGCATTATTAGTCGGTGTGCATTATTCAACTGAAAATCTGCATTATTACACTATAATGGTGCATTATTAATCGGTGTGCATTATTCAACTGAAAATCTGCAATATTAAATGACACGTGGCACCAATCTAACCGTCGGATGACAAAATCATGGGGCTGAGATTAAAAAGAACAAAGAACAAAAGATAAAAAAGGAAATGAATACATCTATATATATATATCCCCGTGTTCAAATTGTTTTTGTTCTTTCTCAAAGAACGCCTAATGAGCCTCAATTTCATCCTAACTGACTGTGCTAGATCACAGTTTCTGCTCATTGTTTACGATTGATGAAGCGGCGAATTTTTGGTGTTTGTAGAATGCTGGTAGAGAGTAAAGATCATGACACAGAGATTTTTACGTGGTTCGATTTACTGAGGTAAATCTACGTCCACGGGAAGAAATGAGGGCAGAGTTGTATTGCTTGATCTGTTTTCTTACAGCTTACAATACAGACTTGCTATTTTGTATTTTATCTCTAGGGATCGAGAGAATGTTTTGAAGCTAACCCTATCTATCTGATCTGGGTTCTATTTATACAAAGGACCAAGATCGTGGCATGCAGCTATTTACTAGGTAGTGGATGTCGTGGAGATCGTGGCGATCTTGCATGGGTCCACTATCCTGCATGAGTTAATGACTGCTTGACACCACTAAATAGATCGTGGGTGTAGTGGAGGTCGTGGAGGTTCTGCATGAGTCCACTATCTCCCAGTTCGGTCGAATACTGAGACCGAACTGCTGAATTATTGCCGAGCAGCTTTTGCCGATCTGAGAGTAGAGCTTGATGCCGACCTGAGAGCAGAGTTTGATTGGTTGGCTTTCACCGAGCTGTAGGCTGGGGCCGAACTCTTTGGTTGTGCCGAACTGAACTCTTTAGTCATGCCGAACTGAACTCTTTCTTGGGCCTTAGGCTGATGGGCTTTACTGCTGTTGGGCTTGGTTAGTACGTACTCCATCACTACCCCCCCCCGGAAAGCGAAGTGAATTACTTCGGCATTCTGTATAAAGGTACGGGGTAAGTTGATGTTTGTCCTTGGTCTTATGAAGTGAACTCTTCTTTGACCGGACTCGTCTTTGGTCTGATGAAATAAACATCTTTGACCGGACTCGTCTTTGGTCTGATGAAATAAACATCTTTGACCGGACTAAGCCTGTGTCCTAATTTGGCGAGTTTTATCGCTCGGATCGGACTTTCCGTTGTCCTAATTTGGGGATCGGACTTTCCCTTGTCCTAATTCGGCGAGTTTTATCGCGTGGATCGGACTTTCCCTTGTCCTAATTCAGGCAAGTTTTATCGCGAGAATCGGACTTTCGTTGCAGTTCGTTTCAGACGAAGTGCTTGATTTTTAAGCCGAATTGTGGTCTTGTATCCTCCGTGGAAGCTTGGACTCACAGTCGTTGGCTTGTTGCAGTTCGTTTCAGACGAACTGCTTGTTTAAGCTGAATTGTGGTCTTGTATCTTCTGTAGAAGCTTTGACTCGCAATCGTTGGCTTGTTGCAGCTCGTTTCAGACGAACTGCTTGTTTAAGCTGAATTGTGGTCTTGTATCTTCTGTAGAAGCTTTGACTCACAATCGTTTAGCTTGTATATGTTCTAAGAAGGGGATCAGCCTTCGAAGAACAAGATACCTCAGTAACATTTGTAAGAGACGACACGCACATAGACAGACAAAACGCATATAGACACATAGAAAGCACATAAAGACAAACAAAGACCAAGCAAACCAAATAAAGCACATTGACTGAACAAGACTCAAGACTGACTGACC
Source organism: Salvia splendens (assembly GCF_004379255.2). Lineage (NCBI taxonomy): Eukaryota > Viridiplantae > Streptophyta > Magnoliopsida > Lamiales > Lamiaceae > Salvia > Salvia splendens. The sequence continues at coordinate 14,879,039 of NC_056036.1, read as the reverse complement.
GGACTGTCTCTTACAAATGGAACTTTTTGAGGTTGGAAATGTGCCATGATCGGGGTACCTGTTCTCCTGACATGTGAGCCAATTTGTAAGACCCTTTGCCGAGGACTTCTGACACCCGATACGGACCTTCCCATGTGGGTTCGAGCTTGCCCAGCTTTTCTGCTCGGCTTACTTCGTTGTTTCTCAAGACGAGATCTCCCACTTGAAATTGCAGCTTCTTCACCCTTTGGTTGTAATACCGGGCTACTTGCTCCTTGTACTTGGCTGCTTTTATGCATGCCAATTCTCTTCTTTCTTCGGCAAGATCTAGCTCGGCTCTCAGTCCGTCGTCGTTCATTTCTGAGGAGAAATTTAGAGTTCGGGGACTGGGTACACCGATCTCCACCGGATTACGGCTTCAGTGCCGTACACCAGACTGTACGGAGTTTCACCGTTGGAGGTTGTGGGTGTAGTTCGGTAGGACCATAGGACTTGAGGGAGATTTTCTACCCATTGTCCTTTGGCTTGTTCTAACCGAGCTTTTAACCCTTTCACCAGGATACGATTTGTTACCTCCGTTTGTCCGTTTGCTTGTGGATGAGAGACCGAAGTGAACCGCTGTTGAATATTCAGCTCTTGGCACCAATTCTTGAACGTCTTGTCGGTGAACTGAGTCCCGTTATCCGAGATGAGGATGTGGGGTATGCCAAATCGGCACACTATGTTCTTCCAGACGAAGTCCAATGCCTTTGAGCTCGTTATCGTAGCTAATGGTTCAGCTTCCACCCACTTCGTAAAGTAGTCCACGGCAACGATTAGGAATTTCATTTGCCGAGGAGCTTGAGGAAGTGGTCCCACTATGTCTATGCCCCATTGCATGAAAGGCCAAGGGCTTTGCATAGTGGATAGATCGGTCTGCGGCATCCTTGGGATATTTGCATGGATTTGGCACTTCGGGCATGTCTTGACGAGTTGCACTGCTTCTTGTACCAAGGTTGGCCAATAATATCCCCATCTTAGAACTTTTTTAGCTAAAGCTCTAGCTCCGATGTGGCTGCCGCACGATCCTTCATGAACTTCTCTGAGGATGTAGTCCGTCTCTTCTGGTCCTACGCACCGCAATAACGGCTGGAGGTAAGACTTTCTAAAGAGGACTCCTTCATGAAGTTCGTACCGAAGTGCTCGGCACGTGATCTTCCGAGCTTCTCTCTTATCCTCGGGCAATTGTCCTTGATCCAGATACCGCAAGATCGGCGTCATCCAGTTCGGCGAGCTGGATACTGAATGTACCTCGGCTTCATCAATGCTTCGATGCATTAATTCTTCCGCCTTTGAGCTCGGATCTGAGGCCAACTTACTTAAGGTATCTGCTCGGCTATTTTCCGCTCTGGGAACGCGGATTATCCGAAAATAGGAGAAACTTCGGCTGATGCTTTGCGCTTTGTCCAAATACTTCTTCATTCTCTCGTTACGAGCTTCACTTGTTCCCAACATGTGATTTACTATGACTTGTGAATCACAATGGACTTTGAGAGATTTGACGAGCAGACTTTGCGCTAACTGGAGTCCGGCAAGGAGGGCTTCGTACTCGGCTTCATTATTTGTAGTGGGGAATAGGAACCGAAGTGAGTAGGTTACCTCGTGTCCGTTGGGAGCGACGAGTAAAATACCAGCTCCACTTCCCATCTTGTTTGAAGCTCCATCTACGAATCCGCTCCAGCAGTCTGGCGGCTCTACTTCGGATTCCAAGGGCTGTGCTAGTTCGGCCTTGGCAGAATTTTTCTGTTCGGCAATGACAGGGATTGCTTGATCGAACTTGGCCTCTGTAAGAAAATCTGCCAAGGCTTGTCCCTTGATGGCTTTCCGAGGTAGGTACTCGATTGAGTGTTCTCCCAGCTCTATGGCCCATTTGGCGATTCTGCCTGATGCTTCTGGCTTGGTCAAAACTTGCCGAAGAGGCAGATCGGTTAAGACGCATACCTTGTGAGCATAGAAGTATGGCCGCAGTCTCCTTGCTGCATTTACTAATGCCAGAGCAATTTTTTCCAGAGGTTGATACCTTGTTTCTGGACCTCTTAATGCTCGGCTGGTAAAGTAGATGGGAAACTGCTTTTGGCCTTCTTCTCGTACAAGCACCGCGCTGATGGTTTGATCTGATGCCGCTAAGTATAAGAAAATTACTTCGGCTTCGGTTGGAGCGGAGAGAATAGGAAGCTCGGCTAGATAACTTTTGAGCTCGTCAAAGGCCTTTTTCTGCTCGGCTCCCCACTCGAACTTTGGTGCCTTTTTCAACACCTTGAAGAACGGCAGTTGCTTTTCGGCTGCTTGGGAAAGGAATCGATTCAGTGCGGCTAGACATCCGGTTAGCCTTTGCACGTCATGTATGGACTTCGGCATTGCCATGTTCTGAACGACTTGAACTTTTGAGGGGTTTGCCTTGAGTCCGTCCTTTGAAACCCAACAACCCAGAAACTTTCCCGAATCTACCAAAAAGGTACACTTTTGGGGATTAAGTTTGAGGTTGGCTTTCTTGAGCACGTTGAGAGTGGACTTGAGGTTGTGCTCGTACTCCGAAGTGCTTTTGCTTTTGACGACGATATCGTCAACATACACTTCGACCTCCTTTCCGATCAGGTGCCGAAAAAGCTTGTCTACCATCCTTTGATAAGTGGCTCCGGCATTCTTTAAACCGAATGGCATCTTTTTATAAGCGAAAATGCCGAAATCGGTAATGAAAGCTGTTTTCGGAGCGTCACTCTCATCCATCAATACTTGGTGATATCCTTTGTACAAATCAAGAAAACAGAAAATTTCGAAGCCGATCAAAGCTTCTACTTTTTTATCTATATTCGGAAGGGGATAGCAATCTTTAGGACAGTGCTTGTTTAGATCGGTAAAATCTATGCACATCCGCCATCCTCCTTTTTTCTTGATCATCACAGGATTGGCCACCCAGGAAGGATATTTCACCTCGAATAGTACATCCGCTTTTAGTAATTGGCGGACTTCGTCATGGATGACTTGGCTTCTTTCTGCCGCAAAGAGTCTTTGCTTCTGTTTTATCGGCCGGACTGAAGGATCAATATTTAACCGATGAGTGATTACCTCGGGGGGCACTCCGGTCATGTCCAACGGAGACCATGCAAAGACGTCTTTATACTCCTTGAGGAGCTGGATGGTTTTTTCCCGGAGTAGAGGCGTTCCTGCGAAGCCGATCTTGACCGCTCTGGATGGATCATCTTCGTATAACTGAACGGTCATTGAGTTCGGCTCTGAAGTGACTTCGGTCATCTTGCTTGCCTCTGACTCCGGTTGCTGTGATTGCTATGCTTGATGGTGCCGAACTGATTGCTCGGCACTTTTAAGCGCAACCTGCAGACATTCTTTTGCTCTCTTTTGATCACCTCGGATGACCGCTATCCCACCTTTAGTGGGGATCTTGATGGTGAGGTGATAAGTAGAGCAAACGGCCCGAACTGTGTTGAGCCAGTCTCTCCCCAGGATGATGTTGTACGGGGACCGAGCTTTCACCACAAAGAACTCGATCATCGTATTGGAGCTTGTAGGCGCTTTTCCCACCGTGATCGGAAGGCTGATAATACCTTCAGGGCGGGTGTCCTCCTGGGCGAAACTTTTCAGAGGAAGTGGAGCCGGACTGAGCCGAGCTGGATCCACTTCCATTTTATCGAAACATTCTTTAAAAAGAATGCTGACTGACGCTCCTGTATCCACAAATACTCTGTGGATCAGTTTGTTTGCCACTCCGGCTTGAATGACAATAGCGTCTTGGTGAGGAGAGATGGCTGGGACGGGATCGGCATCTGAAAATGTAATCACTTCGTCTTTCTTCAGCCTTTTATGTGTTGGCTCCTCTTGATTGGAACCTCTGCGTTCTGCTTTTAGGGACGACTTAGTCTTCCCGGCAGGGAGAGCATCAATAGTCAGGATTACTCCATCATATTGCGGCTCGTCGTCGTCTTCAGGATCCTCATGCCTTTTCGGATCCTGAGGATTGCAGTTCGCACCTCTCTGCCTTTTGTTCTTTTTCGGCTGCTTGCTTTGGTATTTTTTTAACGTTCCTGTTTTCACAAGAACATCAATACCTGCAGCCAAATCTCGGCACTCCTCGGTATCGTGACCGTGGATTTGATGGAAGGAGCAATATTGATCCTGAGGTCGCCGCGCGGCTGATTTCGTCATCCGCCTTGGTCTTTCGAACATATCGGAATGTAGTTCGAAAATTTCCGCTCTGGACTTGTTCAGCGGTACGAACTGAGCGGGCGGCTTCTCAGGATGTGGTCCCAATCTGCCTTGTACCGGTGCCCTTTGAATTCTTTCAAAAGGAGTTCGGCGGGGAAGCCTCTGATCGCTATGATCGGGCTTCTTTTCGTCTCCTCGGGATGAGCTGTCTAAAGACCGTTTTCGACGGTCTGCCTCATCCGCACGGGAAAACTGGTCCGCAATGTCCCACATTTCTTGAGCTGTTTGCGGACCGCACTCCACGAGCTTTCTGTAGAGAGCTCCGGGCAGGATTCCATTTTGGAATGCCGAAATGACAAGTAGATCATTGAGATTATCTACTTGTAGGCATTCCTTATGGAATCTCGTCAGGAAGTCGCTGATCTTTTCGTCGCGACCTTGACGTATAGAAAGCAGCTGAGCCGAAGTGATCCGGGCTTCCGCTTTCTGAAAGAACCTCCTATGGAAAGCATCCATTAGATCTCGGTAGGATCTAATGCTGCCTTGAGGAAGGCTGTCGAACCACCTTCTGGCGTTCCCGATGAGCAGCTCGGGGAACAGCTTGCACATATGGACCTCATTGAGACCCTGGTTTGCCATATTATATTGATAGCGTCCCAAGAAGTCATGAGGATCCTCTAGCCCGTCATAAGTCATTGACGGTGTTCGGTAGTTCCGCGGCAAAGGAGTTCGGGTGATGTCGTCCGAGAACGGAGTCTTTAATGCTCCGTACATGGCGAACCCGACATCTCTTCGGTACGGAGGAGATGGAGTTCTCCTGTGGTTCCGGTACCGAGGAGGAACAGGAACATGTCGGGGTTGAGGATTCTTTCTCCTGGAAGACACGTCACTACTGCGGTAGTAACTTTCATGCCTAGACGAGGGGGGAGAATCCGTCGTTGTCTTCTCCGGCTGTTGGCTCTTCTGCAGGAAGGTTAAGAACTCCTCCTGCTTCTCGGCCAAGAACAGCTTGACAGCTTCATTTAAATCGGGCTGCTGGGAAGACTCGGTGCGATGACTCCTGGAGTGGCTTGTTCCTTCTTCGTGAGAACCGGAGGTAGATGTCTCCCGAGGCCGTTTTTCAGACCTGCGAGCTGGACTAGCTTCCTCACGGTTATCACGAACGGTATTATGGGTGTTATGTGATCTGGTATGCATTTTTTTTTTGGGGTAGAAAAAGGGATCAAAAACTCGCTTTATCACAAATTTGGTTCTCTTTTTCCCACAGACGGCGCCAGTGATGAAGCGGCGAATTTTTGGTGTTTGTAGAATGCTGGTAGAGAGTAAAGATCATGACACAGAGATTTTTACGTGGTTCGATTTACTGAGGTAAATCTACGTCCACGGGAAGAAATGAGGGCAGAGTTGTATTGCTTGATCTGTTTTCTTACAGCTTACAATACAGACTTGCTATTTTGTATTTTATCTCTAGGGATCGAGAGAATGTTTTGAAGCTAACCCTATCTATCTGATCTGGGTTCTATTTATACAAAGGACCAAGATCGTGGCATGCAGTTATTTACTAGGTAGTGGATGTCGTGGAGATCGTGGCGATCTTGCATGGGTCCACTATCCTGCATGAGTTAATGACTGCTTGACACCACTAAATAGATCGTGGGTGTAGTGGAGGTCGTGGAGGTTCTGCATGAGTCCACTATCTCCCAGTTCGGTCGAATACTGAGACCGAACTGCTGAATTATTGCCGAGCAGCTTTTGCCGATCTGAGAGTAGAGCTTGATGCCGACCTGAGAGCAGAGTTTGATTGGTTGGCTTTCACCGAGCTGTAGGCTGGGGCCGAACTCTTTGGTTGTGCCGAACTGAACTCTTTAGTCATGCCGAACTGAACTCTTTCTTGGGCCTTAGGCTGATGGGCTTTACTGCTGTTGGGCTTGGTTAGTACGTACTCCATCAACGATGTTGGCGTATTTATCGATATTCATTTGTAGCCAGACCTAATTAATGTATGCGAAGATGGTGTCAATCGCGCTTTTATGCCAACCTTGGTTTGTTGATTGTTGCATACGGAGGCAATTCTCTCCCAAACCTTGTGCACTCTTTGTATGTAACACCCCGTTAAAAAAAGAGAAAAAAATCAATTATTTATTCCAAATTTGTAGTCATCTACTTGGTCAAATATATTTCTCCAAATCCCATCACCAAACGATTTCCCCATATCCCGGCGGAGATGGCAGAATCAGCGAAGGCTGACCGACGGGCAGCAGCTGGCGACGGCTGTAGCGGATCTTCGACAGCGTGCGACGGAGGGACGAACTGATGGTGGCGCGGGAGTGAGCACGGCTAGTGTCTCTCACCGGAGACGCCAGAACCACGGTGAAATCGAAACCGACGGAGGAAGTGAGGCGACGGGTTAGGGATTTCCGAATTGGGGGAATTTGAGAAGTGAGGAAGGTAGAGAAGGGTAGCCGAGGTGGAGGTACTGGGCCTTGTTAATTGATTGAGGAGAAATAAGGATTGGGATATTTTAATTTGGGCTATTTCTTTTTGGGCCTCACTAAATAAATTGAAGAAATAAGGTGGGCTAAGAAAATAAATAATCTTGGGCCAATAATTTAATTTTGGGAAGTTATTTAATTAATTTCGAAACTTTTCAAAGAACGTGGAATTTTATCTTAAGTCCGAAATAAATATATTTTTTTAGAGGAAATAAAGGCGAGAATTTAGTTATGCGCTTGTATAGTTTTTGGGAATTTATTCCGACATCGTGGTGGAAATACGAGGAGCCAACGGAGGAACTTTGGGCGGCTGCCGAATAATCGAAAACCGAGAAACGAGATAAACGATTTTAATTAGGGTGCATGCATCTTATTTATTTAGTTGATTCATTGTGTTGATTTATGTGTTATTTAAATGCTAAAGGTGATTCCTTGCAAGCTATTTGAAAACAAAACGGCGGAAAGACGAGTTAAGGATTTAAGAGAACTAGGTGGACTTTTTTTTTAAAATAAGGGCTATGCCCTAAGTATATTTTTATGTGAAAATGATATGAATATTTGTCATGTCGTGTTTTGTTTTATCTATGGAACCTATCTGATGTGGCTTTTGCCATCATTGGATAATCGAATTCGGGTCTGTCTAGGGAGTGAGTCCCTATTCAGGCTAGTGTACACCTATGGAGATCGTGTGCTATCTCTTCGAGTTGGCCGGTCTAGTGACTTGGAATGTGGCCACATTCTTTGTCATCAATGGATCAGATATGGTAGACATCTATGGGAAAATGACTGCAGTAACGAATTTTACGATGGAAATTATTTTAGTGTCTTGGGCGATTTCTAAAGTTAAAACTCCAAGGTCACTCAATGGTGGCATGATAAATACTTTTTTTTATAAAATATTTTCGGCATGAGTCCACTGAGTGCATCAAGTAATCAACCTTGCATTTTCTTTTTAAATATGTGAAGGTTGAGCGTGACGGGTGCGGTGGGTGTTGAGCAAGACCGTTGAAGAAATTTAAGTGTGTAGAATGTGTCATGTCTTCACACGTGGCTATTCCTTCTCTCAAATGCTTCCTCTAAGTAGTTGTCCTTCTTTTGAGTTCTTGTATCGCTGAGATAATATTCATTTTTGAGTTGTTGATTGTTGAGATACTCTGATTTTATTCGAGCTATGATCGAGTTGTGTTGTTTTCCCCTTTCTTCCCCGCTTCTTTAATCCTCCCCTAGTCGCGATCAACCGTCTTTTCTATCCTTAGAAAATGCGAGCGTGACATTGTATGTTGTCTATCACTGGGTTCTCGAAAACATCGAGGAACCACGAGTATACGATGTCCCCGTTTGTGGCCGTGTTGCAGACAGTTATTGTTGTTGTGTGGAGGTTGATTCAAAGTTGTTGCATCATTTGAATCTCATCACAATGCACTAGTGTAGGTCATGAAAGCCACTTAAGGACATCGGTTCATAGCTAAAAATTTAGCGACAAAATTAGTGGTGGAGAAGCTCATATTCATTCTTGCTTCTTGTTTTTTTTTTTGAGAAGCTTATACTGATTTTAAGGTGTCAAACTTATTATAATTTTACCATTTAACTTGATTCAAATCTCTTCTAGATTAACTCATTTCCCTTGATTTTAATCTTTCATATTTTTATTTTTTCTTCGATATGTCTCTATATTCCGTACTCAATGTTGAGCCTGAAGAGAAGATCCTGATTCTCTTATGTGAAAATTTTCGTCAATCATCAGATCTCTTACTTTGTCAAACGCTAGTTTTGCCCATGCGGCGTTGAAAGCTGCTATTGCGTGGGCCCAACTTTCCGGCAGGGACAATAGAAAAATTAGGGTAGTGATCATGTTGAACTTATTCAGATGTTATTGCACTGGTTGGCATTCTAAAAATTAAACAATCGTTTTATCAAATGTACATTGTTTTTTGTAGATGTTTTCTGATACATATGATAGATACGCTACATCCTTGGACATGATAACCAAATCGCACTCATCACTTTTCTGTTTAGCAACTTCCACTCCTCATTTCCCTCTTTTCAGCTTAGAATTTTAGGGCCTGATACATATCTTTAATGTACATGTAATCCTCGATCCGCTTCTTCCAAAACCCAAAATCAGATTCATAAAAATCTTCTCATATCCCATCTGATTTCTGTCTCTTAAGCCTTAGGCTTTTAATATCAATTGTTACAAATAAACAAAAATAATCGTAAATATTAAAGAGATATTTATCTACGATTTTTATATACGTATATATAGAGTGATATCACAAGCAAAAATTTTACTGTACCAATTGTCAACAAATCCTAATATCATATGACACATTCCGAAAAAATTGTATATCCTAAGAAGTACTATTTGAGTAATTAAGATTAAAAAAACATATGGACCTAAAATAAGTCTAACATATCAAACGGTCCCCCGCTTTAAAGTTTAGGGTAATACTAATTTATGTATGATTAGATGCATTGCGAAATGCGATTTCCCACCAACTCATTCAACCATTTTTCATAAATTCTATCAATACGCGCATTTCTTCGCATCGTTAAATCCCACGCACCACTGCACAAAAGTAAGGATTTACCTCTAGTAAGCGTAGTTTTTATAAACCATAGCCTCAGTGGCGGACGCAGGATTTTAAGATTGAGGAGTCCAAATTACTGTTAACAATTATTTCATATTTTTAATGTTAACTACGACAAAAACAATTCCGACTTAAACAATGCATAGCTAATATAGAGATGGATAATAAGAGATAAATAATTTGAAAATGAGCAATATAAATTAAAGATACATATAGTAATAGTGTCAGTGTCAAAATAATTAAAGAATATATTTTTTTAAATGAAAAACATAATTTTAAAATTTCATTTACGGCGGTGGGTTAGATTTTTTTAAATGAAAACATAATTTTAAAATTTTATTTACGGCGGTGGGTTTAGAACTCAGATTCCTAGCATGAAATTCAATTTGCAAACCATCTACGCTCGTGATGGATTATTAACTATAGTATGAATATATTATATGTAGCTATGTGGAAAATAGCTGGGGTAGGTCCGGATAGCCTAAAATCTTAAAATAGTTGTCTTCACTTGAATATTACATACTCCCTCCGTCCCAAGCTACTTGCACTTATTTCCTTTCTGGGCGTCCCAAGTTACTTGCACTCTTTCCATTTTTAGTAAAAATTATCACCTACAGCCATAATATTTGACTTTGTCTATCACTCATTCCTTAATCCCCGTGCCGAACAGGAAACGTGCGAGTAGCTTGGGACGGAGGGAGTATCTTTCTTTTGGGTTTGTATAAAGATTTTTGACATGTTGAGCTGTAATATCCTCTACTATATTAAATTTTGTTTAATACAACACTGTCACATAATTGATACACCTCGCTATTCATATTTGTAAGTTAAGTAACTTAAGCTAGTAAATCAGAAAAAAAACTATTATTCGTTCCGTTCAATTTAAATAGTGCACTTCATTTTTGTATTTAAAAAATAAGAAAATAATATTTAATAAATTAAATAAATAGATAATAAAGTAGATAAGAGAATAAAATATAATTTTGTCCAAAGAGAAAATATGATCTTACAATGTACCAATAAGAAATACGCATTAAGGGGTCACACCATTAACAGTGCAACAAACGTTTTCAAATTATACTTCTAATGCTAGATTCTTGCTTTAACAAGAAATAAATAATCCCTTTATCATGAAATGTCATATATTATACACCTATTTTACTAATTCATTGCACTCAATTTTTAATATAAAAATTATTATTAAATAAAGCGTACGTTTTACAAAATGATGCAACACTATGAGATGACAAAAATTAAAATAGTAAAAACAAATTGAATTATTACTATTAGTATAAACAAATGAGGAGGCCTGGCCATGTGCAATTTGGTGGCACATGCCTTTTATCAACCAAAAGTATGGTAGTGCATGTGAGGAAACCCAAATTTACTCCATGTGACCACAACTTTAGGTGGACAGTATCATTAGACTGTGACACCCTAATTCTACCAATTTCACCATATTTCATCCCACCACCCACCTAAATTTCCAGTGACCTTCACTTTTCCTAAATATAAAAAACTTTTGAAGGAGACAAATATCCCTGTTCATCCAAACTGGTGAAGAATTAAATGCCATTCCTAAATAATAAATCCACAGCTGGATCAGAGCGAATCTCTAAATAAATATACATGCATAATAAAGACCAGAGAAAGACAGGTTGTATAAACTTTGTCATTTACCCAAAATCAGCATATTTTCCAACCCAACTGTCAACCATATATATCCACAGGCAACATCTTCCACTCTGTACACTCAAAGCCTTGATAGAAAAATTCAAACTTAAAACAATATTTATAAATACAATTTAATACCCAGAAAAATAAAAAGAATTTCAAAAAATCAAGAATTTGGAAAATGGAAATGAAAAACATGCAATCCTTGAAATATTTGCATGAAAATACACGGTTGTGTTAAGGGAATTAGATGGTCAGGAGCAGGAGTGGGAGTGTCAAGCCCCACTGCTGAAACCTTGACTGTCTTTCTTCCTTCCCATCTCCATTTCTCTTGTGTGTTGGCCTTCGCTGCTTGAGCCCGACGGGTTCAACCCGTATTCACTTGTCGGGTTGCTGTATAGGCCACTGCTTCCATATTCTTGGCTGCCCAGTGCCATTTTCCTGAACTTCTTCATGTCCTCGTTGTACTGTGCGGTATCATAGTCTGAGCTTCCATGGGAGCCGTACACAGTGCTGTGTCCAGGTCTGATTCCTTCGTTCAGATCGGATAGTGATACGTCTCCTTCTAAGGCCCTCACCACCTGTGCCACGGTTTACAAACTAGGTGGGTATAATCCGGTTGCATTATAGGCTAAATTAAATGCACAGTTAAGCCGAACATAGAAGAACAAACATAGATATGGATTTAAAACAAAATCAATATACCTGGCTCATTCTTGGCCGACGCCTTGCAGAATGACGGACACAGGCAGCAGCACATGCCACCAAGCGAGCCATCTCATTCTGATTATAATCAGCTCCCAGTCTTCTATCAATAAGAGACTCGAAGTTCCCATCATCAAGGGCGCGAGTCAATAAAGGCCTAGCCTGTATCGGAATTGCTTCATGTTAGCATCTACTCCTCTGGGTACATAATTTACTGATGCTGATGCAATGATATTAAGGTCACTACAAAAATTGATTGTCGTTTATTCCTACTCACCCAGTCAACTAAACTATCATCCATGTACGTTTGATTTGAGTCAACAGGCCGGCGTCCAGTGATCAACTCCAGAAGCATAACACCATAGGAGAATACATCGGACTTGTCACTAAGCTTTCCCGAGGCAGCATACTCTGGAGCCAGATACCTGTTACACAGAAATGTTAGCACGCGAAGAACTGAAATATGTATAATAAGACATCAAAATTTCCTCCCCCCGCTCATGGTGCCTTGCAAAATCAGTTTGTGGGAGGGTGTATCGAAAATTTTATCTATCCATACATATAATACAACCTTACAGATAAACAGTCAAATGAAAGAGTAGTAGTATTTCATACCCAAAGGTACCCATCACTCTTGTAGAGACATGAGTATTGGCATCAGAAGTAAACTTTGCAAGACCAAAATCTGCAACCTGAGATTTGAAATTACATAGCATCAGCAAACATTTCGACAGCAAATTATTCGTTAGACATTTGAGAAAATCAAAGATGATCTTGAAGATATTACCTTTGCTTCAAAGTTGAAATCCAGAAGAATATTAGAAGCCTTAATATCCCTATGGATAATCTTTGGATGACCTGATGAGGAAAATAAAAACATTTTAAAACAAAATAGATGAGAAATAGTGTAAACTATATTCCACTTCTTTTACTGAAACAAGATGACCACTCTTTATGCATCACAATAGACTTACAATCCTCGTGCAGATATGCAAGTCCTTTTGCTGAACCTAGAGCAATCTTCAACCTCGTTGCCCAATCCATCACCGGTCTTCCCTTGCCTGAAACATGTCAATGCTGTAAGGTTCCCTGCTTTCAGTTTATTCTTCGATGAAGTTCAAACATCAAAGCAACTAACCATGAAGGTGGAATTCCAAGGTATTGTTTGGAACAAACTCGTAGACAAGCATTCTCTGAATTCCAGCGATGCAATACCCAACCAACGAGACAAGATGTTTGTGATGCACTCTGCTAATGATCTCAACCTCGGCCTGGAACTCACGCTCCCCTTGTCCACTCCCAGCTTTCAGCTGCTTAACCGCAACTTCCTTACCGTTCGGAAGGACTCCCCTATGCACATAACCGAAACCACCTTGTCCGAGCAGGTTGGCGTCTGAGAATCCATCTGTTGCCATTGCCAATTCTTCATATGTGAATGTGCTCTTGGAAAAGCCTAATGCCATTCCAGGTGAAGGCGGAGGGAGCGGAGTCTCAGGGCCCGAATAATTGGAACCTGAATCTCCACTGCTGCTCATGTAAGGCAGAGGAGGAGGAGGCTGAGGTGAAGGAGCACGCGCTGGCGAATGTGGAGGCCTCGAAGCACCACCGGGCGGGGGAGTAGGCTTCGGAGGCACTGTAACAACATGATGAGGAGGTGGTGGTGGAGCATTCTGTTGCCAATTCTGTACTTGGCCACCATATGGATCAGCTGCAAAAGGATGTAAAGAAGTAGAAAGTCAGCATCTTTAAATCTATATGTTTTCCATATTCAATCATCAAATCATCTCCACATGTGTATGACTATAAACAGCATATAATAAATTGTGAACAAGAAAATGAAATTCATAAATCTAGCACCTTTATAGCCAGGAGGCGGCGGAGGCACGTAATACTCAGGCTGCTGTCTTCTCCTCTTCTTCTTGCAGCATATAAACATCAAGCTCAGTATCACCAGCAATGCGACGCCTCCTACAGCAATCCCAACCACCATCCCCATCGAAATCGCCGGGTCATCATTAGAAGGCGGCGGAGACGGATTCGACCCGGACGAGCCAGGGGGGGAGACGCCCCTGGTCGGCGGCGCCGGTGGGGTTCCTCTATTGGGTGGTGAGGGAGAGCCGCCGCCGGATGGAGAAGGCGGTGACGGAGGGGATCCAGACGGGGTGGTTGGGGCGGGCGGCGATGGGGTGGTGGAGGGTGGTGGGGTGGAAGGCGTGGACGGAGGAAGAGCTGGCGGATTCGGCGGTGGAGAGGTCGTGGGAGTAGGTGGCGGAGTGGTGGTTGGAGAAGGTGAGGTGGCGGCGGGCGGTGGAGCGGTGGTGTTTGTAGGAGGAGGGGCGGACCCCGGCGCCGGCGAAGACATTTGTGGATAAACTTTACCAAATTAACGTCCGAAAACGAATCGAATCAAGTGAGTCTGAATTTGCTGGAAAATTGAAAAAATAAATCGGTGGGCAGGGTTTTGCTTTTGAATGAGCAAACTTTTGGTTGCTCTGTCCAACCAGAGAGAGACAGAGAGAGAGTTGAGTGTAATGTAGTCGTTGGTAATTATGAAGGGATGAAGAAAGTGGGAAATGAATTTGCTTTTTTCGGTGGTATTTTCGATAGGGATAGATTCAAGTCAAAATATACTCCGTATTAATTATGTTTAATTTGTTTCCTTATTTGCATTTTCTGCTGTTTGGGTATTGTTATATTTTAACGCGTTTTTCCTCCTGTTATTTTTTTTATATCCGCAATCGGCTTTACAGTAGGTACACATAATAGATTATTCAGTTTTTGTGACGTCATCAATTACCTAGTTGTGTGAATAATCTAATGATTCTAATTTATTATAGCCGTTGTTTGGTTTATTAGATAAAATTATGATGAGATGTAGTGTAAGATTGATTATGATATTTAATCTAATGAACTAAACACAATATATATTTAATCTCGATATAGTATAGTCTTGCAAATTAGTGAACAGCCCCATAGTAATTACCAATTCTCCAATTTAGAGCATGCACAATGGAATTGTCGGAATGCAGGCTATTTAAACACTGAGTATTGTACTGAGCCGTCTGCTTGTCATTCGACCTCCTAGACGTGCGTGAAGCCAACCATGCGGCGCCAATGCAGCGATCGCATCAGTTGCCATGTATTTTCATTTTTATTATTTTGAATTAAACTTAATATTCTGATTTCACCTATAAACACACTCATTTTCTACTTATTTTTCGCACTATCTCTTTTCATCCCTCTGCAAAATCGATGGAAGCTTTCATGACCTATTCATCTGCAATAGGGTGGGATCCCAATTATTCAACCACTTCGAACCAATCATCGAGATAGGTTCCGAATAGACAACTCTTGATCGCATCGATGGGTACTAATACCCTAGATACTTGCGCATCGAAGGTTCAATAGTGGGCACGAAGAAGTACGCGACGTTCCCAATGACCCAATCATTGACACCGCCTAGAGGGTGCACCAGTTTTGGGAGAGAATTGCTTATGTGTACAGCAAGAACAGACCAAGTTGGGCATGGGAGCGCGTTTTGACCGGATGCAGCCGGATTTCACCAACTACGTTGACATCCTTATAATTATGCAGAAACTCTGCCCGAGTGGGGCAAGTAGGACGGTATCTTTGGGAAATGCACATAAGGCGTTCTTCAAGTAAGAACAAAGAGAATTCATTTACGACGACGTATATGTCATTGTTGGAACCACCCGAAGTTTTCTGGTAGTTCTAATTTGGGAGGGTCTTAGAGAACAAAGATCGATGTCTCGAACTCATTTGCTCGGTGCCGAGAGCCTCTGCCATAAAAAGATGACTGCAAGGTTTCAAAAAAATTGGGTTGCGGGTAGTCAGACTACCCATAATGCTCTTGCTGGTATTGTGGCTGGGTATGCTGTTGGTTGCTTCTCTGGTGTGGCGGGACATAACTCACCATTTGGTTGTTCGGTTGCCTTCCCTGGTTGCTTGACTGGGGGCCTTGCTGTCTGTACCCCCAGTTTCCCTCATTCTGTCTGTTTGACCAGTTTGGCTACCCTCCACTGGACCAGTTCCCTTGAGGTCCACTTGACCAACCTGCCTGTCCTCCCTGCATTCTGATCCCTCCGCTATTTGTCATCTCCTAGTTTCGGGCTGGCCAGTTGGGCTGCCCCTCAAAGGGTTGCATCTGCTGTGTCGAGAGTTGAGGTGGTTGGCTCTGATTCTGATCAGTCCACCTGAAGTTAGGGTGGTCTCTCCATGGAGCGTCTCTCTGTTTGCCCTGGATCCAGTTGCCATTCGCATTCCAGTGGCCGACGGCATTCACTTGGGCTTGCGGCTCCGCCTCAGGGGAAAACTCGCAATATTAATAGTGATGCTCTTCCGGTGGTGGCGGCGGTGCATACTGCTGCTCTTTGGGTGCAGGTGGCGGAGGTGCTCTGGATTTCTCTACTGCCTCAAGCAGCTTCATCTCCATCTGCTTGAATCGAGCCTCCAATTTTTCATCACTGCGTGCCTCTGCTGCGTGTACTGCACCTCTTCGGTACTGGCCACGGGACGTCTCATACGAGCGCTTGGCCTTAATGAGCCTCTCCAGGATGTTCTTGGCTTGGCTGAATGGGGTCTTTGAGAAATCCCCCTGAGCTGCTAGGTTGAGATCATTCTTGCTATCGACTGTCAATCCACCGTAGAAGATCGAGTAGATCTCCCGCTCCCCCAGCTTGTGGTTGGGGCATGCTTGAAGCAGCCCTTGGAATCTATCACAGTACTGGCCGAGGGGCTCATCATACTCCTGTCTGGCTTCTGTAATCTCCCGCTTGAGGGCACTTGTTTTTTACGCTGGAAAGAAGCGATCAAGGAATATCATTCGGAACTCGGCCCATGTTTTGATGGACCCTTCTGGCAGTCTCGACAGCCATACTCCAGCATCACCCTTAAAAACGAAGGGGATGTCTTTCAGCCTATAATCTTCAGAAGTAGATCCAGCCGGTACGGGCTGGATATCACAGTATCGGCAAAATTCCTCCAAGAAGGCGTACGAACACTCTTTTGAAATGCCGTAAAAATGAGATAAAACAGCTAGTACTCCTGACTTGCATGATGGTCCGCATCCCAGGAGTAACGACAATAGCATGTGTGGGCTCCTTCTCGTCATGAGCGTGCAGAGAGCCAATTCCTGAGTCGTTGTCGACGAGGGTCATCTCTGCTTTTGCTTGTTCAAGTGGTGGTGGCTGGGGTGCTACGTTCTGCTCTCCTTCTTCTTCGCTAGTCAGTTGTTCAGCGGCGGCTGCTGCTGCTGCTAGTGTGGCTTGGTATCGCGTGGTAGCAACACCGGCTTCATGGATTCTCTTATGCGCGTTCGTATCTCTGTATACGAAAGGATGATTCCAGTGTCCACCGCGTTAGTACCTTCTCATGAACAGAAAGAAAAACAAATAAGAAAAGAAAGAAACAAAATTATATACACCTCTGCGCTACACACAAACATAAAATAACACCATGCTTCCCCGGCAATGACGCCATTTTGGTTGGCCTGCGGATGCGACTTGCGGTTTTTTTTTCTTTTGATTCAAGTTATATGGAAGAGATAACTGAACCGGTTGGATCAGCTAGCAAATGTCGTTGCTACTTGATCAAGTTGCTCTCGCTCTCGCACGCCACCAATGTCATTTATAAACTCTCAATTTTGCACTACTTTAACAGTAAAGCGGCAAGTTCGGGGTCGATCCCACAGAAAAACTAGTGTATCGAGTGTGTGCGTAGTAAATAGGGGTTTGGCTGCTGCCACGCTTTAACTTTGGGAGTTTTTAACTACTGATTTTACTTTAGACAGAAAAATAACTAACTACTTGTTCAAGGGAATTTTAACTACTGGGTCAAGTGAAATTCAGACTGGAATGAAAATTAACTACTTAGAACAGTAAACACGATGACGAAAACAGAACAACTTCGATTTTATATTCAGAATCCGAACGAGTGCAGCGAACATGCGGAATACAAAAAGCTCGAAACTTTAACTACAAAGCAACTTGAAATTAAACTAAGCTAACACTTCTGAAAATACGAAAGCAAGTAAACCGAGAAGATCCTCAGCAGAAAACTTGAGACAACGCTGACAGATATAGAGTATTCTGTAGCGCTCCCTTCGGTCGCCCTTTTCTCTAACTAAGCATTACTTTATCTAAACACTCTAGAGGATTGGACTAAACTAGAGAACTAACTAAACTAAAGACGGAAAGTAAAAGATCGGATTCACTTTTTTGCGTAGTGGCACATCCTCTATTTATAATCTCGGCAACGACCTCCAGCTGGATAACGATCTTGGCAGGGAATATTCGCTCACGCTAAGAGTGAGCGACTCATGACTCAGCTCCGTCCTTGCGTCTCATATATCAGCACGTGTCCCCTTCTAAAACATTGTCCTTGCTAACAGAATGATGCGCACCATCCAGCTCATTGCCTTTCATGTCCTTCTTCTGGAAGCCAGTGGTCCCTTCATTGACTGCTTGATTACTCCCCTTGATCAACTCCCCCGCTTTCTGGTCTTTTTCGCCTTTTGTACTTGCTTGATCAGTTTGGCCTTGTTGCCTTGGTCAAGCGGCATTTCTGCACATTTAACACTTGCTTTGCGCGATAAAACCAATCAAGTAGCGTACATTTTACCCCTAAACCGATGCATGAAATGAGCCTTATCATCTACGGGTCAAATCATATTGGTATATTGGAAGCTCCGGGTAGATATCGTGCTTCATTTATCACAGAATAATAAATTGAACAGAGAGGCATATGCATATGGATATTAATTTGTTTACGATATTTATTGCTCCTGGTTATATGTATTGCTTAAAGAGTATGTTTGATAATTGTGTAGTGGGAAAGTAAAGGTGGAATTTATATAAACGGATTTGTGGCTCTTATAATCCACTAATATTAATCTGAATAAAATATCAATGATGTTTTGGTGGGCTTGAGTTATACAAACTCTACGAATTATCAGGGTAGGTGGCTAACATATTTTGACAACCTTTTTATCCTTATCAATTTGCGCAAAGAAAAATTTATAGCGTATAGAGTTACAAGAGTTCAAGATATTTTAATATATGTATCTGAAAAACGTTAGTTTTTATAACTATTTTAAATGTATACGTCAAAGGAGTTGGGGTGTCACAAGAAATTTGGACATTTGTGATTTATTTCAATTTGTAAATTATAATTATATTTGGGAAATACACGGTACACTTATTTGATTTTACTTTATCAAAGTTTCATCTTTCGAAAACTTTTAATGATATTTTAGTTCTTATATCCATATTATATAAAAAAAAGTTATACTAACTAAAAAAATTAAAATATATTAAAAATATTACAATCCTAGTGAAATATAAATTAAAATACATATAAAGATATCAAAATTACATAAATCATAGTACCACAACTTTATTTGTTTATATATAAAAAATTTTATGGATTATTTTATTTTATAGTTCAATTGACTAACAAACAATAATTAATTAACATTATTCAATAAAATTTTAGGCATATAAAATATTAAATAAATTAAATCTATTAAGATGAAGTAAGTAAAAAACACTAAATAAATTAACTATCTGCAAATCCAATAACATTAAACAAATAAAGAATTAAATAAATTAGTTTAAATGAATTAAAAATAGCCCATTAAACAAATAAAGAATTAAATTAATGCTTCACGCATTAATAACAAATCTAGATACACAACCATTCATGTTTATAATGCTCTAAGTAATGCGTCGCACTCTTCATCTTCTTCATCTTTCTTCCCAGCGAATTCTTTAGTTCCTTGACAACCAAAGAAATCGAGGCTCCCACTTAATTTAGAGGCTCCACTTAATACTATTATGCATGTTTAAATGAAATGACATAGTAAAATCTCCCACTTCTCCACTTAATCACATTTTTAGGCCTTTAATTATATATTTTTAATATAATTTTTTAAATTAAATGACAATCTTGTAAATTTCTTCAAAACTCCCCTTTTATATATTATATAGATTTGGAATTCTATTTTTTTGATAAGAATTCAAATTTTGGAATTGGAATTGGAATTGTCACTCAATTTGAAATCTAAATATATTATGGTACAAGTATTAAATTTAGAACTGAAGACTCCAATTTCAATTCCATAAATCCAATTACATGATATCAAAAAGAGCATAGACTTTGGAGTTGAAATCTTTAACGTCAAGAACACTAGTAATATATCATATCCTTAAAAATGATTTTTTTAAAATTATTTGTAAGTTGGGCCAAATGTTAATTAGGCCATCCCAAATAGATCTCCCAACATTCATTTTGACTGGATTTGACATAGTTGAAGCTCGGTCTCCAAATTAAAATCAAATATTAAATTATAATTCAATCAACCAATCAATTACATTAAATTGATTCGATAAGTACTAATTTGTGCACAGTTCTTGTAAAAGAAAGGTGAGACTATTTCTAAGGGTACACTAAAACTTAAAATAGGATAGGTAATTAGCTCATAGTACTTTAAAACCAATTTTATTTTTGGTTTTTGAGAAAAAAATAATTTTAGGTTCACACTAAACTCAAACCCAAAAGTTTTTCAAATTTTATGAATAAAAAAAGCATAATATAGAGAATATTCTTTTAAGTTTGAGTTTAGTATAAATGGTTGGAATAAAATCATATTTGATGTGACATTTAAATCAAATGGGCTGGAGAGATGCTCTAAGAAAAATGAAACTCGCTTGGTCCCCAAATTACAATTGAATAAATATTATTCGTAAATTAAAACTGACTTTAGTATTAGTAAAAAGACTTTTATTATATGCTAGCATAATTAACGGCGCGACTGCAGAAAGAGTTGAAGGTGGCATATGAAAGATGTGAGATTTTAAAGGAACCGAAAATTACGGCAAATATGAGATAGAAGAATTTCAAGAAGGTGCTAAACAACATGCTTCGTCACAATTTTCTTACCTTCTTGCTCCAAGTTACTTTCATTTTTGCAATCTTCCAATTTGCAATGAAGGAACGAAAGAAAGAGAGTATTGGTTTTTATTTCATGTAAATATCTATAAACAATTATCTTGGGCCAAGTTAAAAGTACTAGTGGAGTACAATTTTAAAATGAGCCCATTGTATGTGTCATTGACACTAAAATATGCCACAATTGTTAATATTAACTTGGACCCAGTATTAAAATCATGCGTCCGCTACTGGATGTAGGTGTTGGACACAACCGCGGGAAAGAGGGTCAATCCGGTATGGTTTGTCAATCCCTGTTAAGCTATTTCTTGTAATGTTCATTCAGATGCAACGAGCCAAGTGATACCCAAAATAAAGAAATACACAATGGACCAGACGATACATTGCTCATCATTTTCCTTCAAATGTAATTGCCACTATCTCTATAGGAGAAAACATATTAACATATTCTTGACTACAAACTTAATTTATTCTTATATAGGGTTCTTACTCATGATCTATTTCTAAATATTCTAACGGTTTTATCCACATATACTACAAAACTATTACAGTATGTATCAACAATAACCAAGGTTGACGTCGTATTTGCCAAAAATGAGAATTCCAACAACTAAGCAATTGTAATCGTTTTGAACATGCAGTTAATTATGGAGCCTAATTTATCTCCTACCATGTTTAGGATTTGTTTCCTTAAAATATTTTTTTCTTGTGATATATGTTTCCTAGTTTAACTAGAATTAAGGCTCTCTAGTTGCTTATAAATAAAGGTGCTCTCTCATTGTTAAATTATGCTTATTCTGAAATTATATAGTGAAATCCCTGGCTTGGCATCGCCCCCAGACGTAGATACACATTGTATCGAACTGGGTAAACAATTTCTTGTGTTCATTCTCTTTCATATTCGTGATTGCCTGTGTTTATTTCCCTACAACTGGTATCAAGAGCCTAGGGTTTAAGAGGCAGAAATCACGATGGGGATCGACGAGAAAATTGCTGTAGAGAAGTTCGACGGATCTGATTTCGGATTTTGAAGATGCAGATTGAGGATTACCTGTACAGTAAAGATCTCTGGAAGCCTTTAAAAACCAAACCCGAAAAGATGGAACAGGAGGAGTGGGAGCTGCTGGACAGAAAAGCGATGAGCGCGATTAGGCTATCGTTGTCCAAGGATGTGGCTTATCACACGACTGCAGCAAAGTCAACAAAGGAGATGATGAAGATCTTGGAGGACATGTATCATAAACCATCAACGGCAAACAAGGTACATCTGATTAGACGATTGTTTAATTTTAGAATGCAAGAGGGAAAGCTGGTGCAACAACATCTCAACGAGTTCAACATGATTACTTCGCAACTGAACTCGGTTGATATAAAATTCGATGATGAAATTCGTGCCCTGATTTTGCTATCGTCTATGCCTGAGAGTTGGGCTGGCACAGTGACAGTAGTTACTGCTGCAGAGACAAACCTAACAGTTGACAGAGTAAGAGATCTGATGATTGGTGAGGAAGTTCACCGGAGAGAATCAGGATCTTCTACTTCGGGATCAGCACTGAATACAGAACAGAGAGGCAGATCGAAGGGAACACAAAATCGTGGAAGATCAAATTTCAGAGGAAGGAGCCAATCCAAGAAGGATTTGGATAAAGTTAAATGCTGGAATTGTGATGAGTTTGGGCATTTTAGAAATCAGTGTGAGGCACTGAAGAAGTATAAGAATAAGGATCAGAAGAACAAGAAGACAGCAAACGCTACCATGTCTGATGACGATGGCGAGGCGTTGGTCTTAAGTGTCAGTATTCCGATGGAATCGTGGGTATTGGATTCTAGAGCGTCGTTCCACTCCTGCAGCAATGTGGAGATAATGGAAGACTACGTTTCTGGCGATTTTGGGAAGGTACATCTGGTTGATGACGAGCCCTTAGATATCGTGGGAAAGGGAAACGTGAAGGTAGTGACGTCCAATGGATCCGTGATAAAACTGAATGGAGTCAGACACATTTCTGGATTGCAGAGAAGTTTGATTTCGATTGGGCAGCTTGATGCAGAAGGGTACACCGTGACGTTTGGCTGCAACAATTGGAAGATTACCAAGGGAGCTATGGTAGTAGCTCGAGGTAAGAAGGAGGGTACGTTGTATACCACAACTAACTCCAAAGATTGCATTGATATTGCAAGTGAGGCAAATAATGCAGATTTGTGGCACTGTCGTCTTGGCCACATGAGCGAGAAAGGGATGAAGATAATGTGCTCAAGAGGTTTACTGCCTGGCCTGAAAACTGTTGAAGTTGGCCTGTGCGAGGATTGCGTGTTTAGGAAACAGAAAAGGGTGAGTTTCTCAAGAGGAGACAAAAAATTGAAGACACAGAAGTTGGAGATGGTCCACACGGATCTATGGGGACCAGCACCTGTGAAGTCCCTAGGAGGCTCTGAATATTATGTGACTTTCATCGACGACTCTACTCGAAAGCTATGGGTTTATTTTCTGAAGAGTAAATCCGATGCGTTTGACGCTTTTAGGAAGTGGAAAGCCCTTGTTGAAACTGAAACCAGGCTGAAGGTGAAGTGTCTAAGATCCGATAATGGAAGAGAATATGAACTTGCAAAGTTCAAGGAGTTCTGCGCCGAGAATGGAATCCGCATGCAGAATGGAATCGCAGAGCGCATGAACAGAACGTTGAACAAGCGAGCAAGATGCATGAGATTGAAAAGTGGATTGCTAAAGATTTTTTGGGCAGATGCAGTCAACACAACTGCATTCCTAATTAATAGAGGTCCATCAGTTCCCTTGGAGTTTCGGATACCCGAGGAGGTTTGGACAGGAAAAGAGGTAAATCTATCTTTCCTACGCATCTTTGGTTGTGTTGCTTATGCTCATGTTAGTTCCGTTGAGAGAAGTAAGTTGGATGCTAAATCTATTAAGTGTACGTTCATTGGTTATGGAGGCGATGAGTTCGGTTATAGACTCTGGGATGAGCAGAACTGTAAGGTTATTCACAGTAGAGATGTCATTTTCAATGAACAAGTATTGTACAAGGATAGATTGGAGGCGTCGAGTCCCAGCAGTTCTGAGCCACAAGTGGTCGAGCTAGACATCTCAAACTCGAGTGGGAGCAAGGAGAGTCAGAATGCTGAAGAGGTGCTTGAAGAAGAACCAAGCACTCCACCACCGACTATTCCGCTGCCTAAATCGACTAGAGAGCGACGTGCACCTGATAGGTACTCGCCCTCTAATTTCGATTTGTTACTTACTGATGGTGGTGAGCCCGAGTGTTATGCAGAGGCAGGAGAAGGCCCTGATAAACGAAGGTGGAAAATTGCCATGGATGATGAGTTTGCCTCTCTTCTCCTGAATGGCACATGAGAGCTTGTGGAACTTCCTAAAGGGAAAAAGGCATTGCATTGCAAGTGGGTCTATCGAATCAAATGTGAAGCTGATGGTAGCAAGCGCTACAAGGCTAGGCTGGTTGTCAAGGGATTTGAGCAACGATACGGTATTGATTATACAAATGTGTTCACTCCTGTTGTGAAACTAACTACTATTCGTTTAGTGTTGAGTATGGTAGTTGCAGAAAATCTATTGTTACATCAGATGGATGTAAAGACGACATTCCTTCATGGTGATTTGGAGGATGAGTTGTACATGACACAGCCTGAAGGATTCGTAGTAAAGGAATGGAAAATCTTGTGTGCAAGTTGAAGAAGAGCTTGTATGGTTTAAAGCAAGCTCCAAAGCAGTGGTACAAGAAGTTTGATGGATTCATGATGGAGATTGGCTATAAAAGATGCTACGCTGACCATTGTTGTTACTACAAGAGGTTTGACAAGAGCTATCTTATCCTGTTATTATATGTTGATGATATGTTGATCGCAAGAGGTGATCAAAAGGAGATGGATAAGTTGAAAAGGCAATTGTCTGAACGATTCTCCATGAAAGATCTTGGAGAGGCTAATCAAATTTTGGGCA
This sequence comes from Salvia splendens, assembly GCF_004379255.2. NCBI lineage: Eukaryota > Viridiplantae > Streptophyta > Magnoliopsida > Lamiales > Lamiaceae > Salvia > Salvia splendens. The sequence continues at coordinate 14,854,464 of NC_056036.1, read as the reverse complement.
TGAGAATCGAGCGTGACAAGGCGGCAGGAAAATTGTATCTTTCGCAAGCTGCTTACATTGGTAAGGTTTTGGAAAGATTCAACATGGATAATTCGAAGCCAGTAAGTGTGCCTTTAGGCAGTCACTTTAAGCTGTCAAAGAAGGAGTCGCCGAGTACAAAAGAAGAACGTGCCTTCAGCAATCACTACTAGAAAAATTGTTTCTCACTACACTTTTTTTATCACACTTTATAAAAAGTGCCAGCATAGATGTACTATCTACACACTAGCTTTTCACTGCACTTTATAATATATTGTTACTGCACTTCAACATAAAAAGTGTCATCATAGATGTACTATCTACACACTACCTCTTACTACAGGTACCCGGTGCTGCACTTGCATAAGTGCCATTATAGATGAAGTGTCAGCACAGTAATTTCTAGTGACAATTTTAAGTGTCATTACAAGCCAATTTTCTAGTAGTGAATTTGCAGTATTATGTATGCAATGGTGTGTACGAGGCCTGATATTGCACAAGCAGTGGGAGTAGTGAGCAACATTGGGAAGCAGTTAAATGGATCCTTCGATATTTGAGAGGTATGTGTCTTATGTTTCAATGGCAAAAATGTCGAGCTGGCAGGTTATGTGGATGCAGACTTGGCGTCCAATGATCTTGATGGGAGAAGAAGCACAACCGGGTATGTATTTACTTATGGTGGTACTGCTATTTCATGGACTTCTAAGTTACAGAAGACCGTTGCTTTGTCTACTACGGAGGCTGAATATGTAGCTGCGACAGAGGCAAGCAAGGAGATGGTGTGGTTGCAGAGTTTCTTAGATGAACTTGGGAAGGAGAACAAGAGTAGCATACTCTACAGTGATAGTCAGAGTGCTATTTTCTTGGCGAAGAATCCAGCGTTTCATTCTAGGACAAAGCATGTGGAGTTGAAGTATCATTACATCCGACACCTAGTGGAGATGAAAATCCTGCAACTTGTGAAGATACTTGGAAGTGAGAATCCTGCAGACATGTTTACTAAGGTGGTGACCTTAGAGAAATTGAAGGTATGCATAGCTTCAATTGGCCTTGGAACTTGAAGAGAAGGTTAGGCGATGCTAAGCGGATGAATGGATGAGATCACGAGGAAATGGTTGTTCAGGAGTTGTTAGTCTCCAAGTGGGAGATTGTTAATTATGGAGCCTAATTTATCTCCTACCATGTTTAGGATTTGTTTCCTTGAAGTATTTTTCCTTGTGATATATGTTTCCTAGTTTGACTAGAATTAGGGCTCTCTAGTTGCTTATAAATAGATGTGCTCCCTCATTGTTAAATTATGCTTATTCTGAAATTATATAGTGAAATCCCTAGCTTGGCATCGCCCCCAGACGTAGATACACATTGTATCGAACTGGGTAAACAATTTCTTGTGTTCATTCTCTTTCATATTCGTGATTGCCTGTGTTTATTTCCCAACAGCACGAAGCTAAGGTAAGACTCAAAACTCATCTAACTAAATGTATAATAAAATAGATGAATAAAATAACAAATCAAGTTCAAGTATTGATATAGTAATTATTTAATAATATCATAATAAATTTTTAATGTGTTAGAAGTAAATTAAATGTATAAAATAAAAAATGTTAATCATATATTTAAAAAAGTAATGAGCCGTATACTCACATAAGATATAGTACTTAATTTGGTCACCAAAAATAATTTTACTAGTAAAAAATATAAGTTCAATGTGAAGTTGATATATTATAAGATAGAAAGAGAATAAATAAATAAAATAATATTAGTATAATTATATCCATTTTCATAATTTATCTATATTACAACAGAATAACTACCCCACATTTGTCTCATAATAACTCAATATATAAAATCTTATCAAAATTTGTTTTAAAAAAATTAGCTTCCTTACTAAAAATTCCTAAATGCTACAATGATTTTTAACAGGACCAGGGAATGGTGAAATTGAAGAACATTCTCTTGAAATTCATATAATCTGAGTCCAATAATTTAAAGTCATTATTTCAGGTAGAAGTGGTGACGAAAAAACCCCCAAATTACATAAAGTCAATTAGGGCACAGATCGTCTCCTCCAATTTTGGCGCAATTGCTGTGTATTCTTATTTCTCGACAACAGGTAAAGCATGACAGTGGACGATAACAGCTCCATATACGTCGGTGGCCTCCCCTACGACATTACTGAGGACGGCCTCCGCCGCATATTCTACGTGTACGGCGCCGTCATCGCCGTCAAGGTTCAGTTTCAATCTATTTCGATCTGCTGCTTATCATTTGCATTGACGTCTCTTTTTGTGGAAGGATTTTCAAACTCTAATGCTAGCAATTCCATATTTTTATTTGATTTTTCTAATTCCACGTTTTTTTTGTAAATATTTTCGTTGCAAATTTATCTCTTTAAGTATATCTCTAGATGTACCCTGTAGATTGAAGCCCCTGCTTCAGTGTATTTTTCAGATCTTGAGTTTAAGTTTCATGTCAGTTAGTTATTTATCAAGAACCTCATTTTTAGCTCTTGAGTTTAAGTTGCAAGTTAGTTAGTTATACCTCAAGAAATTCGGGGAGAGGCATTGTTTGCTTTGGGGGTTGCTCCTGGAGTTATTCCAGTTTTCATCCCTAAAAACTAAGAAATTTTTACTGAGATTTATAAACTTATGCTGAATTTCGAAAGATACCTTCTGTGCATATTCTGTACTTCTGATTAAGATTTAAGAGAGCTGGAGTACTTTAAACTAATGATTTGAAAATATAGTTTTTGAAACCCGGTTAAACCAAATCATGAGAAGCCTCTAAAGAGCATCTCGAATGAGTGCCATTTCAGAATCTATATATATTTCGTTTGGTATGCACATGCCAAGTGCCACCCCCTTTGCTCCCTCAAGTAACATTATTCTGCAGAGTAAAGACATTAACAGAAAGCTTTTTACTTATTTCTAGATTATAAATGACCGAACTGTTGGGGGAAAATGCTACGGGTTTGTTACTTTCGCTAATCCAAGGTCATCGGTGCAAGCCATCAGGGAGATGGATGGAAAGGTATTATTTTTGTCCCTTTTATTTTATCTATTACTGTATGGTGATATAGAACCTACAAATAATTCTCATATCATGTGTAGGTGGATTTATTTTCCTTAGATTTTTCTGTATAACTCTGAGTTCTTAACCCCTCAAGAATGATGCACATAATCTTTGATTCAGACCATTCATGGGCGAGTTGTCAAGGTCAATGATGTTAGAAGTAGGAATGGGAAACCGCACTTTAATCGTGACTCTAGGCGTGACTCGGATAGAAGTATAGATGGTGATAGAGGTAGAGATCACGGAAGAGAGGATAGTTATGATCGACACCGTCATCATGATGGACATAGGGATAGGTCTCTAGACCATGAAGAAAACAGGGAGAGAGGCCATGATCGGACACATGGTCATGATCGCATGAGGGATCATTATGTGGATGAAGAGAGATTTCGAGACTATAGCAGACATGTAGATGATGTTGAGCAGGATCATGGGAGAAAGCGTGAGCGCGACTGGGATAGAGATGGTGAAAAGAATACTGAGCAACAGAGAAACGCCATTCATCATAGAAGTGGGGACAAGGATAATGAGCAACAACATCATTATCCGAAGAGGTAAAACTTTCTAGTCCTGGGCTGCCTGCATATTTAATTTGCATTACTCATTATCTTGGTATTTAATGTTGCCAGACAATTCATGATTCTGTCCTACATATTCAACTCATAGCTGTTGCATGTAGTTAATTGATCATTAGTTTTCTGATGGAAAACTGCTAATTGGAATTGTTCACTGTGTATTTTTGCCAGATCCAGATTTGATGATCATGGGAGTAGGGAGATTTCATTGGATTCTTTCAATGATGAAATGGATCAGGTTGAACTCTTGATTGTATATATGTCTAGATCTAGTCATGAAGAAATCTGGTAACTGCTATGCTTATTATTTCTTGTGTTCAACAGGGAGAAAACCAATTAGCAGTTTTAAGTCTGAAGCTTCAAGAAATTCGTAAAGAGGTACTCATTGTAAAAATGTAGAATTAAACCATCCAATATTATATGGCATGGCTATTTTTGTAGCTTGGCCTCTATAATTCAATAAGTTTGAAAATGGGGAAAGATGTAAAAGCAAGCCCTGGTTTAACCTCAATCCAGTTAGGGTGAAATGGTGAACCCAATTAAATTGTGTTCTGTTAATTTGGGCAGAGGCACCACATGTCATGTTAGATCTCATCTCTGTTGTGGTGGCCTGGTAGAAACTTGTTGCCAGTACTATTACATGCCTGTCTGCATGTCCTTATGATAAATACATTGAATTCTGGTTGCATGAAATGAGTTTTTTCCAGCATGTATCTAGATTGGCATCATATTCTTAAAAGCTTTCAAAATCAGCTCATGAGTGAATATTAGAAATGTATATCCATACAATATTCTACATTTCTTTTGATGTATGGAGTAGACCTGTCACTTATTCATAGTTGTATGAACCGATTTATATGTCTAATTGTTTAATGAAAGAACTTCATAATAAATTTGGAACTTGGTTAGATGCCAACTATTATAGTGAAAGATCAGTCACCATTCAGGTGGTAATAGAAATACATTGTTTTATTGATCAGAGATCTGAGATGGAAGAATTAGTTGCAGAAAAACAAGAAGTTGTTTCTCAGTTGCAAGAGAATTACCAGGTAAGTAGTTCGTTTTGGTATAGATTTTATATTACTATATTTTTGTAGTGCATCATTTATTGGCATTAGTTTTGTAGCTTTCCATGATAGTTATTTGTTTGACCTTAGAAATTGGAGGATTCTGTAATTGCTGCAAAGAAGCTAACTTCACGTCGTCACATACAATTAAACAAGGTAGTGCGATGTGCCATTAGACATTATATTTTTCAAGGTAGAAATTCTTATATTTGGTTGCTGTATGTAAATGTTGTAATTTGTGCAGGTGCATAAGTGTTATCTGCACATGAGAGACTGTGATGAGAGATTCAAACAAGCGGAACAAGAACTCCAGGTTTGCCTGCTTATTATCCTTCATGGTTTTATATGAATCCAATTTTTAGTTATTTATATTTCCTGCTCAAAACGTTTTCCTTGCAGTGGCTTGTGGAATCAACTGCGACTGAGTTGGGAAGCGACGGGGGAGGTGTTGGTGATGGCATAGTCACAAATGGGAGGGCTTGATATATTTTTTAGGCATCAAATATCAATGTCATGTGTAACTTTCTTTGAAGTCAGATCTAACCAACAACGAAGTGCAAGATATCCGTTCCATCATGTGTGTCTACATTATCACTATCCATAATATATTGCTTGGCCTAGATCAAATAAACAATCAAGTCAAAGCCGAACAAATGATGCAGGGCAGTTCTCCAGTTCTTGAGTTGTAGAACCCGGAGTTTCTCTTATCAAAGAATCACCCCGTCTAAGGCGCTTAGCTCATAACTCGAGAAACAGGAGCTCGAATAACAGTTTGGAGAATCATAGTATTATTTGAACTGTTAGACAATAGAACTTAGTTCAGATGTAAATGTTTCTTCAGATTATATATATATATATATATATTGATTGTTTTGCTGCTTGTTATTAGTAGAGATATAGGCATGTAAAAAAGGAAAACAATGATGCATTGCAGCAAGACGAAGGTGAGTGCACAAATATCTAATCAGAGTTATATGCATGCGTATAAAAGGGTATATTTATGTATAATAAAATTATACGTTGTGTACATAGGAATTGAATACTAAAGTAGTATTGAATCAATCCAAAAAAAAGTAAACATTAATGAATATGCGTGAAAAATGTGTAGACTAAAAATTTCCTTTGGAGTTGAAGTAGTGAGAATTAAATAGTTTTGATTTGGATGAAATTGATTCAGCACTAATATATTCAAGTTTTATATGGATTAAGCACAAAGGCTTGAAATGGGGCATATAATGCTTAGTGACTCACATTTGCTTAGCTCTATCATGAAATTGCTAGCAAAAAAAGTGGAGCACTAATCATAATGGTAAGTCTTTTGCATGTAAATAAGTACTAGCATTCAAGAGGAGGGAGGAGACTACAATTATTATCTTGCAATTGAAAATGTTGATTAACACGTGGATGAATGGAAAAGAGGCTAGAGAGTAGTAATTAAAAGAAATTAGGTTATGGATTCTAAATATTTGAATTTGTAGTTTTCCCCTTAAAAATAGTTTAAAGATTACAATTTGGGTGGCCTCTAGGTAATGTTACTTGATACTCCACAGTACTGGATGTCATTAATGCTTAGATATGTAGCTAATTAAGTTCATGTTCCACTAATATGATATAGAGTTTTTTTACAATTTTTTTAACGAACCACTATAAACCACTCCAAAAAATTGAATTCTTTTCAATAAAATACATGATACTACTAGCGATACACACATATCATGACACCTTAGTTTTTCCTTTGTCAAAACCTTGGGTATATTAGTTTCTTACCTACAACACTTTCTTTAGACACTCAATTGACAACTAAGCGTCTAATTATCTAGATTTGAATATATTTAAAAACTATATTGTCGAAAATTTCTTTGAAAGAAACCCACAAGGAAAAGTAACACCGACATGAATTTTATTAATCTATAGGGTCAATAGCTTTTGGTGAAAATACATTGGTTTATCATGATAAAATGATCTTCTCATAGTTAGACTCAAGCAATTATTTATACGTACATCACTCAAGGCCATTAAGTTGGATTTAGATGAATTTTGGTCCAGATTAAATTTTGGTTGTTGGATAAGGTGAAGGTGCATACTTTGGCAGCCGTTGATTCGCCCAACTATTATTGAGACTAAAAGCTTCCACTAAATCACATTACCAATCCAAACCAGTGTATTTCTTACTATTTTGCACATTTGGTTGTCAAACAAATTTATGATATTTCTTGAGGTTAATCAAAAGAAGTATACAAGTTTGGGAACTTTTATATAGTTTGTAGTACCGTTTTCAAATTTCCAATACTGTACTCCTTCCTTTTAGTTTTACAATGTGAGTCATATATATATATATATATATATATATATATATAGGGTTGTGATCAATTGAGATTATTTAGCCTAATTGAGAATTGAGATGCATTATAAGCCACTCATTTTTATTAAATGAGTGGTCCAGAATTTGCCACATGGAAAATATTTTTACATTAATTAATTGTGAAAGGGCATATTTGTAATTTCATCATATATTTTATTTAATAAATATTTTTTTTATTTTTTTTAAAAAAATTATTTTTTTTCGATTTTTTATTTTTTATTTATTTTATTTATTTAATTTTTTTTTATTTTTTGTCAACTACATATACAATTCATGTCAACTACACACATGTAATGTCAACTACATATACAATTCATGTCAACTACACACATATAATGTCAACTACATATACAATTCATGTCAACTACACATATATAATGTCAATTATAAGCTGTTGACATTTGATGTGCAGAGCTATTGACATTTGATGTGCAGACTACACATCGTAGTTGACATAATGTCTCAGTAGTTGACATCGCGCGAAAATTTAAAAAAAAATTAAAAAAATTAAAAAAATTAAAAAAAATTAAAAAAATTAAATTTTTTTTAGTTGTTGACATTTTAATACGAGTTGTTGACATTTGATATTCTGGCTATTGAAATGAAATGACGATAATACCCCTTAGTTGACATAATCTACTTGCAGTTGACATTTCAAAATGAGTGGCTGAAAATGCATCTCAATTCTCAATTAAGCTAAAAAATCTCAACCTAACAAGACCCTATATATATATATATATATATATATATATCTTTAAAAATGAAATTAAATGCCAAATACTATATCATTTACTAATAGTTTATGATCAATCCCCATGTTTCAGGTTACTAGTCTAGTGCACACCAGATGTATATTTTACACAAGTAGTACTATTAACAGACAAATCAAGAAACTATACACCTCAAATGAAAATCACTCCACTAATGTAAATCATGCAAATGCAACAAATCCAAATATAAAATTCTCATGCTTCACACGTCTAACCTCCACTAATTCACAATCGATCGATCAATAATTGAGCCAACAACACACACACTCATATAAATATGAGCACAAATTAAGTTGTAGTAAATCTTTAAAAAAATGGAGTGTCTACACTTAGTCTTGATGGTGGCGATGATGACGGTGGTGGTAATGTATGGCGAGGGCGATTTAAAGACCGGCTTCTGCTCTTCATCATGTCCAAAATCCGAGTCGATCGTGGAGAAGTACTTCGACAAAGACCCCACTCTTGCTGCTCCCTTGCTTCGCCTCCATTTTCATGATTGTTTTGTTCAAGTAATTAAACAAAATTCACAACAAGCTAGCTATTTTGATTCTACGTAGTAATAGGTTGATTAATCGTACGTCTCAGGGTTGCGATGCATCGGTTCGTCTTCATCCGAGAGGAAAGCATTTCCTAATCTGGGGCTGAGAGGCTTCCAAGTGATTGATGATGCCAAGCCTCAGCTTGAGGTCGCATGCCCTGGCGTCGTCTATCCTCGCACTGGCTGCTCGCTACGCTTTCGATTTCGTAAGCATTTTCACACATCACAAATAAATAGTACTACTATGTTTTTATCTTTATGTTGTGAATATACTATATTTTGTTAATTACTTACCACTTTGTTACATTATTTGAGAGTGGTGGCCCAAGCTGGGGAGTGCCGACTGGGAGAAGAGACGGCCGTGTTTCTTTGTCGTCCGACGCCTCCAACTTACCCGGCCCTGCGGACTCTGTTGCTGTCCAGAGGCAGAAGTTTGCAGCCAAAGGCCTAGATGACCATGATCTTGTCGCACTAGTTGGTAAACATACTTAATTTTGATAACAACATTTTCCTCTTTTCATTGCTTATAACATTAAGATCAAACCCTCTACATCCATCCACTGCAACAAAAAAATTCGGTAAAAACACTTTTTAATGCTATTAAGGACGCTAATTTGTGTGTTTAATACTTTAATTATACCACCAACGCTTCATAAAGTGTCCTTATTGTTACTGTCCTAACTAAAATTAAGGTAAGATAATTTCCCTCAACTTAGGGACGCTTTCTTTTACATCCTAAATTATGGTTATTTTTAAAAATTTGCTTATCATTTTTTTGGCCCAAAATGATAAGTTTTTTGTAGTGATCGTATTATTCATATCACATACACATCTATGCAGGAGCACATACGATAGGGCAAACGGACTGTCGGTTCTTTCGATATCAACTCTACAACTTTACCATAACGGGGAGTGCAGATCCGAGCATGACTCAAGCGTTCCTGCAGCCGTTGCAAACGCTCTGCCCAAAAGCAGGCGATGGCTCACAGAGAGTGGCTCTTGACAAAGACAGTCAGCTGAAATTCGACGTCAGCTTCTTCAAAAACGTTCGAGATGGCTATGGCATTCTCGAGTCCGACCAGAGGCTGTGGGGCGACGCGTCCACGCGACGAGTGGTGGAGAATTATGCGGGGAATGTGAGAGGGTTGCTTGGTGTTAGGTTCAATTTTGAGTTCCCAAAAGCTATGATCAAAATGAGCACCATCGACGTCAAGACTGGTTTGGAAGGGGAGATTAGAAAGATATGTTCCAATTTTAATTGACTCCATCATCTAGATTCATTTCCATCATCTTTAAACTATTAGTAATATTCGATCTAGTATGCTTTTCTAATCTTCTGTTATTTCGACTAATGCATTTAACATGTTGCAGATTCATTAACTTACCTTTAAATTTAAATTCATTTACACATAAAAAAAACATGGAGACATTCACTGACTATCGGCTTGACATAAACAAATCGTGAAGTCATCGTACTCTTATTGTGTCGATAGTATAAAGCACTAAGTCAATAACTTCATGAGTGTGTGTGTGTCGACTCTTTTACTTGTGTTAAAACTGATTGGATGAACCCTATATTTAGGCATTGTTCGGTTTTATTGCTAGGAAAAATCAAGAATGAAAATTGCAATTATTAGAATGAGTTGTAAAGATAAAGATTAAATTAATACTACTATTTTGTACTTCCTCCGTCCCTATATAGTAGAGGCGTTTCATTTTGAGCACTCATTTTGAAAAAATTATAATAAATAGTTAAAGTACAGAGAAAGTAAAGTAAAAAAGAGAATAATATGGTTAAGAGTCTTCTCTATATTAATCTTTCTCTTATTTTACATTTTCTCTATTTTAACTATTTATTATTATTTTTCCAAAACGAGTGCTGAAAATGAAACGCCTCAACTACATATGGACGGAGGGAGTATGTTGTTTGGAAGATATGATTAAATTAAGATAAAAAATTGAAATTATTTTGTAGAGTACGCCACAAATGATTTTTTTTTCTCATAAATATACTCCGTATTAATCATATTTTCATTACAAAACAATAAGGAAAAATTAATAAAAAGTATTTAATTTCATTATTTTATGCATTAGTTTGATTCTAAACCTATTGTCAAGAGTTTAATGAACTACTAGTATATGATTAGCATTTAAAAAGACTGTGTTCGGTTGCTTATATAAATTAGTAGTTGGATTGGTTGTAAGACTAGATAAATATTGGAAAGTGATAATGGGGAACAAAAGAGAGATGCGGTGAGATGAAATAGTCGGAGGGTTGAAGCTCCGGTGAATAGTCGGTATTTCAATGCAAAAAATTATATCATGTGGACGGGCCAGACACGGGCCTTTTTTTAGTATTGGGCCGACAAAATTTCCAATATTAGCAACCGAACACAAAATTAAAGTTGTAAGCCAGATTAGTCTCCCCAACCGAATGCCGCCAAAATTTATTGTTCTTTTATTAGATAAAAATTGATTATTAGTGTTCATAAATGGGGATATACTATAATTTTTTAACATTCTATAAATTTTCAATTAAAAATTAATTAAAATATTTTATTTTTATACTACATCCTTTTCTTACGAGTAGAAACTATTTTCATTTTGGTCTCATTCGTATAAACTTTCTAAACTTTCCATTTTAAAAAATGGACTCCACGATACACTACTTCCACTACTTTTTTTCTTTCTCTTTTACTACTTTTTTTTTCCCATTATTCATTAAAATTCCTAACCGTTTCAAAAGTTTCCATTTTCAAGAGGGTATTAGTAAATACTCAAATGATTTATTTAGAAACACGGTCAAGGAGACGCAACTAAAATTAAGATAGTACTCCTAGTACTAATTTTTTTGTTATTGTATAAAAACAATAAACTTCTCTCTCAAGCTCAACAATTTTAAGCAACTAACATAAGATAATCTATATTTATTAACCATTTATATAGGTGGCCAACTAGAGGAGGGGCTTAATTTAACCAATTCATTCTTTTTCTACTTGGATCTTAATGATGAGTTGATGCTTTTGAAAATCTTGGGGAGAATAGGAAAAGAAATGGGTGCCGAAATAATTTAAAGAAGAAGAATTAAAATCGTAAAGAAAAAGGTTACCTCACTAATAATCAGTATTAACTATTAATCCTTCACAATTAATTTTCCTGCTTCCGCCAACAAAGAAATGAAAAAGATATTTTTCACCACTTTTAAAGCCTCGTGTTACATAGAGTGGGTAGCTATTTGGAAAGGATAGATATGCGATACAAAATTTGTTAGATCTATGCGCTAAGAGCATCAGCAGCGGCGGGCGTCCCGGCGTACGTTGGACTGGCGTGCCGGACGCCCGCCATTAGGCGAGAGACTGGCGGACGCGGAAGTCGCTTGCGGACAGTGCAGGTCCGCGGCTTTCCGACGACGTCCACCATTGCGATGCCACGACGGACGTCCCGATTTTTTCAAAATTTTATATATACGGCTCGTTGAACTTTAATTCCGTAAATTGTTTAATTTGGTGAATTTGTGATTTTTTATTATTGTGGATGTCCTTGGGATGTCCGCCATTATGCAGTGGAATGTCCTTATGACGTGACAGTGTAGTTGGAGGTCCTTATGATGTGACAAGAGATGTTTTTGGGAAGTCTGTTGGGATATCCGTCGGGACATCCGTTCCACTGTGGATGCTCTAGTATCTCAGTTGGGAGCATAAATTTTGTTTGTTGCACCTTAAACAAGAATAAAATTTGATGGTACCGAAAGAACCATGTGACTGTTTACACTCCACGAGGCACATAAATATAAAAAAGAGTTGATTTTTTGTGTATATAAAAAATTAACGATAAAATTATATAGAGACCGAAGCAAGAAGCTGATACGACGTCGTAAGTGGGTAAAACACCCACCAAAGGCCAGAGTTGGCGTGGCGTAGCGTGACGCTGTATCTCTCTCTCCCCTTCTTCAACAGGAAAAAAAAACGGACGGATCTATCCAATTGGAATTTCCATGGCGGAATAACCGTTATTCCTTCTTTTGATTTATTTTTATACAGACAATCGCGAACTCCAGAAGCATTTATTGACATAAAATAATCTTCCCATCTTTTCTATTGCAATTCTTCAAACCGCCATTATTGCAGCCATACCCGTGCTTATTTTTCTCCGCGTTCTTATCTTGTTTGCACTCAACTGCAATATTAAACTACCCGTCTCCATCAACTCTTGACTGCTTCCTTGGATAACAGCTTCCCCACGCTAAACGATGTCTTCTATAACACCCATCTCCAGCGCTCAACCCCTCTTCAAGAAACCTCAATTGGGAGCCTCGCAAAAGCCCCAAGCTCATTTTTTGTCCATGCCCATATCGCCGAAGAAGTCGAGGATGGTGGTGGTTGCAGCTACGACGGCGGCGGAGAAGGGGAAAAAGAGGTACCCTGGCGAGGCGAAGGGGTTTGTGGAGGAGATGAGATTTGTGGCTATGAAGCTGCATACCAAAGATCAAGCCAAGGAGGGGGAGAAGGAGCCGCAGGGGCAGCCTCTTGCTAGATGGGAGCCTAGTGTTGAAGGCTACTTGAGATTCTTGGTTGATAGCAAGTTGGTTTATGATACTCTTGAGAGGATTGTCGACAAGGCTGCTTTCCCTGAATGTGAGTTTTTCAATATATGTGATGGTTCTGTTTCTATTTAGTTGATGCCTGTTTTGATGTCTGGGAATTGAGATGATGTGTTTTTCGTTTCCTTTAATTGATGGATTTTACTAGTGATGATGAGTTTTGCTTTGGTTCTTTGCATTCCTTATTTTGATCTTGTGCTTATGATTTACTGAGATATCGTAAGGCTACTATTGCATGCTTTTCATGTTTAGACATGGTTTGGTTAGAGGAAATAAAAGATACAGTATTTGTTTTTCAGCCTGAATTTCATGTTTAGACTTTGGTACAACTGATTTCTCTTACACATATGCTATGCTCTGGCTATTTGTTCTTGGTAATTTGCTCATTGCCCTCGCTTGACTTGAGGCTTCTTCAATATTAAGGGGCACCTATTGATTGATTCACATAACAGATGAAATGGAGTGTGACTTGTTATTCTGAAAAACCTTGATATTTGGTGTGTTTTCTTCTGAAATGCATAGCTGGACTTTAGAAATAAGAAGATGGTCTTGAGGACACGCAAATATCCTTGGTCTCCGATGTTGGGTGAAAGGAACAATTTTTCTTGCTCCAATAAGAGTTCAGTCATTGTGTTGTTATTGGGCTCTGATGATGATAGTTGGGGTGAAAGGAACGTGTTTGTCGAATTCTGAGATACACTTGTTTTGCTTTAAAATATTATTGTGATATTATTCAAATATCTTCCGTTCCTCTTGTTTCTTCCTTTCCCACTTTTATAAGCACTCGCCTTGAGGATAGCAGCTCATCAAACATAGTGCAAATTTGTGCAACCCCAGTTGTTGTTTGTTTCAACTCTAGTGATATGAATCCCACATCATTTCCACATGAAAGTGTGGAATAACATATACGTGGGGAGCGAACCCTTTACCTTTGACCATCTTATATGCTTATCAATCTGCTGCGGTGAACGGGGATCCAAATGGCCTATGGAAAGGGGCTAACCGGAGGTGTGTGGGCCCAAGGGGCAGCACATAGATGGTGGGCCCGTGGCTTTGGGTTTGCCGTCCGGCATGTGTCGTCCACACTTATCATCTTGTGTGATTAATTTAACTGGACACTTCAACACATTAGTTGTACCTTGGGATTCCATCAATACAAATGGAAATTGTGATCAATATTGTGTTCTCAAATGTTTGCTTCCGTTTGTGGCTTAGGATAATATATCAAATACAGGCTATTTAGTTGAAAGTTGCTTTCGTGCTATCAGATGCAGAATTCAAGAACACAGGGCTCGAAAGATCAGAAAGACTTGCAAAAGATCTTGAATGGTTCAAGGAGCAAGGTCATGCAATCCCGGAACCATCATCTCCTGGCATTACCTATGCTCAGTATGTTGAGGAGTTATCCGAAAAAGATCCTCCGGCATTCATTTGCCATTTCTACAATACTTACTTTGCTCACTCAGCCGGTGGCAGGATGATAGGGAGGAAGGTTAGCCGCAATAACATTCTTTTTAAGCCTTCCTGAAAAATGCTTGTGCCCATAATAGTTGATGTTATATGAATTAGATGGTTTATCTTAGATGTGGGATATCGTAATAGATGTGGCAATGTGAATTAGATGGTTTATCTTAGAGAGTAGCTCCACAACCAGTGACATAATCAGTAGTCTAATGCCTTTTTCAGTCGATAAAGACAGCGCTCATGTCAACAATATGACACAATTGTGCATACTAGTTAGATAGGGTATAAATACTCACTCTATGCTAGTTTATTGTGATCAGGTAGCCGAGAAGATACTGAATGGGAAGGAATTGGAGTTCTACAAATGGGAAGGCGAGCTGTCCCAATTGCTTCAGAATGTTCGGGATAAGCTAAACCGAGTTGCTGAAGTATGAACTTGGCACCCTTTTCTCTGTTTTTATGCAGAATTTTATGAATTTATAGCTAATGTTTATATGTGTTGGATGGTTGGCAGAATTGGAGTAGGGAGGAGAAGGATCATTGCCTCGAAGAAACTGAAAAATCGTTCAAGTTTTCTGGCGAAATTCTTCGTCTGGTGTTGTCCTAACTCACTCGGCAAATTTGATATTTACATGTCTAATTCTGAGATGGAATATCTTCTGTACAAATTACTCTCCATCCACCAATGTATCTTGCAAATTAATCACTTATGTTATAATGTAATCATGTCCTGTTTAAATTAAATTGCAAATGCATATATACAAACTCTTGCATCAGAGTAGACGTCCCCAAACCGAACCGTCCGAACCGGCCCGGGCCCGGAACCGTCACCGGCGGTTCCGAACCGGAACCGTCGGCGACGGTTCGAACCGTGCCAGGAACCGCCGGTGGTAATTTCAAAAGTTGGAATCCGATATTTTTACCAAACATTACAAGAAGGTCCCGGTGGTAATTTCAAATCCTAATGATCCGACCACTACCATAGAGACAAATGAGTTCAAAGCATATTGTAACTATTACGAGAAAGTCTATCCATTTGGAACCGGTGGGGGATATGGTACTCTCCATCGCCATTTGAAGGTAAAACATCCCGTAGAATATGTGCATACTAAGTCCCAAAGCCAAATAAACTTCTCTGCCGGCTCATCGTCTCAAATAGGTACGCCTCTATTTAAATATGATCCAAAAAATGTTACCGATGCTATGGTAAGATGGACGTCAATGAAGCATTTGCCGTTTAATTTTTTTAATGACAAAAAATATGAAGTTACTATGCAAACCGCATTTAATGTTGCTACAAAAAGAATTCCCCCCTCAACTGCTCAAAGATCTAACAACCGGCAGTTTTTTGATAAAAAAAAAAGTAGGAAAACTTTTTTTCTACCTTGGGACACAAAGTTAATATTTGTTCTGATGTGTGGACGGATTCTTACCATAGAAATTCTTACATGGGAATTTCATGTCATTTTATAGATAATAGTTGGACTTTAAATAAACGTTTAATTGGTTTTAGATAATTTCCTTCACCACACACCGCACAAGCAATTGCATCTTTAATTATTCAAGTTTTGAATGATTATGATTTATGCAACAAAATATTTTCGGTTGGTTTTGATAACGCAACCGCTAACACTGCAAGTATACCCGAATTAATTGCGGCTTGCTCCCGGTGATAAGTGGTAAGTATTTTCACCAAAGATGTATATGTCATATTTTAAATTTATGTGTACACGATGCTTTGTCTTTATGGCAAAGACATATTCAACCTATTACAACAGTTGTATCCTTGATCCACTGGAAGCCTCATATTGGCAAGGCGTGGAAGAAGTATTTCCATTCGAAGAAAATAAGGTACACAACTTTTAATTTAGATGTGTCTACTAGATGAAACTCTACATATGATATGTTGCATTCTACATTAGATCATATAGAATATTTGGTTGATTTTTATAGAACTTTCCCTGTAGATGATTTATATCTAACCTCTTCTTGTTGGGATCAAAGCATGAGTTTATTTAAATTATTCAAAGGTTTTAGAAATGCCACCGTTGAGTTATCGGGTGTGTATTATTGCACATCCATTCGTGTTTTAGAACATTGCATGTATATATCACTTGGTTTTAAAACTGCAATGAAAAATTACGTAAATAATCCTGAATTAATGTGTGTTTTATGTTATATGATTGAAAAATGGCTTAAGTATTTCAATGAGATCCCAACGGTTTTTTTGCTTGCAAAGTTTTGGATCCAAAATGGAGACTAGTTGGTACTTTAAAAATTTTAGAATTTTATTACAACAATTTGACTTCTATTGATCTTGAACCACTCCGGGCTTTGCAATCGAATGACGAGGACGACGACAACAACATAAACCTAGCCCAAACATTCTATATAAACCTTTTCCACCTCTCAACCCTGCAAAGAAGTTTTGAGTTCGACTTGCGGGCTCTCTTTCACGATTACGAAACCAAGTACAACAGTACCCACCAAGTGAGACCTAGACCCCCCGTCAAACACATAACATTTGCTTCTTCCAAGTTGATGACCCCGATGCCCAATCCCAATTGGCGGACCTATACGGCTACAACAGCGGAGGAAGGACGACAAATTCGGCAAGTGAGTTAGATTTATATTTTGGCTCACACTTTTCTTTCAATGATGAAGAAGGAGGTCCCGTTCCCCAACAAATCGACGTCCTAGATTGGTGGGGATCACACGAGAAAGATTTTCCCATCCTTGCATCAATGGCCAAGGAGATCTTTTCGGTTCCGGCTTCCACTGTCGCCGTCGAGTCCGCCTTTAGTGTTGGAGGCAACGTCTTGGACGACAGAAGAAGTAGACTCACCGGGCAAAACATGAAAGCCACCATGTTACTTGATGATTGGTGCTCCGCCGAAATTAGAGACCAAGAACCTGATTGAGACAATCAAGTAGTACAACCCGACCAAGACTACTTCCCCGACGAAGAGTAGGCCAATTCCTCCGATCAAGCCAAATAGGTAAGCAAGGTAAGAGAACTACGTGGACTTTGATTCCAAAATGCAATTGAGCCTTGAGGATACGTAGGCATCTCAACTTAAATTTTAAATTTAAGTTGAGCTCAAGTCATTTTCCTTTATTTCTTTTTTCTCCCATTTGTTTCGAATATGTAATTTGTAAATTGTAATCAAGACTTTAAGTCTTTTGTAATTTATAATTTTTAAATTTTAAGTTGTAATTTGTAATATAGTTGAAATTTGTATCAATAAAATTGCATTTACATCGCATTATTCTAATTTTATTTATGCAAGTATATTTACATTTTTTACTTGAATTACAATTTTAACAAAAAAATAAAAATAAAAATAAACATGAACCGCCGAACCGGTCCGGAACCGCCGGTTCCGGACCTTGACGTGAACCGCTGGTTCACGGTTCAGGAACCGGAACCGTCCAAGCTAGGACGGGCCGGTTCAGATTCAAGAAAACCTTGAACCGGATCCGACGGTTCCGAACCGTGGTGACGTCTACACCAGAGTGTTTAATGAAGGAGAAAGAGGCTTGGGCCTATCCACTAGTTGGGCCAACAAATACTAACATGCACAATATTTCAAAACTATCCTAGACTATATATAAATATATGTATAGCTCAAATTCTTGAACTAGAATATTTAAGTCAAATGAAAATATTTTTTATTTCCCGGTATAAATTATATTTTCCTTTAGCTTCACTGAATGGAGGCCTTTTGGGGGAAATACTAACATATGTATAAATACTCTATCAATATATCAATATTAAATATGCATATTAGTAGTATCAGTTTTTTTTTCACACACAATATCAATATATGCCATAATTATTTTTTTTGCGCCAGCACACTTCGTAATATACACGGGTATATCAATATTATGCAGGTATATTGCTCCCTCCGTCCATGAATAGAAATCCCGTTTTTTTATTTTGGTATCTATGTGAATAGGTGTTCCTATTCATTATTACTATAAATGATAAAAGACCTCAAAGTCCATTAACTCGTTCTACTTATATAGTATCATTTAAAACTAATATTATACACGAGTGATACTCATATTACATTAATTTTCTTTCATAGTTTATGGCACACAAAGTATTAGTTTCATTTACACAGAATTAGTATACGTATTGACGATATTCTTCCATAACTACATTAGCTTTGATGGAAAGTTACACTCTTTTCGCATTAAAATCTTTGATATTATTATACTACTAGTGTTAATCCACGCGCTACACGCGACTTAGAATATTTTTATACTATTATTTTGATATTATGACTAAATAAAATAAGTGACAATATCATTACATAAGATTAAAAAAATGTATAAGTATAAGTGAATAAATATAATAAAATAAGTAATATACAAATAAAGAGAATTGATATGCGGCGGATAATTTGAGCGACCTGTGAGTGCAAGTGTATTTCTCTCTCTCCTCACGCCTACTACTCCATTTCTCAATCTTTTCTCTCACCTACCGTCTGATAGGGTTTTAGCCTATGGGAGAAATTATTTGAGTGAATTTGTAGAGAGAAAAAAAGAACAACCCTAGTTGAGGTTTTAGGGGCGTTTTCACGCCGGAAGAGAGAATGAGATTAATGATTTAATTCTTCATTCTGCTTAATAATATTGAAAGACTCCACACATATTTATAATATATGTGGTATAAAAAGATTTCCTGGAAAGTAAATCAAAGCAAATCAAATCCTAACTACTAGGGAAAGTAAATAAAATCATAATAACTAAATAATACTTAAATATAAATAAATATACGGAAAGAATATCACCTCCCTTCCGGAATAAAATAGAATATCAAGTCCCTATCACCATCTCTCTCCTCAATCCATCTCTCCCTTCCACCAGTTTTTCCTATCTCCATGTTTCTTCGTCATCCATTCTGTCTCCTAACTTTCTTCTATTCATATCAAATTCTCTCTTCCTGTTCCTTCTTCCAACTAATGGAAGAAAAAATGACCGAGTCAATGTATTGTTTAGTGCTTACCACTACACACATTTCTTATTCTGTAATTCCTTTTTAGTTGTGCAAATAGCATAGTCATTAAATATGGAAGGTTAGCGATGTTTTCTACTCTAACTAAATACATCATAACATTCTTGACTTCTCCAACTTGTCTAATACTCCCTCCGTCCCGGGCTACTCGCTCATTTCTTTTTCGGCTCGGAGATTAAGGAATGAATGTATAGGAAAGTAAAAAATGACGGCTGTAGGTGAAATTTTTTACTAGAAATGGAAAGAGTGCAAGTAACTTGGGACGCCCAAAAAGGAAATAAGTGCGAGTAGTGCGGGACGGAGGGAGTATATTAGGCTATTCAAATCCCATTCTTAGAATATTAAAGATATACATACTAGTTATATAAGTTGTACTGTACATAAATATTCCAAAAGTTTGAATATCAATTTTATCGTGACATAACTAATACGTATGTCTCTAGTATTTTTCTAATATAATCAATATAGTAATGGTTTTTATTTTCCGTCCATACACTATTAGTTTAGAAATTATAATCAATAATTAATGAATATATCACGGCAGTTTATTTAATTATGCTTATGAATTAAAACAAATTAAAAAAAAGTATTTCAAATTTCTAGATTGAAATTGAAAAATATTGTGATTCAATAATAAGAAGAAGAAAATTTTGAAAAATAATAATGAAATTATTTAATTTAAATTATTGAAATAAATGGAGTATCTTAAAACACCTTTTTGTATGGAATTGGAAATATTCCCTTCCCTTAGAGCATCTCCAGTAAGACTGGACGCCAAATAGCCCTCACATAGCCTTCACACTGCCACATCATCAGCACTACAATTCTCCTGCCACATCAGCTTGCCACATCAACTAGACATCAAATAGCCCTCACATAGCCTTCACACTACCTATCTACATCACTAATAACAATTATATAATTTAATTTACACTCGTATCAACATACGGAATTTAATTTACGAGACAAATACGAAATATTCGAATAATAATATTAAAACTTAAAAAGTACATTAATTTTAAAAAAAAAGTACAATAATTTAAAAAAAATACAAAAATTAAAAAGTACATTAATTTTAAAAAGTAAAACAAAATCACTCCTCGCCGTCGTCCTCGTCTCCGTCGTCGCCCAGCGCTTCTTCACCGTCGTCGCCGCCGCCTCCGTCGCCACCTATGCCGCGGCTATTCCCGCCGGTGTCCCTCCTCATCGCCTCCAATTCTTCACGTTGGCTCTGGAGCAATACACGAAGAAAATCCTTCACCTCGGGGTCCACCGCCGCTTGGAAGTCGGCTAAGGTCTTCACCATTTGAGCGCGCGTTTGTTGGCGCGCGAAGAATTTGAGCTCCTCGGTAGACCTGCCGAGGGGGGATGTCGAATGGACCCCCTGGGAACTCGGGGTGCCCCCCCTCGCAACCTGTTGCGCCCGCCTTTGGCCAACCGGGCGAGGTCGGCGACCGAACGAACGAGGAGTCGGGACCTCCTGGGCCGTCTCGGGGAGGTCTGTCGAACCACCGCTGCTGCCGCTATAATCTCCGGTATAGTTCAGTTTCTGCCTCTTCGGCCAGCCAGCGTCGACGCTTGCCCGGAATTTCTCTGACTCGTTGAGCACAACGTAGCAGTTCCAGTAGGTGAACTCGTAGTACTTCTTCTGCGGATCGGGGTAGGCTCTCTCCGCAATCCTCCTGCAGTCTTCCTCTGTTTGGCCACTGGTCTGCATGCGGAGGGCATTGGCGTACAAACCCGAAAATCGAGAGACGCCAGACCTGATTCGGTCTTAGCACTTCCGGACCTCCTCCCCGGTGCACGGTCTCCCTTCAGGGCAAAATGCCCTGTAGGCTGCGGCTATCTTGGCCCACAAGTTGACGATCCTCTGGTTGTTCGAAACGAGAGGATCGTCGCAGACACTCACCCACGCCTTGGCAACCGCAACGTTCTCCGCGTCCGTCCACTTCCTCCGGCCCCGGATTTCGGCCTCCGGCTGCGACGACTCGCCGACCTTCTTGGCCTTGCCCTTCTTCTTACCCCGCCCTACTCCTGGCTTTAAATGAGAGTTTCCGGAACCTCGTTAATATCAAAACCCAAGTCCGCTAAGGAGAAGGTCTCCGTATACTGTACATCCGTTGGGGTCGATGTGTGCGAAGAACCGGTGGAAAAATCAAAAGTCGGCCGATAGGCGTTGTCCCCCCCGTGCGTCCCCTGCGCCGGGGGAATCATCTGCTGCGCCGGTGGCTGCATCCCGGGTGCCCACCCCGGCATCATCTGCATAGGGGGCTGCATGCCGGGTGCCCACCCCGGCATCATTTGCTGCCACGGGTACATGTTGTAGTACCCGGTCATCGGAGGCCAACCACCTCCCCCAGGAGCCGGGGAAGTATGGGACCCTACCCCGGGAGTCGGGGGCGTCTGAGACCCTACACCGGGAGGTGGGGGAGTCTGAGACCATCCCCCGGGAGTCACTGGAGTACCTTCGTAGTTGTTCTCCATTGCTCGTTATTGATCTTGAACAGAAAGTAAGGTAGAGAGAGTACTCGTTAAAACAAGTGGTGCGAATGAAAATGACGTTCAAAGCGCGTATATATAGTGTTTTCGGAAATTTTTTTTTTTTAAAATCTGACGCCGGTTTGACGCCGAATAGGGGTCCTACAATGGCGCCGTGAGGATCGGCGTTGGAACCGGCGTCATCGCGCGAATCGGCATGGCCACGCCGATTTTGACGCCGATTTCACCGACGCCGGTTCCAATGGTTCGGCGTCAGAACCGGCGTCGGCGAAAAATCGGCGTCGCGATTTTGACGTCGCGATTTAATAGGGTATATACATAAAAAAAAATTACAATAAAAAATAGATTAAATCTAAACGTTTGAAAATAATGAAAATGACAATATATATATACTACAATTATGCTACTTCATCGCTCTCTTCTTTCAAACGATTGATTAAACAAATGTATGTAAATCACTTAGAATTCAAGCCTAAGGATTGTGTCGGGAGTTTGAAGGGATTTTTGGACTTATGTTCATATATACGACATTTTCGTGGAAGATTTTATTACTCCTATATTTTATTTCGAGGTATATTAATTGGTCTCACTGGCTCTTGGACCAAACAAAAAAAATACAAATAAAAGAAGTCATGTCGGAAATCAAATAAGTGAACCTTCCTGGAAAAAAGTAAATGCAGTAATTTAGTAATTTATAGTATATCGTATTCATCTCGTTTTCATTTCTAATAAGTGATATCGTTCGATTAATATATGCTTAGTCCCGCTCAAAAATTAAACAAAGAAGGAGAAAAGAAGAAAGTGAAAAAGAAGATTAAGAAGGATAATAAAAGGAGAGAAATTAGAGTTATGGATAGTCAGTCAACTATCAATTAATGCTGACCAATTTTAGAATATCTTCAAATTAATGTTTTGAATATGCTAGTAGAAAGTTATTGATGCTATGAAAATATATAATGAACTAATATAGTTTACGTTAAAACACATATAGTATAATTTTTTAATGAATAAAACATAAAAATGTACAAAGCGAAATGTGCATTTTGCTTTTATGTAATTTCTTAGTGATGAGGTTAAGAGCATCCACAACGGTGGCGTCCGTCGCCACGGCCGTCCGCGCCGCTGGCACGGACGCTACCCGGCGTCGCTGCGCTCGCGCCGCTGGCACGGCGCTGCTCGATGCATCGATCAGCGCCGTGCCAGCGAGCAGCTGACGTGGCGCGCTGGGATTTGTCAACGGCATAGCCGTTGTGTTTAAATTTTTTTTAATTAAAAAATCAGTTTTTAATTAAAAAAAAACCGATAAAAAAAAATTTCACTTCCCAAAAAAATATATCCGTTTATAACCGTTTTTTTTCCACTTTTTATTTTTTTTTCATTTTTACCCCAAAAATACACACTTTCATCTATAAATACCCCCAATTTCACTCCAAAAAATTAACATCAAACTACACAATTCTCATCTTCATTCTCTCATATCCATTTTCATCTTCAATCTCTCATATCCATTTTCATCTTTATTCTCTCATACCCTACAACATCACTATGTCCGGCCAAGATGATAACCCTACGGGCTCCCACGGTTGGAACCCCGAATGGTTCGGTTCACAACCGTTTCCTAGTCCGAAAACGGACTATTCGGCCCCTCCTCTCACCCAAGATTCGGGCGTTCCGGGTGGCTACCGGCCATACCCGGTCGAGGAGCAAGGTGCCTCCGATGGGTGATACGGGTGGACACCGGAGCCTAGGCCTCCCGTCCCTTCCCAAACTCCGATTCCTCCATCTCGCGCCGGTGTCCGCACACCGTACTCACCGGCGGAGATGGATAGATTGTTCAAGGCGTACTTGGAAATCTCCGAAGATGCGGTGGTTGGCACGAACCAATCCGGCGATCACTTTTGGTGGCGCGTCTCTCGGCGGTACAATGCAAACCGGCCGCTGGGAACGATCGAGCGCAACGAGAGTATGGTGCGCAACTGCATCGGCCGAGCCAACGACGAAATTGGCAAGTTCAATGGCTATTTCCTCCAGGAGTCGCGGAATGCCGGGAGCGGCCGGAGCGAGGTCGACATCATCACTGCGGCGCTGAGCACCTACCAATCCATGAACGGTAAGTCGTTCAAGTACCTAAATGTTTGGCAGGAAACGAGGACGCACCCGAAGTATCTGGGAGGCGTAACATCCTCCTCTAGCGGCTCCTCCAAACGGTCACGGTCGGCATTCCTATCCGACGCCGGCGAAGAAGTGGCTAGCCAACTCGCTGAAGCTAACTTGGGTAGCCCCGACGCCGGACCAAGCGGTTTCCGACGCCGACCGCAAGGAAGGAAGAAGGCGGCGGCCGAACGCCGTCGCGCCGTGACTCCATCTGCCCCCGCCCCCGAACCCGCACCCTATGTTCCACCTCCACCCCGAGCAACTCGTGGTGGGCCCTTTTGGCCCAACTCAATATGGCCGATAGGTCAACTATGACCCCCACGCAACTTCAAACGCACGGGGACATGATATTGGGTCTCAAAAAACAATTGGGGTTGGTGCCGCCGGATGCGTAGTCTTCCTCGGGTAATATTAGCCAATAATCATGTAATTTTTAATTTTTAGGAGTTTAATTATGTAATTTTTAATTTTTAGTTTTTTAATTATGTAATTTTTAATTTTTAGGATTTTAATTATGTCTTTTTTATTTTATTTGTAATTTGTAATATTTATTGTGGTTTTTAATGAATTTTAGTATTATGGAAATGTTTTTGTGTAATTGAATTTTAAATTAATTGTGCTCGTCCTTGCGGAAGAGCACAGCTGTGGGTGTTGTGCTCTTGCCAGAGAGCAGGCAGAAAAATCGGGGTCGGGCCCACAACCGTGCCGCTGGCAAGAGCACGGTTGTGGATGCTCTAATGATGAAGGGGATAAAAAATAGGAGTATATGATGGTTCATTAACGGAAACAACAAAATGTTAATGGGTTACACGAATACAATTTGACACTAGTAATAGAAAAGGTTGTGATTATATTGGAATTTTCATGATATTGACAACATTAATGATCAGCCCTAAAATGATGTCTTAGAGCGTGCTCAGTTGTTGATCAAAACACGCTGTGGCTGACTTAGCACCTAACACACTAGCACTAATATTCTAATTTCGTTAAATTCAATTTTCTCTTTCTAAATCCCAATTTTTGTATACAAGTCATATACCGAAGCCTACATCAGTGATCAGAGGGTCACATGTATTTATCTAATGAACTTTTAGAAATTCAAATTTTCTCTTTTTAACTCAATTTTTTTTATATAGAAGTCAAATGTTCATGCCCATGTCAGAGACTCAGAGGGTTCATATTTATTTCTCTAACTAACTAGTTCAATTATGCAAACATTATGAACTTTTAAAACATTGTACCTTGTTAGTAGTTTAAAAGGATTATTTGCCTGCCTGTAAATAGGGCTAGCAAAATATACCGTAATACCGAAATACCGCACTTATCGTACTGAAAAAATACTGAATATGTCAAATTTGCGGTATACCGCAAGTTGCGGTACGGTAAAGGTATAGATTTTCCTATAGCGCGGTATACCGCAATATACCGCATTTACAATATTTGCCAAAAAATTGATATATATGTTGTATTTAAAATTTATATAAAAAATAGTTAATATGTTAAAATCTCTAACCATACTTTCATATTTTAGTTCAACCGCCCCCAACCCCCAAACATACACATGCAAAGATGCAAATCAAGTCCACTATATAGATTTGATTATGGTGTAGTTTTAATATTTTGGAAATTATTTAAATAAGTGAAATTTTATTTTAAATATTTGGCTATAATAGAATTCTTTTGGTATGAAACACAAGTATTACGGTATGTCATACCTTATTTTCGTATACCGTACTCAATATGCCATACCTTATTTCGGTATAATGTAAAAGTATGGTATACCGCAATACAGTATGGTATACCGCATAGACGGTATGGTAACGGTATCGAAAATAATCATACCGAATTTTGCGATATACCACAATGAGGTATACCTAAAAATTCGGTAAGGTATAGGTATGATATTTTCTCATACCGCAATTTGCGGTACGGTATGCGGTATGACATTTTGAGTGCGGTATACCGTACCGTGCCACCCCTACATGTAAAATGATATACTTTATCTCAATTCTTATTTTAGATAGCATCTTTTAAATTTGTGCGGTAATTAGCAATCCATCAATTTATTTAGATCTTGCGTATTAGACTCTGGCCATATTTGCCGTTGCAAAAAATCCTATGTGTTAA
This sequence comes from Salvia splendens, assembly GCF_004379255.2. Lineage (NCBI taxonomy): Eukaryota > Viridiplantae > Streptophyta > Magnoliopsida > Lamiales > Lamiaceae > Salvia > Salvia splendens. Next base: position 14,828,195 of record NC_056036.1, on the reverse strand, counting down.
GTTGCATCATTTTTCATTGTTAGAACCTCGTTGGTAGTGGTAAACTTTGATTGAAAGGTAATTAAGGGCAAAATATTTGAAAAAAAGTGAGAGAGGTAAAATATTTGAAAACTTGAAACACTCTCTTTGCCCATGTGTTGAACTTGAAGATCTCCCACAATGAGAGACCATTCTATTGTTGTAGTTTTCTCATCCTCTTTTTCAAGAATTGTGGCTCCTCGTTAGGCTTGTTTCCCATTTACTGCTCCTTCTTTAGAGTTGTTGCCATTATTGTTGATTTCCAAATGAATATCATAGATACTCCATCGAATCATTATGCTATTTTAGGATATCTACTATTTAAAAAATTATTTACGTTTTTTCATCTATGATATGTGGACTTCATATTCCATTAACTTTTTTCACTCACAATTTATTAGTATAAAATTAATACTCTATCTGTCCCATTAAAAGAGAAATGTTTTTCTTTTTGAGTTGTCCCATTAAAAATGAAATGGTTTCTAAAATAGAAATGTCATCATCTCTATTTTTTTCCTTCTCTTTTACTTTATTCTCTCTACATTAACTCACAAAACAACACTACATAAAATCTCGCGCTAAAAAACTAACATTTCATATTTAATAGGATGGAGGGAGTACTAAAAATGGGAACCACATTCTATAAATATTTTTCATTCACTTTTATTCACAAAGTCAATTTCTTAAAATTTGTGTCCGGTCAAAATAACTCTGTAAATGGTGGACAGATGAAGTATAAACATCTATTTATGATTCTAATAGCAGAAAATTAGATTCGCCGGTTGTGATTATTTGTCCAATTGAGGCTCCAAAACATTATCTTTAAATGTTTCAACAGGCAACGTGGAAAGTATCACACAGAGTATAATATAATTACATACCAATTCCTAATTACAAAAATAAAAGCAGAGCCCTTATTACGTTGTATCATACGCATGTGATTCGAATTTATGTAATCTCAACGAATTTATGTAATCTACTCTGAGCATATAACAATGGTACCTAATGTTTTCATACGCGAATATAATTATAATTCATTCTTCATAGGTGTGCCGTGGTTGACTTAGTCCAGAGATGGAATTCACTGTAATTCATATTGCATCTCTATAAATAACATCAACATCAACATCTATAAACAAAACACACCAACCCAAAAATGAATCCTCACACCTCAATAATCCTCACCTCTTTTCTACTGCTACTTTCCATCTCAACCGCCGCAAAAGCCCCTCGAATCCAAGACTCATTCCCAAAATGCGTAGCCAAACACACCCATAGATTCACCCCTTCAGACACCTCCACCTTCTTCGCCGCCCAAACCTCTCTCTACACCTCCCTCTTACACTCCACCGCCCAAAACCTCCGTTGCCTCCTCCCCTCAATGCCCAAGCCGCTCCTCATTGTTAGCGATGCATCCTCACTGACCTAGGAGTCATGAACGTGAGTAATGTTCAGGATCGTGCAAACGTGAGAATTGGAGAGACATGCCATCAAGACACGATGATAACTGAAAGCAGTTGTGAAAGAAGTGGAAGTCATGTTTGTTGATGTATTTGTTCATTGCTATTGACGTGTATTTAGTGGATAGGAATTTAGGCTATATATACATAGCCATTCATTTGTATCTGCGATTCATGTAAAAAAGGGGATTGTGATAATCTGATATACATTGAATCAACACTTCCAATATGAAAATTCAATCATCTTCTTGCTTCAGCCTGGTTTCTTTCACTCATCTTCACTCCGCTAACCGAATCCCACGTCCAAGCCGCCGTCCTCTGCGCCAACAAGCTCCGCGTCCACCTCCGCATCCGCAGCGGCGGCCACGACTACGAAGGCCTTTCCTACACATCCGAGCTCAAATCCCCGCCGCCGTTCATCCTCCTCGACCTCGGGAAGCTCCGCGCAGTCGACGTCGACCTCCGCTCCAACACCGCTTGGGCGCAGGCCGGCGCCACCATCGGCGAGCTCTACTACCGAATTTCGGAGAAGAGCAAAACGCACGGCTTCCCCGCCGGGCTGTGCACCAGCCTCGGCGTCGGCGGCCACATCACCGGCGGCGCGTACGGCCCGATGATGAGGAAGTACGGCCTCGGAGCGGACAATGTCGTCGACGCCAGAATCGTCGACGCGAACGGAAACATCCTGGATAGGAAATCCATGGGAGAGGACACGTTCTGGGCCATCAGAGGCGGCGGCGGCGGAAGCTTTGGAGTTATATTAGCATGGAAGGTTCGGCTCGTCAGGGTACCACCCACAGTAACCGTTTTCACCGTACCGCGCACGATAGAACAAGGCGCCACAAAAGTCCTATACAAATGGCAGCAAATCGCTGACAAAATCGACGAGAATCTTTTCATCAGAGTAATAATCCAGCCTGTCCCTGTCCCCGCCGCAGCGGCGGGAAACAGGACGATCATGACTGCGTACAACGCGGTGTACCTAGGCAAATCCAGCTCGCTTCTCAGAGTCATGAGCTCGAAATTCCCGGAGCTCGGGCTGACGAGGAATGACACGAAGGAGATGAGCTGGATCGAGTCGGTGGTGTACACGGGGAGCTTCCCGGAGGGGACTCCGACAGCAGTGCTGCTGTCGGGGAAACCAGCGTTCGTGAACTACTTCAAGGCGAAGTCGGACTTGGTGAAGGAGGCGGTGCCGGAGGCAGGGCTGGAGGGGCTGTGGAAGCTGATGCTGGAGGAGGAGTCGCCGCTGACGATATGGAATCCGTTTGGAGGGAAAATGAGGCGGATTCCGGAAGGGGAGATTGCGTTCCCGCACCGGAAGGGGGTGGTGTTCATGGCGCAGTATGTGACGACGTGGCAGAGCGATAAAGAGGATGTGGGGAAGCGGTACGAGTGGATGCACAAGCTGTACGACTATATGGCGCAGTACGCATCTAAGAATCCGAGGGAGGCGTATGTTAACTACAGAGACGTGGAGATCGGGATGAATAATTGCAGCTCCGTTGAGGGTAGGGAATGGGGGAGTAGGTATTTCAAGAGTAATTTTGAGAGATTGGTGCAGGTTAAGGCCAGAGTGGACCCGCATGATTTTTTCTGGCATGAACAGACTGATGGATCCGCGAATTTCTGATGTTAGTAATTGCTGGTAGAGAATGAAAACTACGACACAAAGAATTTACGTGGTTCGATTTACTGAAGTAAATCTACGTCCACGGGAAGAAGGGAGGGCAAGATTGTATTGCTTGATCCGTTTTCTACAGCTTACAAATACAAACTTGCTATTTGCTATTTTATCTCTAGAGAGCTTAACCCTTTTCTATCTGATCTAAGTTCTATTTATACCATGAACTAAGATCGTGGCTTGCATCACCACTAAGTCGTGGATGTCGTGTAGGTCATGGCCTACGATCGTGGCCTGAGTTGACACCACGTGGTAGTGGGTACGTTGGAAGTCGTGGAAATCCTGTATGGGTCCACTAACTCCTTGTTCGGTCGAAAACTGAGACCGAACTGCTTTGGTTGCCGATCTGAGAGTAGAGCTTGATGCCGACCTAAGAGCAGAGCTTGATTGGTTGGCTTTTGCCGAGCTGTAGGCTGAGGCCGAACTCTTACTGAGACCGAACTGCTTTGGTTGCCGATCTGAGAGCTTGGTGCCGACTTGAGAGCAGAGCTTGATTGGTTGGCTTTTACCGAGCTGTAGGCTGAGGCCGAACTCTTTGGTAATGCCGAACTCATACTCTTCCTTGGGCTTTGGGCTGATGGGCCGTCACTGCTGTTGGGCTTGTTTAGTCCGTACCCCATCACTACCCCCCCGAAAAGCGAAGTGAATCACTTCGGCGAAGCGAGTCACTTCGGCATTCCGGATAAGGGTACGGGGGAGGCTGAAGTCAGGGGACGTGCCTTGCGCGTGACTGCATTAAATGCGGCATTAAATGCGACAGTAAAATCCGGCCGTCGAATCCTGAAAAGGTGGGATATGAAACGGTGCGATGATTTGAAATCTTTTCCAAATCTGATAAATACCGCCTTTCTTCATCGTTTGAACACCTTTGCTATTGGCTTCTTCTGCACTCTCTATCTTTTGCGTGAAAGATTTTCTTCCGCTTTCAAAAATTTCCTCAGATTTTGCAAAGAGTAAGGACCATGTCTGCTTCTTCTTCGTCTGAGTCTGGTAGCGGTGGTGAAGGGGGTAAGGGGTCTTCTAGCCGGAAAGAATCCGGGGAGAAGACCGTAGAGTATTTTCACAGTATCTTGAGTAAGGATACTGTGATATCCCTTCACGAAAAATACTCTTTTCCTGGGGGGAAGGTTGCGATTCCCGACGACCTTTATAGGGCGGACTCGCCGCCGGAAGGTTACGCCACCGTCTACGAAGCCAGCTTAGAATGCGGGCTTCGTTTCCCTCTTCCCCTTGCCTTTGTAGAGTTGCTAGACTTTTTTCAACTCCCTTTAGGTCAGGTGACTCCGAACTCTTGGAGGCACTTATCGGCTCTTGCTGCCGAACTGCGTAGGCTAGATAAGGATCTGTCTCTGAGGGCAATCCTTAATTTTTTCCAGTTTAAAAGGAAGGGATCTTGGTTTTACTTGGTCCCTTTACAGCCTTTTAGGGCCTTTTGTAAAACCAAATGGCCGAAATGGCAAAATCGCTTCTTTTTTTATAATAGGACCGCGGCTCCTAGTTTTCCCTGGAGAGGGCCGAAGTCCGTTATCCGTCATCCTCGGCCTGAACCGTTGGACGAGCTCGATGGCGAGCTCAACAAGATTCCCATAGTTAGGAAACAATACACGGAGTCTGAGCTCGTCAAGGGCGACGTCGTGTTCGACATCTCGTCTTCGGACGAAGAGGCCGAGGGTGAGGATTTCTCTTTATCTTTATGCTCTACTGCTTTAACGAAGAAAACTAACCTTGCTTTCTTGCTTTTTGGCAGTGTACATGCTGAACAAGGCTACCCGAAAATCTTCGGAGTCCAAGGAGCCGGAGAGAGAGAAGGCTACCAGCTCGGCGCCTGATGCCGAGAAGAATCCGAAGAGGCAAAAGACCTCTTCGGGTCCAAAGAAGCCGGAGTCGACTTCGGCAAGTAGGAAGGGGAAGACCCAGAAGCCCCCGAGAGCGCCAGAGAAAGACGTGGTCTTGGCGCCTCCTTCGGAGCATATCTGTGAGCCATTTTTATGGCCCACGGACTTCGCCGAGGTGAATTGTCTTCTTGATTCTTTGGCTTGGCTTCTGTCCTGTATTTTTGGTGCCCTCTGTTGACTTTTTTCCTTATCCATTTTCAGAGGAACGATATGCTCTCCAAGCTCGTCGCAGTCGAACTCTCCAAAGCGTCCAACGACTATGCTGAGATGCAGAGGAAATTGGCGGCTGCTTGTCACCGGGCCGAGCAGGCTGAGGCAAACTTTGAGAAAGCCAGAGCTGCTAGGATTTCGGCCCAGGATGAAGCTCAGTTTGCTAAAAACCAGCTCGTCATCCAGCGAGAGCAGACGAAACGGAGTGATGCTGCCGCCGTGGTTGCCCAGGGGGAGGCTCTCCGTGTTTACACGGAGAAACTCTTTTTGAGCAGCCAGTTCTCGGCTTTTGTCGGTAGTCTGGTAAGGCTAATTGCCGATAAGGGCGAGCAGGGGGCCGACGTCGTGCTGCCTCTGTACAGCCGAGAGATAGCAGCTCGGCTTCAGAATCTGCCGCTCCTTGAGGAGCTCGCTTCATCCTCGGTCCTGCTTTCTGCAGACCGAGTCCGGAGTTGTCGAGCTGATCGGGACGAGAACCTGGAGGCTATCTTTGCCTCCGTGGGACCCGTTTCACCCGCTTCGACTTACAACGGAGAGGGTGAGGCCGAGCCGCTGGAGCTGGAGGCCGAAGTCGAGCGGGCCGGGCATCCGGAGAAGGAAGCCGATCAGGAGGCGGAGGCGAGGCCGGCAGGATGCGAGGCCGAGGCTGAGGTAACTCAGGAGAAAGAAGCTGAACCAGACCAAGGAGCCGGAGACGAAGCTGGCGGAGTATGATTTCGTCTCCCTTCTCTTAGTCTAGTTTCTTCCTTGTACGGTGGCCTTGAAGCCCTCTTAGTGTAAAAAATTTTCCTTGTGAATGAAAAATTCTCTACACTTGTCTTCGTATAGCTTTTCGTACTCGCCTTTATTCCTGTTGTTTTTTTACTATCTGCTCGGTACAGCTGCCGAACTAATATAGCTGCTTTGTACTCAAGGAGATGAAGATACTTCACTGGAAACGGCTGTACTCTTCGGCTTTAGACGAAGCTGAGAAAAGAGCTATAGCCGATCAGACGAAGAATGACGAGCTTCTGGCTCGTTTAGTGAAGCTGGATGCCGATAATAAGGACTTAGAGTCCGATAAGAATGATCTGGAGGCCGAGCTGAATACGACCATTGCTGAGAGGACTGCGTACGAGGATTACATCCGTGTGCGCGGGGGAATGACCATATCAGATGTTCAGAGTCGAGTTGACGAACTGTGGGAGGAATATAATGTACTCCGGAGGAACAATGCGCTGGAGAGCTCGGCTTGCCAACAAGTCGTGACATCATTGCGGCGCTGGGCCTCTCGGTACGACATAGTTCTTGCCCGGCGTCCCTCAATTGAGAGATTCCTCCGGCATTTCCCGCCAACAGATGCTAGTACTCCAGCTCAAACCTCTGATTCACTTGCTCAAAACCCTACTCCAAGTCAGCAACGAACTCAGGGACAACCGGAGACGTCAAGTCGAGGACGGACTGAAGTTCGCAGAGGAGCTGTGGTTATGAGTGAGCAAGATCGGCAAATGCTTCGTGAAGAGACTCTTCGCCGCCGAGGTGCTAGGGCTTCCCGGGCTCAGAGAAGAGGTGGCAGGTCGATTAGAGCATCTCGTCGACCTGCTTATTCTGCAGCTGCCTGGAACGCCCGAACTCAGCTTCACGAGGATTTTGTGAATAGATGGCTCAACTTTAGCAACCCTGGACAGTAGAATAGTCCTTTGTAATAGCGTAACGCCATCTCGTAGGGTAGCGGAGTTGTGTGCCGAACAAGATTTGAAAAATGAAATTTTGTTTTCGCTTCTAACACTCTGTATTTACAGCTTAGCGAAAAATTTCATCGTACTTGTCCTCGGTCTTATGAAGTAAACTTCTTTGACCGGACTGGGTCCTTGGTCTGATGAAATAAACATCTTTGACCGGACTCGTCTTTGGTCTGATGAAATAAACATCTTTGACCGGACTCGTCTTTGGTCTGATGAAATAAACATCTTTGACCGGACTCGTCTTGGGTCTGATGAAATAAACATCTTTGACCGGACTCGTCTTGGGTCTGATGAAATAAACATCTTTGACCGGACTCGTCTTGGGTCTGATGAAATAAACATCTTTGACCGGACTTGGTTTGTGTTCTAATTTGGCGATTTTTGTCGCCGGGATCGAACTTTCCCTTGTCCTAATTCGGCGAGTTTTATCGCGTGGATCGGACTTTCCCAGTTAACCGAAGTGGTCTTATGCAGTAAACCTCTTTGACTAGACATGGTCGTCCTCGGTCTTATGAGGTAAACTTCTTTGACCGAACTTGGTCGTCCTAATTCGGCGAGGTTTATCGCGTGGATCGGACTTTCCCTTATTGCAGTTCGTTTCAGACGAAGTGCTTATTTCTTAAGCCGAATTGTGGTCTTGTATCTTCCTTAGAAGCTTGGACTTCACAATCGTTGGCTTATTGCAGTTCGTTTCAGACGAACTGCTTGTTTAAGCTGAATTGTGGTCTTGTATCCTTTTCAGAAGCTTTGACTCACAATCGTGGGCTTGTTGCAGCTCGTTTCAGACGAACTGCTTATTTAAGCTGAATTGTGGTCTTGTATCCTCTTTAGAAGCTTTGACTCACAATCGTTTAGCTTGTATATGTTCTAAGAAGGGGATCAGCCTTCGAAGAACAAGATACCTCAGTAACATTTGTAAGAGACGACACGCACATAGACAGACAAAACGCACAGAGAAAACGCACAGAGACAAACAAAGACCAAGCAAACCAAAGAAAGCACATTGACCGAACAGAACTCAAGACTGACTGACCGGACTATCTCTTACAAATGAAACTTTTTGAGGTTGGAAACGTACCATGTTCGGGGTACTTGTGCTCCTGACACGTGAGTCAATTTGTAAGACCCTTTGCCGAGGACTTCTGACACCCGATATGGACCTTCCCATGTGGGTTCGAGTTCGCCCAGCTTTTCTGCTCGGCTTACTTCGTTGTTTCTCAAGACGAGATCTCCCACTTGAAATTGCAGCTTCTTCACCCTTTGGTTGTAATACCGGGCTACTTGCTCCTTGTACTTGGCTGCTTTTATGCAGGCCAATTCTCTTCTTTCTTCGGCGAGATCTAGTTCTGCTCTCAGTCCGTCGTCATTCATTTCTGAGGAGAAATTTAGAGTTCGGGGACTGGGTACGCCGATCTCCACTGGAATTACGGCTTCAGTGCCGTACACCAGACTATACGGAGTTTCACCGTTGGAGGTTTTGGGTGTAGTTCGGTAGGACCATAGGACTTGAGGGAGATTTTCTACCCATTGTCCTTTGGCTTGTTCTAACCGAGCTTTTAACCCTTTCACCAGAATCCGGTTCGTTACTTCCGTTTGTCCGTTTGCTTGGGGATGGGAGACCGAAGTGAACCGCTGTTGAATGTTCAGCTCTTGGCACCAATTCTTGAACGTCTTGTCGGTGAACTGAGTCCCATTATCCGAGATGAGGATGTGGGGTATGCCAAATCGGCACACTATGTTCTTCCAGACGAAGTCCAATGCCTTTGAGCTCGTTATCGTAGCTAATGGTTCAGCCTCCACCCACTTCGTGAAGTAGTCCACGGCAACGATAAGGAACTTCATTTGCCGAGGAGCTTGAGGAAGTGGTCCCACTATGTCTATGCCCCATTGCATGAAAGGCCAAGGGCTTTGCATAGTGTATAGATCGGTCTGCGGCATCCTTGGGACATTTGCATGAATTTGGCACTTCGTACACTTCTTGACGAGCTGCACTGCCTCTTGTACCATGGTTGGCCAATAATATCCCCATCTCAGAACTTTTTTAGCTAAAGCTCTGGCTCCGATGTGGCTACCGCACGATCCTTCATGAACTTCTCTGAGGATGTAGTCCGTCTCTTCTGGTCCTACGCACCGCAATAACGGCTGGAGGTAAGACTTTCTAAAGAGGACTCCTTCATGAAGTTCGTACCGAAGTGCTCGGCACGTGATCTTCCGAGCTTCTCTCTTATCCTCGGGCAATTGTCCTTGATCCAGATACTGCAAGATCGGCGTCATCCAGTTCGGCGAGCTGGATACTGAATGTACCTCGGCTTCATCAATGCTTCGATGCATTAATTCTTCCGCCTTTGAGCTCGGATCTGAGGCCAATTTACTTAAGGCATCTGCTCGGCTATTTTCCGCTCTGGGAATGCGGATTATCCGAAAATAGGAGAAACTTCGGCTGATGCTTTGCGCTTTGTCCAAATACTTCTTCATTCTCTCGTCACGAGCTTCACTTGTACCCAACATGTGATTTACTATGACTTGTGAATCACAATGGACTTTGAGAGATTTGACGAGCAGACTTTGCGCTAACTGGAGTCCGGCCAGGAGGGCTTCGTACTCGGCTTCATTATTAGTAGTGGGGAATAGGAAACGAAGTGAGTAGGTTACCTCGTGTCCGTCGGGAGCGACAAGTAAAATACCAGCTCCACTTCCCATCTTGTTTGAAGCTCCATCTACGAATCCGCTCCAGCAGTCCGGCGGCTCTACTTCGGATTCCAAGGGCTGTGCTAGTTCGGCATTGGCAGAATTCTTCTGTTCGGCAATAACGGGAATTGCTTGATCGAACTTCGCTTCTGCAAGAAAATCCGCCAAGGCTTGTCCCTTGATGGCTTTCCGAGGTAGATATTCAATTGTGTGCTCTCCCAACTCTATAGCCCACTTGGCGATTCTGCCTGATGCTTCTGGTTTGGTCAACACTTGCCGAAGTGGCAGATCAGTTAAGACGCATACCTTGTGAGCATAGAAGTATGGCCGCAGTCTCCTTGCTGCATTTACTAATGCTAGAGCAATCTTTTCCAGAGGTTGATACCTGGTTTCTGGACCTCTTAATGCTCGGCTTGTAAAATAGATGGGAAGCTGCTTTAGGCCTTCTTCTCGTACAAGCACCGCGCTGATGGTTTGATCCGATGCCGCTAAGTATAAGAATAGTACTTCGGCTTCGGTTGGAGCAGAGAGAATAGGAAGCTCGGCTAGATAACTTTTGAGCTCGTCAAAGGCCTTTTTCTGCTCGGCTCCCCACTCGAACTTTGGTGCCTTTTTCAACACCTTGAAGAACGGCAGTTGCTTTTCGGCTGCTTGGGAAAGGAATCGATTCAGTGCGGCTAGACATCCGGTTAGCCTTTGCACGTCATGTATGGACTTCGGCATTGCCATGTTCTGAACGACTTGAACTTTTGAGGGGTTTGCCTTGAGTCCGTCCTTTGAAACCCAACAACCCAGAAACTTTCCCGAATCTACCAAAAAGGTACACTTTTGGGGATTAAGTTTGAGGTTGGCTTTCTTGAGCACGTTGAGAGTGGACTTGAGGTTGTGCTCGTACTCCGAGGTGCTTTTGCTCTTGACGACTATATCGTCAACATACACTTCGACCTCCTTTCCAATCAGGTGCCGAAAAAGCTTGTCTACCATCCTTTGATAAGTGGCTCCGGCATTCTTTAAACCGAATGGCATCTTTTTATAAGCGAAAATGCCGAAATCAGTAATGAAGGCCGTTTTTGAAGCGTCAATCTCATCCATTAAAACCTGATGGTATCCTTTGTATAGATCAAGAAAACAAAAAATTTCAAAGCCTATCAGAGCTTCTACTTTTTTATCTATGTTCGGAAGGGGATAGCAATCTTTGGGACAGTGCTTATTTAGATCGGTGAAATCTATGCACATCCGCCATCCTCCTTCCTTTTTCTTGATCATGACAGGATTGGCCACCCACGAAGGATACTTCACTTCGAATAACACATCCGCCTTCAATAATTGACGGACTTCGTCATGGATGACTTGACTTCGTTCTGCCGCAAAGAGTCTTTGCTTCTGTTTTATCGGCCGGACCGAAGGATCAATATTTAAACGATGAGAGATTACCTCGGGGGGCACTCCGGTCATGTCCAACGGAGACCATGCAAAGACGTCTTTGTACTCCTTGAGGAGCTGGATGGTTTTTTCCCGAAGTAGAGGCGTTCCCGCGAAGCCGATCTTAACCGTTCTGGATGGATCGTCTTCGTACAGCTGAACTGTCATCGAATTCGGCTCCGGTATGACTTCGGTCATTGCCTCTGACTCCGGCTGCTGTGATTGCTATGCTTGGTGGTGCCGATCTGACTGCTCGGCACTTCTAAGCGCAATTTGCAGACATTCCTTTGCTCTCTTTTGGTCACCTCGGATGACCGCTATCCCTCCTTTAGTAGGGATCTTGATGGTGAGGTGATAAGTGGAGCAAATGGCCCGAACTGTGTTGAGCCAGTCTCTTCCCAGGATGACGTTGTACGGGGACCGAGCTTTCACCACGAAAAACTCAATCATCGTACTGGAGCTAGTAGGCGCTTTCCCCACCGTGATCGGAAGGCTGATAATACCTTCAGGGCGGGTGTCCTCCTGGGCGAAGCTCTTCAGGGGAAGCGGAGCCGGGCTGAGCCGAGCTGGGTCCACTTCTAGTTTGTCGAAGCACTCTTTAAAAAGAATGCTGACTGACGCTCCTGTATCCACAAACACCCTGTGGATCAGTTTGTTTGCCACTCCGGCTTGGATGACAATGGCGTCTTGGTGAGGAGAGATGGCCGGGACGGGATCAGCATCCGAGAACGTAATCACTTCGTCCTGCTTCAGCCTTTTATGCGTTGGCTCTTCTCGATTGGAGCCTCTGCGCTCTGACTTCAGGGACGACTTGGTCTTCCCGGCAGGGAGAGCGTCAATAGTCAGGATTACTCCATCATATTGCGGCTCGTCATCGTCTTCGGGATCCGGCTGCCTTTTCGGATCTTGAGGAGCGCAGTTCGCACCTCTCTGCTTCTTATTCTTCTTTGACTGCTTGCTTTGGTATTTTTTCAATGTCCCTGCCCTCACAAGAACATCGATACCTGCAGCCAAGTTTCTGCACTCCTCGGTATCGTGACCGTGGTCTTGATGGTAGGAGCAGTAGTTATCCTGGGGTCGGCGCGCGGCAGATTTCGTCATCCGCTTTGGCTTTTCGAACAGGTCAGAGTGTAGTTCGAAAATTTCCGCTCTCGGCTTGTTCAGCGGTACGAACTGAGCGGGCGGCTTCTCGGGATTGAGACGGGGTCCCAATCTGTCTTGCACCGGAGTCCTTTGAATCCTTTCAAAAGGAGTTCGGCGAGGATGTCCCTGATCGCCAAAAGGAGTTCGGCGAGGATGTCCCTGATCGCTATGATCGGGCTTCCTCCTGTCTCCTCGGGATGAGCTGTCTAAAGACCGTTTGCGACGGTCTGCCTCATCGGCCCGGGAGTACTGGTCCGCAATGTCCCACATTTCCTGAGCTGTCTGCGGACCGCACTCAACGAGCTTCCTGTAGAGAGCTCCGGGCAGGATTCCATTTTGGAATGCCGAGATGACAAGCAGATCGTTGAGATCGTCTACTTGCAGGCATTCCTTGTGGAATCTTGTCATAAAGTCGCTGATTTTTTCGTCGCGACCTTGACGAATGGAAAGCAGCTGAGCCGAAGTGATTCGGGCTTCCGCTTTCTGAAAGAACCTCCTGTGGAAGGCATCCATTAGATCTCGGTAAGATCTGATGCTGCCCTGGGGGAGGCTATCGAACCACCTTCTCGCGTTCCCGATGAGCAGCTCGGGAAACAGCTTGCACATGTGGACCTCGTTGAGACCCTGGTTCGCCATGTTATACTGATAGCGCCCCAAGAAATCGTGAGGGTCCACGAGCCCGTCGTAAGTCATCGACGGAGTTCGGTAGTTCTGTGGTAGGGGAGTTCGGGTGATGTCGTCCGAGAACGGAGTCTTCAGTGCTCCGTACACGGCGAATCCGATATCTCGTCGGTATGGAGGAGATTGAGTTCTCCTGTGATTCCGGTACCGAGGAAGAGCGGGAATATGTCGGGGTTGAGGATTCTTCTTCCTGGAAGACACGGCACTACTGCGGTAGTGACTTTCATGTCTGGATGAGGAAGGAGAATCCTCCGCTTTCGTCTTCGGCTCTTGGCTCTTTTGCAGGAAGGCTAAGAACTCATCCTGCTTCTCAGCCAAGAACAGCTTGACAGCCTCATTCAAATCAGGCTGCTGGGAAGACTCAGTGGGACGATTTTTGGAGCGGCCTGTTCCTTCGCCATGAGAACTGGTGGTGGATTTATCCCTAGGCTGTTTTCCAGACCTATGGGATGGATTGGCTTCCTCCTGGTTCTCACGGGCAGGAATACGGGTGCTCTGCGATCTGGTATGCATTTTTTGGGTGGAAAAAAATGGATCAAAAATTCGCTTTATCACAAATTTTGTTCTCTGTTTCCCACAGACGGCGCCAGTGATGGATCCGCGAATTTCTGATGTTAGTAATTGCTGGTAGAGAATGAAAACTACGACACAAAGAATTTACGTGGTTCGATTTACTGAAGTAAATCTACGTCCACGGGAAGAAGGGAGGGCAAGATTGTATTGCTTGATCCGTTTTCTACAGCTTACAAATACAAACTTGCTATTTGCTATTTTATCTCTAGAGAGCTTAACCCTTTTCTATCTGATCTAAGTTCTATTTATACCATGAACTAAGATCGTGGCTTGCATCACCACTAAGTCGTGGATGTCGTGTAGGTCATGGCCTACGATCGTGGCCTGAGTTGACACCACGTGGTAGTGGGTACGTTGGAAGTCGTGGAAATCCTGTATGGGTCCACTAACTCCTTGTTCGGTCGAAAACTGAGACCGAACTGCTTTGGTTGCCGATCTGAGAGTAGAGCTTGATGCCGACCTAAGAGCAGAGCTTGATTGGTTGGCTTTTGCCGAGCTGTAGGCTGAGGCCGAACTCTTACTGAGACCGAACTGCTTTGGTTGCCGATCTGAGAGCTTGGTGCCGACTTGAGAGCAGAGCTTGATTGGTTGGCTTTTACCGAGCTGTAGGCTGAGGCCGAACTCTTTGGTAATGCCGAACTCATACTCTTCCTTGGGCTTTGGGCTGATGGGCCGTCACTGCTGTTGGGCTTGTTTAGTCCGTACCCCATCACAGACCATTCCTACCTCGCTAACCAAATCGGCGTAATTCTCATCAACTTTGCTTATCTTTTAATTTACTGTATTAATTTAGCTAATCATGTTTTCTCTATGTAACTTTTGTTTTGATTCTGAACTGTTGTGGACTAATAAATTGGGAGTATTTGTTTTGTGTTTTCAGTGCAAGTTATGTTTTGATGTGTATTTGAATTTGGAGCTTGTGTCTCCTCATTCGAGATTGATATTTAATGTAGTACTATCAGATTTTATTTATTCATGTCTATGTATATGGATAGTCAAACTTAGCAATCAATTTAATGTCCATTAAACTCGTTTGAATTGAGAGTAACTACTCTTTAACACATAAAGCTAGGTCTAATTGACAGTTTTAATTACAAATGCAAGAATGTAAAAACAAGCTGGGCCTAATTGATACTCCATCCGTCCCATGTTACTTGAGGCGTTTCTTTTTTGCACGAGATTTAAGAAAGTTGTGTTTAGTGAGTTAAATAATGTAGAGCAGTGAATAAAGTAAGAGAGATGAGAGAATAAAGTAAAAGAAAGAATAAAGTAGATGTGATTAGATGTTTTGTTTTTAGTTAAAAAGATAAACGACTCAAGTAACTTGGGACAACTCAAAATGGAATACGACTCAAGTAACGTGGGACGAAGGGAGTAGTGCTTAAATTGAAACTCGTATTGTGCACTGTTTTTAGCTGATTTATCAGACCACCTAAGTTTTCACAAGGCTTAAAGATATTGTGGGGGCATTTAGTCGAGCTTATAAGTTCTAATTAGGAATGTTAATGCAATCCTAAATACACGAGCTTATATGAATAATCTGCTAAATTTATAAGGCTAGACTTATAAATTATCATAAAATTCTAACCCAATTAATCTATACACCTAACTAACTCGCACAAAATCACGACTTACTTGAAATCCAATGGGTTGTCCAACTAGACCTAGCCCGTAGGGGCACCTATTATCCATTTTCCAAGGGGTAAATGTGTAAATTAAAAAAGTACATTTCTCGTACCTTTTCAAAAAGATAATTATAAATTCTAAAAATAGTACCAATTGACTCCAAGAAAATAAAATAAATTAAAAATACAAGTAAAAATAAGTAACTTCTTACCTTTTTATTTCAAGAAAGATAAAAATATCTTCTCAAATTTTGATAAGGTATAATACATTCTCAAATTCCTTTTTATATTGGAATATGAAATTTTATGTAGAACAGGTAAATATGGTAGCTATTTCTTTTTACCTTTTCATTTACACTTTTCTTTAGGGATGCTCTTACTAACTGATACAACATTTCAATAATAATTTTGATAAAATAAATTACTACACAAAAATAAAATAAAATTAACTTTTTAATTTATATTTCATATGTATACTCTTTAAATTTATTTATATATAATATAATGATAGATAAATTAATTTAAAATTTCAAGTTCACTATAAAAATATTTTAAATTCTAAAACATGATTTACAATATACTATTAAAATATGTTATTAATTATTCATTTGAATTTTACAAATGTAAGATTTAGTTTATTTTATACACATAAGATCCATCTCACCTATATATGTGAAATCATTCAACATCTCAATATTTATCAATTAAATGTGATTCTTATCCAATACTTTAATTTTAAATTTTATTTACACTACTAGTAATTAATTGCGTTTGAATTTAAGTATAAATATCTCTATGAACTTTTTCTGGAATGTATTTTTTTATCTTGAATTTTATTATACTAGTATGATTTAATTTTACTATTTACAAATATAGAATTATAAATAATAAATACAAAGATTAATTTTTCATCATTAGCTTTTAGCTCGATAAATCCAATGAATTAGCTAAAAGTCCCGACCTCTAGAGTTAGAATTGAAAATTTTTAACCTCAGAAAATTCTAATTCTACTTATGTGTACACCTGAATATATTGTATAAAGTTGACTCAATTGAACTTGATGGTGGATTGACATCCTTGGTTCCAGCAACTTGAAAGATGTTAGTTGTAAGGTTTCAAGTACTCATAACTTGTAAATGTTATTCGTTATTTATAAGGATTCAAGTACATGATAAATTGTCAACATGTATATTTGAAAATCTATGCTAGAAAATCTTATTAAGAGAGAGATAATATTGAAGTATGAAGATATATGAAAGACTAAAGTCTCAAAATGGTCCTTAACATATTGCGTTTTTTTATTTTGGTCCAAAACATTATCTTTTGAATTATTCGGTCCTTCACATTTGAAATCGGATCACATTTGGTCCATCTTGGACGGTTCTGTCAAATTTTTTACGGTTTTAATTATCGGGTCACAAATCCGTCACTAATTGGGCTAAACTGATCCGTCACAAAATCCGTCACTAATTATATTGTTCTCTCATTTCTCTTACCCACTGCACAAATCCATTTTCACACGACGAAAAATTTTAAAATTTTCAGTAAATCTACACACAATAGGAAAAAAATCATCAAAATGTCTAAGCCATTAACCAAGCCCCCTACATTCGTGACCGCCCCCGTGAAGCCACAAGACTACGCCAACAGCCTGGCCCACTACGCCGTGGCCACCCGAGACCACGCCGCCCTCACCAAAATCGTCTCTACCCTCCCAAGCTCTCCGACGCCAACACCATCAACACCGAGGCCGAATCCATAGCCGAGGAGCACATCGTGGAGAAAATCTCGGTCGTCCTCGATCGCCGCGACAACCCCCTCAAAGAGTCGCCCCTCCACATCGCCGTCCACCTCAACGAGCTCGAATCCGCCCGCATCATGGCTGCCGCGGGGGCCAACATCTACCTCCAAAACTCCGTCGGGTGGCATGCCCTCCAGGAGGCCCTCCTCCGCCGCTGCAAGGAGATCGTGCCCATCCTCGTCTACCACGGCCACCTTAACAACTGGTCCAAGTGGCGCCGCCGCCTGCCGCACCTTGTCGCCGCCCTACGCCTCATGCGGGACTTCTACATGGAGATATCCTTTCACTTCGAGAGCTCCATCATACCCTTCATCGACAGGTAGAGTTACCTCTGTCCCTTAAAAATACTAATTAAGGATTTGTGCAGTGGGTAAGAGAAATGAGAGAACAATATAATTAGTGACGGATATGTGACAGATCAGTTTCTCCTAGTTAGTGACGAATTAGTGACGGATTTGTGATCCGGTAATTAAAATCGTCAAAAATTTGACGGAACCGTCCAAAATGGACCAAATGTGATCCGATTTCAAATGTGAGGGACCGAATAATTCAAAAGATAATGTTTTGAACCAAAATAAAAAAAAAACGCAATATGTTAAGGACCATTTTGGGACTTTAGTCTATATGAAATTGGAAAGATATATATAGTTTGGTAATAAAACTTACAATAGCATTGCTTTTAACGGAATGTTACTTCAAATTGTGGAAAAAAGTTACAGCCGAAGAACTTAGTTTATTTTTTTATATTATAAACGTACGTGTAGGAATTTATTTTGTCAAATACTAATAAACTCTTAAACAATTTATAAGATGTTTAAGAAATTTATAAACTTATACCATCAATCAAACCTCCATGAAAATTCTTTATCTTTTCAATCTTATATTTAGCATTTCATCTCAAACATTCACACTTTAGCACTTTTATCATCGAAATTTTTAAATTTAAGTATTTCTAATTGTTTCTTTTTATTCGCCTTAGCTCTTTCCAGTAATTTATTTTTATTTGTCCAAAGAAAATACTTTCCATCCATATAACACGTGTCACATTATGGACGATATAAATTTTTAAAAAATGATTAAAATTGTGTAAATATAATTAGAGTCTCATTTTAACCGTGGGATATATGTATTATTAAGAATCGCATGAACCCTACTGTTATAAACCAACCTCTAATTGATATAGTACATTGATTTGCATTCACGTCACTCAGAAATAGCGACTAAATGACTGGTGTGAACCATTGTGAGTCATGTGTAATAAGAGTGTGCAATTAAATATTAATTTTACCATTCCATTATCTGTGTAACTAGATTGTGCAATTAAATATTAATTTTTACCATTCCATGATATATTTGAAAAAGACGCAAATAATTGAGCTTCACCTAATCATTTGTTTATGCATTCCTTGAATGATGCAAAAGTGAGCTATCTTGGAATCCTTTGTGTTGTTGCATGTGGACATAGACAGACTACTTTGATCGGATCTTAGCTTTAACTTTATTAAGGTTGGTTCTAACTTTATTAAAATGAAATCACAACGCCACCACAAATCATCCTAATCCCTAATTGATGACCCTTCCTCAACTTAAAGCAAAACAAAATAAAAATGAGAGGGATCGAATACAAAGGAGAAACAAGTTTTTTTTTACATAAATTTTCATGATAAGGAAAATTTGCAAACGACATTCAAGCTAGTCGCGTATTGAATAAATTTTGCCCATGTACAATAAATCTACACACTATACAAATTTTATACTTCCAAATTAAATATGATAAACTCAATTTAAAAGAAATTAATGGGATTTAGATTGCAAACTTTTGATTTAAATCGCGGAGAAAGAAAGATTTTTGTTAATGCCGACAAATATGTCAGGAGTATTTATACAAACTGGGTCAGATTTCCACGTTTTACTTTTGAAATAAAATGTAGGCATGTAGTCCTTTTATTGAATTTGGCCATAGTTTTGTCCCCTAATTAACTAACCCCGATTTTTATATTAGACCAATTAAAGTTTTATACCTGCTTATCAAAGTTAGTAGTACAAAATAAACTCTCCAAATATAAGAAATTAGTTTTTTTCACCGGCAATGCCCGCTTTTTCTACCAAAAAAAGACTGCATTGGGAAGATATAAGAAAAGGAGTATTTGGAATTATAAGAAGAAAAAAAAAGAGAGAGAAGAATATCAAAATCACTTTGAAGTATAGGGTTACAGAGAGGGCCTTGTTTAAAGTAGCTTTAATAATTTTTAACCATAGAATTATCAAATAATTAAATTGGGGAAATATCATACTCCTCATCTACAAGTTTTAATTGGTTACTTACTTGATTGTGTTTAAATTTTGATCTTGACATGTTAGAGCATCCCCAATTGTTAAGAGTCCAGCCCATTTCAGAGAAACAGTCCTTTTTTTCTTGTTTTTTTTTCTGGATTTCCTGACGGGCTGACCCAACTCTTTTGTAAAGACTTAACAAAAAAAATTTTAGTTAATCAGCTCTATACTATATTTGTAGAACAAATTAGATTTACATAGAGATAACTGCCTTAAAAGTCACCAACTTTCACCAAATTCCGATTTTTCCCACAACCTATAATATTGGTGTGTAAAGTCACATACTTTGCCTTTTGTCGCCGATTTCCCACGATGGTTTTTCCGGTCAATGAGTAAGCTGATGTGTCGCTTTTAATTGACGCGGGTGATTTGGCCAAAAATAGCTGACGGGGCAATGACACTCAATTACACTTAAAAAAATACACCCCCAAATTACATGTCCTAATTTCACCCCAAACACCTTCACTCCCAAAAGCTTTCACCCCCAAATTCACTCTCCAGTTTGGTCTCCGCCGCCGACGCCGACGCCGACGCCGACGCCGACGCCGCCGACGAGCAACAACCAGAGTACGACGGCGGCAGAGAGAAAGGTTTCTTCGACATGGAGATGTGGTCGGGTTTCTTCCCAGACAAGCCGAATCTGAACCCGTAAGTGTATCTTTGCCCTTTTTTACTGCAAAAGCATTGGTTTAGAGTTGCAGGTGTTTAGAGTTGGTCCCCAATTTGCATCAATTTTGTTTAAAATTCTTGGTCCCCACTTTGCATTGTTTAAATTCGTTGGTCCCCATTTGGTTGTGTTTTTTGAATATTTTTTTCCATTCATTTTTCAGTAAGCCTTTTGTGCTTTGGATTTTCCATGGGGGGCATTTCATTCCAAATGGGAAGATTTGTGAGAAATACATAGGTGGGGAAATGTGGGAAGGCAGTGGGTTTGATCCAGATAGATTTGGTTACTTCGACCTAGTTGAGGAACTAAACAAACTATGTTTATATAGCTGGGATATACTTAGCTTTAAGAGAAAATGAGGAGTGCAGCAAATTGATATAAGAGGTGATGCAGAGGTGATGTTAATGCTGAAGTTTCTAACCACAGTTAAAGATCAAGTATGTGATGTGTATGTTCTTGGTGGGTAGAAGGGTGGGGGAGACACTATGGGTGATGAAGCTGTCAAGCATCGAGTGGTTGAGTTTGAGTCAGTGACAAAGGCTAATGTTGAGTCTGTGAATAAGAGTAAGTGTATCACAAAGAGTAGAAAGGAAACAACTATAAAGGCTGACAAGTTAAAATCAGTTTTTACCCAAAATACTGTGGAAAAGAGTGTTGAAAGCAGTGTGAAGAAGAGTTTGTTCCAGTCTTCCCATAAGTCAGTGGTTGAAAGTGTGGGTAAGAGGGTGGGAGGTAGGAATTCTGCATCTAAGGATGTGGGTAAGAGGGTGGGAGGTAGGAATTCTGCAGCTAAGGATATGGGTAAGAGTGTGGGATGTAGGAATTATGATGCTGAGGATTTGGGTGAGGATGTGGGATGTAGGAATTCTGATGCTGAGGATTTGGGTGAGGATGTGGGAGGTAGGAAACCTGATGGAGCTCCAAGTGTATCTGTGAGAATGAGAGCTAGACCTGATGGGAGTGTGGGAGACAAGCCTGATCAAAGTATGTGAGTGGGTATGAGATATGATAGTGAGGATGATAAGAGTTATATACCATCTTTTGAAAATGAGGAAACTGATGATGACATGGAGGCTGAGGAGTTAGTGTCTGAGGCTGAGGAATACACACAGGGAAGGAATAAAGCAAAAGAAAATAAGGAGAAAGAGTTTGTTGTTACTGATGACATGTTCTGTGGCCTAGTCAGCGGAGGGCAGAAAAGTGATTATGTGTCTGAGTATGAGAATTCAGAAGAAGGTGATACCTACTCTAGCTCAACTGATTCTCAGGATGAAGGGAGAAGAAAGCTGGAAAGGCATGCTAAAGTGATGTATGATCCAAGGTGTGATCATAAGCATTTAAAATTATGTATTGGAATGGGATTTATTGATGGTTTTCAAGCCAGAGATGCCCTGACATACAATGCAGTTGAGAATGGTTGGGAGATTCACTTCAAAAGAGCAAGTAGGAAGGCATTTGAGGCAGGTTGAAAAAGTCCTTGCAAATGGTTATGTTCTGGGAGTCTTGTGAAGATAAATGGTTCTGTAGTAATAAAGAAACTTGAATTGGAGCACACATGTCCTAGGGCTAGACATCACCAAACCGAACCGGCCCGGCTGAACCGGCCCAGAACCGTCACCGGCGGTTCCGAACCGGAACCGGAACCGTCGGCGGCGGTTCGAACTGTGACCGGAACCGGCGATTCCGAAGGGCCGGTTCAGGTTCAAGAAATTTGCGAATCGTAACCGGCGGTTCCGAACCGCCGGTTCACCGGTTCCGACACCTTTTCAGGCTACCACCGGCCTATACGTAGCCTTTTCAGAAACCGGGTCAGAAACAGCCGGTTTTCGTCAGAAAACCGTTGACGAAACCGGTGGTTTCTGACCAAAAACCGGCGGTTCAAGGAGTAAACCGGCGGTTCCGCCGGATTTCAAAATTTTGAAATTTGAATTTTGAATTTTTTTCTTTTTTTAATCACATTTTTCCCCTATAAATACCCCCTCCTCTTCATTTTCTATTTATCCCATTCTTGTGTTGATAAGAATTTCTCTCTCAATCTTAATTTCTCTATTCTCCATCCTCATTCTCTCAAGTTGTTTACGTTATTTGCGCTCATAATTTACTCACGTTGTTCTTGTTCACGTTATCATATTCTCATAAACACTACTCTCTATTCTCTACTTCCAATTTCCATAATATCATGTCTTCATCTCGTCGTGGTGGTGATCGGGGCAACGGTAAAATTGCAAATTACAACTTTAAAAATTACAAATTACAACTTAAAATTTACAAATTACAACTTAAAATTACAAATTACAACTTCAAAATTGCAAATTACAACTTATTACTTAACATTACAAATTACAACTTTAAAATTACAAATTACAACAATTACAAATCGAAAAATTTAAATACAAGTTACTTACAACAATTACAAGTTACAACAATTATAAATCGAAAATTTTTAATATAAGTTACAACAATTACAAATTTACAACTTACAAGTGTTGACAAAAAAGACTTATAAGATCATTAAAAGATATTCCTCATTTGATAAGTATCTTATTTGTGAAAAAGTGGGTAATGGGTATCTTTGGGGCAGATGGTACTGAAACACAAATTTATATATGGAATCTGGATGAATGGGGATCAGATTATAGTTTAAAATGGGAAGTTGGGTTCACTGGCGGGAGTTCGTTTCATCAGGCCATCAGGGTGGTATATTCATCCGAGTCTGACGATGAAACGAACTCCCGCCAATGAACCCAGCTTCCCATTTTTAAACTATAATCTGATCCTCATTCATCCAGATTCCATATATAAATTTGTGTTCCAGTACCATCTGCCCCAAAGATACCCATTACCCACTTTTTCACCAATAAGATACTTATCAAATGAGGAATATCTTTTAATGATCTTCTAAGTCTTTTTTGTCAACACTTGTAAGTTGTAAATTTGTAATTGTTGTAACTTGTAAATGTTGTAACTTATATTTAAATTTTTCGATTTGTAATTGTTGTAACTTGTAATTTTTGTAAGTAACTTGTAATTGTTGTAAGTAACTTGTATTTAAATTTTTCGATATGTAATTGTTGTAATTTGTTATTTTAAAGTTGTAATTTGTAATGTTAAGTAATAAGTTGTAATTTCCAATTTTGAAGTTGTAATTTGTAATGTTAAGTAATAAGTTATAATTTGCAATTTTGAAGTTGTAATTTGTAATTTTAAGTTGTAATTTGTAAATTTTAAGTTGTAATTTGTAATTTTAAAGTTGTAATTTGTAATTTTACCGTTGTAATTTGTAATTTTGAAGTTGTAATTTGTATCAATAAAATTGTATTTGTAATTTGTATCTCTAAAATTGCTTTATTCTAATTTTATTTATGCAAATATATTTACATTTTTTACTTGAATTACATATTTATAATGAAAAAAAAATCAAAACGAACCGCCGAACCGGCCCGGAACCGGCCAATCACAGGCGGTTCCACGGTTCACGAACCGGAACCGCCGCACCTTGGCCGGGCCGGTTCAGGTTCATCAATTTATTGAACCGGAACAGGCGGTTCCGAACCGTGAACCGCCGGTTCCGGAACCGTGGTGACGTCTACCTAGGGCTATGAGAAACAAGATTGTGACATCTAATTGGATTGCAAGAAAATACTTGCATGTGTTTAGACTTAGACCAGAGTTCAGTTGTAAGGAATTGGGTAAGGACTTGATGCAACGGTTTGCCTTTGATGCAACCAAGTGGAGGTTATACCTTTCCAAGAGAAAGACAATTGATATGCTGAGGGGAACAGTGAAAGCTCATTATGCAAAGCTGAGGAGTTATATGCTGGAGTTGGGTAGGTCTGACAGAGAAGGGCGGTTTGAACTACATGTAGATATAGGTGTTGTAATTAAGGCTATGTACATTGGTTTCAGTGGTCTAAGAAAGGGTTTCAAGGAGGGATGTAGACATGTAATTGGTCTGGATGGTGCTTCCCTTAAGACATATCTTGGTGGGATATTGTTAACTGCTGTAGGAACTGGTGGAAACAATCAAATGTATCCCATTGCTTGGGCAGTGGTTGAAGATGAGAATGACGTTTGCTGGACTTGGTTCATTAAAATTCTTGTTGAAGAGTTGACCTTGGGTAAAGGAGTAGGAATTACCATTATAGTGATCAGCAAAAGGTATATACTATGCTAACTTATTATTTTTGTCAGTTATATGTATGTATTATTTGTAATTGTTGTCACTTACAATGTTGCTTGATAGGGACTTGAAAATGCAGTACAGACTTTACTTTCATTGGCTGAGCATAGAAACTGTGCAAGACATATATCTATGCAAACTGGAAAAAAACTCACAAAGGTCCACTTTTGAAGCAGCTTTTATGGAAGCTGGTTAGAAGTACTTATATGGAAGAATATGAGATTGTATGCAGAGAGCTAGAGAAGGAAAATGGACAGGCATATGCAGATTTAATGGACAAGAACCCAAGCAGATTCTGTAAGGCTTTTCTAACACCTGTACAATGCTCTGATGCCATTCTTAACAATGTTTGTGAATGTTTCAATGCCTATATTCTGGAGGCAAAGAGTAAACATGTGATAGACATGCTAGATGAAATGAGAACCACACTCATGGAGAGACTTTATAGAAAGAGTGTAGACATGAAGAGTGCTGGGATCAATTCAACTGTGTGTCCAAAAGTGAGGAAAAAATTGAAGCTATGGTATATGAGAGTAGAAATTGTACCACCATTCCTGTAGTAGGGGGAGAATTTGAAGTTAGTGACTCCTTCCTTAAGGCAATGTGGGTGTAGGAAATGGGATTTGACTGGCATCCCTTGTCTTCATGCATGCGCAGTTATTCACTTCCTCAAGCATAATGTTGATGATTATGTCCATGAATACTTCTCATTGAGCAAGAACAAGTTGGCCTATGGATATGGGTTACCAGCATTAAATGGGGAGAAGCGTTGGCCTCCTGCTGAAGGGTACCCGGTTGTACCTCCACCTGATAAGAAGATGCCCGGTAGGCCCAAGAAGGTGAGAATGAGGGATCCATTCGAGAAGGATCCAACCAGACCCAATAGAATGAGGAAGATATGTGTGCTGACATGCCAGAAGTGTTTCCAAGAATGCCACAACTCCAGAACTTGCAAAATGATCCAGTTGAAGTGCAACCTAAGCCAAAGATAATAAACTCTAGTTTCAATCAACTTACGCTCTATTTTATTACTCTCTCCGTTCCTCTATAGTTGAGTCGTTTTTTCATTTCGAGAAGTTCCTCCATAGTTGAGTCGTTTCTAAAAATGAAAAAAATCAGCATATTTAATGGTGATTTAACTAGTTTAATTAACACCCCTTATCACAATTAATTAAGTTAATTACACACTTAAAAAAACTATCCCCAACCCTAATTCTCCCTATCACACGCCGCATTCCCTATCTCTCTCTAAAACAAAAAACGCTTCCCCTTCTCTCTTCTTCATCTATTTCATCCTTAAAACCCTAGATCTAAAATCCGTCGCTGCCTCTGAAATTCGAACACCAAATCAAGGTTCCGCCCTCCTATTCTCACTCACAACGTCGATTGTACTCTTCTCTCTCAACTCACGCGTCGTCTATTCTCTCATTTCGTCGACCCCAAACAATGCACCGGTCGCACATCGACAACGCAGACGATCGGAGACAGCCACGCAGCCCCCTCGCCGATGGAGACGGCTGGATTAACCCTCGCATCATTCGTATTCCAGCAGCGTCGCGTGGTAGAGGGCGTATTTCGGCCGCTTCTCGGGGAAGAGGTCATATTTCGGCCAGTTCCCGCCGTAGATCTCGAGAATCAGCGCGAGATGATGAAGGGTTAATTCACCATCTATGGTCAAACATCTGCCGTTCCTCCATAGGCAAGCCCGCCGTCAGCGTTGGCGACTCTCCCCCGACTAGAGGCGTAATTGGCGGTGAAGGGTGGCCCTACCCGACTGGAGGCCTAGCTGGTGGTGAAGGTGATGCCACCTTAATGTCGGATGAAGAATTTAAACGGAGATGTGTCGTCACCGAGGCTGGCAAGGCGTTGTGGGAGAAATGCAAGGCTGGCGATGAAGGCGATGCAACCTTAATGTCGGATGAAGAGTTTGTAAGGAGATATGTCGTCACCGAGGCTGGAAAGGCGTTGTGGGAGAAATGCATAAATCCGTGATATGGGTGAGATCTTTCTATATGCTTCATTTAACAGAATTGACTTCCAATTGTGATCTGTGATCTGTGATTACTATAGTATGGGCTGTTAGTGTGTGCCATTGTTGATGGTGGATGTTTTGAATTTGGTTGGTGATGTTGTGACTTTGGTTGGTGATGTTGTGAATTTGGTTGGTGATGTTGTGAATTTCTATTTGTCAACTGTTATTGTTGCATCATTCACAACCTTAACACAAAATGCATCATTGTTGCACATTTACATCCTTTTACAAAACACAAATTGCATCATAGTTGCACATTTACATCCTTTTAAAAACACAAAATGCATCATTGTTGCATAGTGACAGTCAATTCAAAACACAAAAATGTGCATTCATGTTCCTTCAATAAATGCATCATTCATGCACATTGACAGTCTATCCAAAAAACACAAAAGCTTCTTCTATACCTTCATAATCCTAAGGCTTGGGAAATTGTCTCCAATCCTTGGTTGCTCCCCTGGTCTCGCAGATAAGCAATTGCTTGCATAGCCAGCTCCACTAGAACTTCTAGATTAAGTGGAAGTTGATTTGTCCTCCTTAAATGTGCTTTCCCCATGTGGGGCAGCTTGTATCTGTTCTGACCCTGGACTTTCATAATTTCCATGTAACAGCCTTGAAGACTTAGGAAAATATTATCCAAAGTCTCTGGTTGTAATTCATGGAATGATTTCTCAACTGCATTGACTAAATCATCCACATTATTGCATGCAGTCTGAGTTTGTAGTGACTGTATTGCTCTGAACCAACCCAAATCATTCACATTGGTGTCAGGTGAGTTAGGTGGTTGTTGCACAATTGATATTGAGAAACCACTTTGTTGTGCAGCTTCTCTGAAAACTGGGTCATTGTCATTGATGTGTGGTCTCGCGTTATCTTGTTGTATCTTGAGAACTTTAGCTGCCCCATCTGGCCACTTGGCTATGATGGCAGGCAATATCTGTTCTCAATAATGTGGCATGCATAAAATCATCATTTGCACAACATTACACCATTTATTAACAGTGTGTCATGAGAATGTAGGCTCACTGGTATGTAATGGCTGATGTGCATAAATTAAATGCATTAAAGAGATGCAAACATTACCTTATTGATCAAGCAATCCCTCACCACAACTGTTGTGATACTCTCTATGGGTTTTGTCTCCATAGTGCCTGTCTGTCTGTTTTTACTTGACCTCTTGGCTGCAACTTGTTTGGTAAAAGGAAAAATTTCTATTTTTCCATCAAACAACACTTCACCATGAACACCAAACAATGGCCTACAAACTGCACACATGAACATTATTTTTTATATGAACTTCTTATTTTTACATGTTCTATGAGGTTCTTGCTCTCCTGGAGCAAGATAGAATCTCTGAGCTCCTTTAGTCATGTAGAACCACTTTTCATCAATATGTATAGTGTTGTGCATATTCCTGAACCTGATTTTGTTCAGGATTCTGTCAAGTTCTAATGATTCAACTGTGAATCTCAGTCGCAACAGCTTGTTTGCAGCTGTTAGATTGGGCTTAATGGCTGATGTGTGTGGTATAATCAGGCCATCCTTAACCCACCTCCATACTGTTGTTTTTGAACAACCTAAACCCACTGTCACACTCAAGAGGTTGCACCTTTTGGAGAAATGCATACTCTTTAATAGATCAACATCCAGATGCAGCCTTTTGGGGTAAGGCCTCACTTTTTTTACACTTACCAATTCAACTGATGTTCCTCGTTGTTGCTGTTTCTTTGCAGCATTCCACCACCTTGTACAGGTTTGCCGGGAGATTGTAAACTTCAGTTGTGCTTCCTTAAGTGTTCCACGAGGAGGTACACCGCCCACACACCTTCCGATGATGAATTGGACCACTTGGTTCCTGAATTCTGAGGAATACTCTTGGTGCCCCATTTATGAGCATTTAAAAGACTTCAACAGCCAAGGAAAGCATTTACTCCATTTGTTGGTTGAGATTTTTAATGTTTGAAGTTGGTGGAGGAGTATTTATAGCAATGACTAGAATATGGCGCCAGATTTCCCCCTATCAATTTTTTTTTTCAATTTCATATACTGTTACAGCTCCTTTAGTGCAATTAATGTGAAGGGGCGCCAGTTTCAATTTAATTCCCCCCTTTGTAAATTTAATGTACTGTTACAACACCAATGGATCAATAAAAAAAGACTTTATTTTCTACTCTACTCTCTAGCATATGTGTACTCTGCTCTCTCTCTCTCTCTTAAATTCAAAATTTAATTTTGAAGTTTTTGTTAATTAACAAAAGAATAAACAATTTATAAAATTGAATTTGTAACACAAATTGTGTTTACTTTAAAAATTTTCAAATAAAAAATGAAATTCAAATTCAAAAAGTCCAACTACTTTTTCTACTTTATTACCTAACTACTTAATCCACTGAACATCATTTTCTTAGACTCCGTGCCCAAAAGTTCCGCCTCAACTATAGAGGAACGGGAGGAGTACTAGTTATTACTAACATTGCAATTACTCAACTTATAGGCCAAGATGGGAAGGCCTCGCAAGACACCATCTAATGCCGAAAGTGGTACCACCGCTATTACGGGGAGAGCTGGGAGAAGGGGAGGCCGTGGAGGAGGCCGTAGTAGAGGCCGTGCTGGAGGATGTTCTGGATGTGGTGATGGCTCAATCCCAACGCAGCAAATCAACAACAATGATTGAAGATATTGAATGTGTATTTGGAAGAAAACAATGTTTTTTTCATGAGCACCAAACTATGTCTTAACAATGTGTTTTGTGAGCACCAAACTATATGTGGTTGGGTACTAAATTATGTGTAAACCATGTGTTTTGTGGTAGCAAACTATTATGAGTAAACAAGGTGTTTTGGGTACTAAACTGAAGTCAATTCCATATTTTTCATCAAAAGCTTTACCATAGCTTCCCCTTGCTATTATTTTTCTTCTTCTTCTTCTTTGTTGGACATGAACTCTTAATGTACCATAGCTTCTTGGTTATATTTGAACTCATAACTCAATGCATTCATAGGGAAAAATAATTACTCAATATTGTAACAAAGGGACAGAGTAACAATAAGTTATATTTGAACTCATAACTCAATGCATTCATAGGGGAAAAATCACTACAATATTCTTGGTTCCGTGGTGTCTTACATTGGAGTTCAACTTGCATAGTCTACTACAATCGTTGGTTCTATTAGACAAGCTACGCCAGTATCCAAATGACGATACATAAAATGCAAATGACAATCTTTAAGTTCCGGTTTTGACGATGCAAATCTGCGACAACACCTTGGAGTGCTTCAACTTCAGCGGTTTTGGAACGGACGCTCTCGTCAAATGCATCCTGCTTAGCAACTCTATCTCTCAATGCTCTTTGCACGTTGTCCCTATCCATCTTCAATTTTTTTTAAAGTACTCTTGATTCGGTGACAACGATGGATCAACCTAACGAAAGAATTTGCAATCGTCCTCCTTCCAGACTTGGCAACGATAGAATCGCCGTCTGGGATTGGCATCCGTATTTGATGTCACCACATCAGCTTCAAGACCGTGATCACAAACCACAGCCTCAAACCTCGGCCAAGTCATTCTGCTCGAAGACATTGAAGACGTGGACATCCTACACCAAAACCACAATCCTGAACTATTAAACCAATTGCACATTCAAAACCACAGTCCTAAACTATTATACCAATTGGCAATTGCACAATTGAAATCGCCCAATCCAACCACAAATCGGAAAACAACTTTATTCAATCCAGAAACAAGTGGTATTCAATCCAGAAACAAGTTTATTCAATCCATTTACAAGTTTATTCCATCCATTTACAAGTTTATTCAATCCAACCACAAATCGGGAAACAAGTTTATTCAATCCAGAAACGAAATTGAACCCTAAATCCAACAGAACCCTAAATCGCATATTCAAAATTCGGGATTTCAAATGTGATGTCTTGAAAATTGGGATTTCAAGCCCTAAACAAGTTTATTAAATCCAGAAACGAAATTGAACCCTAAAACCAATAGAACCCTAAATCGCATATTCAAAATTCGGGATTTCAAATGTTATGTCTCAAAAATCGGAATTTCAAGCCCTAAACAAGTTTATTCAATCCAGAAACGACAAATTGAACCCTAAGACCAACAGAACCCTAAATCGCAAATTCAAATTTCGGGATTTCAAATCGGGATTTCAAGCCCTAAAATTGAAGCCGTGATCTTACCTTGTTAACAAATGGTAACGGATTGAAATTGCCCACGTGATTACGGGTGAATCGTTCGCCACAGAGGGAAGAAAAATCAAGATTGAAGTGGGTGGATGAATCGTTCAATGCCTATGTTTTATTTTGGGAATTTAAACCTAATTGCATACTTAGGGATGAAACGACGTCGTTTTAGGTGTTAAAAACGACGTCGTTTTACGATTTTCCGATGACATCCATGTCAACTTTCAGGCATGCCACATAGGACACTTATTTACCGGAAAACACAGGGTCGGGTCAAAATGAGAGATACCAGCAACCAGACAAAGTTTGTGACTTTACACGCCAATTTTATAGGTTGTGGGAAAAACCGAAATTTGGTGAAAGTTGGTGACTTTTAAGGCAATTATCTTATTTACATATTAGTACATGTTTGGTGAGCTAGAGCCTGAACCGGAGCTGGTACACTTAGGTGTCGTTCGATTATCATGACTAATTATCATATAATAATGCATCTAAGATTAAGTGATCCAATAAAGACAAGACTTTTGAACGCTATAAAGGTCGGGATCAATTATAATAGGCTTAGCTCCATGCTATCTACAAAACCAATAACATCAAGAATCAAACCATATCAAAATCTTGTATGGACAAATATAGAGTAATCAATCTACAATACAATCTTACTCCTATTTTAACAAGTGTGCTCAATAAAGTTTAGATCCATTGGCAGGGTTGATAAAGTATGCAGAATGTATGTTCAACAAAGTAAGATATCAAAACCATTAGCACTAATCAATTGGGATTAGGCAGTGTTTTAAAAACTAGACTGGACCGGCCGATTCGACCGGTCCGACCGTGAAACGGTAAGTAGTCCGGTCCGGTTCACCTCTTTAAACCAGTAGCATGTTTAACCGGCCGATTGAACTGGTCCAACCGTGAACCAGAAACCGGTTTTTACCATGTCAAAATTTTAAAAATTTGTTGCTTAGAGAGTTTGAACTCAAGACCTCCTCTCAAGAAGAGCAACACTTCTACCACTCCACCATATGAATTTTGGTGATATTGTAAACATTATATATTTTTATACATTAAATATGTTTTTTTATCTACACAAATTTATAATTCATGTGTAATTTTATATTTTCTTTTAAGTATACAATAGTAGTATTTAAATATAGACAAATTCTTGATATTAATAAAGTATTTTTTACCAAAACTAACTAATAATTCATGTTTTTAAAACATTGGGATTAGGATGATGAGGAGAGAAGGACATAGAAGAGGGTTGCTAAAGGAAATGAATGGCAACTAACCAACACTAGAACTGAAATAAATAACACCAACAAGAAAACAACTAAGAACTCAATAGATATTTTCAGAATCAATTATACCCAAATAAAGTAGTTCTTTGAACTTGATAAAGAGATCCCTTTATAGATAATAAAAACTAACTCCTTTTTTTTCAATTTTTAAGACCTCAAAGGCTCTGTGCGAAAATTGAACGATGGAACTAAGTTGCAAATGAGGATTCTAAATACCACTTGATAAATGCACGTTATAATTGGACTTAAATCCTTGAATGTCTCTAGCTATGTTTTTGAACAGTTGGATAGTTAATGGATATCTGTAACTGTAACCACACTCCACCACTAACAAGAACCGAATCTATAAAGAGAGATAACTCAACTAAGAAAAGAAAACATTTGTGTGAGAAAGCTCAATAATGTATGATCTCTACGCACACACTCACTGACGGCAATCTGAGCTCGGGTGCAGGATGAGTTTAGAGTAAACGCAATGGGTAATTAATTAATTTGCTGTTCATCAGAACAGAGCAATGGTTGATTAGGTTCTCTTCATTAATTATGAACTTTCTTGTTCCCATTTTTAAACATATATTTTGTCATTTCTGACTCAGAGCAGTGACTTATATTATCATCAAGTTACAGTGACTTATTCAGGTTGAATTGTGCATCAAGATTTCTACTTTTCACTAGGTGGAGTGAAGGCGGATTAACACAAACCACTACTACAACTAACGATAAAAAATATTCCTGTATTAATAAGGCCATGACCATGATAATACAAAGACCCCTAAACCTACTAAAACTGGAAAGAATAAATGAACTAGATGACTACTAGACACATGGCTTGCAAACAAAAGATAAACTAAAGATAAACATTTATCCAAACTTATTGATATGCTGTCATGTAGTTTTGGCCTCATTGGTTGTGGCTTATGAATCTCTAATCACTCCAGAGATTTGCTTGTTGGTAAACGTTTATCTAATAAGGTAATGTGAGGCAAATTCTAGTATAGTATCATAGTATGGAAATTCGTCATCTTGTAGTCATAACCTTAAATTTTTTGGCTTGGTTATTTAATGTGATACTATGTGTGGCAGTGCCTCTGGCCAACAATTTAACTCCTTGCGTTCTTTCTAATTCCAATTCGAATTGGTTTTCCACTTGGCAATCATTTTTTTGTTAATGACATTTTTCACATTCCAGGATAAACTCACATTTTAAATCACCAAAAAGGTTAGTTTCCGCTAATCATAAAAATAATGTTATGGTATCTAATGTACTAACTTATCTTAAGTTGTTTTTGCCAAATAAATGACTAAACTAACGTGGAACAAACCGACACTGAATAAGACTGAACTACCTTCAGACAGGATTAGAAGGTTTGCTCCACATGATATATTTGGGCAAATAGTGAAAAGATATGTCCTCCCTCCAATCCCATAATAGATGACACACTTGGAGAATGACACGGGATTTTAGGAGATGTTTTGTGTATTAAGTGGAGAAAGAAAATAGTATATTTATATTAATATGAGAGGGAGTTTATTCCATAAAAAGAAATGTGACATCTTTTGTGAGACAAATTAAAAAGAAAAGTGTGACATCTATTATGGGACGGAGGGAGTAGGTAACACAAGGTTTGCTTCTAATAACACAATTATAAAAAAAAAAGCAGTACTCCATATTAGTAAATGATAGTGACAAGAAAATTGAATTTTGAATTGAAGGAAAATGTTTTGTAGATGCTTCTGTTCACAGCTTGCCGGCTGACTGCACTCAAAATCCTACACTGACTACAACTAGAGTTCTACATCGAAAATGCATTCAAATATCAGCTCAAATTATATATATAAAAAAAAAACCATGATCGACAAAACACATTTAACTTTGCTCTTCACCATTTCCCGCTCTCTCCTCTGCAGCAGCTGCCATTAATTCATCAAATTTCTCTGTCTTTCCCAGCACTATCTCAATCTAATTATCAAAATGTAAACAAGGAAATTTAAACATAAATTAGTAAAGCAACATTATATGAAACTTTGGTAAAAAAATCTAGCAGCATGTGAACCGCCCATGACCATGACAACTAAAGGTAAAGGGTAGCAGAAGCAAAAAGAGTACACCACAAATTAGAAATTTGTTAGCAATATTGGATAGTGGGTAGATGTGATATCCAAAGTTATCCGTCTCAGCCACGACTCAGGATGTGTAAACTGACCAAAATATTTCAGCATCTGTTCCAGACTGTGCAATTTTAAACGTGTCATTAGGAACTTAAAATCATTCTAAAATAAAGTTTTGTAAGATAATCATAATTTGCCCAAATTGAAGAGTTTCTTCAGATAATGAAATTACAACTCAAATCTTCAAGAAATACAACAAAACAAAAGTATTGCACTATAAAAATGAGTGCTACAGACTTCCATTATATTTGGGGATGAACAGAATCATGGCTAGTGTAGATTTGGTTGAAGATTAGAAAAAGTAGTTGATTAGTTTTTTAAAGGTAACATAATCAGGAGTGCATCAAATTTTAGCCCATATGAAACATAATCTTATAGGATCGAGACAGAACAGAATCAGTAACCAAGGTGAGGTAGCTATCTCTTCAAAAATATATTCCAAGAGAGTGACCTTTTTACTAGATTTGAACCATCCAACATTTACTAGATATCTTTAATTGCATTTTATCTGCAGTTGTAGTTGTACAATTGACAGACAAATAGTACAAACTTACTTTCGCTTTCGAGATGGGTCGTCCTCTAGACTCGTCTCTGATTTCAACAGTAGAAGTCATGATCTCTGCAGTGTGTAAAATTGTTTATGACAATAACCTAGAATATGATCTTATATATCTAAGAATGAGCTACATAATGATAAAACAAAAGGAGTTAAAACTGAGTCCTACTCTTCTCAACTGCAAATCCATTGTTCTTCAGGATTTCAGCAACACTGACAACTGTTGATATGGCTGCAAATATATGGAAATGATCAATTATCAATATTGAAAAACTAAGAGAAACTCGCATTTTTTATATTACTGCAATTTAGAAATAGTAGTATGATATATAAGTGAATACTTGGAAACCTTCAGTAAATGCTTTAAGAATTCACTATCAAGAGCATGATGGATGGGCCACAGTAATAATAAGACAAACAATAATCAGGATTCCAGAGAGAAACCTAAATATAACAGGCTACAATTGTTCAGTTCTATGGAGGGATAATCGCATCACAAGTACAGGAACTAACTCAAAACACCCAGATCAAACGCAACACCTAAGGTCAAATAGAAGAGCCAAGCATACACACAAAACAAAAGTAAACGTCAAACCAGACAGACAACTTCATTTATAATTAATAAAATCAAACATGAAACCAGTAAAGCTGGCTCATGATGTTGCATCGATGTAAAATTTTATTAGAGAGACATTCTTACAACTTTTGGAACAGGAACTTGCTTAATAGAATATTGATATAAGGCTCATGCTCATGATACTCGTAAAGTGAGTTTTAGGACACATTTAAAATTTGATGCTAAGAGTAAGGATATTAGTAATTGCATGTGCACATGTAAATGTAAATGTAATGTAAATAATCCTCATGAACAATTACATTAGAAACAGCCACAGTTTTACCCAGGATTTTTGTTCTCCCTTATGCCTAAGGAATGGATAATATGTACCCTCTAAATTTCAATATTAGTATGCATATCAAAATGTACAGTTAGGGTTATTATTGAGTAGCTATCCATCATCCATGATTAACAAAGATAGGATGGCTGTTTAAATGAAGTCTACTGAATATACTGAGACTATAAATCAAGTGATAGTAGTACTATATAAAACACCAATTTAAATTAGAGAGAGACTGTCTTCGAAATAAATGAAAGAGAAACTAGAAATTGATTTAGTTTGTGCACATCTCCTATAGCTACTAAAGGTAGCAGCATGACTGATAATAGGTTGAAACGAACCTAATGAAGAGATGGACCAAATACAAATCAGACATGTAGTTTTGTACATAACACAAAAGGTTTATAGCATTTCACAAAGATGTAGGATCAACATCAATAATAGCCAAACAAAAATCTAATTGGAGTACAATATTATTGACAATATATTAGTGCCTCAAACATCATCTCTCGGATCAACCTCCAACAACGATGAGAATGCTAAAATAAACACCTTATATACATATACAATATACAACCAAAAACATGAGGCGAAATGTACCCATTCCAAGAGCCGAAAGCTCCACTTCATTGTGCTGCTGCATGTACCTCTGCACAAAATTCAAATCCCTCAATTTCAGATCCAGAAAATAAAATATAGACTCACTATCATAATCGTAACACGCACAAACAAATTAAATCAATAATTTATGAAAGCAGAGAAGAAATCCAACAATCCGTACCTTAGCGAGATTGACGTAGAAGAAGAGCGGCTTTTTGGTGTTGGACACCTGGATGCGGTTCTTCTTCTGAGTATCTCCAGCGATGGCAATGTTGCTCACTCCCTCTGTGATCTCCTCCATCTTTCACTGAATTTTGAAAGAACAAGGATTGATTGAATTGATCGCGCAACAAAAAAAATGAGATGTTAATTAAGAAGCGACGGATCGAAAGTATAGATGGGGGATTTGGTTGGATATAAATAGAGGCAAAATGGGGATAGGTTTATTTTCTTGTGTTGGAGAGTAGGCTGCGGCACTTTGCTGCTGTGCCATGTGTTTCCGATTTTGCCCCTTCTAGGGTTTCTTTATGTTTTCTATTTTCATTTTTGCTTTTAAACCGTAGTTCATTTTTGTTTATAATTTAATTAAGGGACAGTTAATTATATTGATACTCTCTCATACTAATATTGAAGACATAACATAATTCCAATTTAATTAAAGCTTTCAAGAAAGTAATCAATATTGTCACTATTATGCGTTCAAATGACACCGAATATCGAATTTACTATCAATCTCTGACAATATCATATATGGTATTACTTGGCAGATTACATCTATCTAAAGTGGACGATATTAGGAAGTCTAGTAGATATATCTAATTGGTCATAAGAGAGTATTATTTGCTCAAAGACAATAGACTACACCTAACTAAGTTGGAGTACTTCTGCTGTGCTTCGAACACGTTAGTGAAAGTTTCGACGCACATGTGGTATCAATCATGCATCGTAATGCATAATATGATAATCGAGGTTGAAGGAAAAAATACAATATAAACTTCGGAGGGTATGAAGTTTCCATCTCTTCTAACATCTTCATTCTCTTTAAACGGATTTGCAATTAAAGAAACCTTGCAATAAATTATTGTTTCCCTTCAAGTCTTGGGAATTACTTCTAAAAAACAGATGCTAGCATTTTTAAATTGACAAGTAGTACATGGGATGATGGGAGGAAGTCGGGAAACTAAAAACTAAAGACATAAACAAAGGGCACAAATCCTTTCTATTCGTGTGATATAATAGTGAAAATTTTATACATTGCCTTTGTTCGGTACTTGTTCTCTCCTAGGATAGATAAGACATTAAATTATGGACAAACACTTAATAACAACATTATAACTTATTACTACAAAAGAAGAAGGTAAGAAAGAAAAAATGTAAAAATAAAAGAATCTCATCCGTTTGTATCTTGTAGAGATTCCACGGCAGACCAATTCTCCAATTCAGTCACGAGATTTGAGTCATACTACATATTAGTAGTAAATAATAGCAGCCACTGGACAGTGTTCTTTAACCATATACCGTGAAAGATTATTTTATTAAGTGTACTCAAATAAACTAAAACAATAGTTGACATAAACAATGGAGTAATATTTATATTTTGATTTTAGGAGCAATCTTCACTTCTATGGGATGGGTCTATGAATGTTGTCGGAAAATACTTTTAATTGGTTCGTGACACCCCGTAGCTCCATTTCTGACTCCACGGCAGAGCATCAAGCGTAAATAAACATAGGAGTTAGGAGATAGAAATACATATAAATCATCAACCTGATAGACAATAATGAACTAAGATAAGATATACTATCATCAATGAGTTGAATTTGTGTTCAAAATAGATTTTGTAAATATTTTAAAATTATTGTGTTTCTTTTTTAGATAATTTGATTCAAATTTGTGTAGGTCATTTAATTTTTGAATGTGTTCGACCCCACGAATTCTGTATTCTAGAAACGTCATTGATTTCAGCATACATTTGCCTTTACGACATTATAACATTGAATGTACATCATTATACACAAATTATCATAATAATACAGTAGTACTTATCATTACTAACAAAAGATTTGACTGTCTACTATAACTCTGTCGATTTTTTTTGTCGAAAATGATCTCCTATTACGTGGTAATTTGACCAAATAGGTTATAAGATCTTGTATTTAAATTTGGCAGTTGGCACTAAGTATATATGTGTATGTATGTGTGTGTTTGTTCCTTTAATCCTTTCGGCATGGAAATGTTTTTCGTGCATATTAGTGTCTGCTTGCTGCAGATTTTGAAAATTCTATTACTATAACGTTATATAATACTGGGTAGTTTTCACATGAAATGATTGAAATAAGCAAGAAAATAATACCACTGGCAATAAAAGAACAAATTTTGGAGACGACTAAGTCCACTAAACAACTTTGTTGACAAGGTCAAAAAAATATATAAAAAAAAGAAAGTAACAGTAACAAAGGCCATCACAATTTCTCTGTAAATACTTATCAGTCCTCTCTTTCTCCTACACCAACTCAGCAACTCTTCATTCATCCAACTGTCACGGATGCGTTCTTCAGCAGTATCGCTAATCAGGCTGGCGGAGGCTGCCCGGGCAGAGGATTCTATACCCGGGAAGCATTTCTCGAGGCTTCCCGCTCGGTATCCACTTTTCGGGACCACTGGCTCCCCCGAGCGGGAAATCGCAGCCTTCTTTGCTCACGTCACACCTGAGACCGGACGTAAGTTGTAGTATTAACTTCAATTAAGTTCGTTTAATTTTTTCTATTACATTGTGTTTATAAATTTTGATTACATGCAGATATTTGCTATATAGAGGAAATAAATGGAGCATCAAAAGCAGCAGACTATTGTGACAAGCAAAACAGGCAGTATCCATGCAAAGCAGGGAGGGGTTACTACGGAAGATGCCCGGTGCAGCTGTCGTGGAACTACAACTACGGAGCAGTTGGAAATAGAATATGAGAGTCTCAAGATTATGGGAAAGAGTAACTTTAGGGTCTCAAGGGAATATATCATTATTATGGTAGAGTCCCAAGTTTATAAGTCCCTATGTACATTTAGTTCTCTAGTTCTATAAATATGAATGTACAATGTATCTCAAACAATTCAAATCAATCACAATGTAGTCTTCAAGAGTTCTTCAGTTTTATTTTCCGCATTTTACTTTTCAACATGGTATCAGAGCAGGTTCGATCACATGGGTCGATCTCTGTCTCTATATCAAAAAAAAAATAGCCTAGCCATATTCTTCCCATACCTAGTCGTGAATTCCACCAAATATCCAGCAAATAAACCTACAAAATGCCGAATTTGCCATAGCCTACGAACTGCCCAACCATCCAAATATTCAGCCAAGAAATCTATAAACCAAAGCACCCTAAAACAAATCCTATAATCTCAAATTATCGAGATATTACTGTCAAACATACCAAGTATGAAGAGCATAATTAGAGGAGAAATATATGTAATTGATATAGCAATTAATATGTAATACATTCTCCTAGAATAGGGTGATCTCTTACCTAAAATACATTGTAATCTCTCCTACATAAGGAGGAAGAACCGCAGCATACAAAGATCAAGAAATATACGGAATCTTATACTCGCAAACATCTTCTACCTTTCTTTCGCCTAACATGAGCATCGCCTCTCTCGATCACCATCGCTAAGATGGTATCAGAGCAGGATTGATTCGGGATCAAGACTCAGAGCAATGTCATCATCGTCCCGAATACCTTTCCCGACCTTTTAAGCCCTGCACAAAACGAACAAAATGTCAGAATCTGACAATTCCTCAGACACAAACCGACCCATAACACTTTCTGCCGAACAGTTTGCAGAACTCTTGAGACTAATCATGTCTCAAAACTCTCCAAAACAACCCCAATCTTATGGACTGATCAGACAGGAATCCGTCAACGGAAAATTGATGAATCCGGATACAAAGGAGACAGGAGTCGGCGTAGGTCTCGCCAAATTCGACCGAAAC